>NC_133324.1:490454481-491058231 GCF_042186555.1 Aquarana catesbeiana | reverse complement strand
CATGTTTTGTGTACTGTGAGCAGTGTTGCCAACCTACCAGAATGAAATTTACTGGCACAGCCAAGTTTTTACTAGCATTTCCAAAAGTTACAAAATTACAGTTTTAAGTGCAAATTTCAGTATTTAGGCTACAAACAAGTACAATATGCAATGTGATTTAGGGTAAATATTAAGGCAAAAAAACACCTTTTTATTTTATTCTCAATATAGTAAGTAGCTCAGGGAAATGACCCAATGGGCAGACAAACACACACACGTGAAATTGACACTCGAAGGGACACTGTGTCAGGGCTGGGCTCTCAGCCCTCCTTTCTCATGCTGGCCATACACTATACAATTTTCTTATTCAATTTCCTTTAGATTTACCTTTAACTATGTAGTACAAGGGCCTGCTTGATTGCATACAAATTGAAAGGGCTTAGGTGTGACCTCATATTATATGGTTTTGGTAAATCTAAAGGAAAGTTGAACAAGAAAATTGTATAGTGTATGGCCAGCCTTAGTGCTCAGGTTGCTCAGCTGTTAATTGCCAGTACTCATCTTTCCACAGCGGCTCACCTGGTGATCATTTCCTGCTTGTCAGTCCAGCCTACAGCCAGCCCCTTCTGGCTATTTAAACTGCCTGGTTCATGTCTTCCGTGCCTTTGCCTTGATCAAACATAACTGGAGAATCTCTGCTGTGTTCCTGTTGAAGACTTGCCTGACTGATATCCCTTCTGGTTCCTGATCCTGTCTGCTGCCTCCAGCTACGCTGATATCTTGCTTACTGATTTACTGGCTTGTTCTGACTACCCGCTTTGGCTAACATACCCTGGCAATGTTTTGACTATGTTTACTATTTCTACCATTTTTACCATTATATTAAAAGGTGTAATTTTAACTGCATTTTCTGTCTCCGTCTGATGTCCATCAGAGTACGAGAACTGTTGCTGATTGCGCCATTGAATTCCGTACTGTGGCAGCAAAGGTCGCTTGGAACAATGAAGCCCTCGTGGCTGCTTTTTCTCATGGTCTCTCTGATAACATCAAAGATGAGATAGCAGCCCGGGACATAACTACGGATCTGGAGAGGTTGATCACATTTGCCATTCTCATTGACTCCAGACACTGAGAGAGACCTTCCAGAAGCCTCCTGTACATTTGGCTCCGAGCTTTGCAGTCCCACCCTTGCCTCCCTCACCTCCCATGCCTCCTGGTACCGAGTCCGCCACTGAAGTAGAACCCATGCAGTTGGGCTTCACACGTCTCTCTGCAAATGAGAGGGCCTTTAGAAAGAGGGAGAGATTGTGCCTTTGTGACCAGGCAGGTCACTTTTTGAAGTCTTGTCCTACCCATCCGGGAAACGCCCGCCCCTTGAGGTTCTGTAGGGGACAGACTTTAGGTGGCATTGTTAAGTCCTCAGTTATCCTGAAGGATAAGCCTTTAGTTCCGGTTACCCTTTCTTGGTCTGAGTCGTCCATCGAGACATAGGCTCTAGTCGACTCTGGGACTGCAGGCCTTTTCAAAGAGATTGCTTTTGTGTCTAAACACTCGATTCCACTGCAGCTTTGTGCCACTCCACTTGCCATTGAGGTTATTGATGGGAGACCTCTACAGCCTGTCCATGTGACTCATGAGACTGCTCTGTTGACCATGGCCATAGGGGCTCTTCACAATGAGATAATCCAATTCCAAGTCATTTCCTCACCTCATTACTTGGTGATTATTGGTTATCCTTGGTTACAGAGGCATAACCCCTCTTTTGATTGGCTTTGTGCTGAGGTTCTTTTCTGGTCGCCACAATGCAGTAAAACATGTTTTCAGAAGGTGGCTAAGGTCTTGTGCACCTCTTCACTCTCCTCCTTGCCAAAAGAGTACTGCAAATTTAGTGATGTCTTTGACAAAGGTAAGGCCGGTAGTTTGCCTCCACACTGGCCTTATGGTTGCGCAGTTGACCTGGTGCCATGCCCCCTCGTGGCCGAGTTTACCCTTTGTCTGTCTCGGAGGATAAAGTCATGGAGTATGTTGCAGACGCACTTTCTCAAGGGTTCATCTGCAAATCCTCGTCTCCTGTTGGCTTCTTTTTTTGTGAAAAAGAGAGATGAGCTGATATTTTATCGATTTTATAGGGGTCTCAATCGCTTCACGATTAAGAATGCGTATCTGATTCTACTGATATCTAAGCATTTGACCGTCTCAAGGGAGCAATGGTTTTCACAAACTAAAACAGGTATAATTACTGCGCTATCCCCATAGAACATGTATACGGAAGTATACAGTGTATAGAGGATCAAATACACAAAGCCGCAACTATAATGTGAGACACACACACTAGATAATTCAAACAACAAAAAAATAGCTGCGCTATAAAAATTGAAAGATAGATGTAAATAAAACAATTCAGTCACATCTAAATAAATTATTATGCACCTACTATAATGTGACAACCAGTGACAAATATATAAAAAAACGTCAAAATGAAAAACATGGATAAATGAATATGTTCAGTCCACTCCAGAGAAATAAAGGAAGAAAGTTCACTGGCAGAACAGTCCTTCAAGTGTTGGTTTAACAAGCATCCATGCGGTGTGAATCATGCAACCATAACTCCCAGAAGAACGTAGTGACAGAAGGGTTCCTCCACCGATTAAAAATACTGCCCCTTACCAGCTCATGAGATCTCTTTTTAAAGGAGATCATGCAGGCATGTGGCTTTCTACCCCAGCCTCGGATCTTTAATTTGGATGGCTCCTTAAGGCTCTCCCCCATAAAAGGATATATAAAAGAGGCTTCCATAGCGTAATACGTTTAACACAGTTTATTATATAAATATTAATGCACTTACAATTGTAATGTAGATCAAAAGCTTTTGTTAAAAACATAGGCCGGCCGGCTCCAGTATGCTGCCTGTCGCTTCCGGGATCAGCGTGGTATGTGGTGACATCAGCACGATCTGAGAGGGGCATACAATCTCGTGAGGATTAAGGTGGGGGGGGAGACGAAAAACTGCGTTTAATACTAGGACAGGACATTACGAATACCTCGTAATGCTGTTTGGTCTATGCAACGCTCCTGTAGTTATTCAGGAATTCATCAAGGATGTCCTCCGAGATATGTTGCAGTAATGTGTGTTGGTTTACCTCAACGATATCCTCATATATTCTAAATCCCTAGAGAGTCACCACACACAGCACTATCCCTGTACTAAAAAAAAAAACTGACAGCTCAGAACGGAGCCGCTGTACTAACAATCCGATGCTAGTACAGCGATCTCCCCTGCTGTTCTATTGTGCTCTGAGAGGGAGGTGGCCCCCGCCAGAACACTCCGGTCAGCGATCTCAGCCATTGGCTAAGACAGGGAGCCAGTCGAGCAGACCTTTTTCGGTCAATGCCCCTTTGACAAAAGCTGGCAGGACGACAGGCTTCTGTTGGTCTGGTCCTATTACACATGGGCCAAATGTCAATAGAAACTGGCTGATGCGTGTGTACGGGGCTTAACTATGTGTAATGTGTGTACAGTGTGCTGCTTTTACTACTAGATCTGTTTCTCATCCTTGCATTGCAGGGTTAATAAACAGAGCTCATTCTCTCTGTACAGAGCTCTGTGGTGATTATCACCACAGAGCTTTGGGCTGTGAATGTTCAGGGCCATTCAGCAGGTCCCAGCCCTGAATCTTTGTTTGGGACTTGCTGACAGGCTCCCTCTGTGTACAATTGCAGCGGGTGCCGACCGGGGATCGCACATGCATGCGGCCTAAACCTGGAAGTAGCAGGAATGTGGCTGAAGCCAGTCACCGTGCTGGAAGGAGCCTATTGGAGACTAGCAAGGTAAGTATTTACTTCCTAATCTTCTGCTCCTAGACCAAATGAACAATTAACCCTTGCAGTGTGGGGGGGGCCCCACAGAAAGGGTAGAATTTTTTTTTTTTTTTTTTTTTCCTGGAGTTCGGCTTTAATATTGCATAGAAGAAGAATTTCAATTGTGTCCTCTTCAAAAAAGAGCAAATAAAATGTAAGCAGCAAGTTATATTTACATATCCCTGGTGTTCATCTTTAATTTAAAAGTGGCATGTGGCATTGCCACCGGTCATAGGGCTGTGAAAATCAGATGGGGGACTATTTGATCCTTACATTCGCTAACACTTCTTTTTTTTTTTTTTTGACAGATACCCTCTTCCAATTTCTCAACGTCCGCTTAGCACCACCACCATCCTCCCTCTTCCTTCCTGTCCACAGCCTTCTGGGTCACATCCCATGACTAGGAGGCTGCTGGACCAGTCTCACTGCCATGCCTCGTGCATCATACCTTGTGGGGAGGCAGCTGTGAGATACATTTTTACATGGCAATTAAAGCGGACCATCAGTCATATTTTTTTTTTTTTAACTTTCCATCTATTAAATCTTCTGCCCTTGTTTTAACTTTGGATAGTAAAACATTTTTTTTTTCTGCCAGTAAATGCCTTATACAGCCCACTTTCTCTTTGTTGTCTGGTCATTAGCCTAGGCTTATGACATCATGCACAGCTCTCTCACTCTTGTGAGAGTTTGCCAGGAAGAGAGGGGGGAATGAGTCATAAGGGGGCCAATGAGAGCTGCAGAGCTGGGGGTGTGCTTCTGTGTAAATCTAGGAAGTGAGCAGGCAGCAACTTCAGCTGCCCACAGTAAAATGGCTGCAGCCAGACTTAGTGGAGGGAGATTTCTGCGGCATATTTGGCAAGTACAGTATATATAAAATAATATGCAAAGTGGTTGGAGGGAAGCTTCAGAATGGCAAAGATGTTTTTATTACAAATTATGTGAGTAGACTGCAGTTCTTCTTTAAAGCGGAGTTCTGCCAAAAAATAAAAATAAAAACCCAGCAGCTACAAATTGCAGCTGCTGACTTTTAAAATAAGGACACTTGCCTGTCCAGGATGCCCGCTATATCCTCACCCGAAGCCGACCCGTCCTTCGGCTTCGGGTGGAGGCGCCGGCGTCTTCAGTAAGGGAATCAGGAAGTGAAGCCTTGCGGATTCACAGCCTGGTTCCCTACTGCGCATTCCTGAGTCGCGCTGCGCATCGTGACTAGTCTCCCAGAAGACAGGAGGGGGGAGTGTGTGGAACGGAGGAGGGGCCGAACATGGCGTAGATCGCTGCTGATTCTGGAATTAGACAGGTATCTGCTCCATACCCCCCCTCCCCTGAAAGGTGACAAATGTGACACCGAAGGGGGGGGGACACGATAAGCAGAAGTTCCATTTTTGGGTGGCACTCCGCTTTAAAGTGATTTGGACAGCTCTACAGCCAGAGTAAACAGAACAAACTGTTTTGCGTTATTGTATGTGATATTTGTGTGTTTGTAAGAGTCAATTCATTTAAGTAAACTAACGAATTTGAGGTAAATACCACAAAAAAAGTGAGCAATCATTAAAGTCAATAAGAAAACCGACATTTGTTATGTATCTCATGGTACTGACAGTCAATATTTTAGGAATGTACAAACTAACAATGAGGGGGAATTCTGCACTGACCAGCAAGTTAAAAGCATACAGTGTATCAATGTGGAAATGTAATAACCTTAGCTCAGGAATGTAAAAAAACAAAAAAGGTAACATTGTACCAGAAGGAGATCATTCTGTGAATGAAGGCACGTTTTCATAGTTTACAATATTTCTGTGTGCCTTCATTTATTGAACAATCGTCCTCTGGTGCAGTGTTAGCCTGGGAAAAAAAATTGTGATATCACAAACACTGGATTTAAAGTGCTAATTATCACAAACATAAATATTTATGCATTTGTTAAATAACGTATGTTTTTTACTGAATAGACTCTTAGGCTGGCCAAATTTTCTTTCCTTTCCTGTGTTGATGGTGGAGTCTTTTTCCCTCTGCACGATTGTATCCTGACAGCAGGAAGTTTCCCTGCCATCAGAATACAATGATCAGTGCTGTCCGCTATAGCGGGGGGTGATTGTGTGAAAAAAAACCTGACCAGCTGCTTGTATTGAAGTTGGTGGACTTCAGTACAGCCAACCTGCCCATAGATGTATTGAAATTTGGCCAGTTTCTGTTGAATTGACCGAATTTCGATCAGTCTATGGCCAGCTTTAGTGAATTTGCCCCAGGAAGGGAAGGAGGAGATCAAGGACCATCCATTCCCAAATCTAGTCTGTGACTAGACATAAAGCAGACATGAGCATTTCTTCACATCTGGGTTCACAGCTATCATTCCCCAGCTACTGTAGCTACGGAAGCAGCTAATGAAGCAGGATCTGTGCTTCACTAGCTGCAGGGGATACATTAGAAGTCTAAAGCCTCATACACACGATCAGATTGTTGGCAGGGGAATGTCTGTTAACAGACTGTTGTCCTAAAATCTGACTGTTAGTACGCTCCTTCTGACAATTGTTGTCCAACTTTCGCCAACAAATGTTGGATGGCAGGCTTGTAAATTTTCAGCGGACAACGGTCTGTTGTCTGATTTTCGTATCATCAGTACACAAGTCCGTCACACAAGTCGAAAGTACAAATGCACATTGTCGTAATCAATGCTCTCCAAACACGAAATTAGCAGAAGGGGCCCAAAGGTTGGCGCTTAAGAGCTGAAATTCCTCGTAGTACGTCACCACGTTTGTGCATACTGTTAGTATGCAAGACAAGTTCCTGGCACACGCCCTTTGGACAAAAATCAGACGCTTGGTTGGCCAACAATCGGATCGTGTGTACGAGGCTTAAGGATGGGTTCACACCCATGTGAATTGGATGCGGCTTTTTCCGCATCCAGTTTGCATAGCAGGAGAATGTTACCGGCTCTCTATGGAGCCGGTTCACATATCTCCGGGGCAGCTGCTTGCATATGCGCTCACACCTGCCTGCTGCTATTTCTGAGCAAGCTCTGCACTGGTGGTGCCCTGATCCCGCAGCTGAATCAACTGCAGGAGACGGTCCTGGTGCTTGCTGGACTGACTTTGACACCCTGAAGCCTTCTTCACAAATGCAGTGGAAATGTTTTTTATAGCATTAAGATTATTTTCGTGACAGAGGTACTTTGCAATTAATTGCGATTAATATGAGCACTCTTCATAACATTCTGTAGTATATGCAAATTGCCATCATAAAAACTGAGGCAGCAGACTTTGTGAAAATTATTATTTCTGTCACTCTCAGAACTTTTTGGCCACAGCTGTACAAATTCAAAAGTGGAGTTTAATTCCACTTTAATGCCCATATGCTCAGTGGCGTCACCTGGTGCAGTATAACATGGTGTCACCGCCCCCCCGCCCACACACACACACACACACACACACACACACACACACACACACACACAGACACACACACCTCGCCCTGGGCTCGGGACGGCGGTGGACACCAGGACACCCCCCCCCTCCCCGCACTTGTTTCAAATCTGGGTGCCGGGCAGCAGCTGGAGTCTGGAGAGGAGGGCAGCTTCACAGCGTGGAGATGCTGGGCGGAGATGCTAGTAGTGTGTGTAGTGACATCATCATCATGTCTGCAGTGCAGTGTGAGATGTGACAGGCTGAGGCTCGCTGGCTCAGTAGGGTAAGGAGGAGGACACACTCACACAGTGACACACCAGGCACGGCCGTGGTGCTGGAGGTGTTGTTCCAGCCCAGCGGGCTGCCGGTTGAACTGGTCAGCTGAAAAAAAAAAAATACCAGGACTTTCCTCACCGTCGGGAAGGTGTCACCCCTCTAGCAGGTGTCACCCGGGTGCGGATCGCACCCCCCGCACCCCCCTAACAACGCCTCTGCATATGCTGCAATTGGGTTAAGGTTTCCATGCTAAGAGCAGCCTGCCTAGGAACTCCCTCTCCTCCAGACTGACATCTAACCATGAGGGCATTTTGATATTTGCATAACTCCTCCCAGGAGCCACCCCACTACTTGCATCAGGGCTGAGGGCTCTTGAGAGGGGTACTGTGATGTTTCTAGGAAGCTATGCTTGCCAGTTCCTACCTCTACCCATGGTATGCAGGGTATGTAATGAAAACAGGTTTCATTGGCCTGTTTATGGGGGGAGGGGGTATAATAAGATTACACTTCAGATTTAAGCATTTAATGTCACCAGGCATGCTCTATTAAAGTGAATGATTAGGCCAGGCTCTTCAGGCTTAATTTACTAAAGATTGATAAGAAATGCAGATATTTGTGAAAAATTAATAAATCTGTCACTTCATTATCAATGATTTAACAAGAAAAATACCCACTGGAGTATTATTGGTTGTTTTTAAGGCCACAAATTATAACCCCCACTCTGATCCTTCTTTCCCTCTCGCCTCTAACCCATCCTACAGTATTTTTTATTTTTTCCTTATCTTGTGAACCAAGTTATACTTGCTTAAGTCCCTAAGTTAAATGGGTATTTCATGTTTTAGGATTTATTTATTTTTTTTAACTGCCAGCAATCGGAGGGGAGTGAGGTGGGCAACAGTTAGCGTGTGTGTGGTGTTTTTTTTTTTTTTTTTTTATTCCTTCCCTGGAGACGGCCTTTTAAAATATATCTAAACCCAGGAATAAAAAAAAATATTTTTTGTAGGCTAAACATTGCAGCAATGGAGGCGATCTCTAAAGAGTTGTACTAAAAAAAAAAAAAAAAAAAAAGCTCAGTGCTTGTTGGAAGAGATACCTGAGGAAACCGTGTTCTGAATCATCCACACACAAAATAGGTTAGGCAGGAGAATCCAGTTATTCCAGTTTAGAATCAGCTAAAATAAATGAGAGTCCTAAAAAGGGCAGAAAACACCTAGTTCAGATATGGCCCGAATTATTTTGCAGTCATATTGACTTCCTGGCTGCTATGATTTCTCCAGACATTCAACAGTGTCTGTTTCTTTTTTCATAATATATGCAAGTACATTTGATGGAAGGCCAGCCAGTTTTTAATTTTTTTTTTTTTTTTTTTTTTTAATTTTAGATAGTAGGGAAGGGCTAGAGCCTCTTTCATTTTTTTGAATGCTCTTTCTTTTTAATAGAAGGTTTCCTCTCAATTCCAGGTTACTGCGCCATCTGAGGTAGGAAATTGAAAGGCAAAATGACAGATCGTAACAAAACACTTTTTTTTTTTTTTTTAATTTTTTTTTTTTTCCCATTCATTTTGTTTTTGGATAGAGCAGGACATTTTTAGACTTTATCAAGTTTGTTTGGCTGCCCATCAGGGGACATTTCCCTTATGCCTTGGACAGGAAGTTGTGGGCTCTCCCTATTAGGCAAACAGATGGCAATAAAGACCTGGCCACTGTTTCAGCCTATTCTGATTTAAGTGAACACATTTTATCAAGATTTCTAGGGCCCATCTGCACCTTGCTCTTTGTTGTGTTTTCCATTTAAATCCAAAGAAATTAAAGTTGCTATGCATGTAACATTGCCCATTAATCCCCAAACGTTGGGCCTTTGGGTCTGTGATGCAGAATCTACAGTCCTCTTCAGCTGCTCTGCTTGCCCCTCCTCTCCTCTTGCCCAGTCATACAGCACTTTATTCTATGTGAACCAGTTTACAACGTACAATGTATTCTTTGAATGGACCGTGAAGGAGACTGGAGGGGAGAGAAAGCAGCATTGCTTTTGTCAAAGCGCTAGGAGTATAGTGAGAGCTGTACTCCCAGTGCTCAGTAAAACGATCAGTTGTAAATAAAAGCTAAATCTACAAGTCGGCATACACTTCATTGGACTTCAGCCACTTTTTTTACCATTTTTTGGCTTACAGTGGCTTAATTCCTGGAGTCCTGTTTTAGGCTGGCTATACACAGCTAGATTTTATTTGAATGTTCGTACAAAAACCTGAAAAATTGTTCTCCATTCATGCCATTATTGAGACAAGTATTTTCGTTTGAAGGCCCTTACAAATTTTGTTCAGAGGTTGTACTTAAATGGATTCCCACATGTACTAAACAGATTACTTTTTATTGATTTATGATTTCAATGAAAGAATAATGCAAAGCAAAATTTATTTTAATATGTTCGTATATTGCATATTTAGAAGTGTGTGTGTGTGTATGTATGTGTGTGTGTATATGTATATATATATATATATATATATATATATATATATATATATATATATATATATATATATATATACACATAATAAATAAATATATATACATAATAAATAAATATATACATAATAAATAAATTAAAAAAAATTTTATATATATATATATAAAATAAATAAATATATATATATACATAACTTCATCAGATTGTCGGGTTGTAGTGGAAATACGTTATGTTGTGGCAACTTCCAAGGACTACATCAATTGCCAATTCTTCTTCTGTTTAGGGTTTTCCTTACCGACTTGTATTAAGAGTTTCAGGAATCCACAAAACATATACTTGGCATCCTGGCTTGCTCTTCTAGTACCGCTGCTCTGGTACATAGGCTTCAGTCATCATAGATCTTTCCTGCGACCACAGGTGACAGTGTTGGCAGAGGAAGCTGTCCCTGCCAGGAGAACACCGTGATTAATGCTAACAGGTAGCAATAATCGCATGTAAAATCTGGCAGGCTGGTAATTAATCGATCAACTTGGGTACATTCAGCATGCCCATGCATTGTTCGAATCAGAACCGAATATCCAAACCGTCTATGGTCGGCTTTAGGCCCATCTCAAGACAGCGCTCAAACTTGATTCTGGTCACATGCACCTCTTACTACTCTCTTGCAGCAGCACATACTCTTGGGGAGGGGGAAACCCTGAACTATTGCAGACACCCAACTCAAAAGTGCTATGTACACATACCCACTCAGGGAGCTGGCTATTGGTAAATCAGGATTGGGGACTTCATCCTGCCCAAGTCTCTATGAAGCCTCCAAGCACCAGGACTTAAAGTGGAACTCCACCCAAAAGGAGAAGCTCTGCTTGTTGGCACCCTCCCTTCCCTTCCACTCCCCTCCCTCCACTTGCACATTTGCCACTTTTTGGGGGGAGCGGTACCTGGTTTTGATAGGTACTTGCTCCCACTTACGGCTCAGATTGTTGCGGCGAACTGACCTGGAAGTCCCCCCCCGCAGTCTTCTGGGACACATCACAGGTCCACAAAAACCACGGGACCTTTCACAAGGCACAGCATGGTTTGCGCATGTGCAGTAGGAAACAGGCTGTGAAGCTGCAAGGCTTCACTTTCTGTTTCCCTTACTATAGCTGTTGACGCCTGCAGCTGAAGCTGATTGAAGAATCGACTCGGGTGAGGGATCCCTGGACAGGTGTGTGTCCTTATATTTAAAAGTCAGCAGCTACAGTATTTGTAGCTGCTGACTTAAATTTTTTTTTGAAGGAGCCTGGAGCTCCTCTTTAATAATTGGAATCTATTTTGCATATACTATAAAGAAATATTTCATTGTATTGTATAGTTTAACACATTTAATCATCCATATAATATCCTTAATTGTTTAAAAGATGAAAACTGTGTTTCTGGATGAAGCTTTTCTTGGCACACGCGCATTACTACAAGTTTTAATTTTTTATTTTTTTCCCCTAACATTAACAGTGAGATTTATGTTTGTTCAGATAAGAAACAAGAACAATTTTCAATCCTTTACCCTTGATTCTCACCTACTTGGTCATAAATGATCGACAGTGTGTCCCCATTAGCCATTCCAAAATCAAATAAACATTTTGACAACAAACCTTTTCAAACAAATTCTAACCAAGTTATGGCCAACTTTACTTTACTGAAAACTTGTATTATTTGTGTATGCAATTGGATGCTTCCTGCCATTATATTTTAGTTCTAAAACCAAATTAAAGATGAAAGTAAAGGCTCACTTTTTTTTTTTTTTAAATAAACATGTTAGACTTACCTCCTCTGTGCAGTTGGTTTTGCACAGAGCAGCTGGGATCCTCCTCTTCTCGGTTCCCTCTTTGCTGCTCCCTCCTTTAAGTCTCAGCCAGAAGCTTGCTACAGGGGGCACCCAAGCCGGGTCAGAGCTCCGTGTATCCATTCAGACACGGAGCCCTGACCTGGATCCGCCCCCTCTCTGATTGGCTGACTGACTTTGACATCGCTGGAGAGAGAAGGGGCTCAGGTAGGTAATAAGGGGGGGGGGGGTGTGCTGGGGGGATGCTACACACAGGTTTTTTATCTTAATGCATGAATGCATTAAGATAACAAACCTTCTGCCTTTACAACTCCTTTTTAATAGTTACATAGTTAGGTTGAAAAAAGACACAAGTCCATCAAGTTCAATCAAAAAATAAAAAAATACAATCCCATATATACAAACCTACACCCACAGTTGATCCAGAGGAAGGCAAGAAACCCCCAGCAAAGCATGATCCAATTTGCTACAGCAGTGGGAAAAAAATCCTTCCTGATCCCCTGAGAGGCAATCGGATTTTTCCTGGATCAACTTTACCTATAAATATCTCTATCTCACATTTCATGCTATTATTGAGCTTATGATCTACCAAAACCCCCAGATCCTTCTCTGCCATTGATTCCCCCAGTTGTACTCCCCTAGTATGTATGATGCATGCACATTCTTAGCCCCCAAGTGCATAACTTTACATTTATCAACATTAAACCTCATCTGCCACATAGTTGTCCAATTAGACAAGGCATTGAGGTCGGCTTGTAAGTTGGAGACATCCTGTAAGGATGTTATTCCACTGCATAGTTTGGTGTCATCTGCAAAGACAGAAATGGTACTTTTAATCCCAGACCCTATATCATTTATAAAGATATTAAAAAGTAAGGGTCCCAACACTGAACCTTGGGGTACACCACTGATTACCTTAGATCATTCAGAGTAAGAATCATTAACCACTACTCTCTGAATTCTGTCTTTTAGCTAGTTTTCTATCCATTTACAAATTGATCTTTCCAAGCCTGTAGACTTTACCTTACAACGGCAAAAGACACACCCGCCGCTACAGGTGAGACCAGGAAGCCTAACAATCCAGTAGGGGCGTACCTCGGCTCACCTCCGCACACAATGAAATTAGAAGAAATGGCCGCACACAACTGTAGATCAAAATCCTTTTTATTTGGACATCCCAAAAACTACAGGAATCAGAATGCTGGGTAGACGCGCTTAGTCATTACACACATATGTTAGCAAGACAGTTCTGATATAGTCCCACCTATAACAGGTGTCACCAGGTACTAATTGCAGAAGTCCTGTTACATAGACTACACATGTGAAAAAGAGACCCATGAATATATAACGCATATAAACAAAAGAAACAAATGACCAAAAATGTATATGTGCTCTAACAAGACAAAGTTCTATAAAGACTAGATATAAAAAATATATAAAAACTTTTTTTTTTTTTTAATTTTTTATTTATAACAGGAAAGGAGGCCCACATGGACCGATACATTACAATATACAAGAAATTGTCATCAAACTAATTGTACAACACACCAATATGCATTGTTCTTGAAAGATAAGTGTATACTTAATACATAATGACAATCGGCTCTCCACTCTGGAGAAGAACCTATGTGCTTCCTATGGTGCGCTATGTTAGGTTAGTACGGTCCCATGAGCTCCTTCCCTTCCTTTTTTCCCATTTTCCAAGAATTGTAGGAGGAGAGAGAGAGAGTAAAGAAAGAGGGGAAGTGAGGGGAGGGGTTAAGGGAAAATATTCCCCGCCGTCATGGAGTGTTCAAAGAAGGTGCATCTGAGATGTAACTGTAGTATTGTTATCTGCCCTGTATGTATAGGTTAGGAGTTGAGTTTACCTTATGAAAAGTAAAATGGGAAAAGGTCCCCCGAGCGGGGTTTTTAGGCAGCTAACTATAGATGTGAGCAAGGCGGTAAATAAAATATTAAAATGCTTTATTGAAGGGTAATGAATGAATGTAACAACATATAAATATAAGTTAGGAGCTCCAGTGGGAAAATACCCATACCAAATACATACAATAGCAAACATAGGTTATACACAGCATATGATAAGGCTATTGCATAACAATCCTGACGCGTTTCGACCCATGAATTTTGGGGTCTCTTCAGAGGATGAGTTTGCACTGAGTTTGGATGTACCCCTCGATCAGAGCCTCCCCACATAGCAGCCCAACCATCCAGTGTGCCCGCACGCAGCAGCACCCTGGAAGAAGGGGGAACAGGAATCCACTTGATATGGCTTGCAAGGAGTCACACGTGTAATTGCCCCCCCACCAACACGCCACTGGGGGGTGGGGCCGGAACTCCTACTGTTGAGGAAAAAGAGTCTGGCCGTCCAAGGAGGAAGAAAAGTCAGTTAGTTAATGAAGCCTCTCACATAGCTTGGCCTTCACTTGAGTATATAAACATGTTCCACAGCTGCCAAGTTTTGGAGAACTTCTCCTGTTTTGTGCGGTGTGGATGAGATCTTCCATTCTTTTGATTTCCTTTTAACTTTTTCATCCAGAGGTCTATGGTTGGTGGAATTGTGGATTTCCAGTGCAGTGGGATACAGGCTTTAGCTGCGTCTAGAAGGTGCTGGGTCACTGAATTTTTGTACGTCTTTGTAGGGATGTCTGATGCGTGTAGGAAAAAGAATGCTGGGTCGTCCCTGATGGTATAGTCCGTGAATTTTCGTACGGTCTCCCGTATTGTTTGCCCAAAAGTTCGCCAGTCTGGGACACGACCAGAAAATATGCAGCAGTGTCCCTGTTTCTGTCTGGCCACGCCAACAGAGGTCAGATGTCGTCGGGAAGAATTTGTGTAACAGTGCTGGGGTTCTGCACCAGTGAGTGAGAATTTTGTAGTTTGTCTCTATATATAAAAACGTTATCATAAAACGCCATGTAGTCTTGTGTCACCCGTGTCCTTATATTCTAAAAAAAATTTAACCCACAGACAGTATCCTCCCCTACCTTGATATAAACAACAATCGATTACATATAAGCACATACGTATCAATGGATGGGGGATCTCCTAACATAGGAACGTGAAAAAATAACAAACGGCACAAGACACAGAGACAGAAAAGACAATTGACACACAAATATAACAAATATTGCAAAACCCATTCATGTACGATGTGGCTCCCATCTGTGAAAGACAGACAACCAGGAACGAACAATGTGGATGGGCGGCACAAATTTGGGTAAAAAACATCAGTGAACTGCAATATTACCGCCCATCCATCTGTCCCTTTTATTTATAACCCTGTGGCTAGTGAATGCCCAAATGGGTCAGAGACAAAATCAGGTTTGTTTGACAACTTCTGTCTTTCATAAATTCATGCTGTCTGTTGCTTAAAATATTATTTTCCAACAAGAACTGGTCTATGTGGTATTTTATTAAACTCTCCAGTATCTTCCCAACTCTAGGAGTTAAACTAACAGGTCTATTTGTCAGGTCTGTATTTCTAATTTGGGGCTGTGTCAATATCACCCCTATTATTGACATGAGCTTCCCCATGCTCCTTTGTATACATAGAGCTGAAAAAAGTGTTTAATTTTCCTTCTCTTTGTCCCCAGTCACCCACTCTAGATTATTTTGTAAAGGGCCTACATGCTCAGATCTGACCTTTTGTAATGGTGCAAACGCTTGACAATCCTGTTATGGTGCTTGCTGACTTATCAGAGCATATTACCCTTTCCTCTCAGCCACAGCCACAAAATTATATCTATACATGTTGTTACAGCCTCCTTTCTCAACAGCTTAGTGTTGTCATCTTGGTGGAAGAGACTGGTATTACACCAAGTCCCACCCCTTCTGATGGACATCGGCAGCCTATTCTGCATGTGTACCTGACCATCCTACACATCAAAGTCGCCTGCGAACTGTAGTTTCAGAACCTGATTGCAGCATCATAGGGAAGTGTTGATCCAGTACCTTTTTTCTGGGTGGCCATAGTTTTCCAAAAAAAGTAAATGGAGTCACAGGACCACTGAAAGATAATTTTGAGAAAATAAATTTCAATTTACCAGCACACTGGCAATGTGATATACCTGCTGCACTATTTCATAGTTGCATATTTAGTCAGGTTGTAAAAAGACACAAGTCCATCCAGTTCAACCAATAGAAGGGAAAACCTTTTTTTATACAATCCTATAGCCACAGTTGATCCAGAGGAAGGCAAAAAAATAAAAAAACACATAAAGCATGAACCAATTTGCTCAAGCAGGTGAAAAAAATCCTTCCTGGTCCCCCAAGAGGCAATTGGATATTCCCTGGATCAACTTGTATCTATAAATATTGGTATCCAGTTATAATATATGTATCTAGGCAAAATCCAGGCTTTGTTTTAAAAAAAAAAAAATAAAAAAAAAATCTACTGAGCTGGCCACAGAACCAGATCTTGAGGGAGTCTATTCCACATTTTCACAGCTCTTACTGTGAAGAAGCCTTTCCATATTTCAGGGTTGCATTATTGTAGGCTTTACCGGGCATCACTAATGGCCGGTTCACACTGCCCATGCCCTGAACCACAGCAGTGTGCGGGCAGCTGTCTGTTTCGGTTGCAGCCAGTGGTAGGGGTGGAGTGATGTGCGTTTAAGCAAATCACTCCGTGTCCCATTTTTAATGAATATGTGGTAAAAAGTGCGTCAGCGCTAAATTGGTCTGTGAAGAGCAGCATGCAATTAGTGTAGATATACAAACACCGTATGCTAAATATAGAGAAAATCGCATATGATAATAAACCTATATAAAGTGTAAATAGTCATTCAAACAGCCGTATGTAAACAGTACTAATCAAAAATCCTGACATAAGGTAGTGTGGATGTTATATACTACAAAAGGTGCATAGAGTGTCCTTCAAAGTAATCAAAACAATGCTAATCAACATAAGGTAGTGTGGGTTTTGTATACCACAAAAAGGTGCATATAGTGTCCTTCAAGACCATGTACAGGAAATAAAGTCCATATATAAACTATAGTGATCAGCAATATCAAATCTTCCACCGTGGGTGTCTTGGGTCCACCAAACATAGAGTGCAAACTCACCAGAGCCAGGTGCTGTCTAACATATAGAACAGCAAAACTTGTTCATTAATCTCTGATCCTCATCTTATGGGATGCATGCGATATTCGCTGGATATGACCTTTCTTTACATCGCTTCACATGGCCATTAGAGGAAATGCGCACTCTCATCCAACCAAAAACAGATCACCAATGCCAGAGAGGAAATGCTCAAAGTGTAGTATTTATTGGTAATATCAAAAAAGGAAAACGATCTAAAAACTATAAAATCACAGTAATCCACATGGATAAAGTGCTTAAACTTATGTTGCTATATTTCTCAACTTACATCAGGTGCTGCCAAACTACAAAAAAAGAATGGCAGCCGGACCTCAGACGTATCAGAATGGTTCAAACAATCCGCATGGTGTGCATTTAAAACATATATGCTGGTATGGAATAACTAGGTGCCACCACACTAAACACAGAATGGCGGCTGGACCTCAGGCGTATAAAGGCAAGCTCAACTCTGCTCCTGCAGATGCGCGTGGCACGAAAAGGCCATTGAGCTGTGTTTTTTTTTTTTTTTTTTTTTTATATGCCTGAGGGTCCAGCCACCATTCTGTGTTTAGCACAGCAAAGCCTTCCATAACATATTCCACATGTGATGTAACCTGCATAGCTATACTGTCTCGTTTTTCCCCTGAGAAATTGAAGAGCCATGAGCTAAACCTGCAAGCTTCTAATTAGCTGATATGATTTTTCAGTCTGCAGTGCATGTTGATCGAACTTTTATTATCTTTGCTTCATCAGCTCCTTGGCAAATAACTGTAAGGGCACTTTAACACTGGCAGCTGCCTAGACACCTGTCAATTGGTTGACAGGTGCCTTGGAAACAATATATGGTCTCCTCACCACCTGTTATAAACCTGAAAAACTCACAACCATGTGCGTTGTGCGTATTTGTGGTGTAACCCTATTCACTTGAATGTGTTGCATTCTGGGGCAGTATTGACAACTGAATGCAACTGGGGGTATAATTTTTGATGTGTACAACCTCCTCTGGCCGCTATGTTAGGGGAATGGTCAGGGGGGCAGTAAAACAACAGTTTAACTGCCTATTTTTACCGCCCCTGCCTGCATATCTGTACAATCCCTAAGGCAAGGGTGTCAAACACCATTTCATTGTGGTCCGTGTCAGCATTATCGTTGCCCTCAAAGGGCAACCATATATCTGTAAGACAGTATAAATCTGTTCCTTTTTTTTTTTTTTTATTTATTTATTTTTTTTATTATATGAAATATTTGCCTCTCCATTTGATTTTTACTGGTTTTAGTAATAACTTAAAGAGGTTGTAACCCTAAAAAAAGAGAAAAAAAATGATCCTGTTCCTTTTTAAAGCATGTTAAACCATATAGTGCTTGTGCGGTGTAATTTCATTTTCTACGGTATAAAAAAAAAAAACCTGGTTGATCCTGCCTGTTTCTGTGTGTGCTGACCACGGTAATCATAGCTGTTGATCCATGATTACCGTGATGAGTTTACATGCCTCTGTCAGCCTGCTGCTCTCCCCTCTCCCCCTCCCTGCCTGTCAGCTCCTGTGTGTGAGCCCTCCCTCTACTCCTACCGCTGTTCAGAGTGGCAGTAAAGTTACTGTTCACAAGTACTGCCAGCCCCTCTGCAACGACAGATCAGAGAAGGAGGGCGGCGGGCAGATCTGCAACTTGGAATAATCGATTTAGCAGGAGAATTTAAAAAAAACAAAGGCACTGTGTAGTACATTTTGTCTTAGTGGGGGGGCTGGCAGTGATTGTGAGCATTGCCTTTACAACCACTTTAAGGCCCCTTTTCACACGGGCTGTCTGATCGGGTCCGCAAATCCAGTTTTTCAGGCAGACCTGATCAGACCATCCATTCACCCCTATGGAGCAGCGGATGTCAGTGGTGACATGTCTGCTGACATCCGCCACTATCCTATCCTATCCTATCCGATCCTGTCCGCCAAATCCATATGGATGGTGGTCCTATTTTTCATCCATCTGGCGGATGGGATCGGATACGATTTCCCCATAGAGGAGAGCGGGACTGGGTCTGTCTCCATTCTGCACAGTGAGCAGAGACAGACCTGTCATCCATCTGCTCAGCTGGGAGTCCTTCAAACGGATCCGCCCTATGTGAAAGGAGCCTTGTGCCGCGTACACATGATCGGATTTTCCGACAACAAAACCGTGGATTTTTGTTCGAAGGATGTTGGCTCAAATTTGTCTTGCATACACACGGTCACACAAATGTTGGCTAAAAATTCCGAGCGTGAGAACGCGGTGACCACAACGCGTACGACGGGACTATAAAAAGGAAGTTCAATAGCCAGTGCGGCTTTTTCTGCTTGATTCAGAGCATGCGTGAACTTTTGTGCGACACACTTGTGTACACACGATCGGACTGTCCGACAAATTTTGTTGGCTGAAAATTTAAGAACCTGCTATCAAGCGTTTGTTGGCGGAAATTCCAACAGCAAATGTTCGATGGAGCATACACACGGTCAGCCTTTCCAACAACAAGCTCACATCGAACATTTCCCGTTGGAAAATCCGACCGTGTGTACACGGCATTAGACTTAAGCTGTGAAGGTCAGTTGCAGACCTGCATGGATACCACTCACACTCCTGTAGTAGATGATGTAACTTTGAAAAGGAGGGTTGCTAACCACTGGTATCATCCACAAGAAATGTTATTGGAGATTGCTCAGACAGAACATGGTTCTGCCATGGTGTCCTGTCTAAGCAGTCTCCATTAACCTCCTCCCACACTATAGCTACAATGCGGGCCTTAATTGCCAGGTAGACATCAAATGACGTGCATGAGCTGCCTGCGCACCCCACTCTGTGATCACCAAGTCTGAAACTCGTCTGATCACAGATCGGAGTAAGGGGCCAATCCCGATCCCCTACCATGTGATCAACTGCCAGCCAATGACAGCTGATCACCTGATGTAAACAAAAGATCAGTAATCGCTTTTTTTTTTTTTTTTTTTCCCCTCACAACAGCATGAGGGGCAAAAAAAGCCGATCACTGGCTTCTGTCAGAGGGACATTGGTCCCTCACACAGAGAGCCGCGGCTGCCTCATCTGTGCCCACAGTGCCACCTATCAATGCCCACCAGTGCTGCCAATCAGTGCAGTGCTGCCTATCAGTGCACATCAATAAAGGAGAAAAATGTACCTGTTTTTTCAAATTTTATAACAAACTATGAAACTGTTGTGTGTGTTTGTTTTTTTTTTTTAAGTTTTTCATTTCATTTTTTAGCAAAAAAAAAAAAAACACAACAGTGATTAAATACCACCAAAAGAAAGCTTTTATTTGTGTGAAAATAATAAATATTTCATTTGGGTACAGTGTTGCATGACCACACAACTGTCATTCAAAGTGTGAGAGCGCTGAAAATTGGTCTGGGCAGGAAGGGGGTTTAAGTGCCCAGTAGGCAAGTGGTTAAAGTTTCTTGTGAATGATACCAGCGGCGTGCGACCATCCTTTTCACCTGACATAGACTTGTATTCTCATAATAAATATAAGGCAATGTCCAGAGTACCTCATTTTATGAATGGGAGAATCTCCTGTGATAGTGGCATTGCTCTGGGAGGTTTTGTGTTGCACTCCATGCACAATGAAATAGCTTCACAATTGTTCAGAAAATGTTTGTATACTGTGACAATGTCTGTCAGTTGGCTTATGTCTTGCTCTGTTTTTATATCCGCCCATAAAGATCTGTGATGAATTAGTCATTAGAAAGCTTCCTCAAAGTATTATTAAACTGTCAGCATTTTTTTTATTTTGACACCTTGAGCACAATAAAATAAACTCTTGGTAAGATATTTGTTACAATTCTTACCCCAGCACTAGTTTACAACTTTCAATGTTGCTGTCTCCTGCTCTCTCAATGCTACTTCCCTGAACTTCTGGTCTTCACAGGAAAGAGTGGACAGTGCAGTCTCAAGTCAATCAGCTTGGAGATGGGAGGAACAGGGGAGTGCCTTGCCATCCTAGGCTAGAGGACTGTGTGTATCTATTGATGCACACAGTGTAGGGTGACACAACTCTTGCATGCAGTGGTGGCTGCATTGGATGCTACAAGAGAAAGGAGCCACCCTGAAATGGAAAACCTGGGGCAGTGGTTGTGGCTCTTAAACTGGAACATAGGCAAGATGTAAAAGATGCATGCTTAGCAAGTAATTAAATCCTCTGCTGAAAGTGCTTTAAAAAAGCTAAGGGTTAAATATCACTTTAATTGAAGTACAAAAGGCTGAGTTGATCAGCGATCAGCATTTTATTAATACAATGAAAATCACTATGGGTTGTAATGTCCTGCTGTGTGTATAATAGAGCTGCGCGATTCTGGATAAAATGAGAATCACAATTTTTTTTGCTTAGAATAAGGATCGCGATTCTCTGCGTAACCTCATCTTTCACATTATACAAAACAATTGAGTTAACTTTTCTGTTTGTTTAAATTCATTGAAGTGTATTTTTTCCCAAAAAAATTGCTTTTAAAGGACCGCTGTGCAAATACAGTGTGACATAAAATATTGCAACGACCACAATTTTATTCTCTAGGGTCTCTGCTTAAAAAAAAATAAATAATGTTTGGGGGTTCTAATAAATTTTTCTAGCAAAAAATACTGATTTTAACTTGTAAGCAACAAGTGTCAGAAAAAGGCATGGTTTTTAAGTGGTTAAACTACCCTCATTTGCAGATCAAAGGCCATCCCTTTGATCTAAAATAACCGAATGATACAATGTTTCTTTTTATGTCAGCGCTGAGCAACTTTGTAAATAAACGTTGCCAGCTGCTTTTTTATTTTGACAGCTGTGAGCAGAGAACGACTCTGCACTTGTTACGTGAATCGTAGAAATGCCGAATTAAGATCGTGAGGGGGGTTGAATTTAGATTGCAATATTATTTATTTATTTTTTATGATTAATTGTGCAACTCTTGTATATAAGAGCTTTTTTTGTCCATAGAAATTCCCTGTATACTAGTATTTTGATAGTGGTTGGGTCGAAAATTTTACTTTTGTTTTTGTATTCTTTCTTAACGTTGAATTGATATGGTTTTCAGGCTGTCTTTTTTTTGGAATAAATATTTTCCGACTCTTCCCAGG
This sequence comes from Aquarana catesbeiana, assembly GCF_042186555.1. Classification (NCBI taxonomy): domain Eukaryota; kingdom Metazoa; phylum Chordata; class Amphibia; order Anura; family Ranidae; genus Aquarana; species Aquarana catesbeiana. The sequence continues at coordinate 491,036,249 of NC_133324.1, read as the reverse complement.
CAATGTGATACATTTTTGAGGCCTCAGCAGAAAATTGATCTGTTTATCCTACCTGCCTGTATTTATGAGCCTTTTATTTGATATCAATTAAAAGATTTACATCAAGTCTACTTGAAAGTGTAGCAAACTGGGCCATATTGTTTCCTGCATTTTTACATGGAGTGGCTCCTCTTTGCATTATGCAAGATAAAGCAGGTACAACTGGCAATTCAAAGTGTGTGGGTATGATTGAAAAATCTGCATGCGTTGTAAATATTCTACACACATGTTTTATTTAGAAGAATACAGTAGAATTCTGTTGGAGAAGCTTTGTCAGTACAAGGTGCTTAACTATTGCTTGAAAAATTGGTCAATACTGTGGATCTGCCTGTGTATGCTCATGTTTACCTTAGATACCTGGGATTAGAACTGTGCTAAATCTTTATGGGTATTATGATGACCAAATGTTTGATTACAATATGAACAGATGGTGCAGATCTTTTTAGTATGTGACGTTGGTCCTCTCATGTTTAGTATTGCAGTTGTTTGTAGACACAATATGGGGTACAGTTTCAAAATGACTAAATAGTAACAGTTTGTGCATGGTTATCTTTTTAGTCCTTTGTTAATCTATGAAATCTTTATCCATACCACTAATATGCAAGTGCTGAGTATATTGCATATTGTAAAATTGCACTAACCTTTTATATACAGTCTTTAATCTTGGGGCAAGCAACTGGTAGAACAGATGCTAAATCGGCAAAACCTATGTTTAGGGGGTCCTCTATAAAATCACTGTGAATGAAGGGAAACAATTTCCCACCACATTTAAATGCATTTTTTGGAATACTAGAATAAAAATTGTAATGTGTTTTACTTTATAACGGCGCTAATCATTACAGCTGCCTTTTTTATATTTTTTTTAATGTGAATTAATGTTTGAATCTGATTGGTGGCAATGAGAAAAAGACTTGTTTACAACACAATCCCCATGTTCAGCGTGCAGTTATATAGTGCATCCGTAAACTATTTACAGCACTTTTCCCACATTTTTGTTATGTTACACTCTTATTCCAAAATGGATTCAATTCATTATTTTCTTCAAAATTCTACAAACAATGTCCCACAATGACAATGTGAAAGAAGTTTGTTTGAAAGCTTTGCAAATTTATTAAAAATAAAAAATTGAAATCGCTCAGTTTGGCCGGTTGGCCCGCTTTAGGAAAGGTCCTGGTGGTTCCAAACTTCCATTTATGGATGATGGAGGCAACTGTGCTCATTGGACCTTCAATGCTGCAGAAATGTTTCTGTGTCCTTCCCCAGATCTGTGCTCCAGTACAATCCTGTCTTGGGGGTCTGCAGACAATTCCTTGGCATGGCTTGGTTTGTGCTCTGACATGCACTGTTAACTGTGGGATTTTATATAGACACGTGTGTGCCTTTCCAAATCATGTCCAATCAACTGAATTTACCACAGGTGGACTCCAATCAAGTTGTAGTAACCTGTCAAGGATGATCAGTGGAAACAGAATGCACTTGAGCTCAAATTTGAGTGTCATGGCAAAGTCTGTGAATACTTATGTACGTAGGATTTTTTTGTTTTTTATTTTTAATTAATTTGCAAAAATTTCAAACAAACTTATTTCACGTTGCCATTATGAGGTATGGTTTGTAGAATTCTGAGGGAAAAAAAAAATTAATTTAATCCATTTTGGAATAAAGCTTTACCATAACAAAATGTGGAAGATGTGAAGCGCTGTGAATACTTTCCGGATGCACTGTACATGCAGCTTTAGAGTAGCAGCTGCTGTCATAATAAATTTGCCGGTAGGGGAAATCCCTCTGTCCATGTTTAATGTGAATGGAGGAATCTATTAAATACTTGTATGGCATGCCTTTAGAAATGTGGGTATAGTGTGGGGGAGGGGGGAAGTGTTGGAGAATAACCATGTTTGCAGTAACCAACATGGTTATAGTATAAGGACAGCCAATCCTACACAAACCTTAGATGTGAACAAAGATCCAAATCCTTACAGTGGAGTAATGCGAGTTCACAGCAGATGCAGCTGGATGCATTGTTTACTTCATTCCCACTGTAGACAGTCCAATATATCTAGATATCTAGGTTATCCTATGGACATGAATTTAATCCATTTTGGAATAGGGCTGTAACCTAACAAAATGTTGAAAAAGTGAAGCGCTCTGTGATTATTATTATTATTATTAATATATATTATATATATATTTTTTTTTTTTTTACACAAAATTGTCATAAGTTATTTCTCACACACAGCATATGAATACTTCCAATTACACCCCAAAATACATTCTGGTACTCCTCCTCAGTATGGCAATACCACGTGTGAGACTTTTTCACAGCCTGACCACATACAGAGGCCCAACATGCAGGCAGCACCATCAGATGTTCTAGGAGCATAAATTACACATTTTGTTTCCTGACTACCTATCACACTTTTGAAGGCCCGGGAGCACCAGGACAATGGAATTGCCCACAAAATGACCCCATTTTGGAAAGCAAACAACCCACTGTATATGATATGAGGCATAATGAGTCTTTTCAACAGTTAATTTTTTTCCAAAAGTCTTCGAAATACGTGGAAAGAAAATAAAAACATATTTTTTTTTTTTTACACAAAAGTGGTCAATTTATAAGATCTTTCTAACACCTAGCATGTACATAGCAAAAATGACACCCCAAAATACATTCTGCTACTCTTCACGAGTATGGCGATACCACATATGGGAGACTTTTTCACAGCCTGGCCACATAGAGAGGCCCAACGTGCAGGGAGCACCATTAGGTGTTCTAGGAGCATATATTACACATTTAGTTTCCGGACTACCTATCACACTTTTGAAGGTCCTGGAGCACCCGGACAATGGAAACACCCCAACGTATATTCTATGAGGCAAGGGCTGGTAACAGGTACTCTCCGGTACTCTGATGGGCTGGTGACAGGTACTCTCCGGTACTCTGATGGGCTGGTGACAGGTACTCTCCGGTACTCTGATGGGCTGGTTACAGGTACTCTCCGGTACTCTGATGGGCTGGTGACAGGTACTCTGATGGGCTGGTGACAGATACTCTGGTACTCTGATGGTGACAGGTAATATTTGATGGGCTGTGACAGGTCCTCTTTATTTGGGGGTAGATCGGGCACTGTACTGGTACATTAATTTTTTTTTCCAGATCTCCTCCTCACACACTGAGGAGGAGAGCCCGGAAACGGCACTTCAGCCGCTTGTTGACATTTGTGACCAGCTGTGATTGGACACAGCCGGTCACGTGGTAAAGAGAGCTTTACCACGTGGTTAAAAAAAAGTGAGTACCTCTTGTGAAAATGAACCCTAAGGGCTCATTTACACTTGTGTTACACCCCTGATGGCTCTTCAGAGTGCTATCGATTTTCAAAGGGTGTTTAACAGGCTGTGAAGGGGCTATTCTATATATGTTGAGGATCCTAGAGATGTTTTTCACCTGCGCTTTCTCTGATATAGTCCTACCCGCCCAACTTGCAACTCGTTTTTGTACATGCTCTGCTTTGTTGAGCTACTTGTGTAGCTGTGATGCCGTGTATGTTACCAGCATAACTATGTAATTATATGTACTGCAACCATCTGGCCCCATACCCTTGAATGGGTTGCGTTTAGTGGGGTGGACTCCTGGCCGAATGCAGCAGCAGGGATTATTTTTCCCACAGCGCGATACAAAACATAGTTGCTGCCCAATGTGTATATCTTTTTATAGAGCTGCCTTTTTAGTTTGGGTGGAGTGGTTGAGGGGTGGTAAACACATTACTCAACCACCTGTCCCCCCTGTGGACCACTGTAATAGAAATCAGCATCGTCTTTTTGTGTCCAGTGCTCAGCAACTGCCCTGCTGGATAGTAGCCACAGCGGGTCACTCACTTGGCATGGCTGCCATTCAGAGAGCATCTTGCATTTTTCTCATTGAATGAAAGCCTTCTCTATTTGGAAGAGGTGGCGATGCGGGGTGGTGATGTCACAATCTCCAACTTGTCCAGTCAGAGAATGGTTTGAAAACTGGAATGACCTAAAGTAGTAAATGCTACAGTGATTCTCCATTTCCAGAGTGGGCCAACAGGTATGTAATATGCATACTTACAATGGTCCAAGCTTGTGTCTCAGTTTAAAAGTGATATGAGATGGAAATAAGGGGGGGGGGGTCTTGGTTTTTCCTTGTTTGGGGATAGTAACAATCCGGGATTCAAGAAATTCAGAGGGACAAGAACCCTGTTTGATATCATTGTTAAGAATTAGTAAGGAGGGGGGCCAGGTGATGTGTAAACTGTATATACAAATCCATCTGGGCCTAAGGATTTATGTAGCGGGAGTGAATTAAGGACCTTCGTTACCTCTGCAATAGAGAATAGAGCGAGGAGACGAGGAGAGATAGGGAGGTCTATCGAGTCAAGGAAAGCCCAGATGACAGTGGGATCTGGTGGAAAGAATGAAGGGAAATCCTGCAGGTTATATAGGGACAGATAGTATTTATGGAATTGTTTCGCAAAATCTGAGGAGTTGGGAAGCTTGAGGTTGTGGTCATCCTTTAAATTTAGAATCCTAAAGAGGCAAGCTTAGGTTTGTATTGCTTCACCAGGAATGCGTCTGGTTTAGTATCTGCATGAGCAAAAAAAATGTGGGGGAATTTAGGGTGCTGACACTTAGGTGCTTTAGAGATAACAAGGTGCGTCTCTTGTACGCATAACATTTCGCATTTGGAAGAGATCACTTCTTTCCAAAGTAGTGGCCATATTCATCCCCTTGGTATTTAGGGATAACATTTTGACGGACATATGTTAGAAGTGGAAGTATGCTTCTGAGTAGGCAATATGTATCCAGAGCAGGAAAGGAGGTTACTCTTTTCTGGGAAAACCGAGAACATCAATATAAGGTAATATTGAACATCACAAATTTCAATGACAGAGTATATCCAAATTTCGTACCAGCACGAATATGTAACTAATAGCTTGAAGGGAAAACCGCGTGTATAGGGGATATTGTGCTCCTGGAGGGTAAAGGTAAGGGGTGCAAATTCTGTCTCCCTCTGAGCGGTTGCTACACAGATGTCATAATATAATGACAAGGCCCTATGAGGCTCAGGTAGCGGAGAGAGGTTCTTTGATGGCAGAAGAATGTGTTCCTTGGATTGGAAGAAATGGAGACGTGCGAGGACATCTCGTGGTTTATCATCCGTGATGTGAGGGGGTTTGTGAATTCTGTGAGCCCGATCGATGGTAAGCTCTAGAGAGGAGAGCATTGGGGCCAGAAATTTGCAGAGCTGTTGTAGGTATGGAAACAACTCTGCTGAGGAGATGGACTCTGGGATGCCTCTAATTTTGAAGTCAATGCGGACACCCTGGTCATCTATTTGATGCTGCATACGAGATATAGATTTGTGGAGATCTCTCTTAAAATCTTTTTTTTTTTTTTTTTGAAGAGAAAGCAGCACTTGTTTTATAGTGTTTTCTGACTCAGGATTATCAGTGGTGGATAGGTTATCTAGGGAACCAGCCTGCTCATCCCCTTTGCTTACCCATGCAGCCTAAGACGGGGAGGCATAAAGAGAGAAGGCTGCCTGTTTGGAGCTGTCCCTGGTGTGTTCTCCACGAGGGACTGCGCAATATATGGAGTCAAGTGCTGGTGGAAAAGAGGCACGCTTTGGAGCTCGTGGAGCCACTGTCATTCTGGAGCCGGCCACTCTTGAGACTCCTGGGCCGGAAGCTGCTGTAGAACTCTGAGCTTCCTGGGGACCGGTGGGTTGTGCTTTTTGCGGGACATGTCGTCTGGAAGTTTAGGAAGGTGTAGGAGTGCTTGGTGGTACGATATGCTGGCTGCTGTCACTGATTGGTAGTGAAGAAATCCCCTGTGTGGTGGAGATGAGAAGTGAAGCTGCCATCTTAGAGCGCCCCTGAGTGCACAATTTTAAAGCGTGACATGTTGGGTAACAATTTTTTACTCGGTGTAACATCATCTTTTTATGTTTTACTAAAAAATGGAGTCATATATTTTGTTTTCTTGCATTGAGGTGATTGAAAACCGTATTAGTGCAATTGTGACAGAGAAAATTGAGTACTGTCCGTGATACTCTTTTCATTTGCACTGACATCATTTTTCATGCACGAGCTTTCGGGGGGGACACACCTCGAAAGTTCGTCCGTGAAAAATGATATGTTAGTGCAAATAAAAAAAGTGTCACGGACAGTACTCCGTTTTCTTGCATTAAAAGTCAATAAAGTATGCTTTTTTTCCCCCAAAAAAATAGTTTGAAAAAACGCTGCGCAAATACTTAGTGACATAAATTGCAGCGATCGCCATTTTATTCTCTAGGGCTTCTGCTAAAAAAAATGTAATGTTTGGGGGTTCTAAGTAATTTTCTAGCAAAATTACTGAGTTGTACTTGTAAACAAAAAGTTTCAGAAAAGGCCTGGTCTTCAAGTGTGTATTCTAGCTATGCCATATAGTTAAGGCTTCATGTACACGTGATGTTTTTACAACCTCTCCTGAACCATTTAACTTGACAGATGGAAATCGACATTTAAAACATCCGTTTTGCTGCGTTTACATGCTGTGTTTGCACCTTAGAAGCATTTAAAAAAAAAAAAAATATATATATATATAAAAATATATATATATATATTTTTTTTTCAGATCGTCAAAAATGAAAAAAATGCATGTAAACGTAATGCAGCTAAAGGTGAGTTACCGCGCTTACAAGCTCTTACAGGCATTTGGCATTTCAAATGCCTCTAAACATCCATCCTGATCGCATTATTTTTTTTTTTTTTTTGTGTTCCAAAAAATGCTTCTCAACTCATCTGCCTAGAAACTACTATAAACAACCATGGACAGATAAGATAACATAGAGGAGAGTTCAGGGGCAGCGGAAAAAAAGCCCAACTGCTCCTAAATGTTAGTTTACTAGCAGCAGTGTACATGAGGCCTTATACTTGCAACAGTTTACTGATCATGCTATTTTACGGTGAAATGTAGATGTGAAAGTTTACCAAGAGTCAGGGCCGGCCCTACCATGGGGCCCGATGAGTCCATTGGACCCAGGCAGCACTTTGAGAGGGGCAGCAAATTGACGCAAGATTTTTTTTCCAGCAGTTTGGTGCTCACTGCCGTCACCAGATCAGATGTACAGTTTCCCTCCACCTGGCCCAGCAGGCGCTGCAGGTCTGTCCCTTCCATTAGATCCTAGCACTCTCCCTCCACTCCCCTACCTTATTTTCACATGAAAAGTTCCACCCTTTGTCTGGACCTGTTGTATACAAGCCTGTCAACTTCTATTTTATTCTGCTGCATATTCATTTAAAATATAATTATTTTTTTCGGCCCGCGAATGTGAAAAATGCACAAAGTGGCCCCCGAAGTGAAAAGTTTGGAGACCCCTGTTTTAGAGTAACAATGCAAGAGTAGCAGTGTAGTATTTAGGCACCTAGTAATTTCCCCCCAAAAAAGTCAGCAATAGGACCCTTGTGCTTTTTTTCATTGCAGGTAACCTTGTAACCTTTCATTTCACAAACTGCTTTTCATTTAGCATATCTATTTCAAAGAGGAACTTGCATATGTAGCTTCCTTTTTTCCCATGTGTCTATTTTTATTTCAAACCTTGGTTGTGTAATGCTAAATCAGAATAAAATATGTACAGGTATGGAGCTTGTACTACCTGTAGAAATAAGGTACAGCTGGTTTATGGCTCTTTTTTGCTGCTTTCAAATTATTATTTTACACAAATTTGCAGACTAAAGACAATGGAGGGAAAATTTACAGCAGAAGATCTATACATATACACAGAATGAAGCATATTTAATTTAAAAATGCTACAACAAAAAGTTGCCACCTTTTTGTAGACGTGTAGGCCTATGTCAAGAATTTAAAGGATCCCTTCCCCCAAGAACAAAAATGTAACATTACGGCTCACCAGTGCTTCAATGTGGTGGCTGCATTTGTTTTTCTGTATTGGGCAAGAATGTATTCTGTGCAGAAAAAGATCTGTTGACCTTGCCAGAATTTCGTTGTCTTTTTTTCACGTCCTTTTCACTGAACTCAAATCTCAGTGTTATCTTTGCACTACAGAAGACCTTTCACCGCTGTTATGAAAATGAGGAGTGTAGGAAAGGTTTATAGTCCAAATCGGGAAAGCAGCCTAGGGCAGGATCACCATATTAAAATAAATGAGAATGCCTGAAAAAGCTTACAAGAAATATATACATACATACATACATACATACATACATACATACATACATACATACAACCCCTGGCAAAAATTATGCAATCACCAGTCCCTGAGGATGTTCCTTCAGTTGCTTATTGTTGTAGAAAAAAAGCAGATCACAGACATGGCCAAAAACTAAAGGCATTTCAAATGGCAACTTTCTGGCTTTAAGAAACACTAAAAGAAATCAAGAAAAATAATTGCGATGGCCAGTAACAAATTTATAGAACAAGCACAGGGAATAAATTATGGAATCACTCAACTCTGAGGAAAAAATTATGGAATCATGGAAAACAAACAAACAAAATAGCACTCCAACACATCACTAGTACTTTGTTGCACCACCTCTGGCTTTTATAACTGCTTGCAGTCTCTGAGGCATTGACTTAAAGCGGGGTTCCACCCAAATTTTGAACATTATCTGTATGCATTCTCTTCCTTGCCTAGATGCTGACATGCTGTGTAAAAAAATTTAAATCGCCGTAATTACCTTTTTTTTTTTTTTTTCTAATCTTCTTAGCACTTCCTGGTTTTCCTCCCATGGGAATAGGCGTGTTTCTAGCCTCTCCCAGACCTCCCACAGTCCCCTGGGAGCTAGTCTCAGGCTTCCCAGCATGCATTGTGCAACAGGGTCATCACAACATCTCGGTGAATGCTGGGAGCTTAGCATTCACCGCATCCAGGAAATACATGCTTGTGGGCTTCAAATGCCCACAATGAAGATGGAAACCGCCTTCAGTGAATTTTATAAGTTATTCTTTACAACGAAATCAGACACAGGCGGACTTATTACACAGAACATGTGAGTAGATAATCATGAGAAGAAAAGTTTGTGAATGAACTCCAAAAAAAAAAAAACGATAGATAGGTGGACCTCCGCTTTAATGAGTGATAAACAGTACTCTTCATCAATCTGGCTCCAGCCTTCTCTGATTGCTGTTGCCAAATCATCTTTGCAGGTTGGAGCCTTGTCATGGACCATTTTCTTTAACTTCCACCACAGATTTTCAATTGGATTGAGATCCGGACTGTTTGTAGGCCAGGACATTGACCTTATGTGTCTTTCTTCAAGGAATTTTTTCACAGTTTTTGCTCTATGGCAAGATGCATTATCATCTTGATAAATGATTTCATCATCCCTAAACATCCTTTCAATAGATGGGATAAGAAAAGTGTCCAAAATTTCAATGTAAACCTGTGCATTTATTGAAGATTTAATGACAGCCATCTCCCCAGTGCCTTTACCTGACATGCAGCCCCATATCATAACTGACTGTGGAAATTTGCATGTTTTCTTCAGACAGTCGTCTGCATAAATCTCATTGGAACGGCACCAAACAAAAGTTCCAGCATCATCACCTTGCCCAATGCAGATTCGAGATTCATCACTGAATATGACTTTCATCCAATCATCCACAGTCCACGATTGCCTTTCCTTAGCCCATTGTAACCTTGTGTTTTTGTGTTTAGGTGTTAGAGATGGCTTTCTTTTAGCTTTTCTGTATGTAAATCCCATTTCCTTTAGGCGATTTCTTAAAGTTCGGTCACAGATGTTGACTCCAGTTTCCTCCCATTTGTTCCTCATTTGTTTTGTTGTACATTTTCTGTTTTCAAGGCATATTGCTTTAAGTTTTCTGTCTTGACGCTTTGATGTCTTCCTTGGTCTACCAGTATGCTTGCCTTTAACCACCTTCCCATGTTGTTTGTATTTGGTCCATGTTTTAGACACAGCCGACTGTGAACAACCAACATCTTGTGCAACACTGCGTGATGATTTACCCTCTTTACCTACATACTAACAAGCAGATTTAATCTGATGCAGGTGTTAGTGTTTGTAATGAAAATTTACAGGGTGATTCCATAATTTTTTCCTTGTGCCTGTTCTATAAATCTAACTGTTACTGGCCACCACAATTATTTTTCTTGATTTCTTTTAGTGTTTCTTAAAGCCAGAAAGTTGCCATTTGAAATGCCTTTAGTTTTTGGCCATGTCTGTGATCTGCTTTTTTTCTACAACAATAAACAACGGAAGGAACATCCTCGGGGACTGGTGATTCCATAATTTTTGCCAGGGGTTGTACATATACCAATCGTTGTTTTGCTTGGGCAGAGGCGGGACTGTTATAAAAACTAAGGTCACATGTTTCCTGGGGAGATGTAGTTGGAGATGGGAATGTGATCCAGAGAAGCAGCAAGAATGTGACCCTCATTAATTATATAATCTCAGGTCCATAAATATTGGGACATCGACACAATTCTAATCTTTTTGGCTCTATACACTACCACAATGGATTTGAAATAAAACGAACAAGATGTGCTTTAACTGCAGACTTTCAGATTTAATTTGAGGGTATTTACATCCAAATTAGGTGAACGGTGTAGGAATTACAACAGTTTGTATATGTGCCTCCCACTTTTTAAGGGACCAAAAGTAATGGGATAGATTAACAATCATCCATCAAACTTTCACTTTTTAATACTTGGTTGCAAATCCTTTGCAGTCAATTACAGCCTGAAGTCTGGAACGCATAGACATCACCAGACGCTGGGTTTCATTCCTGGTGATGCTCTGCCAGGCCTCTACTGCAACTGTCTTCAGTTCCTGCTTGTTCTTGGGGCATTTTCCCTTCAGTTTTGTCTTCAGCAAGTGAAATGCATGCTCAATCGGATTCAGGTCAGGTGATTGACTTGCATAACATTCCACTTCTTTGCCTTAAACTCTTTGGTTGCTTTCGCAGTATGCTTCGGGTCATTGTCCATCTGCACTGTGAAGCGCCGTCCAATGAGTTCTGAAGCATTTTGCTGAATATGAGCAGATAATATTGCCCGAAACACTTCAGAATTCATCCTACTGCTTTTGTCAGCAGTCACATCATAATAAATACAAGAGAACCAGTTCCATTGGCAGCCATACATGCCCATGCCATGACACTACCACCACCATGCTTCACTGATGAGGTGGTATGCTTTGGATCATGAGCAGTTCCTTTCCTTCTCCATACTCTTCTCTTCCCATCACTCTGGTACAAGTTGATCTTGGTCTCATCTGTCCATAGGATGTTGTTCCAGAACTGTGAAGGCTTTTTTAGATGTTTGGCAAACTCTAATCTGGCCTTCCTGTTTTTGAGGCTCACCAATGGTTTACATCTTGTGGTGATCCCTCTGTATTCACTCTGGTGAAGACTTCTCTTGATTGTTGACTTTGACACACATACACCTACCTCCTGGAGAATGTTCTTGATCTGGCCAACTGTTGTGAAGGGTGTTTTCTTCACCAGGGAAAGAATTCTTCAGTCATCCACCACAGTTGTTTTCCGTGGTCTTCTGGGTCTTTTGGTGTTGCTGAGCTCACGGGTGCGTTCTTTCTTTTTAAGGACATTCCAAACAGTTGATTTGGCCACACCTAATGTTTTTGCTATCTCTCTGATGGGTTTGTTTTGTTTTTTTCAGTCTACTGATGGCTTGCTACTGATAGTGACAGCTCTTTGGATCTCAAATTGAGATTTGACAGCAACAGATTCCAAATGCAAATAGCACACTTGAAATGAACTCTGGACCTTTTATCTGCTCCTTGTAAATGGGATAATAAGGGAACACACACCTGGCCATGGAACAGCTGAGCAGCCAATTGTCCCATTATTTTGGTCCCTTAAAAAGTGGGAGGCACATATACAAACTGTTGTAATTCCTGCACCGTTCACCTGATTTGGATGTAAATACCCTCAAATTAAAGCTGAAAGTCTGCAGTTAAATTTCAAATCCATTGTGGTAGTGTATAGAGACAAAAAGATTAGAATTGTGTTGATGTCCCAATATTTATGGACCTGAGATTATATAATTAATGAGGGTCACATTCTTGCTGCTTCCCAATATTTATGGACCTGACTGTGTATGTATATGTGTGTGTATGTATATATATTATACTGTGTGTGTATTTTTTTTTTTTTTTTTTTTTTAATGCATGTGGGGGATATAACATGCATGTTTAGGGCCTCTGTTGTTTTTCATCAAGGCATAACTAAAATACACTAGTCTACCTATTAAGCACCCACACATTGCAAGTTTTCTTGTGGTTTCTCAGGCAGAGAGAAGCTGAACAGCACAGAATAGTTTTTACATCGACCAACCGCACGTGAGAGTATCTGATTAAGTCCTGGTTCACACTAGAGCTGCACGATTTAATTGTTAAAAAAATTGCGATCTCAATTCAACCTCCCCGATCTTAATCCGGCATTTCCATGATTCATGTAACCAGTGCAGATCCGTTCTCTGCTCACAGCTGTCAAATATAAAAGAAAAAAAAGCAGCCGGCAAAGTTTATCACAACATTGCTCAGCGCTGACATAAAAAGAAACATGTATCATTTGTTTTTTTTTAGATCCGGGGTCAGCAACCTGTTGATTGTGGGAAGCCAACAGGTAGATCTTGATCAGGGCTGTGTGCTAATGCTTCCCCCTGTCTCCGCCAGCGTTGCTCTCCCTTCACTAGCAGAGAGGAGCGAGAGGCAAAGCCATGCTGGGTGCAGGGCGGGAGCTGCTTTAGTTACGTTTGCAAGTTAACTAGCAGATCATTGGTTGCTAGGCGGTTCTAGCAACCAATCACTACTGGGAGGGAAGAAACAGAGGATAGTGCTATGCAGGGGTGGTGGGGGCGGGGACAGAGGAGAGCACACTACTGTGTGTGTGTGTGTGTGTGTGTGTGTGTGTGTGTGTGTGTGTGTGGGGGGGGGTTTGCAGAGGAAACTGCTATGGGGGGAAGAGAAGAGGACACTACTGGGGGTGCTTAGTGCAGAGGATATTGCTATGGGGTGGCAGAGGGCACCACGGGGGGGGGGGGGGGGGAGTGCAGAGGACACTTCTATAGGGGGCAGAGGGCACTACAGTGGAGGGGGATAAAAGACACTACCATTGTGTGTGTGTGTGGAGCGGGGGGGCAGGGGACACTACATTGGGGGGAGGGAATGATGTGAAAGGAGGTAGAGGATACCACTGTGGTTGGGGGTGAGTGATTTGAAGCGGGGTAGAAGACACTACTGTGACACACTATGGCACTTTTCACACTGCAGCGATGCAGGAACCCTGTGAATTCAGTACGGTTCCTGCATCGCATGTCTCCCGCCTGCTGTTCACACTGCCCTATGCGTACCGCTGGAAGTGTCAATACAAAGTTAATGACACCCCCACGCTCCGGATCGGATCACAGTCCGAGCTTTCAATTTGGACCGGAATTGTTTTGCAAGGATGTGAACACCCATGCAATCCGATTCTGGTGCGGACCAAAAAAAGGGTCCTGCACGAGTTTGGTCAGAATGTGATGCGAATTTAGCCATACAATCTAATAAAGATTGCCGGCTGCCTTTTTTTTTTTATTTTGACAGCTGTGAGTAGTTGACTTGCTCTGCACTTTATACATGAATTGTGGAAATGTTGGATTAAGATCGTGGGGGGGAATCGAGATCACGATCTTTTAACAATCGCGCAGCTCTAGTGTGAACCAGGCCTAAAATGTCTATAGCGTTACAGAACATGTCCAGTTGAATGTGACTACTACTAGATATACCATGACTAGGATAGATGAAAACCTTCACTGCTATGCAGTATATTTTAGAAAACCCCTCCTGACACGTACAGACAGCAAACATTCATAAGAAGTTGCTTTTTAAAATGAAAATGTATAATTTTTGTATAATGAAGCCTCAGACTATTCCCAACAAATTTAATACGTTTTTTTTTAATTTGTTTTTGTTTTCACACAAGGATGGATGATGAGTAGCTCCATTTATATATTGAAGTGTGTATAAATGTTCTGTTAAAATTTACACATGTGCTTAGTAATTGCTGTGTAAAAAAACATACAGTTATCAGAAAGTGTTAATTAGGCCTTTTGGATGATCTCCACATCACTACAGGGGGTGGCCAAACAGTGGCAGACTCAGATTATCTCATCCCTTTTTTAGACATTGGCTATGATTCATCAAGCTGCAATAGCACTTAGAGAAGCTCCAGGCTCTTTCAGAAAAAAATTAAAGTCAGCAGCTACAAAAACTGTAGCTGCTGACTTTTAATAGGGCACTTACCTGCTCAGGAATTCAGCAGTGTCCTCACCCAAGCTGATTTTTCAATCGGGTGCTGGCGCTGCCATCTTGACTAAGGGAAATTGGCAGTGACGTTTTCACAGCCGGTTTCCTACTGCACATGCGTGGATGGGCTGGCTGCGGGGGAAGGAGGAGGGGGCCAAATTTCAAAACCAGGTACCCCCCCAAAATGGTGCCAAATGTGGCGGGGGAGGAGGTAGACCAGTGGAGCTTCCCCTTTTGGGTGGAGCTCCGCTTTAAAGATTTTCAGCTATGCCTATATTATACATAGTTACATTGTTTCAGCTTAACTTATATCAATGAAACTAAGCATATATTAAACCTGTGGGATCCCTCTAGATGCAGGATATTACTGAAGCAGACCATGCTGTTCCTGAGTGGCTGGCCTGATGCATTCTGGACAGAGGAGGTCAGCCACTCTGCACAGGCCCCATTTAGAGAATGCTTTGCATTTTCTGAATGAATGCAAAGCATTTTCTGGTTGGATAAGGTGACAAACTTGACGTCAACACCCTATCTGTCTGCCTCATCCAATCGAAGAAAGCTTTGCATTTATTCAGAAAATGAGAAACCTCCTCTGAATGAAGCCTGTGCCGAGCGGCTGACCTCCTGTGTTCAGTAACCAGGAGTATAGCTACTTGGCACAGGATCTGGAAGCAAGTGGAGATCACTGGAGTAGCGGTGTGTAATTCAGTGATTTCCAGACTTTAGAGGCATCGGCCAGATATATAGCATAGTTAGTGGTCCAAGCTGAATAAATGTAACTGTGTACAGCATAATAAAGCCATGCCTGGAATTATTCTTTAAGGTAGGCATGCTCAACTCATGATGGCCCATGGAGCCATCCTATGTGGCCCATGACTTCAAACCTACGGCAACCCACACAACCTACTTCGGGTGCACGTTGATCTACTTAATGATTGCAGCTCCCCGCTCTTCCCTTTCCTTCCTAACAAACCGATGTGGGGAGAGGAGCCTT
Organism: Aquarana catesbeiana; assembly: GCF_042186555.1. NCBI lineage: Eukaryota > Metazoa > Chordata > Amphibia > Anura > Ranidae > Aquarana > Aquarana catesbeiana. The sequence continues at coordinate 491,020,931 of NC_133324.1, read as the reverse complement.
TAGCCAAGTGGATTACATCTAGTGGTATCCATACAGGGGTTCTGAAGATGGATTCTGACAGTTGTGTGATGAGTGTTGATGTAATTCTGGGAGCATATGAGTGCATTGTGTCATTTTATCTTTGCTTAAAGTCGAACTTCACTCTCTGTCCAACATTGACTATTTTTTAATCCTTATGATTCTGGCATTAGTAAATACATAGGACACTATATTATATTTATTTGTTTTAAACCTTTTTTACATTTCTTCAGTTACCTCCTGGTTCCCATCCCTAGAGGAGGTCCTACAGGACACCATCTTGCCTGCATGTCTGCGCTAAGGGCAGATGGGTTCAGATGGGATGGCAGGTGGGTTCCAAGAAGTGAATGCTGCATGAATTGTCTTCCCTCGTGTTTTTGATTTGTGGTGCTCAGATGCAGTGTAGTTCTGCTTTTAATAAAGAAGTTTATTACACTTTTAGAGTATGTGCTTTCCTGCTCCATGCTCTTTCCTGCTTGGTTTTTATTTAATTTGATCACAGTCCTTGTTTTGGCAATTCAAGGGATAGCTGCAAAAACCCTGATATAGTGAATGCTGCAACACAGGTTTGGAGCTTTTTTGGCTGGTCACACCCAAGTGTGAGAGTGGGATTAATGGTGATCTGGTTAATAAAAAAAATGTGATTTTTGTGATTTAGACAGGGGTAAACATCCAATGGTGATTGGTGCCCTGAAAAATTATGCAGATTTGCTGTTTTTAAAATCTTCATTATGTTATTTAAATAAAAAATGTGAAGTTCTGAACCATTTCATTATATTCTGCCCTGTGACTGGTTACCAAATCACTTAAAGGGTTGTAAAGTTAGTTTTTTTTTTTTACCTTAATGCCATTGGCTCCTCCTGCTGTCAATCAGTTGGTTAACCAATCAGGAGAGAGAGGGGGCGGGGCCAGGCCACAGCTTTGTTTTTGAATGGATACACAGAGCGGCAGCTCCGCTCGGGTGCCCCATAGCAAGCTGCTTGCTGTGGGGGCACTGAACAGGCAGGAGGGGCCAGGAGCTCCAGTGAGGGACCCGAGAAGAGGAGGGTCCGGGCAAAACCAACTGCACAGAGCAGGTAAGAATGACATGTTTGTTATTTGTTTTAGTTCAATAAATTTTTATCGAGTTTACAGTTATTAAATCGCTAAAAATCGATAAACCAGGACAATAAAATAAGAGTTCAATACACACATTACGTATTGTTATATATTCATCAGCATTGATCATCAATAGTCAAGGATGTTGTTGATTATAGATCAATATTCCTGTGGGGGCTTCATATGTTACTATATTTCTCTGTCCAAATTGACCAATTTGGACAGAGAAGTCTCAAGTCAATGTGGGTTATAACTGACCTAAATTGTGGAGGAAATTTTTCTATTCCTAGGTGGAGGAATGCAAGTTCTGGGTTAGTAGAAGTTGTTTCCTGTGATCGAGGAAATTAATTTGTAAATCCATAAGCTTTTCATACTCGGACAGTCCCAGAATGTATGTAGCAGATTCCCTGTTTGGCCTGCTCAGCATAGTGGTGATTTTTCTGGATAGTATTTAGCAAGTCTGTATGGGGTATAGTGCCATATGTTTGTTATTTTAATTGTCAATTCACAGTGTTTGACACAGTGGGAAGCTTTATGGATTTCCCTGAAGGCATATTGCCATTGAGCATCTGAGAAAGTGGTACCTTTTTTTCTGTTTCACATTTTTAAATTGTTTTGTTTTTTTTTGAATACTTGTTTATCTTGGGAGATATTATAGAATAGTGATATTTCTTTTATATTAGGCTTAGGGTTTGAGTAAAAGTGCCATGCTGCGACTGGTACTTTTATAGTTGGTATTGGGTGTACCCTTTAGGAAATGTAATATGCGTATACAGAAAAAAATCATGCTGCTTGGCAATTTCTACTCTTTCATTATTTATTCTACAGATTTAGGTTTGATTTTACTGCTAGCATGGGAATTTTAGCTTCTAGGAGGTCAATGGGTAGTTTGTATTCTATCTCACAGGTGTTCGTGTGTTTTTGGTTTAGGAGGCGTCTCCATACCTGTATTGATACCTGAATGGGGGGGGGGGGGGGGGGTAGGAAGTGCCGCCCATGAGGAATGCTGTTAGGTCATTAGTTGGAGTTCTTGTGTTTACTATGTCTACCTACAGTGGGTTATTGTTTTCATAGAACCAGTATTTGAGATGGTCTAATCTAACTGCCCAAAGGTAGTCATTTAGGTCCACTAGGCCAGCTCCCCCAACCTTTTTATGTGGGATTAGATTATTTCTGGAACATCTGGCTTTTTTCCCATTCCAAATATATTTCCAGATGAGGTTTGACAAGGTTTTTAAGTAATAGTGAGGCATGTGTATTGGTAGGGTGCGTAATATGTATAGTGTTTGTGGTAAAATCAACATTTTGAAGGCCGCTGTTTTTCCTAGCTAGGATTGTTCCTTCCTTGAAATGTTTTTTAGTTGGGCTTCTATTTTGGGCGTTAGTCGTTTGATATTGGCAGCAGCTAGTGATGCAGTTGTGTTAGTGTAATTCCTAGGTATGTAATGCCTTTGGTACTCCAAGTATAAGGGAGATTTTTCTGTAAGATGTATTGGGTATTCAGCGTAATGTTGCGAATTAGAGATTTAGTGAAGTTTACTTTGTAATAGGAAATATCTCCAAAAGTCGTTAGAATAATGTGGGCCTGTTATAGAGATGTGAGCGGGTTTGTCAAAAGGAGGATGACATCGTCCGCAAATAAGTTTATGGCGTGCGCGTGAGAACCAAATTGAAAGCCTGGGATTGAAGAGTGCATTCTGATAGATTCTGCCATTCTATCATTAATTGAAATATGGTTGGCAATAAGGGGCATCCCTGGCGGGTCCCATTTGTGATGCTAAAGCAGGGGTCTCAAACTGGCGGCCCTCCAGCTGTTGCGAAACTACAAGTCCCATGTTGCATTGCAAGGACGACAGTTACAAGCATGAGACCCACAGGCAGAGGCATGATGGGACTTAAAGTTTCACAACAGCTGGAGGGCTGCCAGTTTGAGACCCCTCTGCTAAAGGGTGTGGACAGGAGACCTGAAGTGTACACATGTGTTGAGGGGCATAAGTATAGAGCTAGGATAGCTGTTAATGTAGATCCCTTGAAGCCAAATTTGGACAGTACCATTTCCATATAGGTCCAATAGACTCGATCGAAGGCCTCCTCTGTGTCTATGGATAACAGCAGAGAAGGCTTCGAGTTTGTTCAGCGTAATGCATAATGCTTTATAATTCTTCTCGTAGCATCTGAGGTTTGTCTCCCCTTCATAAATCATATCTGATCCCACTGAATAATGGAGGGGATGATGTTTGTTAGTCTTCTGGCCAATGGTTTTGCATATAGTTTGATATCTGTATTTGGGAGGGATATTTGTCTGAAATTGACCGGTGTGTTGGGTTCTTTTCCTGGTTTAGGTAGGGCTACAATGTGTGCTCTCAGCATCTCTTGAGGGAATGATGATGATTCTGTTGCTTTTGTAAAGACCGTTTGAATGTATGGTGATAGTATATGTTTGAATGTTTTGAAGTGTTCGCTAGAGAAACCGTCTTGTCCTGGTGATTTTCCATTTGGTAGTGCAGTTATAACTGATTCTGTTTCCTGAGTTGTGAATGGGGCATTTAGTTCTTCTTCAAACTGCGTGTTGGAGAGAGACGGGAGTTGTATTTTTTTTTTTTTTGTAGTAATTGCTGTATTTTTTTTTTTTTTATATGGTTGGTTTTGGTGTTGATGTGTCTTTGTTTAAGTTGTATAGCGCACTATAGTATTCTGCAAATTGATTTGCTATGTCTTGTGGATTGGTTATTTTGTGTTGTAGAGTGGGATGTATGAAATCTGCTATTCTGGATTTGGTGCGTTCTGCTTTAATTCTGTTGGCTACCGTATATACTCGCGTATAAGTCGATCTGAGTATAAGTCGAGGCCCTAATTTACCACAAAAAAAATTGGAAAAACTTATTAACTCGAGTATAAGACTAGGGTGGGAAATGCATCAGCTTCCGGTAAATTTCCAACAGCGTGTCCCTTAACATAAAATTTGCCCATGGACACATTTTATATTAAGGGACACTCTGATGGGCAAATTGTATGTTAAGGGGCACCCTGATGGGCACATTTTATATTAGGGGCACTCTGGGCACAACAAAACGTGCCCCCTAATGTAAAAACTGCCCATCAAAGTGCCCCTTAATACAAATGTGCCCATCAGTGTTGCTCTTAAAATAAAATATGCCCATCAGAGTGCCCCTTAACATAAAATGTTCCCATCAGCGTGCCCCTTAACATAAAATAAGGGTCACGCTGATGGGCACCTTTGGGTATATTTTTAATGTGCATGCTGATGGGTACATTTTATGTTAAAGGACACTCTGATGGGCACAACAAAATGTGTCCATCAGTGTGCCCCTTAAGAAAATATGCCCATCAGTGTGCACATTAAAAATATACCCATCAGCGTTCCCTTTAAAATAAAATTTGTCCATCAGAGTGCCCCTTAACATAAAAAAGGTGCCCATCAGCGTGACCTTTAACAAAATAAAATATGCCCAGCCATTAGTGATTACTAGTTGGCCCACATACCTTGAATGCAGGAGGGGCAGATTGAGGAAGCTGCACAAGCCTAAGCCGGGAACCGCGAGTAGCAGGGGGGCGGGGCGTGCACGGGACGTCACACCCCTACTCGCGGCCAGTGAGTGCGAGCTGAGTGCGAGCTCGTCTTCGTCTGCGGTGAGGAGCAGGGGGCGGGCGCGAGGAGCAGGGGGCGGGCGCACGCACGCAGCGTCACTGGTTGCTGGGGAATCCCACGGTCCCAGCAAACAAGTGACGGCGTCGGCGAACCCAGTGGCACGACCCCGCCCCCTTTTCTCCTCCATTACTTGGATTTTTAGTTAAATGACTCGAGTATAAGTCGAAGTGGCTTTTTTCAGCCCAAAAAATGGGCTGAAAAATGTGACTTATACTCCAGTATATACGGTAAGTATTTGCCTGCTCTGTTAGCATTGGCATAGTAATTGAGTTGTAGGCTCCTGAGATGTTTGTCATATTGTTGGGATAAGTGTTCCCTCAGACTTTCTCTGAGTTTTGAGTTTGTTTGTCAAGGTATTAGTAGGCGACTGTTTATTTAGGGTTTCTACAGTGTGGCTTTCTGATGGTAAAGTGTTTAGTTTGGATGTATAGCGTTTTTTTTCTTTTTGTCCCCTAATTGTATAAATATGCCCCTCATGACCGCCTTATGGGCGTTCCATAGTGTGTATGGGTCATTTACTTTTCAGTTATTCAAAAAAAAATTCCTGAAGATGCTGAGAGAGTGTTGTGTGAGTTTGGTATTCTTGTAGCAGTCTAACATTGCAGCGCCAGATGAGGGAAGAAGAGGAGACACCCTGTTCTCTGATAGACAAAGATATTGCATCACGGTCTGACCACGTAATATCATGAATTTTAGCATCCGATATTTGTTGCAATAGCCAATAGCCACTTGTCTGTTTTATATATACGTGAGTGTGAGTAGTGTCTATGCGAGAAAAAGGTGTAGTCCTTCCCGTTGGCATGGAGGCTTCTCCATACAAAGAAAAAATCTTCCGTGTGTAGTAGCTTACGAAGGGATGCTGTGCCACTGTGTTTGCCCGTGGTAGTGTCCATTTTTGGATTTGATGTTATATTAAAGTCTCCACAGACTAAGAGTTTCCCATATTTTATAGAGTTAGCTTTTTGATCACTTTCTTTATAAATCGAAGTTGATGGGAGTTTGGGGCATAGAGTGTTACCAGTATGTATGGTTGGGAGTTGATTAATCCTGTAACAATAACGTATCTGCCCCCTCCATCTACAATTGTCAGCTTGTGTTAAAAGGAAAGGGAGTTTTTGATAGGTAGCATTACCTCTCCCTTTTTGTGGTTGGGTGTGCAAGCCAGAAATACATGTGGATAGTCTCCTATGTGAGCTTTGTGGAGTTTCTGGTCAACTGAAAGTGGGTTTCCTGCACGCAGAGGATATCCGCTTTCTGCTTACATGCTTCTTTCCACATTGAAAATCTTTTCGCAGGGTGGTTTAGGCCCCTTGCATTAATCAAAAGGCATGAATTGGCCTTTTAGGTTAGATGCATGTTGCTGTATAAATAAATGGTGTGAGTACTGCGTCCACAGGGTCTTTGTGTAGTTTGCCGCGGTATGGAAAGTTGATTCAAAGCTTGTTTTCTTCATTGGAGGAGTAGTAGTATCTTCGGACTGAGCTGCATGTATTAAACAGATCACAAAAGAAAGAAAAAACATGTAAAATTAAGAGAGAGAACATAAGAAATGGATCTTGTAAATGATTCTTGTGCAGATGTAACTTCTGTCGGTGTTAGGAGGGTAAAAGGAGAAACGAGTATTATTAACTCCTATAACCGGAGAATTTAGTGGGTTTCTGTGTTTGGTTGTGAGCTCCCACCGGAGTGTTTCTTTGCACGTTTGTGCAACACCACTTGTCATTCATTAAGGACTGGTTGTGGCCTTGATGAAGGTGGCAGGTATGATGCCTGGTCTGCGAGTTTGCCCCATTGTCTTAGGGCTGCAAGCCCTTCTAGCGTGTTGATTGATGTGTTGGTCTCATTATGAGTAATGGAGAGAGTTGCAGGGTATTTTCATTTGTGGAGAACCTTGTTTTTAGGGCCTTGGTGATCGTCACCAGGTTGCGGTGGCATTGTAGTGTGTGCCTGGATAGGTCAGGAAGTAGAAGTATAGTGGCATATTGTGGAGGTATGCTGTTGGGTTACGTGACACTTGTAGGATTTGTTCGTTCATGTGGTAGTAGTGGATCCTTAATAATACATCCCTTGGTGTTTCTTCAGGAAGGAAAATGGGTTTAGGGACCCTATGGATTCTGTCCACGACGAGGTCTTGTGCTGTCGGTGTTGGAATCAAAGTTGAGAATAATGTGTGGGCATATTGTAGGAGTTGGTAAGGTGGGAAAGATTCTAGTATACCTCTAAGTTTTTGAAGTTATTTCTTCTGGATCTGTCCTCTAAATCTGCGACTTTGTCTTTCAGCCATGCAATTTCATCTCCCTGAACTGTATGGACATCAACTAGCACATTGTATGATGATGCATACTCATCCATCTTACTTTCAACTTGATCTACCCTGTGTCCCATAGCTTGGACTCTGGCACTTGTTAATCCCCTTGATCATGTCTGATTGCAGTGAGGCTCTTAGGGACAGCAGCCTTTCTTTTAGCATTGTGTCAGAGATAGGTCTGTCCGATGTGGGGAATTCTGCTATGGGATCGCTGGAGGGTGTATCCAGCAATTTGTGGCCCACTCCATGCCTGTATCAGCTTGTGGCCTAGTTGGGGAGTGCCTCCTTGGTTTAGACTTTGCTGGGCTTCTCGTGGATGGGCTGTATGCCCCAGAGGAGGACTCACTGTATGACTTGGCTGTGAAGGATGCCATGGGTGCCCCCCCACGGCCGTTATTGTGCACCGCGGCCTTGTGCTCTGGCCATTGTTCCCAGGCGCCGGCGACATTTTGTTGTAGCCCGCACTGGTTTGCGGAGAAGAAATTCAGCATTTTGTGCAGGTGTGGCGTGTTCTTCCTGTGCCTCGTCATCCGTGGATGGTTTGGCAGGCTAAAGGCAGTGTGGATGGAGCCGGTGGGCTCGGATGTGGACGGATTCTCTCCAGTGGCTGGCGGAGCCCCTGTCTCAAGCGTCCATCTTGAAGCCCGGTTGCCACGCCCCCACGTTTATTTTAATAGAAAAGAAAACAAGACTTTATAATCACTGTAGCCTCCCTGACGGTATTCCCGAGTGTGGCTCGGGGTTAAATTTCAGCACCATTAGCGGTAACCCCGAGCCACACTCGGGATTGCATTGCAGGATCCTGGTGCGGTATACTTACCTTGTCCCCAGGATTCTGCGATGTCCCCCCGCGGTGTCTGCGGGCTCTGTCCTCCGCCCGAAGCCTCTCTGTGCCCAGCTCTGTTCCCTGCAAGCGTCACAACGCACGGGGGCAGAGCCTGGCGGCAAATTAAAAAAATAAAAATAAAAAATTACATACAGTACACTGTAATCTTACATTTATATATTCTTTCTGCCTGGAAACTTTGGAAACTTGAGATTGTCCATAGTAACCGAAAAGTGTCCCTTTACGTCAAAAGTGGCTTTAGACCAGCTAGAAAACAGCGATAGTAAATTAGAACACTTGCAGAATTGAGCGATAGTGAATCATGGGGAAATTTATTTTATTTATTATTATTTTTTTTTAATTATTATATTTATGATTTTGTGTTTCATACTTCATCATACCCGGGATATCTACTAGACTCTGGTTTGGACAGATTTAAGGGTGTTATTGCTAAGAATTACAGGCCTACAATATAAAACGCCAAATTTCCATGCAAAATAATTGTACCGCTTTCAGCACCTAAAATCCGACATAATCATACCGCCAGGGAGGTTAAGTTGGCTGCACTCTTCAAAAGGTTGAGAACCCCTGCTCTTAGGCCTCATGTACACTGCTGCTGGTAAATGGACGTTTAGGAGCAGTTGGACTTTTTTTTTTCAGCTGCCCCTGAGCTCTCCTCTGTTATTTTATCAGTACATGTACACAGGGTCGTTTATAGTCGTTTCTAGGCATTTGAGTTTAGAAGCATTTTTTGGAAGGCAAAAAAATGCGTTCAGGACAGATGTTTAGAGGCATTTGAAACGCCAAATGCCTGTAACGGCTTGTAAACGCGGTAACTCGCGTTTTAGCTGTGTTTCGTTTACTGGCTTTTTTTCATTTTTGAAAAAAAAAAAAAAAATAACTGTTTTTATAATTTTTTTTAAAAATTCTTCTAATCGCAAACACGGCAAAACGGCGCTAAACGTGGCATGTAAACGCGGCAAAATGGACATTTTAAACGTCGGTTACTATCTGTCAAGTTAAATCGTTCAGGAGAGGTTGTAAAAACGTCCCATGTACATGAAGCCTAAGGTGTCATAAAGTGGCCTTTCAAGCAATTTATCTAACGTGATATAATTTGAGGGGCTACTTTAGTATTCAGCGCTGCTTGGTGTTACTGTCTTCAGCCAAAAGAATCTACAGACATAATTGTTCCTGATGTTATTATTCAAACGACAAGTATCATTAGAAATGCCAGTGTTGACTGAAATTTGCATTTTTTTTGATCATGATCCAATTCAATTTTTGTTTGACATAGTCCAATATCGCTACTATCTGGTTCCAACAATGTGCAGTAGCTATTCTAGCGGCTAGTATTATATAGGAAATTAAGCATTTGGTATGTTTAGAGACAGAGAGCAATTTCTGGAGATCTAATAAGTTTCACATCCGTAATTAAATGGATAAAATCAAACCCCTCCATCTTGTGTATCTAAAATTCAAGTCCAAAAGCGTTAAAATGCACCTATCCATGAGATACCTAATAATATTCTCAGAAGCATTAAAACTGCTGTCAAATGCAAGCAGAATGCACCTGTTATCATGCTGCACATTCACATGAAGAAGGCCAAAGTCTGACAACACAGACCTCGTGCATGCATGCTTGTGTGTGGTTTTGTTTTTCTTGGAAATAAATGGAAACTCCTCCAAAATGCATGTTGCAAAGCATTTAAACTGGATAGTGGGTGCTCTATGCTGTCTGAATGTTTGGAAAGATTGTGTGCTCTAAAAAGGGCCAAGGTGCAGAGTCTTAAGTACATGCCACTTCACCAGAGCAACCCCACTTAAGGATCGATGGGCTTTACCGATGTGTATTCCAGATTGTGGCCTTTGTGTGCACCTGTTCTTTTGACAGATGAACAGGGATAGAATGTGGCAGAAAGTCAAGGGGCAATTTCAAAATCAGGGTTTGGCCAAAGTTGGCAACTAGAAAAACAGGAAAGCAAGAGTCACCACATCTGGAGCCTCGGGCTAGGAAATGAATCTGTTGCTAAGGCAATGGGTGTAGGCCTGAGCACAGCTAAATATTAAGGTTGCTTGGCAGCCTGGGTGAGTACTGGCTTTGTGTAGGTGCTATAACAACCAGCGGGTGAAATGCAGTAAAGCCTATACAGTACTTTCCATTCCTGGAACAAAGCAGGCTGTAGCAAGGTAGGATCGATTACATGGTGAGCAAACCACAAGTAGTAGATCAGCTTTGTTGCTCGTCTGTGACACATTGTAATTTTATGATGTGCATTCCAATGCATGGTAAAATTTGCGCTAACTTGAACGTCATTGGTTTGTAAATGAAATTTATTTTAAAGAAATAACAAACCGGTTCATACCTACCTGCTCTGTGCAATGGAATTGCACAGAACATCCTCGAACCTCCTTTCCTCTGGTAATCTGCCGGCGCTTCTGGCTCTCTGGTGAGTATCCTCACATTGCCCCCTTATGGGGGCAATTGTGTGGGCTCGATCTCGAGCCCCGCTACCTGTGTCTATAGTCACAGACAGCAGGGCTCGGCCCTGCCCCTTGCTCCCTCATCTCTGGCTTTGACAGTAGCAGGGCTACCTCAGCAAAGCCTGTGACACCAGGAAGAAAGGGGAGAGAACCACTGCAGATGTGCACATCGCTGGATCAAATGAGGGCTCGGACAAGCATAAGGGGAAGGGGGTGTGGGAGAATACTACTACCTAAATATTTTTTACCTTAACCACTTGCCAACCGGCCACAGTACATATGCTGTGGCAGGTTGGCTCTATTGTGCGAAACGATGTACCACTGCATGCGCTGATTGGCCAGAGGAGGGAGCCAATCAGCGGGTATGCATTGTCCGCTGGCCACCCGCAATCACTCCAAAGAGAGTCAGAATGGTGATCTGCCTATGTAAACAAGGCAGATCCCTGTTCTGACAGGGAAGAACACAGTGATCTTGTGTTCCTGCCAAGCAGGAACCCAGATCTCTGTGCTCATACAGTCCATCCCCCACACAGTGGCAAGCACCCCCTAGGGACACACTTAACCCTTTGATTGCCTCTGGTGTTAACCCCTTCCATGCCAGTGTCATTCGTAAAGTAACAGTGCATATTTTTAGTACTGTAATAATGTCACGGTTTCCAAAAACTGTCAGGTCTTAAATATGTCCACCGCAATGTCGTAAACCTGCTAAAAATCTCTTATCGCCGCCATTACTAGTGAAATGAATAACGCAAAATGGCATAAAAATATCCCATAGTTTGTAGACGCTATAACTTTTGCACAAACCAATCAATATACTTTTTTTTTTTACCAAAAATATGTAGCAGAATGCATATTGGTCTAAATTGATGAAGTAATTCGTTTTTTGTTTTTTTGTTTTTTTTTTCATTGGAAAGCAGTATTTATTTCAATATTGTCGGTCTTCCCAATCTCCTGCTGTTCACCTGCGGCCTCTCGTTTTCCGGATCATCACGGCGGCTTCAGTTTCCTCCCTCCTCCTCCTCAGCGGCCAGTCGGGAGTCTTCTCTTTTCGGCCAATCGGAAAACGGGTCTCATGCCCGCATCTGGTTGGCGGGATTGAGGATCAGTGCTTCCTCTGTGTCCCGAGCCCACCCAATCGGGTGCTTAAAAAAAACAAAAAAAAACCCCGCCGTTGTAATTCAAGCACCCGGGTGGGATGCATGAATAGGAGGTGGCCGCGACGACCGTGGATACCCATTACCATATAGGGGAGTGGAGTGGAGAGAGGGGGCGGCGCCCCTAATGGACAGGCTGCCGCTGCTTGTATGGCATGCCTTAGAAATGGTATAGTGATGTGGAACACTGTATATGAGGGGGGAAGCGTTGGAGAATAACCATGTTTGCAGTAACCAACATGGGTATAGTATAAGGACAGCCAATCCTACACAAACCTTAGATGTGAACAAAGATCCAAATCCTTACAGTGGAGTAATGCGAGTTCACAGTAGATGCAGCTGGATGCATTGTTTACTTTATTCCCACTGTAGACAGTCCAATATATCTAGGTTATCCTATGGGCATACTTGCATTGCAGTGCAGTAAGAAAAAAGTAAAGCAAGCTGCATTTTTCTACACTGCAAACTCACAAAAAGTGCGCAAACGCACAGAAAGGCATCACAGTGCACAAAAACCCAAAAGACAGCAGTGACTGCCAAAGGAAAATTGTGGATGGAAAAACGCACATCATTGTATGTAAATACTTATAAAAATGTGCATGCACAGTAAACGTAGTTTCTGGTGTGAATGGGCTCTAAGGCTTCATGCACACGAGACGCCGGTGCAAACTCTGCTGAACACATGTTTTTAAAAGCTGAAACCGGCGTTTAGAAACTCTCGTTTTGACACGTTTGCATACTGCGTTTAGCGGCGTTTACGTCTAAAAGCATCTGCAGAGCAGAGAATTACATTGCAAACCCGATCTCAGGGCCACTTGGTGCGAGGAACCCCAAATTTGGTGTGCTAATACAGTGGAACTAACACTACAACATATCCAAGCTCGGGTTCCTAGCACCAAGTGGCCCCGAGGTATGGGGCCCCAAACCCGGGTCGCAAAATGTCATTCTCTGCTGCAGAAAAGTGCTTGACATTTTGTGACCCGACTTTGGGGGTTTGGATATGTTGTAGTGCTAGTTCAACTGTGTTTGCGCACCAAATTTGGGGTTCCTAGCACCAAGGGGCCCCAAAGTTGGGTCGCAAAATGTCATTCTCTGCTGCAGTTTATAATCCTATTTCTGTGTTTTCTGGTCCAAAAAATAGGGTTCCTTTTAAAAACACTTCTAAACGCAAACGCGGTACTCGCGTTTAGCCGCGTTTGGCGTCTGAAACAGGGAAAACTATTGCGTCTGAACCCATTTTTTTGCTTCTGGAAAAACGAGGTTAAACACTACTGCCTAAAAACGCCAAAAAACGAGACTGTGTACATTGACACATAGGATAACATTGAATAAGTTCAGGGGCAGTTGAAAAAAGTGTCCAACTGCCTCTGAACGCGCGTTTAATAGCATCTCGTGTGCATGAGGCCTAAAACATTCCTCTTTCAGCAGCAACTTATTTGTATTCCTAGTAGTGCTAAAGGGAAACAACATGTATACTTAAACATGATGGAGCTTTTATTGCAACATTCACTTAAGTAATTTACTTGACTTCCACATTTCTATTTGTAATTAGTAAATGCTCCCTCTGGTGGACGTCAGGGGAGATTATTGGCATCCCTATGTCGGGAGTGTGGAGATGAGCTCAGTTACTTCTAGGGAGTCCTTTGATTTAAGGCAGACTTGAACTGAAAGATCAGAGCTGTGAAGTGCAGTCATTGGTGAATTACTGAGAAGGCACTGCACCAGTTCACATGTTAATCGGTGCGCCGGAAAAGTCCTTAATCAAACGTGCGCACATTGAAGCGCAAATAGCCATATTAAACACCCGCACATGTAAACTGCAACTGTCGCTAGGGTAACTGGGGTTTTCTCAGTGATAATAACGCATGCCCAATACAATTGGTTAATTTCATCTCATTGAATGTGTCTTGTTAGGCAATTAGTAGGTTTTCTCAGTTCGTTAACCCTTTTGATGCTAATCTCATTCCTATAACTTCTAATATATCTTTGAAATATGTTTTTTTTTTTTTCTCTTTTTCTTCTTTTTTTACCCAAATCTTTCAATACATTACAAAGAACAGAAAAGTGTTTCTAAACCCAATACTTAGGTAAAAAAAAAACATTTTTATTTTTTTCAGCTCTTGATCTTTAAGACCCCTTTCACAGCAAGGCGCTTCAAAAACGACCTAAAACGCCTTAGCGTTATTACAGCGTTTTTACCGCGTTTTAGGGGCGCTAGCGGTAAAATTAACGCAACGCTGCAGGCATTTTAACAGCGTTTTTCAAGCGTTATTGAAGCATGTGTTATTGATGTTATCTTTCTGCTTGCATGTTTATCCTTTGTGAGATCATGTAAAACAAGCAATGTCTTGTAAAGTAACAAGCAGTGTCTTGTTTTACTTCAAATCTTCATTTTTCTGGGATTAATTCTTTTTTTGGCACTTTAATTTTGTTTTTTTTGGCACTTTGATGGTCTGTTTAATCATTCTGACCTTCCCACAAGTTCAGTCCTGTTATTGTAGATCTCTCTTTTCTGCTTGCATGTTTACCTTTTTGTAAGATCATGTGAATTTTCTACAGCTCAGGGCGGATTATAGGCGCTATTCAGGCGTTTTTACAGCGTTTTTAATTCATTTCAATGGAGAGGGGCGTTTTTGAAGCGCTTTTTTCAACTCCCAAAAGCTGCTCCAAAGATGCTGCTTGCAGGACTTTTCTCAACGCCCCGCCAGCGCAACGCCTCAGTGTGAAAGGGTCCATTGAGATGCATGGGGAGGGTTTTATGAGCATTTTATGAGCGTTATTTTTAGCACTAAAACGCTGCAAAAATGCCTTGGTGTGAAAGGGGTCTTAAGGTGACCATACACTGCAATCAGTGAGATCTTCAATAAATTAGATTAAGACCCCTTTCATACTGGGGCGTTTTTCAGGCATATTTCTGGCGCTTTAGCATTAAAAAAACGCCTGTAAAGCGCCTGAAAGAAGCCTCATCTGCAATCCCAATGTAAAAACCCGAGCCCTTTCACACTGCCAGCGCCCGAAAAACGCTGGTAAAGCGCTGCTTAAGACCTCTTTCACACTGGGGCATTTTCAGGCGTTTTTCGGGCGCTGGCAGTGTTAAAAGGCTCGGGCCATCTGTGCACCCAGCCCCAGGGCAAAAACACGAAAGCGCTGCAAAGAAGCTGCTTGCAGGACTTTTTTTGACGCCCTGCCAGCGCAGCGCCCCAGTGTGAAAGCACTCGGGCTTTCACATTGAGATTGCAGATGAGGCTTCTTTCAGGCACTTTTTTTAACGCTAAAGCGTCTGAAAAACGCCCCAGTGTGAAAGGGGTCTCAGTGTGAAAGCACTCGGGCTTTCACATTGGGATTGCAGATGAGGCTTCTTTCAGGCGCTTTACAGGCGCTTTTTTTAACGCTAATGCGCCTGAAAAACACCTGAAAAACGCCCCAGTGTGAAAGGGGTCTAAGTGCAAGAGCCTGTTTGATTTCCTATAATTTGAATTAATCAAGTGCGTCTTCCTATTACCTATTTTGCCTAAATATCGAGTTGTACAGAGATTGGCCAATCAGATTGCATAGTGCATGGCCATCTTACGTGCCAAATTTGGAATGTAGATGTGCCATGACCCACTTGTATTTTCCAAATGATACTTCTTGGGCATTATACAAGGCGCATGAAAAAAAGGAAAATTTATTATCAAATACTTACCATAATTTTCCTTTCCTGATGGACTCCATGGCAGTCTACGTGTGGGTTAACCCCGCCTCCTCTCCAATGCTATAGGACCCCATTCCAATAAATGAGTACTCACCACTAGCCACTGCGTTCCGTAACTAGCCTACTCTTTGACCAATGGGTGGGAACTCCGTCTGCCATGGAGTCCATCAGGAAAGGAAAATTACGGTAAGTATTTGATAATAAATTTTCCTTTTTCCTGACAGACTCCATGGCAGTCTACGTGTGGGAAATAACTAGCCAACCACACGGGTGGGTATGCTGAATCAAACATAAATTTAATTTGTCCTATCAACCGATAAGATTCTCAAACCAAAGTTTACAGAAGAGAAGGAAGCAGGCTCTATACAGTAATGAGACATGAAAGTGTTGATAGAGGCCCACGAGGCCGCTTTGCAAATGGTGACTGGGGCCACGTGTCGAGCTGCTGCCCATGAAGCTGCCATTCCCCTGGTGGAGTGAGCTGTCACCGCCTCTGGAGGAGCCAAGCCCTTCGCCCTGTATGCTTGTTGAATAGTCTGTACGATCCAAGTAGCGAGTGTCCTAATTGAGGCTTTCTTCCCTTTATTGTTGCCCGAGTGTAACACAAATAGATGGTCAGAACATCTAAAGGGAGAAGTCACTTTCAGATATTCTTTAATTGCTTCCCCTACATCCAGAGGATGAATCTCGGAGGACCCCGGAGACCTAAACATAGGTAGGACAATCTCCTGATTATCGTGGAACACCGAGGACACTTTCGGGTTAGAACCCAGCATAGGGATGAGAACTACACGGTCCGGGAAGAACGTCAGGAAGGGTTCTTCATAACCCAGAGAATCAATCTCCGAGATCCTTTTTGCCGATGTGACGGCTACTAGAAAGACAACTTTTGCTGAGAAGTCCTTGATAGAGAGCGGGGAGGGCCCGGTAGTACTGAGTCCAGAGATTGAGTCGAGGACAAGTGGAAGGTCCCATTTGGGGAATCTGGATTTCCTTTGGGGCTTGAGTCTTGAAGCTCCACGAAAAAATTGCCGGATTAACGGATTAGCCGCCCAGGAGGACCCGGAGAAGGCCGACAGTGCAGATACCTGGACCCTAAGTGAGCTGATGGATAAGGGTAGATCTAGGCCTGTTTGAAGGAAGCTGAGCACATCTTTAACCCCCGGGTGTCTAAAAGACCTGCCGCTGGAAGAGCAAAAATCCACGAATTTGGACCAGATTCTACCATAGACTTTATTTTTGCTAGATCTTCTCGTACTCATGAGGGTTGAGATTACTGTAGGAGCACAGCCAAGCGAGATTAGCCTCTCCCTCTCAAGAACCAGACCATCAGTCTCAGCACTGCCGGACACGGGTGCAGGACTGACCCCTGAAAAAGAAGGTCCGGCCTGAGAGGGAGAGGCACTGGGTCCCTGAAGCTGAGTTGGACAAGGAGAGGGAATCAAGGCCTGTTCGGCCAGTATGGAGCTATTGTCAACACTTCATTGTGATCAATATTGATTTATTATTTGTCACCATCCATACCATGGTCATACACATTTTTGGTAGGATTCACCATTGTTATATGTACTCACTTAACACACACTGTTGTGGATGTGATATTTAGCGCCGCACTTTTATTCGTTTTTTGATATTGTCAATACTTCGACTGCCTCCATTCGGAGCCTCTGCAGGAATCTCAGGATGACTGGAAGTGGCGGAAAGGCATATGCCTTGCTGAACCTCCACAGATCCGTCAGGGCGTCTGTCCCAAAGGCCTGACTGCAACGGCCCCTGGAGTAAAATTCCTTCAGCTTGAAGTTGTAGCGGGAGGCGAACAGATCTACCTCGGGGTTGATCCCTGGTGATGAGACCCATCTGAACGTCTCCATATGAAGGGACCACTCATTGTTGTCCAGCTCGTTGCATGAAAGAAAGTCCGCTTGAGTATTCTGGACTCCTGGGACAAAGACTGCCGAGATATTGGAAAGGTTCTTCTGTGCCCATGAAAGAATGGGCTCGACTTCCCGAAGGAAAGTGGGACTCCGGGTACCCCCTTGCCTCTTCACGTAGGCAACCGCCGTCGTGTTGTCCATCCTTAACAACACTGACTCCCCTTTCAGCAGGTGAGAGAAGGACTGTAGTGCACACCAGGCCGCTCTGAGTTCCAGGACGTTCGAACCTGGGACGGGGAGGCAGGAATCCCTTGCCCTGGGCGAGGTTCGAACCGCAGAGGGCTCCCCAACCGGTCCCGCTGGCATCGGTCGTGACCGTGATCCAGGAGATGGGGGCAATGGAGTGACATGCCAGGAGATTCTTGCGCTGAAGCCACCAAAAGAGGCTGCTCCTCATTGATGAAGTCACACGGATGACTTGATTCTTGTCCCCTGTTCTACACTGCTGCAGGAACCCTGACTGGAAGGGACGTAATCTCCACAAGGCCCACTTGACCATGGGGGTCGTAGAGACCATCGTGCCGACGATCTCCAGGCACTGAGAGGCTTTTAGGTGTGAGGCATGTAAAGCCCGAGAAATTCTGTCCCGAACAACCGGAATTTTCTGTAGTGGAAGGGAAATGGTGCTTCTTACGGTGTCGAACTGAGCTCCTAGGTATATTAGGCGTTGAGCTGGTTTTAGATGACTCTTTGCTAAGTTTAGGAGCCACCCGAAGCTGGACAGGGTGGAGATCACCTGTTCTCGGTGGGCCAGCAGCTGCTCCCTGTTTTGCGAGAATACCAGGAGGTCGTCAAGGTGGTGGTAAAGACGTACCCCCTTTTAATCTTATGAGAGCCACCGTGGCTAAGAGAATTTTTGAAAAGACCCGGGGGGACGTTGTCAATCCGAAGGGGAGGCAGATAAACTGCAGATGATCTTGCCCCACTTGGAAACGGAGATATTTGTGAGACCCCTCTTCTACTGGGACGTGGAAATAATAGCTGAATAGCTTGCTGAATGGTCGACAGAGTTTCCATCTTGAATTTCCCTTGCTCTATAAACTCGTTGAGGTAGGTCAGGTCTATGACCGGGCGCCAAGAGCCACTCTTTTTTTGAACTAAGAAGAGAGGGGAGTATACCCCCTGAAACCATTCGTCCCTCGGGACGTGTACCACTGCTCCTTGAGATTTCAGAAGGTCCACATAGGACAGTAGAACTCGTTTTTGATCTTCCGACCGGGGCAGAAGAGTGGAGACAAATCTGGGAGGAGGAGTACTGGAGAAGGTCCATTTGTGACCTGTCGAGACTGTCTTTATTACCCAAAAGTCCGAGATCGAGGCCACCCAGATGTGTCGGAAGAGGCGCAGCCGTGCCCCTACCCGACCCGCCTGGGTGGGCGCAATCTCAAAAAGACTTCGCCTGCTCACGACCGCTGGATGTCTGGCCTTTAGCGGACTTGCAAAAGGATGTCTGACCCCTGCTCCAATTTTTTCTGAAGTCCCTGCCGGGCTTGTATGAGCGAGCTTCCCTAGAACGCTCCGGAGAGCGTCTTCTGAACTGCGGTTTCTTCCGACCAAGAAGACCTGCCACCCGTGGCTCGTGTTATGGCATTGTCTAGTTTGTTGCCAAACAGTGAAGACCCCTCAAAGGAAATTTTACACCAGGCTTGTTTGGAAACCGGGTCAGCAAGCCAAGGACGTAACCATAAAGCCCGTTTGGCCGTGACCGACGACAGCATAATCCGTGCCAATAGGCGTATCAAATTAATGGACGCCTCCCCCAAGAAGACTGCCGCTAGCTTTAATTCTGCAGCTGCTGAACTCCCCGCTAGCTCCTCCGAAACCCCCTTAAGGAAGGAATCCACATTCTCCGTCCAGGCCTCCATGGCTTTTGACATGGCTGCCAGAGCCAAAGCCGGTTTACAGGCCGTGCCGGCCAGTCCGTAAGTCCTCTTCAAGTCCTGGTCAATCCTTCTCTCAAGACCATCCTTGAAGGATACCGCATCTTCTAAGGGGAGTGTAACATGCTTAGCCAGACGCATTAAGGCTGTGTCTACAAGGGGAGCATTCTCCAGATACTTCACCTCTTCCGACTTGAAGGGATATAATCTGGAGGTTTTATTTGACATAGAGGACTTCCTGTCCGTCTTACTCCATTCCTCATCTATGATATCTTTCAGTTCAGAAAGGAGCGGAAAACTTGAGCGTTCTTTCCCCAGGTGTTTGAAGAATTTCTTCTGTTTGGCTGGGGGAGAGGGATCCTCCCACTTGAGAGCCTCCTTGATTTGCCTTAATTAATGGTGACACCATACTGAAGTCAAAACCTCCGATTTCCTCTTCTTCCTGAGGATCATCATCTGAGGAATCAAGAGAGGCCACGTGAGGCTGGGAAGTGCCCGGGTCTTCACGGGCCTCATCAGCCGGGGGGCCAGACAATGTAGTAGACTGACTCAGCGTGTGGGGAGAATCCAACTCTTTCAGGGATTGTTGTACCACACGTTTAACAAGAGATTCCAAACGCTGGTTCTCCGTCTCTTTTTCCCTGGCCGCCCGGGCATAACAACGGTCACACAGTGACTGGCACTCCGGAACTCGTGTTCCACATCCGCAGCAGGCTCTTCGATCAGAGCGGCTGTCATGGCGGTGGGAGCGGTGTCTGGAAGAGGAATGGTGGTGGTTTCCAGACGTAGAGTCTCGTCTGGATCTTGAAGGTGACTGGTGTTGTGGCCTGGCAAGGTCTCTGTCATTCTGGACCATAATCTGAGGGTCCGATCTAGAAGGGCTGGAAGAAAACACAGTAGGGAAGGGGAAAATGGCGAGACCAACATCAGATAACGCAAATCAAAATGCGACTGACTCTCAACCCCTCCCCTCATAAGCACATACCTTGTGCGTGAGGGCTGGCCACTTAAAGGCGGTGAATTGTCCATGACTTCCGGATGAAGAGCGACACAGTACGGTTGGTCTACAGACAAAAAACGGCCTGAACGGGCCGAGGTACCAGTAAGGAGAAAGTCATCCTGCCCCAGAAACAAATAAATGTGCACTTGCAAAATGAACCACCTTATATTTGTTCATGTATAGAAAATATAAATAAGAACAATATTTGTTCACCCCCTTATTTTTCGCTCTTTTATTTTATTTATTTATTTTTTTTATAACCAAATAAATACATATATTGCTTATTTTTTTTTTTTTTTTTTTTTTAAAAACAATTCAGTGTGAACAAGAAACAGGCAGGCACTCACTTAAGACAGACCAGGGCTGGATATGGGGAAGACTGCTCCACTCTTACTCACTGTGAGGGAATTCCCATTGTGAAGGAGTCTAGGAGCGGAATTTAAACTCCCCGCCCATGATGTCACCGCCCAACCTTGCGCCGTAGGACGGTGACCGTACTGCGCATGTGCGGTTTGCCGAGCGCTCCGCCATTCTACGCGCGAGCGAGCTAAGCCTCGGTCCCGAGGAGGCTACAGCGCATGCGCGAACAGCGCGGACGGCCGCACCCGGAAGTGCTGAGGCGAGCTGGAACGCACAAGCGCTCCAGCCGCCATAAGGGGAGAATGGTCCCGAAAAGACCGCAACGGTCATAACAAAGAGCCGGGAAACCTAGAGGGAGACTATACACAGAAACACTGCCATGGAGACAATCGTTATGCTTCCGACCTTGCCAGCCTTTGATGCTCCCAGACGTTCGGCATACAGAGGCGACCATCCCTCCACCAAAGGGGTAAACTCCAGCCTCCTAACGTTACTCCCCCGCCCGTGGCTGGGCCCTGAACTGCACGCAAGAGGTATGCCATCATCTAGGATCCGTCCGACGCGAACATCTTGTGTAGGTCCGTTGGAGGAGGACAAAAAAGGAACGCAGTGGCTAGTGGTGAGTACTCATTTATTGGAATGGGGTCCTGTAGCATTGGAGAGGAGGCGGGGTTAATCCACACGTAGACTGCCATGAAGTCTGTCAGGAAAACACCTTTTTTCAAGACATGCTAGAGTGATCAGGAATCTTCAAACTATGGCTCTCCAACTGTTGCGGAACTACACATCCCATGAGGCATTGTAAAACTCTGACATTCACAGACATGACTAGGCATGATGGGAATTGTAGTTCCTGACCAACTGGAGGGCCGTAGTTTGAAGACCCCCGTGCTAGACCATTATTATGCCTCCAGAATTGGGAGTGTCATCTATCCAACTTATTTCTGCTGGTGGACACAAGGAGGGAGATTATATATATATATATATATATATATATAATTACACACACACACTGAAGCAGGAAGCAATATACATTGGCCCGGCAGTGAATCTGTACACAGGAAGTAGGTGTGTGTTTTGAGTCCAAATCATTTAGACATACACACATTACTCAACAAACACCCCATGTATACATAAAAAAATTATCTTAATTTGCAAATAAGGATCATCTCTTCCTCCGAGAACAGTGAGGGGAGCATGGTGTTAAGTGGGCGAGTTGTCAAATGCTGTCGAATTCAGGGCGTTCGACTTCGAGGGTGAAGAGGGGAGATAGCCCTACTGTGGATAAGAGGGAGGGGAAGAATAAAGATGGCAGATAGGAGGTTAGAAGGGAAAGGGGTGGAAAAGGACATGGTTGTAGAGAGAGGAGGGGAAGGTACAAAGTTGGGTAAGGGAGGGGTTTAGATATTGAGAAGGTATAGGTGGGTCGCTCTCGTGCGGCCCCGCCAGCCACCCCCCCCAAATCGTTCTGTAGTCCCAGGAGATCTAAAACCATTTAGGTAAGTCAAAGCTATGTGGCGTATTGGCGAAAGCGGTCTGATGTTGTGAAATTGTTCCAACATGCCCAGGTAGTTGAGAATTTTTGTATTCTATCTTGGGAGATATGGATCAGTTCTTCCATGTTTTTTATGTTTGAAATTCTGGACAGCCATTCCCCGATTGTCGGGGGGGTTTTTGGAGCGCCAATGCATCGGTATGCAAATCTTAGCTGCGTTTACCATGTGCATTGCTAGAGATTTGAAATGGCTTTTTTTTTTAAAGGGATGTGTGGTGAAGGAGAAACTGAGCCAGGGAATAATCTAGGGTATACGTAGTGATATGGGATATGAGGCTGTGGACCTCTTTCCAGAAAGGTTATATTTTCTCGCATTCCCACCAAATGTGTAGCCTAGTTCCAACCGACTTTTCACGTCTCCAACAAATGTTAGGGATGGTAGGGGAAAATTTATGGAGGCGTGATGGGGTCCTATACCATCTGGTCAACACTTTGTAACAGTTTTCTTGAACAGCCACATTAATTGAGCCTTTATGACCGTATTCATATACAGTGTTCCAATCCTCCTTGGTCAAGGGTGGTTGTAAGTCTCTATTCCACGCTGTTTGTGAGGGATGTGGTTCGTGGTTGGTCTCTTCGGAAAGGAGGTAGTATAGAAGGGAGATAAGATGTCTTAGAGGTGTTTTACAGTGGCAGAGATCTTCGAAGGGCGTGAGTTGTCTCGTCCAGTTAGTTGGGTGTGTGTGAGTCGTGAGGAAATGCCGTATTTGCCTGTACGTCCAGAAGGGGAAAGTAGCGGTCTTAGATATGATTGCAGCCCTCTCTAGTGGGATAAGTGTCCCACCCGAGAAGATTTGGGAAGCCACAACATCCTCAAAGGGCCATTCCTGGCAGAGAAAGTGTGGAGACTCCCATGGAGGAAAGGCAGGGTTGCCTCTTAGAGTAGTTAGGGGGCCCGGGATGGGTACGAGTTTCCCGGAGTGTGAGGCTTTTTTGAAAGCTAAAAGGGAAGGTTAAATAAGTGGGTGTGAGGAAATGTTCAGAGGCCAGTGTTTGGGAGGTATCCAAGGGAGTAGGTGAAGAGGGTTGGATGTAAAGGACTTTTCTAGGTCTATCCATTTTTTTTTTAATGCGCGTGTATGTTCCAATCGGCTATTCTGGTGAGATGGCATGCCATGTAATATTTACTTAGGTCTGGTAGGCCAATACCTCCTTTGGTTTTTTGGAGTGTGAGACGAGTATATTTAATGCGCGGTGGGGAGTTCTTCCATAAGAAGGCCGAACATGCTTTCTGATTGGGTTTACACACACAGATCCACAGTCCTGCTCTGCTCTGTTATTGGTCAATCGCAGCCGGCGGGCACATGCACAGGTTCCCAAGTGACGCGGTGGGCGTGCCCCCTAGACGGCCGGGAGGCCCAGGACGTCCTATGATGCCCGGCCAGGATGGGAGATCCCTCCTGTGGACGTCATTTGACTATGGGCGGGATGTCAAGTGGTTAAACAAGGTCTAAATGGGCTGTTGACATGCATCACAGTTGAACTTAGGAATGCATCTTTGCAAAGTTAAACTAAATGAAATCCTTTGTTATTTTTTCTTGGGGATAGAGTGCAGAGGCATTTAGAAGTCTTGTCAGTTTTTGGGGCTGTCTGCACCCCTGATAGGGTGAAGACACCTCCCAAATTTTGCCAGTTTCTCCTTCAAATTTTTTCACTTCCTGTCACATAGCCAAAAGGGAAGTGAGGGTAAAACCCTATCAATGTCTTTGGAGTTTCCCCTTTAAAAGCAAAAGTTAGCCCATGGAAATCCAAGGGATTAGAGTGGGGAGACGAGAGCATTGGAGAATGGAATGTGGAGTTCCCCTTTTAAAAGCAAACATTAGCCCATGGAAATCCAAGGGATTAGAGGGGGAAGGTTAAATGCCCTTTTAGGAGGAACTAGAGGAGCGAGAGTCTTTTTAAATAATTTTAACAAGGTACATGTCACATGTTGGCAACATAACATGCTAACATGACCTGTGTGCAAATCTCCTTAAAGAAATACATAAAAGTGAACCAGCGTAAAAAAATAAAAAAAAAAAAAGTCAAGTTTAGAGGTGCGCCTGTTCAACCCACGCAATTGCATGTACGTTGATTAACATTCAATAATATTTTGGCCGCGCAGTGAACAAACAAACGCATGTGAACGAGCACAAGAGCTGTTTGTGCATTGCTGACATTGATCTCATGCAGTTCTAAACGTACCTGCAGGCACAGCAGGCTTTCTCTGAAAAAGTTATTTCTCATTCTATTTTGGGCATATTTGTTACTTGGGCAGTTGTTCCTAAACTTCCTAATATCACCCCATAATATTGGCATCTCCATATCAATATTGATTTGGAGATGCCATGCGCCATGTCCATAGTGGCGCACAGATTGCATTCTCCCGTGCGCTGAGATGGCACAAGGCTTTTGTAAATCACCCCCATTGTGTTGTACTGCTCAGAAAGAAGCAAACTCTGAATGTCTAATAAGTATGGATGTACGATGTAATACATGTAAACAGAATCAAATATTTGACCTCTTTGACCAGATTGACTCTCAAATTTAAAAAAAAAATCCATGAATTTGTTTAGACCAGGATATCATGGACACCTCTGCTAGGGGCACCCTGGCCTGGCTTCACAGTATTCTTGAGGTGGAGAACACACATTGTGTTAATGCTGCGCTGACGGCCTTCAGGCATTGCCGCTAGAGAACAAGAATGATAAAAGACTAAACAGTGCAGCATTAATGAAACTATGCAACAAAAAACAAACGCCATAAAAAATTGATGTAGATATATAAATTGATATAAACACACACTACGTGGAAGTGCTACTGTGCAGATAACAGAGAAAATTATTCTAAATATATAAACCGTGTCAGTATGTAAAAAACAAAATCTATCCGTTAAACGTCCATAAAAGAGCAATATGCTAGTTTAAAGGAGAAGTATGGCCAAAGCTCTTTTGGCATAACTTTCACTGTGGGCCACAGGATTACACTTGGTTTGGCACTCCTGTGACCCAGGTTCAGTTGGCAACGGACTAAAGCCTGCTGTTTTTGTCTGACATTACAAAGCTGATCCAGGCTCTGTAGGCATCCCAACTTATTGTTGGGATCCACCCAGATGCCTCCCCGGCAGCTGCATCAGGCTCCCAGCGCGCTGATGAGAGCCTGAGTCAGTTGCTGCCATCCTCTCAAGTCCAGTGCTCCAGGAGCGCTGGAGGAGCAGGACAAAGGGTGGTGACTGACAGTCACTGGCTCTCTACTTACTGAAGGCTAAGAACTGAATGATCAGCAGTCTTTGATTGCTCAGTTCTTTGTCTAGAGCCAGCAGGGGACTGCTGCATCATTGGATCCATACTGCAGTCATCTAGGCAAGTGTCTGTTTCTTTAGATTCCTGCATTTGTTTTTTTAAGTGCATAAAGTGCAAAACTCATCCTTTTAAAGTATAGTAACAGTAAAACATGAACAAAAATCAAAAAATCAAAAATCATCTAAAAAGTGTTTGTAAGGTGCATCCACTCCGACACGAGTGCTGGTCTCTTGCCCACCACACCACTGTGATTATAAACCCTCTTAACTAAAATCATAAAAGGTGTTATAGTAAGTATTTCCACAATTATGGTATGAGACACCTACAGAAGAAATCCAAGCAGAAAGAACCAGCTGTTTTCTGGAGAGCCCAGCTCTTTAAGCCCAGAGCAAACACACAGATGGGGCTGGACAGATGTGTTTGGCGGGTCTTCTCCCACTGTTCCTCTCCAAGGAAAGGCAAAATCACATGTAGGCAAAGAATACGGAAAGAGAAGTGCTCCCAATAGTATAAAAAAAAGTTTAAAACTCGTTAATAAAAGAAGTCGAATACTCACTTAACATTTCAATTAATAGCAGTGCTATGTATACAAATTCCACTATCTAAGATGGCATTGGGCCAAACAGCATCCCTGCGTCCTAGCTCCACCCCACGCGTTTCTCCAAAGATGTCATCAGGGGCATGGTCGCACACATCTCAACTCACTGCTTATATAGAGAAAATAAAGTAGACTTTCATTCGAATATGCTAATCAGAGCAATGGTGTCCTATTTCAAAAAGCGCTCTGTCTAGTGATACAGAGATAAATACCAGATCGCTGAACCAGATTGAAAGCAATGATATGCCCACTAAACGGTAGCAGACCACAAATATACCCAAACTTTACAAACTGTTCGGGATAAAAAAAAAACCTTGAAAAGTCAATATAATCTAAATCAAATTGCAAGAATCTGTTTCCTTTTGTATATAGTACAAAACAGGCATTATCAATTTAAGTAATGCTTAGTTGACCAACTGATAACCTTACCCTGTCAAAGGTTTGTCTCAACACTCTTAACTGATACATTTGCAAGAGTTTGTTCTGTTGAAAAACAGACTTGCTGGCTAGATCACCAGGTGAAAAAAAACAAAAAACGAAACTATTGCAGCCATCACATCTAAGAATTGGTAGGCTACAATATAATGTATGCTTTGGGCTTCAATACCACTTTAACTAGTTCCTTCAGTCACCAAACTGGACCTCTTGCCTGCTTGCATTCAGACTGCTACCTGCTTGGCTCAGACACACTGGCCTATTCAGACAGGTCCCTGTCATCTCTTCTCAATCTCTTATGTCCGTGTCAGTTTGTCGCATGGCCTGTCTGTGTAGGCTAGACATGCTTGGACAAGTGCACCCCTTGTGTCAGGCTTCAAGCTGCAACCACAGCACATGGGAGCAAAGACTTTCTGACCAACACCAACCTGACTTCATTCAGTTTGCATGCCTGTCCAGGGACTCTTCCTATGCATCTGCATATTTATACAGCTTACTTCTGCCTGTCGCAGTATATCTTCACATAAAGTTAGACTAGCTTCTAAGTTTTTTTTTTTTTTTTTTTTTATGGCCAACTAGTGCGAACTTTACATTTTTCTGATCGTGTGAACTTTTTAATGTACAAAAAAAATTTAACAAAACAAATGAAAACAAAAAAGACTAAATCTTAACCCCTTGCCGACAAGTGTACTTACATATACAGCCTCGCGGAAGTGCATCTTTATCTGTGGGGCCGCATATATACGGTGAAAAAAAAAAAAGAAAAATATCTAGATCAGGGTCAAACGTCATTGTCGGGGTCAGTGTATTTTAGGTGTAAAAGAAAATAAATAAAAATAATTCAGTATTTTTGCCAGTTTTTGTTAGTGTGTTTTTACGTGATGAGTACTGTTATTTCTGGGCCTTATTACGTGTGCAAACAACAAATAACATTCACATATGTGGTATAGCTGTATTGGGAACAGTTGTTCTTTGATGGTAGGTTATGATAATAAGAAATATACAGCATTTTTATTATTTTATTCTACATTCTACAATATGCAATAAAAACATTCCCGTGTTCCTTAAAGGGGTTGTAAACCCTTAGGGTTTTTCACCTTAATGCATTCTATTCATTAAGGTGAAAACCCCCCTGTGCTGCAGCTGCCCCCCAGAGCCCCCCTTTTACTTACCTGAACCGGATCTTTCCAGCGACAGGGACAAGCACACCAGCTCCAGCTGGTGTCTCTGGTCCTCATTGGACAGATTGACTCCCACTCCCACATTGGCTCCCGCTGCTGTCAATCGAATCCAGTGACGCTGGAGCCGGGGGTGGGGCCAGGTCCTACGGTCTGTGTCAATGGACGCAGCAGCAGGACACAGGAGCGCGCCCGCACGAGTGCCCCCAGGGAAAGCGTTTCTCCCTCGGAGCACTCGAGAAGAGGAGGAGCGAGGAGCACCGCAGAGGGACCCCAGAAGAGGAGGATCAGGGCCACTCTGTGCAAAACCCTTGCACAGAGGAGGTAAGTATGACATGTTTGTTATTTAACCACTTCAATACCAGGCACTTAGGCACCTTCCTGCCCAAGCCAATTTTCAGCTTTCAGCGCTGTCGCAATTTGAATGACAATTGCGCGGTCATACAACACTGTACCCAAACAAATTTTTTATCATTTTGTTCCCACAAATAGAGCTTTCTTTTAGTGGTATTTGATCGCTTCTGACGTTTTTTATTTTTTGCTCAACAAATAAAAAAAGACCGAAAATTTTGAAAAAAAACAAGTTTTTCTTTGTTTCTGTTAAAATTTTTTGTAAATAAATAAGTTTTATTCTTCAATGACGGGCACTGGTATGGCTGCACTGACGGGCACTGATAGGCACCAATGAGGTGGCACTGATGGGCACTCATAGGCGGCACTGATGGGCACTCATAGGCAGGCACAGATGGGCACTGATGGGTGGCACTGTTGACACTGATGACATTGATGGGTGGCATTGCTGGGCATCACTGATTTAAAATAGTGCCAGTCAGTGCCCATTTGTGGGCACTGATTGACACAGATTGGACATGTGGATGGCCATGGGGTACATACTTGGCCATCCACATGTTGCCCGGCTCCCTGGTGGTCCTGGCGGCTTCCCTGGTGGTGTAGTGCGGTCATCCGAGGGGGGGCTGCACTGTTAAACAATCAGCGCAGACCCCCCTCTGTCAGGAGAGCCGCCGATCGGCTCTCCTCTACTCGCATCTGTCAGACGCGAGTGAGGAAAAGCCGATCAACAGCTCTTCCTATTGACATAGTGATCAGCCGTGATTGGACACGGCTGATCACGTGGTAAAGAGCCTCCGCCAAATGGTTAGTTGCCCCTGATGAAATGCTGGTGAAGGCCATCTTAGGTGTGGGCTTCTGAAGCCAGATGTAGTACAGCATGTACCTCCTGATCTTGCGCATGCGTACTAGTGACATTGCCCAACACACAGGTTATAGCAGTGGTGGTAAAATACCGCAAGATTACACAATTAGACTTCCCAAAGTCTCCTGGGATAGATGATGCCAATATCCTGGGAGTCCAAGGGAATCCACTAATGACATAATTGCCTAGATGGTCAGGACTAGAAGAACCGCCAAATTACAGTAATAAAAGGTATTTATAATAATAATTAAAAAAAATTGAGAATATCCAGTGTACTACGGATGGGCATTGTGACCTGAAGCAGATGTAAAATTGGATGAAACTCCACTCTAATATACCATTGGGACTGTTTTGTTATATATGTTCTGTAACGACACCCCGAGTATGAAAGGGGTTAAAGTCATTTAGGACATTCCATACCCAAACACAAAGGCAGCTACCGAACACTTCCATCAGCCGAACAAGGAACCCATACAAATAATTCTCCCCCAAGTATGAGACAAGGCTCTGTCTTGAGGTTCAAGCGGGAATGAATCTTTATTTTGAGATCTCACACAAATATATACTACAGGTTGAAAATACAATCTCTCACCAGAAGTTTAATCAACATGAGCTAATCATCCAATCCTTTAGACAGCCTAGGTGACTCAGAGACATGACCTTTTAGGCAGACTTCATGTCTCCTAGCTCACCGACTATACAATACACATTATCATACATCTCAATACAATTGTATGGTTAATTAGCACACTGGATGAAAAGACTCTTTTAGAAGCTGTGACAAGTCATACTAGACTAATTTACATTATAGCAGACACAGACCGAGACAGGTGGCTGGAATTGACATCAGCATCTCCTAACAGTATTTGTCCCAGCATTATGAATCAGCCACTGTTTCTAATATGGTAGATACAGGGTACATTATGTTCTTGGTCACCCTGCACCCAAAAGTGACTGCCGTCATATGTTCGATATGGGGGGAAAAAAAAAAAATACACACACACAAACTCACAAGTGAGTACACTCACATTTTTGTAAATATTTTATCATATCTTTTCCTATGACAACACTGAAGTAATGACACTTTGCTACAATGTAAAGTAGTGCGTGTACAGCTTGTATAACAGTGTAAATTTGCTGTCCCCTCAAAATAACTCAACACGCAGCCATTAATGTCTAAACCGCTGGAAACAAAAGTGAGTACAAATGTCCAAATTGGCCCAAAGTGTCAATATTTTGTGTGGTCACCATTATTTTCCAGCAGTGCCTTAACCCTCTTGGGCATGGAGTTCACCAGAGCATCGCAGGTTGCCACTGGAGTCCTCTTCCACTCCTACATGATGACATCACGGAGCTGGTGGATGTTGGAGACCTTGCGCTCCTCCACCTTCCGTTTGAGGATGCCCCACAGATGCTCAATAGGGTTTAGGTCTGGAGACATGCTTGACCAGTACATCACCTTTACCCTCAGCTTCTTTAGCAAGGCAGTGGTTGTCTTGGGGGTGTGTTTGGGGTCGTTATGTTGGAATACTGCCCTGCGGCCCAGTCTCCGAAGGGAGGGGATCATGCTCTGCTTCAGGATGGCACAGTACATGTTGGCATTCATGGTTCCCTCAATGACGTGTAGCTCCCCAGTGTCAGCAGCACTAATGCAGCCCCGGACCATGAAAATCCCACCACCATGCTTGACTGTAGGCAAGACACACTTGTCTTTGTACTCCTCACCTGGTTGCCGCCACACACACTCGACACCATCTGAACATTTATCTTGGTCTCATCAGACCACAGGACATGTTTTCAGTAATCCATGTCCTTAGTCTGCTTGTCTTTAGCAAATTGCGGTCTTTCTTGTACATCATATTTAGAAGAGGCTTCTTTCTGGGACAACAGCAATGCAAACCAATTTGATGCAGTGTGAGGAGTATGGTCTGAGCACTGACAGGCTTGACCCCCCCACCCCTTCAACCTCTGCAGCAATGCTGGCAGCACTCATACATCTATTTCCCAAAGACAACCTCTGGATATGACGCTGAGCATGTGCACTCAACTTCTTTGGTCAACCATGGCGAGGCCTGTTCTGAGTGGAACCTGTCTTGTTAAACAGCTGTATGGTCTTGCCCACCGTGCTGCAGCTCAGTTTCAGGGTCTTGGCAATCTTCTTATAGCCTAGGCCATCTTTATGTAGAGCAACAATTCTTTTTTTCAGATCCTCAGAGAGTTCTTTGCCATGAGGTGTCATGTTCAACTTCCAGTGACCATTATGAGAGAGCAAGAGCAATAACACCAAATTTTACACACCTGCTCCTCATTCACACCTGAGCCCTTGTAACACTAATGAGTCACATGACACTGGGGGGAGGGAAATGGGCCCAATTTGGACATATTCACTTAGGGGTGTACTCACTTTTGTTGCCAGCGGTTTATAGATTAATGGCTGTGTATTGCGTTATTTTGAGGGAACAGCAAATTTTACACTGTTATACAAGCTGTACTCTCACTACTTTACATTGCAGCAAAGTGTCATTTCTTCAGTGTTGTCACATGAAAAGATATAATAAAATATTTACAAGAATGTGAGGGGTGTACTCACGTTTGTGATACTGTATATATTTTTATGAGCTGGTAACTTCCTTTGCTGTCTGCCTGTGCTCAAAAAGGGGATATAGAGCTAGGGGGACTGCTGTGTTCTTTGTAATCCATCAGAAATGAAATGGGCAGGGCTGACACCATGTGCTTTGAAATTCAGATTTGAGTTGTACTGTCAAAGAGGAAGGTCGGCGCATACAACAATTCTCAACAGGGATCTTTCTGTAATTACAGTGTGTTTTAACTAGGAAAAAATAGGGAACTGTGCATGTATGCTAGAGATGTATGCATTTTTCATTTTTTTTTTACTTTTGTGTTGACATAATTTTAGGTTAGGGTTTTGATTGGAAATAAATGTTTGTTTTACTGGTAGGGTCGCTTTAAGGCGGTATTAAACCCAAAAGCAAACATTTTATTATTGCATCTTACCAATTCTTAGATGTGATTGCAGCATTGTGTTTCTTTTGTTGTTTTTTTTTTGTTTTTTTAGGCCCCTTTCACACTTGCATGACTTGTCCCACGATTTTGTACTGAAAAATCGTATGACAAGTCATTCTCCATGATTTTCAATGACTACCATTCATATTGGCACGACTTTAAGACCCCTTTCACACTGAGCCGCCTATAGCGTCGGCGGTAAAACGCCGCTATTTTTAGCAGCGTTTTACCGTCGGATTTGAGGCGCATTTCGGCAGCTAGCGGGGTGCTTTTACCCCCCGCTAGCGGCCGAGAAAGGGTTAAAACCGCCTGCAGGGTGCCGCAATAGCGGCGTTTTGCCAGCGGTATCCCAGCGCTGCCCCATTGATTTCAATAAGGAGCAGCGGTGGAGGAGCGGTAAACACACCGCTCCTTCACCGCTCCAAAGAAGCTGCTGGCTGGACTTTTCCTGACGTCCTGCCAGCGCAGCGCTCCGGTGTGAAAGCCCTCGGGCTTTCACACTGGAAACAATGGAGCAGCTGTTTGAGGGCGGATTGCAGGCGCTATTTTTAACGTTATAGCGCCTGCAAAACGCCCTCGGTGTGAAAGGGGTCTTAGTCGTGCCGACTTCAAAGTAGTCCCTGCACTACTTTGGTCCAACTTCCATGTGAGTGGTACTCCATAGTCCTCAATGTTAAACCCTCAAGTAGCATGCAAATCGTACCTGAATAATATAGACACGATTTCAGTACAACTTTGTAAGCACAAGCTGTTAGCACAAGCCTCACACCATGTATGTTTTCATTTGTTAATGCCAAAGTTGTGGCAAAGTCGTACAAAGTAATACTGCTCCCAAATCGTGGCAAAATAGCGGCCGTGAAATCGTGCGACTTTGAAGTCGTATAAGTGTGAAAGGGGCCTGAGGCTTTCTTTGCTTTTGTATTTCATTTGGTGCTCCTGCCATTAAGTATGTTGATTGTTCGACAGAACCAGCTGCATATGTAGCAGTTATAGTGTTGAGACAAACCATTTGCCACTAAGGCTCTGTTAACACTGCTGCAGCTGAAAGTCATGTGACTTTGCCAGGTGACTTCCTGGTGACTTGATGCGACTTGAGTACTACATTGATGCGACTTTGTCTTGTGCAGGTATGCAGTGATAACAGCATACAGGTAGATGGCATGCACTGCCTGGATAATCTTCCTGCCATTTCGGATCCATATCGCATCAGTATAGATGAAGATCCGACTTGGAGGTGACTTCCATTAACCACTTTGCGTCCAGGCCAATTCTGACACTTCACTGGATAACTAAACCTTCCTTAGCCCCCTAAGTGGCATTAGGTAAACCATCTACCCCAGGTGCCTCCTACAATGGTGGTGGCCGTATGCGTTCACTTCTGCGTGCGAGCACACGGGGACAGGGGCACTTTAAAAAAAATTTTTTTTTTTCATTGTTAATTTTACTTAATTTTTATTTTGACACTTTAAAAAAAAATTGATCACTTTTATTCCTATTACAAGAAATGTAAACATCCCTTGTAAATAGGAATATGACATGACAGGACCTCTTTACAGTGAGATATGGGGTCAATAAGGCCCCACATCTCACCTCTAGGCTGGGAAGCCTAAAATAAGAAAAACTAAAAAAAAACCGATCTCGGCTTCCCATGCAGAGGCCGGGCGTGACGTCATAACATCGCGCCCGGCCTCCGACAATCATAGAGACTCCGGCGACCATCTGGTCCACCGGAAGTCTCTATGCTCAACATCCGGGGCTGGCGGATCCGTTCTCCGATTTACCAATCGCATCGGTGAGTCGGTCCCCTTCCGCCGCCTGTAAGCACAATCAAGCAGCGGAACAGCTGCTATGATCATTCTTATTGTGTAGGGAATCGCCTGCTGAAAATGCCCATATCTGAATGATGCCTGTAGCTACAGGCATCATTCAGATATACCACCACAAATCCGAGGTTGTCCTATGACGGCCTGCCCACGGCAAGTGGTTAAAGTCTATGGGCACAAGTCAGATAGTAGTCACCTTGAAGTTGTACAGGAACCTTTTCTAAAGTTGCTGCAACTTCAGTAGTGTTAATTAAAGAGGTTGTAAACCTCCTATTTTCAATTGGTACCTATAGGTAAGCCTATAATAAAGCTTACCTATAGGTACAGTAAATATCTCCTAAAGGTCCACCGTTTAGGAGATATTTACTTTGTACTGCGCCAATGATGTCATCGGCGCATGCACTGTGAAGAAACGGGCACCTCCGTGCCGTTTCTTCACTAGCGTGTGCCGTGACTGCCGGCTCCCACACGCATAAGTGATGTCACGCGACTCCGGCCAGTCACAGAGCTGGAGTCGGCGGCCCCGGAAGGAAGAGGGGCAAACATGGATGCGGCCTCCAGCGGGGACATCGCAGGCTTCGTTTGCAGGTAAGTGTCACATAATGTGCTAGTATGCGGTGCACACTAGTACATTATGCTTTTACTTTGCAGGGAACAAAAGAAGTAAAACCCATTGGGGTTTACTTCCTCTTTAAGACCGCTCTCATTGACTAATGTGGGTTTTTACATGTCAAGTGACTTGGGGTCTTACAAGTTGGATCCCAAGTCATGGCAGTGTGAACCGAGCCCTAGGGTGCTTACAATTATCAGCCGTTTATGTAAACCTTTAGGCCTCTTTCACACGGCCGATCCGTTCAAGTTCGCCTGTCAGTTTTTTAGGCGGACCTGAACGGACACTCCATGGAGGTCTATGGAGTGTCGGATGTCAGCGGTGACATGTCCGCTGACATCCGACCCGCTCTGATCCGAAAAAGTGTGTCGGAGGAAAAACCTACTTTTACATCCATCATCTGATCGGTCCGTCGTCATCCGATCCCCCATAGGGGAGAGCGGCGCTCTGACAGGTCTGCAGCGACGGACCTGTCACCTGCCTGCTCAGCGGGGATCGATGGAGCAATCCCCCGCTGAGCAGAGCGGGCTCCGTACACGGACATGTCCGTGTGAAGGAGCCCTCAGGCACCATTCACATCTCCGTGTTCTGAATCGGGGGCAGAATTGCCGCTAGTCCGCCTGCGATTCGAAATAGCAGCAAATCATGGAACGCTTGTGCGTTCCCTGTGACTTCCAAAGGCACTCAATCTTGGCGCGATTTTACCACAAATCAGCAGGTGACAATCGCGGTAAAATCGCGCAAACAGAATCGTGGGATGACACCCAAAAGAATCTCTTTTGCTGTTTGCTGTACCCCTGTGCTCCTTCATTCTGAATATGGGCACTCTAAAACGGGAAGAGTGTTGGAGGCCAGATCCCCAGGTGAAAACAGGTGGGAAGCCTAATAAACGAAAACTAATGCAGCCAGCACATCTGATTGGTAAGCTGCAATATAATACATTTTACCAGTTTAACTATAAAACCATATGCAAATGAATGGAAGAATAAATAAAACCGAACAATTTTGCATTTGTATTTCTGAGTAATAGTTCTAAACAGTGTTTATAAACACCGATCAGACACTAATTTTTAGGCCTCATTCACACTTCGTGTAGTGGGAACACGTGTTCCTGCTTGGGATTTTGTATGGGTAATTTTTACGTGATTCTACATGTCGCACATAGGGCAGCCCATTCACTTCAATAGGCTGCCCAATATGTGTTTGTTGCCTAAAAGAAGAAGCTGCTGCTCCTTTTTTTGGCGACAAGCTTTACACAAATTTTAAAGGTACAAATACCATGCGATTCTATTGTGTGACAGTTGCTGCAAAATTGCACTGCATTTGGGGTGCCATATAAAATAAAAGGCACCCAGATGTGCGTTGCCGTTTTGCAGCGATTTCCCTGTGATTTGGCATTGCGGGCAGAATCATGCCAAAGTGCGAATGGGGCCTTACAGAGTCAACTGTATACTTAGCATGTTCTGCTCTCATTTTGACTTGTTTGTGTGAATTTGCCCTAGGGCTGGATTTGCACCTATATATTTTAAAATACATGTGTTTTTCATTGAAATTAAAGTGCATTGCAATGTGCATTACAAATTCTGTTTTCATGTTTACGTTTGATTTTTGATGAAAAATCTGTGTGGAAAGGATTGAATACAGCCTGATTGGATCCAGCACTGCACCATGTCAAGTGGGACTTTAACTTCCCCACATTTACATCATCAGTTTGTAAGTAGCAAAAATTAAATATTGTTAACTCAGACATTGGCCCTATTCTATATTTACTTCCATAAATATTACATATAAATCTCCCCTTTCCTACCCCACCCTGTCCAGCTGCGCACAGTTCAATTCAGTCTCAATGGTAGAAATTTCAAGGATTCACAACATTTACATTGAGCTCGGAAACCTTTGCCGGCCAGATGCTGCTGAAAATCTGACCAAGTGTGACCATGGCTCTACTGGCATTTGTACTTCTTGTTACACAAAAATAATTTGTTGCAGTTATACAGCAAAAAAGTACTACTGTGTAATTCACAGTAGTCTGTTCTTTGTTTTCTGTTTATGTGTGAAGAAGGGAAGCTGCTTGGCACTGGACCTGCTTTTACTGTGTAAGCGGCAACATTTAAGTAATTTGCAGCTTACACGGGGATTGCTCAGGTAGGAGATATGCATACTTTTACACCGATGCAGTGCAGTTCTACTGTAGTTTTCAAAGAACTGCGAGGGCTCTGTTGAGCGCCCTCGTAGTCTATTGATCTTCCTGTTCTCAACTAACTGCCTGCCCATACGTGGTACAAGTAAACGGGTATCCTGGGAGTTTAAGGAGCCTGACATTGCACCTGTGCTCTGCTGAATTTGGGGGAAACACTCTGCAGGCTCCTTAGAAAATAAAATGTTAATTTTTTTTTTTTTTACACACAAAAAAAGTGCATTTATTTTTTTTCAAAAGGTAAATTTATCGTTTAAATCAATAAAAGTGATATCACTCTTCAATACAGCACTGTAGTGAGAAGTCATACAAAGATACTCCTAAATTCAACCAAAAACGCAGAAATATATAATATACTATACTACTGCAAATTCCCCTGGGCACTCAGTCATATTTAGTGAAAATATATACTGTATATAAATAAATTCCTTTTGTGTGCTGCTGCATTAATCCACCTCAAAAAATAAACACCTTTATATTGAGGTGAAGGTCTGCATTGAGGGTTGTGATTGACTGTTAACATTTATACAAAATATATATAATATACACACGAGGGGTCTTCCATTGCCCAGAGCAGGTAAGTATAACATGTTTGTTACTTTTAAGAGGAAAAAAAAACCCTTTGCAATCAAATATGAGAGTCCTTTTCACTGGTGATAGTTCATTTATGAAGGAGTAACTCTCACATTTGATTGCAGAGAGTCTTTAGTTCATTAAAATTGCACAATGTAGACACTTTCATCTACTGTATTGATCTATCTAGATAGATCGATACAGTATGTACCTATAAGTTCTTTCAATGTACAAAAAATGTGATATTTAATTTTGATGCACAGCATTCTGTTCTAAGCTTGCTGCTCTTTAGTTTTAACCACTTCAATACTGGACACTCCCCCCCCCTCCTGCCCAGACCAATTTTCAGCTTTCAGCACTATCACATTTTGAATGAAAATTGCGCGGTCATGCGACGCTGTACCCACAAAATTTTTATGTGGGTCCCGCCCCCGCCCCCCCCCCCCCACACAAATAGAGATTTCTTTTGGTGGTATTTGATCTCCACTGGGGTTTTTATTTTTTGCGCTACAAATAAAAAAATACCCAAAACTTGAAAAACAAAGTTTTTCTTTGTTTCTATTAAACTTTAGTAAAAAGTAAATTTTCTCCTTCACTGATGAGCACTGATAAACAGCACTGATAGGTGGCACTGGTAGGCATCACTGATGGGCACAGAGTGCCATCCCACTGATTGGCAGTGATTGACATCCCTGGTGGGCTCTAGTGGGCATCCTCGATGGGTCTGCACTGATAATCAATGTGCTGATTATCAGCGCAGACCCCCCCCCCCCCCCCCGTCAGGAGAGCAGCCAATTGGCTCCCCTCTACTCGCGCCTGTCAGTGCGAGTAGAAGGAAAGCCGATACACGGCTTTTCCTGTTTACACTGGGATCAGCTGTGATTGGACACAGCTGATCGCGCGGTAAAAAGCATGCATTAGAGGCTCTTTACCGAGATTGGTAATGCGGCGTGTCAGACACCACACCACGATCGTCAATTGCAGCTTATCCTGCTAGACATCATGACGTTCAGTCAGGATAACAGAACCACTTTCTGGCTGTCATTTTGCTATATGGCGGGCGGGAAGGGGTTAAAGGCTAAGTTTTTAGGTAAAATCAAAAACCTATAAATCTGTACAAAGGACATAACTTACAGTATGATCCCTGTTGTGCTGATTCCTCTTCTTTATGGAGAAATCTTCCATCTTGCCCCAACCACCCCCCCTGCCACTGTATTCTTCTGGAGCGGCTGGTTCTAATACAACTAAAGATCTGTCAGGAGCTCTCTAGAGAGAGCTTTACTATGCCCAGTCTTCCAAGTCTATCATTCAAAGAAGCTATACTATAGCTTCTAAGTATGAAGAAGGATTTCTGAATGGTGGATGGGTAGATGATTGAAAGCTTCACCCCCTCCTTTCAAAGATCCTGTCTCATTCCTTGAAGCTGTAGTACAGCTTTTGTGAATGGCGAATCTGCCAGGAAGGGGCGGACATAGTCCAAGCTCTCTTATACCCCTTTGACACTGCTTTGACTTGAAAGTGACACGATTTTACCGCAATTTCAATGCAATTTCAGGGAATGCCTGTGTAAACTTGAGGTTTATGGACCTCCACGCGTGTCAAAGTTGGACAAAAGTAGTACAGGGACTACTTTTGAAGTTGGTGCGATTTGAAGTCACACAGATATGAATGGTACTCGATGGAAATCATGGCGTACGACTTGTCATGCCACTTTGCAGTCACAAGTGTGAAAGGGGCCTTAATGAGAGCTCCTGACAGCCCTTTATTTGTAGTAGGTTTTTGGAAGTTTATATTTACTAAAATAACTGCATTTCCATGTTCTGTGTACTGTGGGAGACCAGATATAGTAAATGCAGGTTCCGGGTTTAGTAAGGCCCCTTTCACACGGGCAGATAGAATTTACCTTTTAGCTGTGGATAGATCAAGCTATCTACCACAGATAAACTCAAACAATGCTTTTCTATGGCCCCATTCACACATTGCACTTAGCAACGGTTTCGTTACATGGGGCGGTTAGAAGAAATAAATTTAACTGCGTCCAGGCCTGATTTATTGCAGCTATCTGCACATAACCGCAGGTAATCGCAGTGTACTATTTCTCCTGCGGATAGCAGCAGCAACAAGGAAAGAAAAACAGGAAGCACATCAGAAATGGCAAGAATGTTCCAACGCAGCTAAATGCAGCTGCATGTTAACACATCAATGTACAACTGCAAGTGATCGCTGTTCCTGGAGTCTTGGAATTTCAAAATAACAAAACATGCTTATAAGGCCCCTTTCACACGGACGGATAGGATTGTGCTTTTAGCTGCGTTTTTTACCGCAGCTAAACGCACACAATGCTTTTCTATGGCCCCATTCACACACTGCGTTTTAGCTGCATTTTGATTACCTTGTGCAGATAGAAAAAA
This sequence comes from Aquarana catesbeiana, assembly GCF_042186555.1. Taxonomy (NCBI): domain Eukaryota; kingdom Metazoa; phylum Chordata; class Amphibia; order Anura; family Ranidae; genus Aquarana; species Aquarana catesbeiana. Next base: position 490,981,607 of record NC_133324.1, on the reverse strand, counting down.
TAGAATTGACTGCGTCCAGGAGCGATTTAGCGCAGCTATCCGCATATAACCGCAGGTAATTGCAGTGCACTGTGTCAGCTGCAGATAGCAGCGCCAAGCTGGCTCGCTCATCGGGAAAGGAAAAATGTTTTTTCCTTTCCCAATGAGCGACAAGCATGGGGATCCGACTTGGATCCCCGCCAATACCAGGTACTGTGTTTGGTATAAATCTTGAGGGGGAACTCCACGCCAAATTTTAAATAAAAATCTGGCATGGGTTCCCCCTCCAAGAGCATACCAGGCCCTTCGGTCTGGTATGGATTCCTAGGGGCACCCCCTACGCCGAAAAAACGGCGTGCGGGTCCCCCCCAAATCCATACCAGACCCTTATCCGAGCATGCAGCCTGGTCGGGCAGGAAAGGGGGTGGGGACGAGCGAGCACCCCCCTCCTGAATCGTACCAGGCCGCATGCCCTCAACCCCGCCGTCACCCGGTGACCCCGCCCCCCTATGACATCACAGTCCCATCATGCACCGGGACTGTGACTTCATAAGGGGGCGGAGTCACCGGGTGACATCACCCGGTGGCCACGCCCCATGCCTATATAATTGGTTGCGGACCTCGCTCACGGCATTACAGAGAGAGGGAGTATCGTGTCAACATCTCTGGAAGAGAAGAGGGAAGAAGACGTCTCCTCCGCTAGCAAAAGAGCGGCAAAAGAGCAGAAGATAGCGGAGGAGCCCGGCAGAAGGAAGAAGGCATCGGAGAAGAACCAGAGAGCGCGGAGACGACACCGGAGAGAGGGAGAAGAGGCCTGAGAGACCCCCGAAGTCAGCAGAAGACCCCCGAAAACGGAAGAAGACTCCCGGAGCTGCCTAATTTCTTTTAAAACCTGTGTAGTGTTTTTTTTTTTATTGACACTTTTTTTCCCCAGGTGAATGGGTAGGGGATCCATGTACCCCATACTCACTCACATCGGGTGGGGGGCCGGGATCTGGATCCAAGTCGGATCCCCGTTCAATATGAGTCGGTACCCTGTCGGGTTGCTATGGAAATGGCAAACTGCAGCTAAATGCAACCGCAGCTAATCGCACTGTACAAATGCAGCTGATCGCAGTACCTGGTGTCTTGAATTTCACAGAAAAAAAACCATGCTTTTAACTGCGGCAGAATAGCCGTCCCTGTGAAAGGCGCCTAACAGTGGCAGAACAGCCGCCCATGTAAAACAAGCCTTAGTAGTGGTAAGATGATTATGTGACAAAATGGTTTTGCATTAAGAACCGAGGAAGTATAAAATGCGATATACATTGTTAATGTAAGATTCCAGTATGATGCTTGTAAAGCAATTACATTCTCTATAATTAAACCTCTATATATGTTTTTTATTGTCTCTTATGCTAGGTACCAGTCCTCTCTTGAAAAATTGTTTAAGGGCTCTTTCACACGGAGGATCCGTATGTCCGTTTTTCATCCTTCCGTTTTCGGATGAAAAATGAACATACATGTAATCCCTATGGAATAGCGGATGTCAGCGGATGAACGTCCGCTGACATCCGACCCGCTCCGATCCGAAAAGTGTAACGGAGGAAAACCCTACTTTTCCATCCGTGATCGGATCGGGTGATGATGGACTCTACGGTCCGTCATCATCCGATCCCCCATAGGGGAGAGCGGCACTCTGACAGGTTCGTCGCTGCACACCCTGTCATTTTCCTGCTCAGCGGGGATCGGCGGAGCGATCCCCGCTGAGCAAGCGGGTGTTCACGGGGCGGATCATCACTGATCCGCCCCGTGTGAAAGAGCCCTTAGGCTGCCATGTCATACCCTCCCATAGTATTGACCGACTATGTAAACATAGGGTGGCATGGCTTGATTTATCGTGTATGTAAACCCTGAACCTATTAGCTCAGATTTAGGCTGTTAACAGTTTAAAGATATGTTCTATCTACAAGTGTAAAAAATAAACTGTTGATCATGTCACAATTTCAGATCTGCCCAGTGCGCTTTTTCTGTGTTTTTTTTTCTTTTCCTGTGTTTCTGTTTTCTTGTAATTATTTACAGAATAATTAGATCCTATACTGTGGAGATGAGGACAGTGGGAGGGATTCTATAGTTTGGCAAAAGGCAACTGGGCAGGGCTGACCCCTTTCAGTCCAAAAATGCTGTGTGTTGTCAACTTACAACAAGAAATGAGGAGCTGAGTGTATTTCTGGCAGATCAGAACATATATTTTTATGTTCTTGCAGTGTCTTTAACCACGTTCACACCGTGCTATAGCTAATATACGGCTACAGTACAGCTCTCCAGTTTAGTGGGGGCGTCCCTGGATGTCCTCCCAAGAACATGCTTTCGGCATGCCCCCTGGGGGACATATCCGGAAGTATCTCAGATCGGCGTAAAGGGCCAATCGCAGCAGCCCTTTACCATGTGATCAGCTGTGTCCAATCACAGCCGATCACATGTAAACATGTTATGCTGGTTATTCGCACTCCTTTCCTCACACAGACACCGCGTATGAGGAAAGGTAAGCTGATTTATCAGGGTACAGTGAGTATAGCAATAACATTGATAATCAGGGCACTGATTATCAGTGGCCATTAGTGCAGCTTATCGGTGCAGCCTCATCAGTTCAGAATAAAAATTACTTATTTTGCATAGTTTATAAACAATTTATGAATCAAAATTTTGTTTTTTATTCCCTGTTTGTTTGGCAAAATATAAAAAAACCAGTGGTGATTAAAAACCACCAAAAGAAAGCTCTATTTGTGTGGAAAATGATAAAAATTTCATATGGGTACAGTGTTGCATGACTGCAATTGTCATTCAAAGTGCGACAGGGTTGAAAGCTGAAAATTGGCCTTGGCAAGAAGGGGGTAAAAGTGCCCTGCATGGTGGTGGTTAAGGGATAACCCATAGGAAAGTGTGCTTCTATTTAAAAAATGTATTGTAAGTGCTGCTATCTGTTTATTTTTATTTATTTATTTATTTATTTATTTTTTCTCTTTTGCCCTGATATACAATTTAATAGCCTAATCACTGAGGGAAATGAGCACTGTTCTCTTTTGAAAATGCTTGGTATCTCACACAGGATACATTTTAAATGGAGGATATAAAAATATATGAGCAATATGACCTTGAGCTAGTAAACACTATTAACAATTTTTTCAACAAAACAGTTAAAATTAGCTTGGTATACAGTACATGTGGTAAGGAATCTAGGGTTCCAACTACTGTATGAAAAGACATATATGCAAAATGCAATACAGATTTAGCCGACTTAAAAACATTAGTTTAAAGATTGTTGAATTCCTAACAAAGCTTTTTTTACTATGACTGTCAGTCATGGTGATTACATGAGGTTTGCTTTAAAAGGTGCCTATCACTGTCCTGAAACCCTTGGACTCTGCAGCATAGGGGAGTGTTGTCTCTTGGAGGAACAGTAGATCTGGTAAGTAAAACTTGTTGTTCTGTCCCTGCCTAGACCTAAGTAAATAATTAACCCTTGCAGTGCGGGCATTGCAACTCCCCTGCAAGGGGGATTTTTACTTTAGCCACTTCAATACTGGGCACTTTCACCGCTTTCCTGCCCAGGCCAATTTTCCACTTTCCGCGCTGTCGCATTTTGAATGACAATTGTGCGGTCATGCAATGCTGTAGCCAAACAAAATTTTTATAATTTTTTTGGACAGATAGAGCTTTCTTTTGGTGGTATTTACCACTGGGTTATTTACTTTTTGCTGAACAAACGAAAAAGACCAAAAAAAAAAAAGGTTTTTCTCAGTCTCTGTTATAACATTTTGTAAATAAGTAATTTCTCCTTCACTGATGTGCACTGATAGGCGGCACTTATGGGCACTAATAGGCACCACTTGTGGGCACTTATAGGCAGCAATGATGGGCGCTGACAGGCATCACTTATGGACACTGGTGAACATCACAGATGGGGCTGCACTGATGATCCATTGCACTGATTATCAGTGCAGATGTCCCCACTGACAAAAGCCACTTATTGGCTCTCCTCTCCTCACAAGCTGTCAGTGATTGGACACAGCTGATCATATGGTAAAGAGCCTATGTCATAGGCTCTTAACTGTGATCGGTGATGTGGTGTGTCGGAGCGACACACCGCACCATGGATCGCCGCGCTGCACGCCCTTGGGGGCACCATATGACATCCACTCAGAGGCTGCAGCCATTAGCCTATTGTTTTTTACAGTCGGTAAACGGCTGTTCAGTAAAAGTGATCTGGGAATCGCATTATAGCCGCCTGATCCTTTTTACAGTTGTGTAAAGAAAAAGCCAAACTCCCCACCTTATCTTTCCTCTGGGGAGCCCGGGACCGCTCTAAACCAGTAGTTAAATACAGAGGTGATAAAGGAATATCAATTCCCCGGTCTCCCCTGCAACTAATAAAGCCAGTAACAAGGATTTGGTCATTTCTGGGGTTTTTTTTAGCTTTTCTTCCCCATGGAAGCACCTAATCAAGCCTGTTTCGCGCGTGATCAGCTGCAGTACAGGGCAGTGTAAACTTTGACAGTCTAATAGCCCTCTTGTGATAGCAATAGATTAAAATAAGGGGAACATTTATTCAAAAAAGTGTAAATGCTAAAACTCTATGTGCTCATAGGTCCCACATGTGTATGTAAACAGAAGTTGTGCTACACATTTGCGATATGGTTAAAAAACTTGGAGTGAGAGCAATAATTCTAGGGCTGCAATTCATGGTTTAACGCTAAGCTGATAACTTGTAAAATCTTAGACTTGCTCCAGACACAAGGTGGTTAAAGCCTAAATTATGGCTGACCACTTCTGTATAAATGAACCAAAATGCATTTTTTTAAAATCAACTTTGATTATTTGTCAACTTATTTTAGAAACACGAGCAGAAAAATTATTGAAACGGTGTGCTAAATAAAAGCCTTCTATGTCCTTAAAAACAATGTAAACGTTATTTAAGAAGGCAAATTTATCATAGCATTATTGTCAAGTTAACCAACACATACTGATCCTTCAGTCTAGGCATCTAGGATTGAATGATTTTTGGTGGTGGAAGGGTTTTAAAATAAATTCTATCCTATTTATTTTGGGGGAGTAGAGTGAATGTTTGTTTATTTCTGTCATAAAGATTCACTCTCTTTACCTGTCCCAAGAAAGAAAGAAAGTGAGGGAGGGGGGGATACAAATTTGAGAGCTGTTGCAACGAATGTTCCAAATGCTCTGGTGGTATCAGGGGGAGGACCAAGCCATGCTGTGTGTCTTTGGATGCACACAGCCTGGTTCGGGAGCATGCCTGCACGAGTGCCCCTATAACAGCCAGCTTGCTATGGGGCACTCGCAGAAGAGGAGGATTGGAGAGCAGCGGCGGGGGGACCCTAGAAGAGGAAGCAATACCACAGAGGCAGCTAAGTATAACATGGTTATTATGTTAGGCAAAAACTAGCCTTTATAACCACTTTAACTAGAGACATATAGTTTTGGCTGGAATTTAATTTCAGTCTACTTTACCACTGCTCTTGCATATTAGACAGCTTGACCCAACTACTGGGTAGCCGAAATTCAGTTAGCTTTGAGTGTACTTGACTTATCAGACAAATACAACAGTCTTTTAATCCTAGTTGAATGTCCAAAATGTTCCTCATTTACAGATTTCACGGCCATATCTAACTGCTTGTTTACATTTGTTGCATTGACAACATGCCTACATTTTACATTTCTGAACCTTTAAGGGTGCTGTTTATAAGATGTTGTTTAGTATGATGCCATTCTGAGATATATGCTTTCATGCAAAGAACCTCATAGTAATGTGCATATTGGTTCACACGTTGACTCAGTCCTTTGGAAAAAAAAAAAGATTTTCTAACTTTTGATTTTGCTACCCTCTAGTGGTTAGAAAAGTGTAGAACAGCTATTTGCAATGAGGCTTAGAAGCACAGTTTTTTTCCTGTAGTCTGAAATGGATTATGGCTACTCTACATTTAGCCATTGATTAAGCCCATCATATCTTTGCGCTTAAATATTTTTTAGATTACTTATCGCATATGTTGGATTGTAAATAAATGAAAGTGAATTATATTTGAGAGCGATATTAAGGTTGCCATTGCTGATCTAATTTTGAAAATGCTACTTAACTGTCAGCAGTGTAGATCCATTTGGCCTTAACACCTTGTGTTGGTTTCTCAGAACATGTATAAAGATCAGGGCATCCAATTTCATCTACATTTTCGTGGCTCAGAATGTAGCCAGGATCAGCCAGGGAACTAGACTTTCCAGGAGGTCCGTAATGGCAGCCATCATATTAATCTTTTATGGTTGGTGTGCTTTAAAGTGACCCTGTCACTAATAAAATATTTTTTGAATCGAGGTTCCTAAAAAGCTGAAAATTTGTGGGTTTTTTTTTTCCCTTCAGAGACCCCCCCCCCCCCCCCAGATAGAATAGCGAAGAGCAGGTTATCGGGGGACACCTGTGATAGCTTTGGGGGACCATAAGTGTTCCATCACTCCTAGAAGTGTCAGTTGCCATCATTATTTTACATCAAGATTTTTTGGGAAGGGAGTTCAGTGCAGGGTTTGCTTTAAGTTTGTAAATGAGACCTTTAAGTGTCCAGCTTAAACGTTTCTTAGATTTGTGTAGAGTGAAGAAAGGTTAGAACCCCTGCCAGTTACTGCCATCAGAAGATCTGTTGGAGCGATTTCCCCTCAATTTCTGTCGTCCTAACAATGTGTTGGCAAATATTAAGTGAGAAGGACTCTCAAACAGAAATGCAGAAAATTTAATTTTTATTTTTTTTTATTTATTTATTTTTTTATATTTTGCTGTTCCAGAGTTTCCTTGACTTCCTGTCTGACAAAACCATTGTCAGCAGGGCAAGAAGAGAAGGTAAATGTCTTTAACAGAGCCCCAGATAGCAAAGAAAACCCTACCAGGGTTCCAATTATCCCCACTTTATCCAAAACTAGAAATAAGCTTTTGGCTTGCCACTTTAACAAGATCTTTAACAAATATACATATTTTATTAATTGGTGCAAAACGTAAATTATAAAAAAAAAAAAAAAAAAAAAAAAAAAAAAAAGAAATATGTTAAAATGATAGCATAACTGAAATATTCAAACATATATGTGACACCTTTAACATTATCCGATGCCTGGTCATGTGGATAAATACTAGCTTTTTCATACATATTGTTTGCAGCTTTTACAGTTGCAAGTGTAGTAGTATTGCTCATCATGTTTGACTCCATTTCATCAGGTGCATAGGGAAAAGAGGGAAAACCTGGGGGTTAATACACTGGACTAACCGAACATACCATATATATCAATACAAAATAACAATATATGTGGCCTAAAAAGAACAGGACAGTGTACCCTCCTATGGCACTAGGGGGGTGCTGGTCCCAACATCTGTTCTGTGCCCATATTAGCTCAGGACGGAGCCATTACAGGCTGTGGAGGATGTTAAGAAGCTTCTTTTAAGCCTAGGGCAGCCTAGTGTGCTTTTGTTTCTACACATACTTACATTTTAAAGGATAAGTTTACCTTTAAAAAAAATGCACATTTTTTTGCAGGAAAAAAAATGTGCATTTAATTTTTTGTTTTTTAGGAGCCTGTAAAGCATTGCATCTGCGATCAGCAGATCACAGGTGCAATCTCAGGCTCCTGCAGAATGTCAGTGTAGCTGTCGGCCTGTACCTGCTCAGTTAGTAACATGTTACACCCTAAATATAGGTGTAACATGTTACTAAAGGTGACCTTATCCTTTTAAAGTTACCATTTCACCCAAACCTACTGTTTCATGCAGTGCTTTTTAGTATTCTATTAAAAAAATTGCATAATCTGAATTGCTTGGTGTTGTATCACTAATACCTCAGTGTTGCTTATATTGACATTTGATTCATTTTGTTATCTCTTTAACTGCCATTTTTCTCTTTTATTCCAGACACCAAAGATGCTGACCAGAAAGATAAAACTCTGGGATATCAATGCTCACATCACATGTCGCTTGTGCAATGGTTACCTTATCGATGCCACTACTGTGACAGAGTGCTTGCATACCTGTAAGTATTGTTTTTTTACAAATCTATTTGAGTTGGTAATGATGTGCTCTGAAATTTTAGTGAAAAGAGACCCATAGGCAGTGAACAGCAATTTACTAAGAAAATGGTTTGTTTTTCTCTTTTTTCCTGACATTTATGCAGACTTTATACACCTATTTAATACAAGTATGCATACACTGTAAGGGCTGTAGAGCACAGCAAGGGTGGTTAATTTTGGAGAACAGTTGGGACTATGGTGAAAACAATCAACCTGGCTAACCAGGCTTTTAATGAGACCACGTGTTCCCCACATTGTCATTCCAGTGTAGGATTTATGTGAAACCCTGATGTTTCAGGTCTAAGTGGATGCCCAATAAATTTGATAAAACATTATGTGGTAAGGCAGTCAATTCTTAATGACAGAATTAAATAAAGTAAAACAAAAGCTAAAATAAAAACCCCAAATAGTTGTGGTAACCATAAAATTAATATTACATTAGGATAACATATCATTTTGCATACTGATGAGGCCATCCATTTACTCTGCTCTCAATTCCTATCAGCATCTTCTGTGTCTGCATATTGGATGCAGCATATCTCATTGGCTCCCAGTTCTGCTTCATCCCACTCCCAGTCTGAGGGCTGCTGTATAGGGGAATACAAGAAGCTGATTCTAAAACAAATACAGGGACTTAAACGAGAGAGAGAAAAAGATGCGTAATGATTTATTAACGAATAACTAGCTACAATTGGGTCTGAACAAATACTCACCTTGCACTCCTGGTCTCTTCTACTACGAAGCCATGAAGATCTCAGGCATCCAACATTGCGTTTCTGCATTGTCCGTTAAAGAGGAACTGCAGTCTGCTCACATAATTTGTAATAAAAACATTTTTTAAACTCCGAAGCTTCCCTCCATCCACTTTGCATAATTATATATTTTATATATACTGTGATTCTGTACTTGCCAAATATGCTGCAGAAATATCACTCCACTGTGTATGGCTGCAACCATTTTAACTGTGGGCAGCTGAAGCTGCTGCCTGTTTACTTCCTGGATTTGCACAGACACACCTTCAGCCCTGCAGCTCTCATGAGCCCTCTTATGACTCACCCTCCTCCCTTCCCGGCAAACTCTAACGAGAGTGAGAGAGAGAGCTGTGCACGATGTCATAAGTCTAGGCTAATGACCAGACAAGAAACAAGTGAGCTGTATAAGGTATTTACTGGCAGAAAAAAAATGTTTTGCTATCCAAAGTTAAAACAACAAGGGCAGAAGATTTAATAGATGGAAAGTTGAAAAAATGCCTGAAGGTCCACTTTAAGCAAAGGGCTTTGTACATATTTTTTAATATTTACAATTTTACATTCAAGAACATTTTTCTGTAATGGTTTGTCAATTTTTAGACATTGCTTTTCACAAATTGGTGAACCTCTGTCCATCTTTACTTCTGAGACACTCTGACTCTCTAAGGCTGGCCATACACTATACAGTTTTCTTGTTCAACTTTTCCTTTAGATTTACCAAAACCATATAATATGAGGTCAAACCTAAACCCTTTAAATTGGTATGCAATCAGACAGGACCTTGCACTTATATATTTGAAGGTAAATCTAAAGGAAATTGAATAAGAAAATTGTATAGTGTATGGCCAGCCTAAGTTTTCCTTTTTATACTCCATCATGTTACTGACCTGTTGCCAATTAACCTAATTAGCTGTAAAATGTTCTTCCAGCTCTTCCTTGTTGGTACCACCTACCAGCTTCTTGTTGCACTGTCCCAACCTTTTTTAGACTTATTGCTGCCATCAATTTCAAAATTGCCTTATTTTTTTCTTAATCATTTCAATACCTGGCTATGCTCCCCTCTAGACCATGTCTTTTTCAGGGAAGGCAGGCCTTGCATATTGGAGCAGGGCAATTCTAAATTAAATATTGCATCATTTTTCTTAACCACTGCAATAAGGACACTTTCACCCCTTTCCTGCCCAGGCCAGTTTTCACATTTCAGCGCTGTGGCACTTTTAATGACAATTGCATGCAACACTGTACTCTAGGGTTGTCCCGATACCACTTTTTTAGGACCGAGTACAAGTACCGATACTTTTTTTTCAAGTACTCGCCGATACCGATTACCGATACTTTTTTTTTTAATGTCACGTGACAGTTTTTTTGTTTTTTTTTAACAGTGTTTTCTTCTTTTTGGGGGGGGGGGGGGGGGGGGGGTTGGTGAACGGTGTATGTGTGTGTGTGTTTTTTTTTTTTTTTTTTTTTTTTTTTTTTTACAATTTTTATTTTTTACAATAATATTTTTTTTATTCTTTATATGGTTTTGTTTTTTTTTTTTGTTTTTTTTTTTTTATCAGCCCTGTTGGGGGGCTTTGGTGAGATATCAGGGGTCTTAACAGACCTCTGCTATCTCCCCCTTGAGACAGAGAAAGAGACAGAGGATAGAGATTCCCCTGTCCCTTTCTCTGCAGCCTCAGCTGCACTGAGAATGAATGGAGAGAAGACAGCGGCTCCTCTCCATTCATAAACTGAGACATCGTAATCACAGGAGATTACAATGTATCAGTTATGTGAATGGACAGAGTCAGCTGACTCTGTCCATTCACACAACGGAGAGAGACAGCAGAACGGAGGGGACAGAGAAGGAGAGGGGAATGGAGGGGACAGCGGAGAGACACAGGGAAGGAGAGGAACGGAGGGGGACAGCGGAGAGACACAGCAGAATGGAGGGGGACAGCGGAGGGGTACAAAAAAGGAGAGAGGAACGGAGGGGGACAGCGGAGAGACACGGGGAAGGAGAGAGGGACAGCGGAGGGGGACAGAGGAACGGAAGGGGCATGGAGGAGGATGCAGTGACAGTCAGCGGTGAACGATCACCGCTGTATGTCACTAAAGCTGCTGAAAGCCGCTGGGGGAGAATCTTGTAACTCCCCCACGCGCCGATCACAGCTGTATCGGTATCGGTATCGGGACAACCCTACTGTACCCTACTGTACTCCACATTACATTTTTATAATTTTTTGTGACAGGGCTTTCTTTTGGTGGCATTTTTAAAGTGATTGTAAATGATCACCTTGTAAAATAACCCATTCAGTTTAAAATAGAAATGAAAGGCAAAACATATGTGTATACATATAAAAAAAGGGGGGGGGGGGAAGGTATTTATAATGTTTTTTTTTATAAGTAATCACATATTCTCTGTTCTTAGCTGCATACGAGCTGGGGTAGGAAAACCAGTAGCACACTGATCTTCCCAGTGAAAGGCTGTGCAGGGGAGGGGGGTGGGGTGGCAGCTTGTCAGGACAGGTCTGATCATTAGAGGAGAGCAGGCTGAGTTCCAGCACAGCTAGAGAACTTAGTACAGTGTGTTATGCTGCTTAGTGTTGTTAGTTTTTAATAGGAAAGTGTCTTCACACAAAGGAAGCAATAGAATGTGTCAGGAGTCAGCAGCTGGGAGACTATATACAGTATCTCACAAAAGTGAGTACACTACTCACATTTTTGTAAATATTTTAATATATCTTTTCATGTGACATCACTGAAGAAATGACACTTTGCTATAATGTAAAGTTGTGAGTGTACAGCTCGTATAACGATGTAAATTTGCTGTCCCCTCAACACACAGCCATTAATGTCTAAACCGCTGGCAAAAAAAGTGAGTACACCCCTAAGTGAAAATGTCCAAATTGGGCCCAATTAGCCATTTTCCCTCCCCGGTGTCATGTGACTTGTTAGTGTTACAAGGTCTCAGGTGTGAATGGGGAGCAGGTGTGTAAAATTTGGTGTTATCGCTCTTCTCTCTCATACTGGTCCTGGAAGTTTAACATGGCACCTCATGGCAAAGTACTCTCTGAGGATCTGAATTTTTTTTTTTGTTGCTCTACATAAAGTTGGCCTAGGCTATAAGAAGATTGCCAAGACCATACAGCGGTTTAACAGGACAGGTTCCACTCAGAACAGGCCTTGTCATGGTCGACCAAAGAAGATGAGTGCACGTGCTCATCATATCCAGACGTTGTCTTTGGGAAATAGCCATATGAGTGCTGCCAGCATTGCTGCAGAGATTGAAGGGGTGGGGCTCAGCCTGTCAGTGCTCAGACCATACGCCGCACATTGCATCAAATTGGTCTGCATAGTTGTCATCCCAGAAGGAAGTTTCTTCTAAAGATGAAGCATAAGAAAGCCCGCAAACAGTTTGCTGAAGACAAGCAGACTAAGGACATGGATTACCGGAACCTTGTCCTGTGGTCTGATGACACCAAGATAAACGTATTTGGTTCAGATGGTGTCAAGCTTGTGTGGCGGCAACCAGGTGAGGAGCACAAAGACAAGTGTGTCTTGCTTACAGTCAAGCATGGCGGTGGGAGTGTCATGGTCTGGGGCTGCATGAGTGCTGCCGGAACTGGGAAGCTACAGTTCATTGAGGGAACCATGAATGCCAACATGTATTGTGACATACTGAAGTAGAGCATGATCCCCACCCTTCGGAGACTGGGCCGCAGGGCAGTTTTCCAACATAACGACTCCAAACACACCTTCAAGACGACCACTGCCTTGCTAAAGAAGCTGAGGGTAAAGGTGATGGACTGGCCAAGCATGTCTCCAGACATAAACCCTATTGAGCATCTGTGGGGCATCCTCAAACTGAAGGTAGAGGAGCGCAAGGTCTCTAACATCCACCAGCTCCGTAATGTCATCATGGAGGAGTGGAAGAGGATTCCCGTGGCAACCTGTGAAGCTCTGGTGAACTCCATGCCCAAGGGGGTTAAGGTAGTGCTGGAAAATAATGGTGGCCACACAAAATATTGACACTTTGGGCCCAATTTGGACATTTTCACTTAGGGGTGTACTCACTTTTGTTACCAGCGGTTTAGACATTAATGGCTGTGTGTTGAGTTATTTTGAGGGGACAGCAAATTTACACTGTTATACAAGCTGTACACTCACTACTTTACATTGTAGCAAAGTGTCATTTCTTCAGTGTTGTCACATGAAAAGATATAATAAAATATTTACAAAAATGTGAGGGGTGTACTCACTTTTGTGAGATACTGTATATTATGCACAAACTGTTGGCCCTATATAAATCCTGAATAATAATATCTACAGATACTGGGACCAGACTATATGTATGTATATATCTTTTAAGTGAGATTTATTTACAGTGAAAGAAGACAATCACACCAGTAAATAGCGAACATAAACAACACTTGACTCACAACCAAAAAATGCTTAAGCGACAGAAACCTAGCAAACTAACTATATAGCAGATGTACAAATATATACAATATGAGAAGCAAGGGTAAGGGGGCAATACAAGTAAAAAAGGGGAAATTAGGATTGGGTACAGAACACGGCAAGCAGCAGAAAGGGAACATGATGCACAGGTAGCTCAAGAGCAGGATGGATCTGGCAGCAAGCAAGGCAATTAAACACTGACCCAAGTTGCGATAGTAGAGATGGGACTTAAGTATCCTCTAAGCAGCTGGGGCCAGGTGGAACTGATTGCAGGAAGCTGCTGGGAGACACCTGCTGGTAGTTACTGGAACTACAGCTTTCAGCCCGGTGCCACCACCAGTTCCTCACACAATGAGAACAGGATACTTCCAGCATAAAAATACATGGTACAGCAGGCACATACCAAGAATATGAAATGTTGGGTTTACATATTCTATAATCACTACTGGGTTTTTTGAATTTTTTTGCTAAACAAACGGACAAAACCCCAAAAAATTTTGAAAAAAACCCACGTCTTCTCTTTCGTTTATTGACAGACACAGCGCTCCATTATTCAGAACCATAGGGTTATACCGCCCCCTACAGGAGTAAGACACTAGGCTGAAAAAATAACTTGGCTACGCCTATGGGCAGTCCTAGGTGGTATACACCCCCCTCTCTGCTATAGGCCTTCAGTTTTTTTCTGTCTAGTCAGGAGTAAGGACCTAGTTCCCTTCTGGGATCTCTATTCCTGGGAATTTTTTGGTTTGTTATTTTATTTTTTCCTGGATTTTTCTCTGATGAGATCTACAATCAACTGCCGGGCTGGGCAGCAGGCTGCACACTAAGATCCAGTGGTCAGCTACGCGCTAGGTCCTCCACGACATAGCCCCACTGGATGGGGGCTGGCCCTGTAAGTTAAATGTCTCGCGAGGTTGCATACGACCGGGTCTCGGCCTTAGTTGCAGCGTTCCTTATGGCTGACAAGCCCCCCCCACTTCGATGGCGAGGGGATCTGTCTAGGAGCGTTACCCGCACGCTTCGCTGGATTGGTAAGTATGGGAACCCCCTCCCCTTCCCTGGACATGGTGTGGGGCGCGGGTACTCCCTGGGGTGGTCGGTCCCTCCGGGGTTCTCCTCCACAACCCCCTCCCTTCCCAGGTGAGGCCCATGCTTCTGGCCTAGGTGCTTTTCTTTTTGGACACACTGTTCCCCCCCCCCCCCTTCCACCCTCTGGGTTGCTACTGGGGGGTAATCCCTTGGGCCCACCTGCTGCAGTGGTTGGGCCTAGGAGGCGGGTGACCAGACAACTGCGATCGGGGGCCCTCCCGTAATTTAGGCCATGGCTTTGGCCAGGGTGGGCGGCAGAGGCCGCCGCTTTCCGTTTTTAGGTGTCCGCCCTCAGCCGTTTAGCAGCTTGGATCAGTCCAGTCCCCTCACGAGCCACGCACTCTCGGCAGGCTGAAAAATTTAGTCCGCGGCTTTTGCGGCCTACTAGCCTGCGGCTCTTGTGGCTTGCTAGGCCTTGTGGCCGCCTCCTACAAGAGGGGTGGGGCTCTGAGGGCGGTCTCCTTTTGGGGTCCGTTAGGTGGGGCCTGGCGTGGGTGCTCCTGGCGCTCCCTGTGCGGGGCCTTGGCCTGGGCCTCTTGTGGGCGGCCTCTTTTGGTGCCCCCCCTGTGAGGGGCCTCTTTTGGCGCCCCCCCTGTGAGGGGCCTCTTTTGGCATTCCCCCTGTGAGGGGCCTCTTTTGGCATCCCCCCTGTGAGGGGCCTTTTTCGGCGCCCCCCTGTGAGGGGCCTCGGTCAACATCCCTTGTGTGGGCCTCGGGCGGCGGGGGTCTCAGTTGGTGGCCCCCTCCTGAGATTTTTGTGATGGCGCTTAGGCATATAGCCTAGTAAATGGCACCCCCGCCCTCCCCTACCTCCTCTATCTCAAACAATCCTATATCTGGCTCTGCCACCATGGACGTGGGCCACCTTGCGGGGTTGGTGGCCATGCTCCCTGTCTTGTCAGGGAGTGAGGATGATTCCTCCATAACTGCAGTGGTGCACGAAAAGGCGCTGGTTGTCGCACTTCTTACATCTGTGCGGGAAACTTTCAAGATGGGGGATGCAGCGGTGGCTGCAGTGGAGGGGCGCTTCCCCTTTGGCACCCATATGCCGACTTGCGCAGTGAAAGCATTTCCTTCTCCCTCTTATTTTGCCAAATTTGTCCATAAAGACTGGGAGTGCCCAAAGTGCCCCTTTAGTCTCTTGTCTCTAAGTAGCTTGTACATTAATCATACTGAGTGATCTGATTCAGAACTGCAAAACGCCAGATGACTGCCATTCAATGGCTGCAACTTACATCTAGGCTATAATTAGCACTGTTGACACTCAAACACAGGTATGATGAACCACGCTAGTAACTGCTCACAATGGCAAAGTCCTGACCTACTAAGGGAGTCATGTAAGGGTGTTCATGAAATACAGCTCATTGCTGTTTACTACCTCGCAGGGTTTTGATCCATAAAACCAGCTATATATTCAAGCAAATGTGTTCACAATCCTGTGCCTCTTTTCACTGTTGATACATCTAATAAAATACCTGCTTATCTCATGAATAAGCCAATTAAACAGTTGCTGGCTTTGATACAAGTAAGTCCTGAAATCCTAATTCGGTGTCTAGGTCCTTCATGGAGCACGTGATAGCATGCAAGGTGATATTGCAATGTTGTTCCTCTGCATTTGGCGTGGACTTTATTCATTCCAATTCACTATTCTTAACCACACAAGTGTACCTTTTTAAAAATATTTACTGTCAGGAGTAGGCTATACTAAGTACTATGAAATGTCTAAAAGTCTTTACTTTTATTATAATCTTTGCAGGACATGCTACCACATAATATATCCTTTAACCACTTGCCTACAGGGCACTTTCACCCCCTTCCTGTCCAGACCAGTTTTCATCTTTCAGCGCTCACACTTTGAATGACAATTACTCAGTCATGCAGCACTGTACCCAAATGAAATTTGCGTCCTTTTTTTCACACAAATAGAGCTTTCTTTTGGTGGTATTTAATCACTAGTGGGTTTTTTATTTTTTGTGCTATAAATAAAAAAAGACTGAAAATTTGGTGAAAACATGCCTTTTTCTTTGTTTCTGTCATAAAATTTTGCAAATTAGTAATATTTCTTCATAAATTTTGGCCAAAATTTATACGACTACATATCTTTGGTAAAAATAACCCTAATTAGTGTATATTATTTGGTTTTTGTGAAAGTTAGAGTCTACAAGCTATGGTGCAAATCATTGAAAATTGATCACACCTGATCACATATGATGTACTGAAGACTTATCTCATTTCTTGAGACACTAACAAGCCAGGAAAGTACAAATACCCACAAAATGACCCCTTTTTGGAAAGCAGACACCCAACGTATAATCTATGAGGCCTAATGAGTCTTTAGAATGGTTAATTTTTTTCCAGAAGTTTTTGGAAAATGTGGAAAAAAAATGAAAACGCATTTTTTTTTCCACAAAGTTGTCCATTTGTAAGATATTTCCAACACATAGCATGTACATAGCAAAAATTACACCCAAAAATACATTCTGCTACTCCTCCTGAGTATGGCGATACCACATGTGTGAGACTTTTTTTACACAGCCTGGGCACATACAGAGGCCCACCAGAGAAGTAGCACCTTCAGGCGTTCTACAAGCATAAATGACACATCTCATTTCTCAACCACCTATTAGTTTTGAAGGCCCTGGAGCCCCAGGACAATGGAAACGCCCACAAAATGACCCCATTTTGGAAAGCAGACACCCCAATGTATAATCTATGAGGCATAATGAGTCTTTTGAACGGTTAATTTTTTTCCAGAAGTTTTTGGAAAATGTGGAAAAAAAATGAAAAGGCATTTTTTTTTTTTCCACAAAGTTGTCCATTTTAAAGATATTTCCAACACATAGCATGTACATAGCAAAAATGACACCCCAAAATACATTCTGCTACTCCTCCTGAGTATGGCGATACCACATGTGTCAGACTTTTACACAGCCTGACCACATACAGAGGCCCACCATTGAAGTAGCACCTTCAGGCGTTCTACAAGCATAAATTACACATCTAATTTCCTGACAACCTATTATCTTTGAAGGCCCTTGTATTTCTTTTCTAACACGTTGCATTTACATACCAAAAATTACACTCCAAAATAAATTCTATTGAGGAAAGGGTAAAAAAAAAGTATTACCTGTGGTTTTAGTGTCCCCAGAGGAGAGAATTGGTGCAGGCAGCAGGCAGGGATGTGCTTAGCAACAATAGTAATTATCCAGGCAGCAGGCAGGAATATTGTCTATAGTCAGCACAAGGATATCGTCAGCACAGCCAAAGCATTTGTCCATAGAAATTGTCCAGGCAGAGACAGCCAACACAGCCATAATATTGGTCCTGGTACACCGTTACCTCCCTGCACTCATTATTGTACCGCTCTCCAGCCCTTCATAAACATACTGCCTCTTGCTACAGCTAATTATTTCCATAGTCCAGGTAGCAGGCAGAGGTGTGGTCAGTTTATGCTGCAGGCAGGGGGATGGCGGCAGTAAGTCCGCAGCAGGCTGAGGGCCGCAATATGGTAAGACCTGTGCACAGGGGTAGAGGCTTTGACCCACCCAAATCTCTATGAAGCCTCCGGACTCCAGACCCTAATCCGGAAATTACGAAACCCGGAGACAACAAAAAAAATTGTTTTCTCCATCCGGAAAAACATTTCTGGAGCCCCTCGCATGTGAGACCCCTGTGTCCTACAGTAGCAGGGCAACAGATCAGTCCAAGCAGTAGGCAAAAGCAAAGTCCATAAAACAGGACAGGGTCAGATGACGTGCAAGCAGTCCAAGTGGTGGGCAGAAGTGTAGTTGGTAAAACAGGCCATGGTCAGTTCACATGTAAGCAGTCCAAACAGTAGGCAGAAGTGTAATTGGTAAAACAGGCCAGGGTCAGTTCACATGAAAGCAGTCCAAACAGTAGGCAGAAGCGTAGTTGGTAAAACAGGCCAGGGTTGGTTCACATGTAAGCAGTCCAAATGGTTGGCAGAGGCATAGTCAAAAAACAGGCTAGGGTCAGTTCACGTAGAAGGCAGTGGAATGATTATTTGAGGAAGCATGGGAAATGGTCAGCACAGATGATGACAATGGGGAAGTGGTTAAGAATATGGGCTAATATTTAAGGGATGTGTGATTATAGTCTGAAGCATTCACCAATGCAAAGGCCGGGTTCAAGGGGACAATGGTAGCTGGTATCTCTTCGAAATACTTTACTGCTGCATACTCGACATCTTTTTTGGCGTCTTCGGCCTGCTTCAGATGGGGGAATGTGGTCCGGGAAGTGGCGTTCATGAAGTCGGCTAACAGCATCAGAGCGAAGGTTTTCTGGGGGGGTCTTTGATGGTAGATGAGGGATGTGACAACTTCTACAATGAATTTTAGGAAGTGGGCAGGGCTTTCAGTAGATTTGGTGTAAATTATGTAGGCATTATAAATGGCCAAATGAATTAAATAGAGTGCTACTTTCTTGTACCAGAAACGGGACCTCCTTATTGTTAAATAGAGCTGAAGCATTTGGTCGTTGAAATCCACCCCCCCCCATCTTGTACACATTTTGGCTTTACAATGGGACCTCGTCGTCTCTGAACTTCAACTGCAGTGCCGTCATGGATGGTGGACATCATGTACACATTCCTGGTATCCTTCCACCTCAAGGCCAGCACTTCGTTGCATCTCAAAGTTGCTCTTTTTCCCCTTCGCAATTTCCTGTTTACTATGGCTTGTGGGAAGCCCTTTCTATTCTTTCTGGAGGTTCCACAGGCCAGGGTTTGTGCGAGGTATAGGTGTTTGAAAAGGGGCAGGCTGGTATAAAAGTTATCCAGGTATATGTGGTAACCTTTCTTCAGCAGTGGGTAGGCCAGGTCCCATACAATTTTACCAGTTGTGCCCATGTAGGCCGGCCACTCAGGGGGCTGGAGCTGGGAATCTCTTCCTTCGTATATGTGGAACGCATACAGATATCCCGTGACTCTCTCGCAAAGCTTATAAAATTTCACTCCGTATTTGGCCCTTTTGCTAGGAATGTATTGTTTTATTCCTAGCCGGCCTGAAAAGGGTACCAGGGACTCATCTACATATATATGCTTATCGGGGACATAGGGTTCTGCAAATCGTTGGGAAAAGAAATTAATGAGTGGGCGAAGTTTATATAATTTATCGTAATTTGGATGATTGCGGGGAGGGCACTGGGTGTTGTCACTGAAATGAAGGAAGCTCATTATCATTTCGTTTCGGGACCTGGGCATTACATAAGAATAAATGGGCATGTAGTGAATGGGATGGGTGGACCAATAGGCATGTCCTTCATTTTTTTTTGCAAGCCCCATGTTTATGGTGAGGCCCATAAACATTTTGAACTCCTCCAGAGTCAAATCCTTCCACTCGAATGGACGGGCGTAAGAAGATTGGGGGTTGTTGGCGATATGCTGCTGGGCATATAAATTGGTCTGGTCCACGATGAGTTGCAGCAAAGTGTTGGGCAAAAATAAATTAAAACAATCAATTTCAGAAAAATTTGGGGTATTGGCCTGCACACCTGGCTGTGCGGTGAAAGGGGGAATTCTTGCTGATCCTGAGTCGGAAGGCAGCCATGTTGGATTGGCAACACCATCTGGGAGATATGTAGCGGCCCTGGCTCTTGGGGGACGTGACACTCCAGTGCTGGTAGTTGGAGTTCCTGTGCTGGCATTTGGGCGTGATGCTGCGGAAGTGCTGGTACTGGGCATTTCTTGTCGCCTTTCGATGGCGGCAGCTCTAGGACTGGGCCTTTGGTTTTGGGGTCTATCGCTGGCAGCAGCGCTGGTACTGGGCCTGGGAATTTGATCCTAGGGTATATTGCTGGTGGCTGCCTGGTTTCCAGAGCGCCGTGCTGTTTTAGGAGGGATCCATTCTTCCTCTGAATCGTTTGCCGATCCACTACTTTCGATCGGTTCAAATGCTGAATTTGATTCACAATCGGAATTGCTCTCATCAGTCATGGAGAGGATCTGTAACGCCTCCTCACTTGTATAGAATCTTTTGGACATTTTTTCTGATGGGCTGTGGGACAGGTGACAAATTATGGTTACTGATGGGCGACAGGTGATGGGTGACAGGTGACGGTCACTGGGCGACAGGTGATGGGTGACAGGTGACAGTCACTGATGGGTGACAGGTGACGTGCGACGGTCACTGGTGGGTGACAGATAACGAGTGACAGTCACTGATGGCAGTCTCTGATGGTGACTGGTGCACTTTATGGGACTGATAGGTGACAGATGAGGGTCACTGATTGCGGTCACAGATGACGGTCACTGATGGGTGACAGGTGCACCGCTGACAGCAGTCTAACGGTGACAGGTGCACTTTGTGGGCACTGACGGGTGACGGGTGCACTTTGTGGGCACTGACGGGTGCACTTTGTGGGCACTGACGGGTGCACTTTGTGGGCACTGACGGGTGCACTTTGTGGGCACTGACGGGTGCACTTTGTGGGCACTGACGGGTGCACTTTGTGGGCACTGGCGGGTGCACTTTGTGGGCACTGGCGGGTGACAGGTGCACTTTTATAAGTACTGATGTGGTGACTGTTGGGTGACAGCTGTAATTGGGGGGGGAGATGTGACAGGTTCTCTTTGTGGTGTTGGTGTAGTACCCTACAGAACACACATAGATCGGTCACTCACTGCTCCTGGCTCTTCTCTCCTCACACTGGAAACGGTGTGTGAGGAAAGACCCGGTGACAGCTAGTAACCGGTCTTTGTTTACAGTTAGTGATCGGCTGTGAATGGATCACAGCCGATCACGTGGTAAACAGCCACCAGCCATTGGCTGTTTACCCTTGTCGGTGACGAGTAGTGTTCCTAGGAACACGCCGCCACCGACGTGACCGGGCTGCACGCTCCCGATCGCGCGCATGTGCAGTCTAAAGCGAGAAATACCCCTTTTGTGATCGGCCGTGACGTAATCGCGGCCGATCACATGGTGAACAGCCATGTCCAATGGCTGTTCACCCCTGTCGGTGACGCGCTGTGTCCCGGGGACACGGCGACACCGACAGCAGGGCTGCAGGATTGCACATGCGCGCGATCGGGAGCGTGCAGCCCGGTCACGTCGGTGGCGGCGTGTTCCCAGGAACACTGCTCGTCACCGACAAGGGTAAACAGCCAATGGCTGGTGGCTGTTTACCCGCGATCGCGCGCATGCCCTGTGTAAACCAGCCGCCGTCATATGACGGTGGGCGGGCGGCAACAGGTTAATAAATAACTGTAGCTATTGAAATGAGAAGTTACTTGGGACATTGTTACTCAGCAGCAATTTTTTTTCTTGGTTTTTGGTGTACTTGAATGCTTTCACAACTGTATATTTAACAGACGAAAAAGCAAATAGGAGATGTTTATTGTTGTGGTTTACATACACTTTTAGGCCCCTTTCACACGGGCGCCTCCGTTTTGCGGGATCTGCTTGCTCAACGGTGGATGGCTTCGCTGACCAGGCGGATGACAGGTCAAACTCTGCTCACTGTGCTGAGGGGAGACAGACACAGTCCCGCTCTCCTCTATGGGGGGATCGAGTGAAAACGGACCGCCTGTCTGTTTTCATCCGATCAGATGAGATCGGCCAGACGGATGGAAAATAGAACCACCATTCGTCTGGATTTTGCTGACCGGATCGGATAGCAGCGGGTTTTAGCAGACATGTCACCACTGACATCTACCGCTACATAGATGTGAATGGAGGGGGTCCAATCAGGTCCACTTGAAAAAATGACAGGCGGACCTGATCAGGCAGCCTGTATGAAAGGACCCTAAAACATTCCCCTCTGGATGATCATTGTACATTGTAGGGATTTTTAACAAACTTTGTTATAAATTCCTACCTTTTGTTACTCTGAAGGAATAGCTGTTTGTTTGTGTCCATAGGGAATCTGTATGGGAGTGATCTTATAATTATCAGTCAGCTTCTGCATTGACAGGA
Source organism: Aquarana catesbeiana (assembly GCF_042186555.1). Lineage (NCBI taxonomy): Eukaryota > Metazoa > Chordata > Amphibia > Anura > Ranidae > Aquarana > Aquarana catesbeiana. Next base: position 490,959,331 of record NC_133324.1, on the reverse strand, counting down.
CTCAGGAAACTTGCAGGATCTGCATCCCTTTAGGCCGGGTTCACACTGATACGACAAACGCTCCGACATTGGGAGCTCATGACGCATGACGTGTGAAAATCAATGTTTCTCTATGGGAGCCGTCTTAACTGGTCCGACTTTGAAAATACTTCCTGAACTACTTTGGTCCGACTTTGATCCTACTTCAACCCATTGAATATCACTGAAGTCGGATCAAAGTCGGATCGCCGTCTTGACTGATACGACTTTGGCATGCGACTTGTGCTCTGATCTTGAAGGGGAACTCCACGTCAAATAAAAAAAAACAGCATGGGTTCCCCCTCCAAGAGCATACCAGGCCCTTCGGTCTGGTATAGATTTTAAGGGGAACCCCACACCGAAAAAACGGAGTAGGGGGCCCCCCCCAAAATCCATACCAGACCCTTATCCGAGCACACAGTCTGGAAAGGGGGTGGGGATGAGCGAGCGCCCCCCCCCTCCTGAACCGTACCAGGCCACATGCCCTCAACATGGGGGGGGGTGAGTGCTTTGGGGCAGGGGGGCCCTGCGCCCCCACCACCCCAAAGCATCTTGTCCCCATGTTGAGGACAAGGGCCTCTTCCTGACAACCCTGGCTGTTGGTTGTCGGGGTCTGTGGGCGGGGGGCCTTATCGGAATCTGAAAGCCCCCTTTAACAAGGGGCCCCCAGATCCCATCCCCCCACCATATGTGAATGAGTATGGGGTACATTGTACCCCTACCCATTCACCTTAAAAAAAAAAAAAAGTGTCAAAAATAAAACACAGTAGACAGGTTTTTAACGTAATTTATTAAGCCGCTCCGGTGTCACTTCCGATCTCTTCTCCCCTTTCCGGCTCTTCTGCCTCTTCCGCTGACGTCTTCTCCCCTCACCGGGTTTTCTCCACTGATGTCTTCTAGCCCTCTCCGGTTTTCCTCCCTGTGCTGGGTCTTCTCCGCTATCTTCTCGCTCTTTTTCTGAGTCTTGTCCGTGTTCTCCCTCTGTTGTTCTTCCGATGTTGACTCAATGCTCTCTCCCGCTCTAATGCTGGGTGCGCAGTGTGCCCCTACTTACATAGGGTGGGGTCACACGTGATGTCACCCGGAGGCCCTGCCCCTTATGAAATCACCACCCATCAAGCCCTGGGCCGTGACGTCATAAGGGGCGGGTCTCCAACCGCTCCCTTTCCTCTAAAACGACTCCCCCTGCTCTTCTTTCCTATCTCCTTCACACCCCCCCCCCAGCACTGATTTCCTCCCCCACATCGATCCAGCCCCCCAGCCAAACCCGATCTGCTGCGACTACCCTCGAGCTGCCAGTTTCCCTCCTCTGCCTCTCCTGCCAGCTTCAGGTGATGCAGAGGGAATCAAAATATATCCCCCCTGCCACTCTGATCACCCCCCCTACAATGGCGCCCATCTCACTGATCCATCGCTGCTGGGTGGCATTTCTTCCTTCCCCATGTGTTTGCCAGCCCCCTCCCTGTACTACAATGGACACAGGCAACGTAAACAATCGATTCGCTCCCATGTCCACTGATAACTGGGTATAGTAAACCATGTTTACTATATGTCAGTTTATTAATGAATAGGCATGACTCCTTTATTCATTCATGTTATGTGCAGTTCAGGCTGCAGAGAAGGGGACTTTCACAAGGAGCGGACTCCGCAAAGCAGATCTGCCTGCTCAGCGGGGGATCTGTCTGCTGATCTCCGCTGAGCAGGTGGATGACAGGTCCCGTGCGTGACAGGTCCCATGGGCGTACACTTTAGTATGCCACTTGTGAATGATGCTTTAGTAGTAATTTAGCAGGAATTTTGTAAGTTGTGGTTTGTTTATGTGCACTAATAATGATTTTAGTGTATTTTTTGTGAAAATAGCGATTTGGTGAACATTTTGCGCAATTCTTGCAGGGCCCAAAAAAATCAGTAGCACTTTTTTTATTCTAAAGGTCATGTGCTTTCAAAAAATGTATGGTTTGGGGGGTCTTTTCAAATTCTGAAAGCTGTAAGTGAAAAATGGTAACCTCCGGATTTTTAGAGTAAAATGTTTTTATTTACAGTTTTGTGTACCTTCAGTTTCACCATTTCACAAAAAGGTGCATTTTTAAAATGTACAAATATTTGTTATTAACGTGATACGGTTTTAACTTTTTATATAGTAGGAATATATGGTGTTTGGGGTCTTTTACAAACGCTGAAAGCTGTAAGTGAAAAATGAGAACCTCCAGATTTTTTGAAAATTTTGCGTTTTGCATTTGTCCGATTTTCACCATTACGCAAAAAAGGTGCAAATAAAATTTACAAATATTTGTTATTTATTAACTCAATACAGATTAAGCTTTTATATTTAGTAGGAATTTAGCAGAAATTTAGTAAAATTTACTGTGTTTGTATCTGCTAATAATGATTTGTGTATTTCTTGCAAAATATTGCTTTGGTAAACATTTACACAAATATTGTGGGGCCTTTAAAAATCAGTTGCAACTTCCTTTTATTCTATTGGTCCAATGCTTTCAGAAAATATATGCTTTTGGGTGGTCTTTTACAAACTCTGAAAGCTGTAAGGAAAAAATGAAAACCTTCAGATTTTTTGAGAAATTTGGTTATTTACGTTTCTGCGCACATGCAATTTTCACAATTTTGCAAAAAAGGCGTAATTTAAAAATTACAAATATTAACTCAATACATTTTAAGCTTTTATATTTAGTAGGAATTTAGCAGGAATTTTGTAAACTTTGCTGTGTTTATATTTGCTAATGATTTTGGAGTATTTTTAGAGAATATATTCTTTTGATATACATTTGTGCAAATATCGCAGGGTATTAAAATCAGTAGCACCTTTTATTCTACAGGTCATGTGCTTTCAGAAAATATATGGTTTAGGGGGTCTTTAACAAACTCTAAAAATATAGTTGTTTTAATTTTTCACTTACAGCTTTCAGAGAAATTTGGATATTTACATTTTTGCGGACGTTCAGTTTTCACCATTACGCAAAAAAAGTGCAATTTTAAATTTACAAATATTTATTAACTCCATATAGGTTAGCTTTTATATTTACAGTGGCTTGCGAAAGTATTCGGCCCCCTTGAACTTTTCAACCTTTTGCCACATTTCAGGCTTCAAACATAAAGATATAAAATTTTAATTTTTTGTGAAGAATCGCCAACAAGTGGGACACAATTGTGAAGTGGAACGAAATCTATTGGATATTTTAAACTTTTTTAGCAATTAAAAAACTGAAAAGTGGTGCGTGCAAAATTATTCGGCCCCTTTACTTTCAGTGCAGCAAACTCACTCCAGAAGTTCAGCGAGGATCTCTGAATGATCCAATGTTGTCCTAAATGACTGATGGTGATAAATAGAATCCACCTGTGTGTAATCAAGTCTCTGTATAAATGCACCTGCGCTGTGATAGTCTCAGGGTTCTGTTGAAAGCTCAGAGAGCATCATGAAGACCAAGGAACACACCAGGCAGGTCCGTAATACTGTTGTGGAGAAGTTTAAAGCCAGATTTGGATACAAAAAGATTTCCCAAGCTTTAAACATCCCGAGGAGCACTGTGCAAGCGATCATTTTGAAATGGAAGGAGTATCAGACCACTGCAAATCTACCAAGACCTGGCTGTCCCTCTAAACTTTCAGCTCAGACAAGGAGAAGACTCATCAGAGATGAACTGCAGAGAACTACAGCTGAGGTGGGAGAGTCTGTCCATAGGACAACAATCAGTCGTACACTGCACAAATCTGGCCTTTATGGAAGAGTGGCAAGAAGAAAGCCATTTCTCAAAGATATCCATAAAAAGTCTCGTCTAAAGTTTGCCACAAGCCACCTGGGAGACACACCAAACATGTGGAAGAAGGTGCTCTGGTCCGATGAAACCAAAATTGAACTTTTTGGCCACAATGCAAAACGATATGTTTGGCGTAAAAGCAACACAGCTCATCACACTCAACACACCATCCCCACTGTCAAACATGGTGGTGGCAGCATCATGGTTTGGGCCTGCTTTTCTTCAGCAGGGACAGGGAAGATGGTTAAAATTGAGGGGAAGATGGATGCAGCCACATACAGGACCATTCTGGATGAAAACCTGTTGGAGTCTGCAAAAGACCTGAAACTGGGAAGGAGATTTATCTTCCAACAAGACAATGATCCCAAACATACAGCAAAATCTACAAAGGAATGGTTCACAAATAAACGTATCCAGGTGTTAGAATGGCCAAGTCAAAGCCCAGACCTGAATCCAATCGAGAATTTGTGGAAAGAGCTGAAAACTGCTGTTCACAAATGCTCTCCATCCAACCTCACTGAGCTCGACCTGTTTTGCAAGGAAGAATGGGCAAGAATTTCAGTCTCTCGATGTGCAAAACTGATAGAGACATACCCCAAGCGACTTGCAGCTGTAATCGCAGCAAAAGGTGGCTCTACAAAGTATTAACGCAAGGGGGCCGAATAATTTTGCACGCCCCACTTTTTTCATTTTTTTATTAGTTAAAAAAGTTTCAAAAATCCAAAAGATTTCGTTCCACTTCACAATTGTGTCCCACTTGTTGGTGATTCTTCACAAAAAATAAAAATTTTATATCTTTATGTTTGAAGCCTGAAATGTGGCAAAAGGTTGGAAAGTTCAAGGGGGGCGAATACTTTCTCAAGCCACTGTAGTAGGAATTTTGTAAAATGTGCTGTGTGTGTATTTTTAGCAAAAATATTGTTTTTTTAAACACTTGCACAAATATCATTGTGCCCTTAAAAATCAGTAGCGCCTTATTTTTTATTCTACTCGTCATGTGCTTTTAGAAAATATATGGGGGGGGGGGGGGTGTATTTTACAAACTCTGAAAGCTGTAAGAGAAAAATAAAAAAGCAATGGAAACATTACAAAAATGGTCCGGCCAGCTAAGTTTAAAAGTGGAGCGCGGGGCCTGGCAGCAAAAAGGTTAAACCCCCCCCCTTGAATCACTACCCCTTGGTGAGGGTATACACATGCCATGGCCATGATGCATTGCTTTGTGTCTGCGGCAGAAATTCTACCCAACTACTGATTCAAGTGAATGGGACCACTCTACAATTTCCCTGCAACTGCATGCAAAAGCTGCAGCCTGCTGGTACGGGGTTTAATGGGTTAGGGCAGGCTGTGAGGAGGCTATACAGCACCACCTGTTCAATTCAATGCTTTCTTTAGAGACATCTAAACGCAGATTGCTCTTCAGAGTGCAAAACTCATGTGACCAAGCCCTTAAGGTTACCAACAATGACAGCCAAAAAAAAAACACTTTAGTATTACATTAATAAAGCGTGCTGCATATCGGAATCCTCCACATAATGTAAAAGTCACCGGGTTTTTAGTGAAACCATATACTGTATAAGCTTCGACTGTATGGATAAATCCATGTGACACTCCACAGGACTGGCCCTGACCTTCCTTAGATGACCTAAACAAAAATATATTGTCTTGCACCCTTTAGGGCAACATGCCACTTTAAACCCTCCAGAGTGTTTCCCACTATGATTTAAAAGGAAATGTAAAGCCATATGAATGTTAGAATCAAATAAAAAACACAATCACTTGAGCCGTGGAAGGTTTTACCCCCTTAATGACCAGGTCATTTATTGCGATGCGGCACTGCGTAACTGACGATTGTGCCCAAACAAAAATTGATGTCTATTTTTTCCCATAATGAGAGCTTTCTTTTGGTGGTATTTCATCAGCTGTACGGTTTTTATTTTTTGCACTATAAACAAAAAGAGTGACTATTTTGAAAAAAAAAAAAAACAATATTTTTTACTTTCTGCTATAAAACCTTCCCAAAAAAAATATGTAAAAAATAAATTTTTTTATCAATTTAGGCCAATTTGTATTCTGCTACATATTTTTGGTTAAAAAAATCCCAATTAGCATATATTGATTGGTTTGCGCAAAAGTTATCGCGTCTACAAAATAGGGGATGGCATTTTATTATTATTTTTTTTCTACTAGTAATGGCGGCGATCTGCGATTTTTATTGGATTTGCGACATGGCGGACACGGACAATTTTGACACATTTTTGGGACCATTGGCATTTATACAGCGATCAGTGCTATAAAAATGCATTGATTACTGTAAAAATGTCACTGGTGTTGTGTTCCCTAGTGTGTGTTCTAACTGAAGGGGGGAGGGGACTGTGTAGGGGAGATGACAGATCTCTGTTCATACTCTGTATGAACAGGTGATCTGTCTCTTCTCCCCTCAGAGAACCGGAAACTGTGTGTTCACACACACAGATCCCTGTTCTCGGTGTACCCTGAGCGATTGCGGGAGCCCAGCGGTGATCGTGACTGCTGGGCACTCGCATCGGCTCCATGGGCGCGCACCCCTAGTGGCCAAAATTGGAAGCAATGTAATGTGACAGCGATTCGCGCAGCCGAGCCATGTTGCCGCAGTACAACTGCGGCAGCTGGTCGGCAATTGGTTAAAGTTTTAAAAACTTGTTTTTCTAGGGTTGGTAAGTTTTGTATATGTAAAGTGGATAGCTGTATTTGCTCATTAAAGTCACACTTTACACTTCAAATAAAGTCCATTAAAAAAGGGAGCTGTCATACAAAACAGGCATCACGTCTGTGCAGGCAGCATCATTTTGGGCTGCGAGCTTTGTGAAAGTCCAGAACAGTCACTTCCTTAGTGAAAACTCTCCCCCTCTCCTTATATTACTGTATGTGTAACTTTCTGCAATTAAAAGGTGTGCATTTCCAGCCTTGATTGTATTCTGTGGCTTGGCTAGAGAAGAAAGCTGACAAAAGCTTTGAGCCAGCCAGAGATGGATCCAATCTTGAGCGGTAAAGCAAGAACCAGCTGAGATTTGAACCATCTATAGGCAGGCTGGTTGCACCCAAGTTGATCCATTGATCGACTTGGGTGCAACCAGCCTGTTGGATTTTGAATATGTGATAATTGCCAGTGGCTAAAGCTGCTAGCGGTAATCGCTGTGTGCTGCTGGTTGCAAAGGCTCCCTGCAACCCTTCCCCCTTTCACAGGTAGAAAACAATAGTGCTGCAGGAGGGGTTACCTGTCAACACAAGCGATTTTCTTGCTTTCCTTTCTGTGGTGGAAGGAAAGAAAATCAAATCATCTAGTGGTAAATTATTAAATTATTAGGCCGTCAGCTGATTGGCATGTAGTGATTCGCTGATTATCGGCACAGTGCAGATAATACAGAAGAACTGAGGCTGTACAGAGCAGGGTGAGGACATAATGAATAGTATAGGCAATTATTTTTAGTGTTTTATATAGCTTTACCTGCAAAAGGGGCCAGCGTGAAGTAATCTATCACAAACTAATTTTCTGGCTAAATTTCCACTTTAATAAATTAGCCAATAAGAAAATGAACATACAGCATATATGCATGAGTTAAAGACTGACCCTTTGCACATGGGGCTGTAGTGTGTCCCTCCTGTCATTCTAGTGTGCCCAAGAAGGAACAGTTCTGTGTCCAGCCCTACTGCAGGCAGACTGTAACAGAGACCTTTTGGCCTGAACACACAAAGCCCTAAATGCCAGTTCCACTTAGTACAACTATTCACCTCCCTCCAGCCACAATCTGCCATAGATTTTGTCAGGCTGCCTACAGGGAGCTGACACTGCATCTGTCCCTCCAGGGTGCTCTAAAATGCTGGAAGGGAAGTACTGCATCTGTATGGCCTCTTGTGCAAAGGGCCTAAAAAGTGCTCCCAGGCACTATTAGGTTCTGCAACCCTTCTGAAGTTACATTTTGATCACAAAGTCAGTTGTGGTTTAATTGAGTATTTTTGAACAGTTGCTATTTCGCCACACCATTGTAAAAAAAACAACTAATTGGTTGGGTTTATCACAAAACATAACCAAATATTAATGGTAACATTTTTTTTTGTAACCTGCGAACGGACCGAAAATTTGCACGAACGTTAGAACCCCATTGACATCTATGGGACTCAAACGTTTAAGATCAAAAGTGCTCATTTTAAAGGCTAATTTGCATGGTATTGTCCTAAAAAGGGTTTGTGGACCCGGATCCTGCCCCAGGGAACATGTATCAATGCAAAAAAAAAATTTTTTAAAACGGACGTTTTTTTGGGAGCAGTGATTTTAATGATGCTTAAAGTAAAAAAAAAAAAAAAAAAAAAAAGTGAAATATTCCTTTAACCACTTGAGCCCCGGACCATTATGCTGCCTAAGGACCAGAGGTCTTTTTCCAATTTGGCACTGCGTCGCTTTAACTGCTAATTGCGCGGTCATGCAATGCTGTACCCAAACGAAATTTGCGTCCTTTTCTTCCCACAAATAGAGCTTTCTTTTGATGGTATTTGATCACCTCTGCGGTTTTTATTTTTTGCGCTATAAACGGAAAAAGACCGAAAATTTTGAAAAAAAATGATATTTTCTACTTTTTGTTATAAAAAAAATCCAATAAACTAAATTTTAGTCATACATTTAGGCCAAAATGTATTCGGCCACATGTCTTTGGTAAAAAAAATGTCAATAAGCGTATATTTATTGGTTTACGCAAAAGTTATAGCGTCTACAAACTAGGGTACATTTTCTGTAATTTACACAGCTTTTAGTTTATGACTGCCTATGTCATTTCTTGAGGTGCTAAAATGGCAGGGCAGTACAAAACCCCCCCAAGTGACCCCATTTTGGAAAGTAGACACCCCAAGGAAATTGCTGAGAGGCATGTTGAACCCATTGAATATTTATTTTTTTTGTCCCAAGTGATTGAATAATGACAAAAAAAAAAAAAAAAAATATTTACAAAAAGTTGTCACTAAATTATATATTGCTCACACAGGCCATGGGCCTATGTGGAATTGCACCCCAAAATACATTCAGCTGCTTCTCCTGAGTATGGGGATACCACATGTGTGGGACTTTTTGGGAGCCTAGCCGCGTACGGGGCCCCGAAAACCAATCACCACCTTTAGGATTTCTAAGGGTGTAAATTTTTGATTTTACTCCTCACTACCTATCACAGTTTCGGAGGCCATGGAATGCCCAGGTGGCACAAAACCCCCCCAAATGACCCCATTTTGGAAAGTAGACACCCCAAGCTATTTGCTGAGAGGCATGGTGAGTATTTTGCAGCTCTCATTTGTTTTTGAAAATGAAGAAAGACAAGAAAAAACATTTTTTTTTTTCTTTTTTCAATTTTCAAAACTTTGTGACAAAAAGTGAGGTCTGCAAAATACTCACTATACCTCTCAGCAAATAGCTTGGGGTGTCTACTTTCCAAAATGGGGTCATTTGGGGGGGGTTTGTGCCACCTGGGCTTTCCATGGCCTCCGAAACTGTGATAGGCAGTGAAGAGTGAAATCAAAAATTCACGCCCTTAGAAAGCCTGAAGGCGGTGCTTGGTTTTCGGGGTCCCGTACGTGGCTAGGCTCCCAAAAAGTCTCACACATGTGGTATCCCCGTACTCAGGAGAAGCAGCAGAATGTATTTTGGGGTGTAATTTCACATATTCCCATGGCATGTTTGAGCAATATAACATTTAGTGACAACTTTGTGCAAAAAAAAAAAAAAAAAATGTGTCTCTTTCCCGCAACTTGTGTCGCAATATAAAATATTCCATGGACTCGACATGCCTCTCAGCAAATAGCTTGGGGTGTCTACTTTCCAAAATGGGGTCATTTGGGGGGGTTTTGAACTGTCCTGGCATTTTATGCACAACATTTAGAAGCTTATGTCACACATCACCCACTCTTCTAACCACTTGAAGACAAAGCCCTTTCTGACACTTATTGTTTACATGAAAAAGTTATTTTTTTTTTGCAAAAAAATTACTTTGAACCCCCAAACATTATATATTTTTTTAAAGCAAATGCCCTACAGATTAAAATGGTGGGTGTTTCATTTTTTTTTTTCACACAGTATTTGCGCAGCGATTTTTCAAACGCATTTTTTGGGGAAAAAACACACTTTTTTAAATTTTAATGCACTAAAACACACTATATTGCCCAAATGTTTGATGAAATAAAAAAGATGATCTTAGGCCGAGTACATGGATACCAAACATGACATGCTTTAAAATTGCGCACAAACGTGCAGTGGCAACAAAATAAATACATTTTTAAAAGCCTTTAAAAGCCTTTACAGGTTACCACTTTAGATCTACAGAGGAGGTCTACTGCAAAAATTACTGCCCTCGATCTGACCTTCGCGGTGATACCTCACATGCATGGTGCAATTGCTGTTTACGTTTGACGACAGACCGCCGATTGCGTTCGCCTTAGCGCGAGAGCAGGGGGCGACAGGGGTGCTTTTTTTTTTTTTTTTTTTTTTTTTTTTTCTTTATTATTTTTCTGCTTTTTTTATCTTATTTTTAAACTGTTCCTTTCATATTTTTTTTTTTTAATCATTTTTATTGTTATCTCGGGGAATGTAAATATCCCCTATGATAGCAATAGGTAGTGACAGGTACTCTTTTTTGAAAAAATTGGGGTCTATTAGACCCTAGATCTCTCCTCTGCCCTCAAAGCATCTGACCACACCAAGATCGGTGTGATAAAATGCTTCCCCAATTTCCCAATGGCGCTATTTACATCCGGCGAAATCTAAGTCATAAAATGCTCGTAGCTTCCGGTTTCTTAGGCCATAGAGATGTTTGGAGCCACTCTGGTCTCTGATCAGCTCTATGGTCAGCTGGCTGAATCACCGGCTGCATTCTCAGGTTCCCTGTTGAGACAGGAGAGCCAGAGAAAAACACGGAAGACGGTGGGGGGGGGGGCATTCCCTCCCACGGCTTGTAAAAGCAGTCTAGAGGCTAATTAGCCGCTAGGATTGCTTTTACATGAAAGCCGACCGCTGGCTGAAAAGAATGATACCAAGATGATACCTAAACCTGCAGGCATCATTCTGGTATAACCACTCAAAGTCGTGAATAGCGTACCTGAAGACAAAAAAATGGTTAACAATAAAGCACAGTAAACGGTAAAGTATAAAAAATTGCATACCTGAAAAGCAAACATGATAAAACATAACAACAATAAAACATTGCAGAATAGAATACAGTAAAAAAGAGCAGAACAATAGAGAGAGAATAGAGAGAGAGAGATCAATAAAACGACAACTATTTTTTTTTTATTTTATATATATATTTTTTTTTTGACACTTTTTTTGTAACTAACTTTTGTAACTGTAACCGGTTCCAGGTTCGGGTCTCTCAAAATGCGATGGCATCTTGGGAGACCCTGTGAAAGTGTGCCTAGTCTGTGCAATGCTGTACCCTACGCTAATACTCAACTAGTGAATGGTAGCGTTCAAAACATTCACCAATGCAAAGACCAGGATTGTCAGGACAGGAGGGACAATAATAGCGGGTGTCACGCCTATATCCGCGCTTCCTGCAGACACAACATCTTTTTTGGGGGGGGTTCGTTGGGTAGGGGTACTCGGGAGGACATAAAGAAAATGCCTCTCATGCAGCCGACTGCATTTGATTGGGGATGTGAATGGGGGAAGTACGGGCGCTGCAGAAGTGGTGGGTTCCCAATTAGGATTGGCGAATGCAGCAGGAAGGGCACTATGGGCACGACGGGCCTGTGTTTGTCTTCTTGGTGGCAGCGGGACACTACTTGTGCTTGCCACCTCACCAGCTTGAACTGCACTTATGGGACTGGCCACGTCACCAAGTGTTGCTGCAGTGCTGGTTTGACTACGACCGGGGTGTACTAGGGCGCTGGTGCTTGCCAGTTCACCAAAACGCTACCAAAAAAACTGTTAGCGATCGCAGGGATCAGGCCTGACTCTGCGAACGCTGCAGTTATGCGTTTAGTGTTTTGTAAGGGATAGTGATCGATCGATACTGCACTTGGGTGGGCCGGGCCGGGCGGAGGGGCAAAACGCAGGTGCTAGCAGGTATCTGGGCTGATCCCGCTAACACTGCGTTTTTGGGAACCCTAAACTGCTGGGGACGCTAGTATAGATCTGATCGGATCAGATATTGATCCGATCAGATACTATACCACTAAGGGAGGTGTACGGTGCGTGCGTGGGTGTTAGCGCTACTGGCGCTAACCTGACGCTGCCTGGTGCTTGCTTGCCAGTTCACCAAAATGCTACCAAAAAAACTGTTAGCGATCGCAGGGATCAGGCCTGACTCTGCGAACGCTGCAGTTATGCGTTTAGTGTTTTGTAAGTGACAGTGATCGATCGATACTGCACTTGGGTGGGCTGGGCTGGGCCGGGCGGAGGGGCAAAACGCAGGTGCTAGCAGGTATCTGGGCTGATCCCGCTAACACTGCGTTTTTGGGAACCCTAAACTGCTGGGGACGCTAGTATAGATCTGATCGGATCAGATATTGATCCGATCAGATACTATACCACTAAGGGAGGCGTATGCTGCGTGCGTGGGTGTTAGCGGTACTGGCGCTAATCTGACGCTGCCTGGAGCGACGCATATCACCGCCGGGCGATCAGGGGGCTAAACCTTTATTCGGTAATAAACGGCGGGTGCCCTGACACTATAAAAAATAAACGAACTAACCAGCGTCAACCGTAACGTTTATACGGTGATCAGTGGTGAAAGGGTTAACTAGGGGGCAATCAAGGGGTTAAAACATTTATTAGATAGTATATGGGGGTCCCTGACGCTATAAAACGCTGACGGCGAACCTAAATATTTACGTCCCTAACTAGCGTCACCAGTGACACTAATACAGCGATCAGAAAAATGATCGCTTAGCAACACTGGTGACAGGGGGTGATCAAGGGGTTAAAACTTTATTAGGGGGGGTTAGGGGGGTACCCTAGACCTAAAGGGGGGTAATACTAACTGTCCCAACACTGTAACTGTCACAAACTGACACCATGCAGTAATCAGAAAAAAAAAAAAAAAAAAACCTGTTGGTGTCAGTTTGTGACGGGGGGGGGGGGGTGATTGGGGGGGGGTCGGGGGGCGATCGGGGGGGGATCGGGGTGTTTTGTATGCCTGGCATGTTCTACTGTGTGTGTAGTGTGTTGTGCACTTACATTGATGTCTTCTCCCCTCGGCGCTGGAACGGAATACCGAGCTGAGGGGAGATGACATCATTTCCTTTGCTGCTGTTTAGCATACAGCAGCAAAGGAATGTTCCCATTGGCCGGCGGCGATCGCGAGGGGGGGCCACGAACAGATGGCCTCCCCCTCATCTCGGATCGCCGGGGAACAGAACGGGACCGCCTCGGGCGGCGGGGGGGGGGTCCGATCGGACCCCCCACCCGCGGAAGGCAAATCACGTACATGTACGTGATTTTGCCTGCCCGTGCCGCTTTGCCGACGTAAATCGGCGTTAGGCGGTCCTTAAGTGGTTAATTATCGTTCCTGGGGGGTGTCTATAGTATGCCTGTAAAGTGGCGCGTGTTTCCCATGCTTAGAACAGTCCCTGCACAAAATGTCATTTTTAAAGGAAAAAAAGTCATTTAAAACTGCTTGCGGCTTTAATGTAATGTCGGGTCCTGGCAATATGGATGAAAATCAGTGAGACAAACGGCATGGGTACCCCCAAGTCCATTACCAGGCCCTTTGGGTCTTGTATGGATTTTAAGGGGAACCCCGCACCCAAATTAAAAAAGGAAAGGTGTGGGGCCCCCAGGCTCTATATATTCTGAACAGCAGTATACAGGCGGTGCAAACAAGACAGGGACTGTAGGTTTGTTGTTAAGTAGAATGTGTTTGTAATTTTGAACTGGTACATTTTTAACGTGTTTTGCTCCAGCCAAAAAATCTATTTTCAGCTTTTTGGAAAACCTAGGGAATGGTTATAACCCCTGTGACATTTGTTTTGCTGTCTGTGCTCCTGTTCAGAAGATTTCACCTCACTTTTTGTCCCAAAGACAAATGTTTTTTGAAAATTTGGGTTTTTTTGTTAAACAAGGATTGGTGATAAAGCATCAGTGGAAAGAAGAAAAGTTTTTCCTCATATGAACTCTTACAGGAGAGAATTTCCCTTCCTAGGGGTAGATTTCATCTCACTTCCTGTTGTCTCCTTCCGTTTGCAAGTAGGAGTCGTTTGTAAGTTGGATGTTTGAAAGTAGGGGCCTGCCCTATATACTCAGCAGAAATTTGGGCCTTAGGTGGTGTTGTGGCCACAACACTGTAAGCCCTCACAGGGCCCTGCTGTGAAATATTAGATCAAGAATTGTAATTACATGCCCCTGTTGAACAGGGGCAGAAAAATTGGGCGTTTGGTGGTGCTGGTGCCACAACACTGTAAGTCCTCATAGATACTCTTGGTGGGCACAGAAACAGGCCCTGCTGTGAAATATTAGATCAAGAATTCTAATTACATGTCCCTGTTGAACAGGGGCTGAAAAATTGGGCCTTAGGCACTGGTGCTGGTGCCACAACACTGGAACCCCTCACAGATACTCTAGTTGGAGCGCAGGAACTAGCCCTGCTGCAAAGAATTGCATCAAAAATTGTAATTACACGCCTCTGTTAAACAGGGGCTGAAAAATTGGGCCTTAGGCACTGGTGGCGGGACTGGCGGCGCCCAGAATCAAAAATGTTCTTACAAGCTATCATGATCATTGAGGAGGAAGAGGATAATTGCTCAGTTTAATAGGATAGTCACTCAGCATCAGCATAGGCAGTCTTTGAAGGGATCTGACATTTAAAAAAAAATTATTTGGTTACATCTGCATCAGGTGCTTGGTAGCTGGTGGTGATCCAAGACTGATTCATTTTTATGAAGGTCAGTCGATCGACCGAGTCGGTGGACAGACGCACCCTGTGATCGGTTACAAAGCCTCCAGCAGCACTGAATGTGCGTTCCGAAAGAACGCTGGTTGCAGGACAGGCCAGTAGCTCAATTGCATACTGTGCAAGCTCTGGCCAGTGATCCATCCTCAAGACCCAGTAACCCAGAAGATTTTCGGTGGGAAAGGTGTCCAAGTCAGATCTTGCCCCTAGGTATTCCTGCACCATGTAAAACAGACGCTGGCGATGGTTGCTGGAACCGATCATACCTTGGGGCTGCGGACTAAAAAATTGTCTGAACGCATCGGTCAGATGGCCACCTTCTCCACCGCTCCTTCTTTGACTGACCAAAGCCTCAGCAACACGTTGTCCAGAAACAGGAGTTTGTAACCTCCCAGTCTCTGGGAACGCGTTGCACAGACCTTTCTGCAAGGCCTCCCGAAGATGTTTCATCCTCTGCGACGGCAAGATAAGGTCCGCAACCTTACCCTTGTAACGTGGATCAAGGAGGATTGCCAGCCAGTAATGATCCCCCTCCTTGATACCACGAATACGAGGATCCTTCCGCAGGCTTTGCAGGATCAGGGAGGCCATGCAGCGTAGGTTTGCTGAGGCATTCGGTCCGGAGTCCTCTGGGTCAATAAGGACGACATGATCTGCAGCCACCTCCTCTCAGCCACGTACAAGTCCATGTGTTTCTTGGGACTGTAAATGATCCCTTAAAGGCTGATGCTGAGTCCCAGGCTCCACCTCCATACTGACACAATCATCCTCCTCCTCCTCCTCCTCCTCCTCCTCCTCCTCCTCCTCCTCTTCCTGTGTGATCGGCGGGCACGCAGGAACACTGTCTGGATAAAGGGAGCCTTGAGAGCTAAGGAAGTCCTCCTCTTCCTGCCTCTGTTCTGCTTCAATTGCCCTGTCCATTATTCCACGCAGCGTGTGTTCCAACAGGTGGAAAAGAGGGACAGTGTCACTGATGCATGCACTGTCACTGCTCACCATCCTCGTGGCCTCCTAAAATGGTGACAGGACAGTGCATGCATCCCTGATCATGGCCCACTGGCGTGGGGGAAAAAACAAGCTCCCCTGACTCTGTCCTGCTGCCATAGTTGCACAGGTACTAATTGATGGCCCTCTGCTGCGTGTGCAGCCGCTGCAGCATGGCCAACGTTGAGTTCCACCTGGTGGGCATGTCACAGATTAGGCGGTTCTTGGGCAGGTTAAACTCCTTTTGGAGGTCTGCCAGCCGAGCACTGGCATTATATGACCAGCAGAAATGCACACAGACTTTCCTGGCCTGCCTCAGGACATCCTGTAAGCCCGGGTACCTGCCCAAGAACCGCTGCACCACCAAGTTAAGTACGTGAGCCAAACAGGGCACATGGGTCATTTGTCCCTGTCGGAGGGCGGAAAGGAGGTTGGTGCCATTGTCGCAAACCACCATTCCTGCCTTAAGTTGGCGTGATGTCAACCACCTCTTAACCTGCCCCTGCAGAGCTGACAGAACCTCTGCCCCAGTGTGGCTCCTGTCCCCCAAGCACACCAGCTCAAGCACTGCATGGCATCTTTTGACCTGCATACTTGAGTAGCCCCTTGAACGCCTACGGAGCACCGCTGATTCCGAGGACAAAGCACAGGAAGAGGCCATGGAGGAGGAAGAAGAGGAGGGGGTGGAGGAGAGAGGTGTGTCAGAATCATTAGTAGTGGCATTTTGGAGGAGTGGTGGTGGAACAACCTCCAAAACTACTGCACCTTGTCCTGCATCCTTCCCATCTGCCAGAAGAGTCACCCAATGCGCCATGAAACTTAGGTAACGTCCCTGTCCATGCCTGCAATCCCTGTAATATGCACCTTACCGCTGACCGTCCTGTCCAGCGAGGCATGGACATTGCCTTCCACATGCCGGTAGAGAGCCGGAATCGCCTTCCGTGAGAAAAAGTGGCGTTTGGGTACCTGCCACTGAGGAACCGCACATTCCACAAACTCACAGAAGGGGGCAGAGTCTACCAACTGAAAAGGTAGCAGTTGAAATGGTAACAATTTTGCCAAGCTAACATTCAACCGCTGAGCATGTGGATGGCTGGGAGTGAACTTCTTTCGGTGGTGCAGCAGATGGGGCAGGGAAATTTGCCTGGTACAATCTGACGTCGGTGTACCGAAAGCAGATTGCCCACAAGTACTTGGCTGTGACACACCTAATTCTACACCTTGATTCCTCTCAGTGCAGGTCTCAGAGAGGACTGAAGGTATAGTGGGGTTGGAGATCTCAGCTGTTGAGGAGCAAGGAGAGGTCCTCTTTGTTCTTTGGTGTGGGTCTTTTAGATACGCCTGCCAACGAACTGCATGGCAGGTCAACATATGTCTGGTCAGGCATGTGGTGCCCAAGCAGGAGATGTTTTGGCCACACGAGATACGCTTGAGACATATGTAGCAAATAGCAGCGGTGGGATCTGATGCACTCGTCTCAAAAAAGGCCCACACCAAAGAACTTTTGGAATAACGCGCAGACAGCAGCGCCCTGCACATGCAGAGCTTTGGGGTGTGATGCAGTCAGTGTGCTACCCTTGGACTGGCCCCTGGAGGGCATCCTGCCTCGTTGGTGATGTGCCTCCTCCTCCTCCTCTCTCCTATCAGGCACCCACGTTGAGTCAGTGACCTCATCATCCCCTCCCTCCTCATCACTGGAGCAAACCTGGCAGTATGCTGCAGCAGGGGAGCATGACTGCCAGATTGCTGTCCTTCTTGGGCACCCCCTCTGTCCGTGCTCACGTTACTGCCTTCATCTAGCTCAGTATCCTCATCAGAGCCTTCTAAATGCTGGACATCCTCCTGGAGCATGTACCCAATACTGTGGTCAAACAGTTCGAGGGACTCCTCAGGAGGACATGGTGGGGCTACGGAAGGAGTCAGTGATGCCATTGAGCCGAGGGAAGAGGCCGCGTTGGCAGCTGCTTTGCCAGACAAAGTACCCTGAGCATGGGTGAGAGAGGATGAGGAGGATGAGGACGGCTTGGTCATCCACTCGACCAAGTCTTCCGCATGTTGCGACTCAACACGGCCAGCTGGCGAAAAAAAAGGCCAAGCGTGTCCCACGGCCACGTGCTGATGAGGATGCACCGTCTCCACGACCAGCACTGTTGCCTCTAGACACAGAGCCTGCTTGCCCTCTTTATTGGCTTGTGACTGTCTGCCTCTCCTTGTTGGCCTTCCAGACATACTAATGGCCTGCCGTGAGATGTAGCTGCACTAAGCTGAGATATATAATATAATATATATATTAATAATATATATATATATATATATATATATATATATATATATATATATATATATATATATATATATATATATATATATATATATATATATATGTATATATATATACTCTGATACTGCAGCTAGCAAAATCAACTGCCTGCCTGTAGTATGAGAACACCACCAATCTTCTACAGGTAGCTTTAAATGAACACTGTGCAGAGGTCGCACTACACTAACTTGTAGCTTTAGCTGACCACTGTGCAGAGGATGCACTACACCAACGTTAAAATAATGTAGCTGCCTGTGATAGTGATAGGATCAGGAAAACACCACTAACCTTCTACAGATAGCTTTAGCTGAACACTGTGCAGAGGTCACACTACACTAACGTGTAAATAATGTAGCTGCCTGCGGTAGTGATAGGATCAGGAAAACACCGCCAACCTTCTACAGGTAGCTTTAGCTGAACACTATTCAGAGGACGCACTACACTAACTTGTAGCTTTAGCTGAACACCGTGCAGAGGTCGCACTACACTAACTTGTAGCTTTAGCTGAACACTGTTCAGAGGACGCACTACACTAACTTGTAGCTTTAGCTGAACACTGTTCAGAGGACGCACTACACTAACTTGTAGCTTTAGCTGAACACCGTGCAGAGGTCGCACTACACTAACTTGTAGCTTTAGCTGAACACTGTTCAGAGGACGCACTACACTAACTTGTAGCTTTAGCTGAACACTGTTCAGAGGACGCACTACACTAACTTGTAGCTTTAGCTGAACACTGTGCGGAGGTCGCACTACACTAACTTGTAGATTTAGCTGAACACTGTGCGGAGGTCGCACTACACTAACTTGTAGATTTAGCTGAACACTGTGCGGAGGTCGCACTACACTATATATATATATATATATATATATATATATATATATATATATATATATATATGTGTGTGTGTGTGTGTGTGTGTGTGTGTGTGTGTGTGTGTGTGTATGTATGTATATATAAACACCTGGGATGCATATATATATACACAATACACTGTAAGTGCAGCTAAGTGACTGACTGTCCTGCCTAATCTATCTAACTTAAATCAAATGACACTGTCTCTCTGTCTCTCAACGCCGGAACACTACACTACACAGGGCTGCCGGGCAGGCGGCCTTATACAGTGTTGGGCGTGTACTAAACCCCCTGTGGCTATGGCCAATTACAGCTCTCTCTACAGACGGCGCTGTGATTGGCCAAGCTTGGCCAATCATCAGCCAGCAATGCACTGCGATGCCGCAGTGAATTATTATGGGCTGTGACGCGCCACACGAATTTGGCGCGAACGGCCCATATCATTCGGAATTCGGCGAGCGATCGAACAGACGATGTTCGAGTCGAACATGGGTTCGACTCGAACACGAAGCTCATCCCTAATTGTGACAAAGGTGCTGTCTAGGTTTTCAGTATGCAGGCGTAGTCAACAAGCGGTGGGGATTGTGCTGGATCTTTTATTAGACTGCCCAGTGTGTACAGCACACAGCATAGAAAAGCCCCCTTTTAAATATTTATTTGTAAATAAGGAACTATTAAAAAGGAAGGAAATATAGGGGGTTATTTACGAAAGGTAAATCCACTTTGCACTGCAAGTGCACTTGGAAGTGCAGTCGCTCTAAATCCTGAGGGGTATATCTGAAATGAGGGGAAGCTCTGCTGATTTTATCATCCAATCATGTGCAAGCTAAAATGCTGTTTTTTATTTTCCTTGCATGTCCCCCTCAGATCTACAGCGACTTTACTTCCAAGTGCACTTGCAGTGCAAAGTGGATTTGCCTTAAGTTAAATAAACCCCATAGTTTACTTAAAAACCTGTACCGTTTCCCTTTTGTGCTGATTTTCTAACTACAGTAACCCAGCAAGCAATTAGAAGACAACATGTACTGGATTTGTCTCTATGGGTTACTGCTGTTCAGGATTCGCTCTTAAGAATAAGAATTTTATATTGAAAAATGGCTGAAAACAAGCAGAATTGCTTTTGACAGACCATTCAAGAGATTTTTTTGATGGGTTGTTTGCAAAGGCACTTTGCATGCGCTTTTTAAATTACTTTACTGCACTTTGGAATGATATAAAAAGGGGAAAAAATATAATTTTCAAAGTAAGTGTTACATTTAACAATCTTTATTTGTATTACACGATTTATCGTTATGTTATTGAAAGTAAAAACATACACCCCGCTGTTTCTAATGCATCTTGAGCACTCAGTAAATAGTTCTTTCCATTACCTACTCCCCACATATAATGAAGAATTATTACAAATGACCAGTAGATGGCAGTGTTTGCCAGCTGAATTAAAATCAGAGCAGAGCTTTTTTTTTTTTTTTTGGTAAAAAAAGAACCAAGAAAGAACATTTTAATTGGAGTTTTTTTCCCCCCAGTAAGCCTTTTATAGTTATAAAAAAAAACCCTGAAAATGTGGTTTGCTTATTAACAATTTAAAAGAAAGTAACAATTTTTTTTTTTTTTTTTTCTTAAGAAACAAATTTAACTTTTTTTCTTTTTGCAGTTTGCAGAAGTTGTTTGGTGAAGTATTTGGAAGAGAACAACACATGTCCAACATGCAGAATTGTAATCCATCAGAGCCATCCTCTACAGTATATAGGGTAAGTGGAATAGGTAAATGTAAGCAATGTCCCAGGTAATGCAGTTATTATTATTATTAATAACAATTTATATAGCGCTAACAGTTTATGCATCGCTTTACAATGTAGAGTGGGGACAGCACAATTACAGTACACTTCAATACAGAAGGGACAGGAGGGCCCTGCTCATAGATCTTACATTCTAAAGGGAGGGGGTGGTGGTACAAAAGGTAATAGATGCGGGGAATGATTTGATGGGGTTGTTAGGTAGGTGTGGGATAGGCTTCCCTGAATAAGTGAGTTTTCAGGGATCTCCTAAAGGTGGACAGGTTGGGGGCTGAATAGAATAGTTATTCTAAATTGCTGGTAATATTAATGTCTGTGTTCAACATATTGGAATAAAAATATGTTGTAGTGCACCATCTGAGTAAACAGTTGTATGTTGTTATGCAGCTACAAAGATTACTGGACTCGGGCACTGACATTTTTTTAAAGCCACAAAAAAGTAAAAATATAAATGATATAAATGATCTTAAAGTAGAACTATAGGCAAAACCCTTTTTTTTCATCTTGGATAGAGTAAGGAAGGGTTATAACCGCTGTCAGATTTTTTTTTTTTTTTTTCACCATCTGTGTCTCATTGTGGAGATTTCCCTTCACATCCTGTGTCATAGCCAAACAGGAAGTGAGACTAAGTCCCTGCAAAATAAAGGATCCCTTAGGGACCCCCAGGTCCCCAAAACTAGTGTCCCCATTGGAAGATCTCCCCTCTATTACTTTTCTGGGGACAACCCCTAATTTGTGATTTTTTCTTTTACTTTCACTTTCAATGGTAATGGTAAACAGGACAAATAGAGAGGGTAAGAGCCGGATCACACTGGGACGACTTGTCAGGCGACTTCGCTGCCTGACAAGTCGCGTCCCGTTCTGTACAATGGAACCGTTCTAATAGGAGCGACGCAAGTGGCTCCGACTTAGAAAAAGGTTCCTGTACTACTTTGGGGGCGACTTGAGGCGACTTGCATTGACTTCTATATAGAAGTCGTTTTGCAAGTCGCCGCTGCTGTCGTGTGCAGGTCACCTGAGGCAGTCGTGCTGCCTCAGTGTGAACCGGCTCTGAGTCTCTCCCTAACGGAGGCACAGACAGCAATAAAAACTGACAAGCACTCTAATCTTTCTGCACGCTATCCAAAACGAAAAAAAAAGTTTTGCTTTTAGTTATACTTTAAATTCTCATAACCGTATGAAAACATGAGCTCTTGCATTTTATTAGGGTTTCTGTGCAATCTGTTAATTGTACAGTTTGTCTATACTTATGATGTGCTTTGTGTTGGTGGCTCCTTTTGTAAAAATTAAAACTAAGTTAAATACAGGAGTGGAGTGAAATAGTATATGAAGGTTTATGCTCACATAATGGAGAAAGTTAAAGCGTTTGTTACCCCAAAACGTCATATTCCTGATATGTGCCTCCTGTACCATGTACGTGTATGAGAAAGTATCTTGTTCTCTTTGTATTGCTTCCTTTGTGTGAAATCCCTGGTGTTCCTGCCAGTCCCTCTACTTACCTATTAAAAACTGACCACACTAAGCAGATGAGCTAGCTATGCTGGGAACTCCGTGTGCTCTCCTCCAGTGATCAGAATTGTTCTGACATGCCCCCCGCTGCACAGCCATTTACTAGGAAGCTCAGTGTGCTGCTGTTTCTCCTCTCCCCAACTCTTATGCAGCTGAGAACAGAAGGAATGTGATCACTTATCAAAAAGGGAAATAAGGTATTTATAATGTATTTTTATATCTATGCAAAAATGTTTTGCCTTTTAATCTTTATTTTAAACTGAATTGGTTGTTTTACAAGGTGATCGTTTACAATCGCTTTAAGCTTAAGTATAGTTGGCATGAAGCCCAGAATTTTATGCTTCCTTTGCAGCATAACACGTTTTTACCTCATCCCAAACCCAATTGTAAACAAGGTCTAAAAGACTGGCTAATGTACATGATTGCAGAATAGTGTGCATACATTATATATTCCACCTGTGAAAAATATGTAGGACAGTGAAATAAAACCCCAATTGGACCATGTTTTCCAGCTGTATCTAAACACATGCCTAAGCCATGGTCTGTAGAAATCTGTTTTTTTTATAATCCCTTTATTTTTCAGTTGTGCACAGAAAAAAAAATCAGCCAGTTTACAAATATAGGCGGGTCAATTGAAATGATCAAAACCGAATACAATGTCCATAAAGCAGCGATAACCAGAAAGTAATTTATTAGTCAACTCCGGGGTCTTCTTCCAACTTTGGGGGTCTTCTTCCGACTCTGGGGATCTTCTTCCGACTTCGGGGGTCTCTCCGGTGTCTCCTCCTGGTGTCCTGATCTTCTGCCGGCTCCTCCACTATCTTCTTCAGCTCTTTTGCTAGCGGTGGCCTGGACTTCTGACTTCTGCCTTCTGCCACCCAATGACTACGCCCCCTATGACTGCACAGTCCCAGCATGCCCCGAGACTGTGACCTCATAAGGGGGCAGGGTCACCGCCTATATAAGTCCATTGCGGAGCGCTCAGAGAGCATTCCAGCTGGAGAGAGCGTCGTGTCAACATCGGAAGAGGGAAGAAGACAAGAAGGCAGAAGTCCGGGCCACCGCTAGCAAAAGAGCTGAAGAAGATAGCAAAGGAGCCGACAGAAGATCATAACACCGGGAGGAGACGCCGGAGAGACCCCCGAAGTTGGAATAAGACCCCGGAGCTGACATAAATTACTTTAAAAACCTGTGTACTGTGTTTTTTCATTGACACGTTTTTTCCCTAGGTGAATGGGTAGGGGTACGATGTACCCCATATTCATTCACAAAGGGTGGGGGGCCGGGATCTGGGGGCCCCCCATTAAAGGGGGCTCCCGGATTCCGATAAGCCCCCCGCCCGCAGACCCCGACAACCAACGGCCAGGGTTGTAGGGAAGTGCCCTTGTCCTCATCAACATGGGGACAAGGTGCTTTTTCTTCTTTTTTATGAGTAGGGAATGTTTAAAAGACAGATTCGCTGGATAACTAAACCTTCCCTAGCCCCCTAAGTGGCATTAGGTAAACCATCTACCCCAGGTGTATACTTGCCTCCTACGATGGTGGTGGCCTTCCTGCATTGTTTACATGGCAGCTGGTACAAATCTACAAATCAAGTGTTGTATAAGTCGTGATCTTGTGGGTAAAAGTGTAGCGCTAGAAATGAAAAGGAGATAAAAAAAGGGGCTAGTCTCTCATGTATAGAAACTAATATTCATAAATATTATGTGTTTCACAACTGTAAAAATAAAAAAGGCGTCATGCGACTTAAAGTCGCAAGAAAGCGAATATGGCGTCACAAGCAAAAATATATTAATGGCAGAAGTGCAAACCCATGTGGAGTGCCATAGACTTGTTGCCTTATAAGTTTATGTGAAATCTCCATTAATAACTGTAAAATATTGTATTGATGAATATATTTCATTTAGCTGGCATCTATGAAAGCTGGGCAAAAAGTTTCATTTAAGCTTTTGCTAAGAGCAGAGAATGTGGGCCAAGGCTTGTATATACAAACAATGCAGAGCCAATTCCATTGTTTTACACCTACTCCTTTGAAAGGATCCCATGTTGGGATATGCATTGGAGGGGGCCCAACCCATAATCAACACCTAACTTCCTGGGGAAATTCAATTAACACACTTGGCCAACATAGTCACAAGGATTTGCATGAAAGGGGGCCGACTTATGGAGTAAGCCCTCCAATCATGATCCAAGCTAGGCCAACCAATGAGACATCAGCTTGGTTTGATATACTCAGAGCCAAGGGGGAGGTAAGCGCTCTCTCTCTGATGACCAGCAAGCTGAAAGGAACTTTGGTAAGGATGGGTAATTATGGGAAAGGAATGCCCTTTTACTTGTAACTAAATATGTGTGTAGATTACTGTATTGAGGAATATACCCTGTATTCCTTCATGTAAATACTTTATTTCAACCTAATATTTTCTTCCTTGGTGTAAGGCGATAGATAGATGATTGTGTATTAGCTAGACTTTCAACTGTGTCCTAATAAATGTTATTATATTTTAAGCTTTCACTCTTGGTCGAAAAGAACTCTTATTTAACCCATATCATATCTATAAGATATGAAAAATCTTAAATATAGATTTTTCAGGGTAACAGACTACAAAGTGTCAACATATGAAAGTGACTAATAAAGTAGACATGTAATAAAGCATGCAAATATAAAACCCATGATGGATCTTATGTAAATTCAAAACACAATATTATAACAGCTGAAACCACAAAATGCAAAATAAACAGTGAATAAGAGTCCCAGAGGTGGTAACAATAAACGGGATGTTGAGAAGAGGCAGCTGCTGTATTAATCAAACAGTCTCTGGGGTAAATGTATTCAATGGTGGATGTATACTCAGGAGTGCCTTCACCATCAAAGGGGGAGGGGAGAAAGAGGTACTCTTACCAAGAGCGATGGACCCAGCTCACCGTACGGTGGTGGGTCAATTAGGCATAGACACAGAAACCTGAAGCCGAACTCCCAAGATAGGCTGCACGATAACCTCCCCAATAGGCTGGCGGACATCAAGGACGCCAATTAGGAAGATAAATGGAACGTTGCAACGCCAAACAGATATCAGCTCACTGGAAACTTTCTCAGAGCCTTCCATGAGTGAAAAAAGGCTCTGAGAAGTTTCCAGTGAGCTGATATCTGTTAATTACTAATTGGCGTCCTTGATGACATCCTTAGAATGACTTTAGGTTGCATGACGCCTTTTTTATTTTTACAGTTGTGAAACACATAATATTTATGGATATTAGTTTCTATACATGAGAGACTAGCCCCTTTTTTTTATCTCCTTTTCATTTCTAGCGCTACACTTTTACCCACATTTCTATCATAATTAGTCTTGTTGGCTGCTTACATGTTATAGGTTGGCGCAGTATTTTACTTTATATTTTCACTTTTTAACCACTTGCCACCCAGGCCAATTCTGACATTTCTCTCCTACCTGTAAAAATCCTAGAATTTTTTTTTGCTAGATAATTATATTGAAAGAACCCCCAAACATTATATATGTTTTTTTTTTAGCAAAGACCCTAGAGAATACAAAGGCGGTCGTTGCAACTTTTCATCTCACACAGTATTTGCGCAGCAATTTTTTGAGTTTTGTGCTTAAAAAAAAAAAAACGGTAAAGTTATCCCAATTTTTTTGCATAATGTGAAAGATGAAGTTACGCCGAGTAAATAGATACCCAACATGTCACGCTTCAAAATTGCACACGCTTGTGGATTGGCACCAAGCTTGGGTACTTAAAAATCCCCATAGGCGACACTTTAAGATTTTTTACTGGTTACATGTTTTGAGTTACAGAGGTGGCCTGGGGCTAGAATTATTGCTCTTGCGGTTTATGTCCAGTTTGAACATTTCCTTTTATGTCGTGCCCTTTGAACACAACAAAATTTGAGAGGGAATCTCCCAAAGTGAAGGGATATGCCCTCCTGGGCAGTTGTAAGCATCCCCATTGGAAAATATTCTCTATTTAACCCTTGTTCTGGAGATGACTCAAAATTTTGGATTTGTTCTAACTTTCAGTCAAGGTGGAGATTAAGCAGGGACAAAAAGTGTTTGGGTTTTTTTTTTTAAGAACTTTTGGCTTTAGATGCATATTAAGCTGGGATTGATATTTTTACCAACATTTTAACCTTTCCACTAAAGTCTTGTGTTCAGGCTCTAAATGCTAATTTCACAAATAAAACATTTTAAAGATCATATAAAAGTGGTTTCTAAATATTTGGCGCTTTGAACAAATTATTCCTCTTTTCTTGAGTGTCTGCTAAACGGCGTTTTCCATACATTTCAGATTCTTCACTGAATTTGAGATCATTTTTTGTTATCACTATATTATTTCTAGTAGAACAGTATTGGTTTGTCAGCAGGGATGCTGCATGTGTCAGTGCTTCAGTAGAGCACAGTAGCATTCACAACAGGTTGAGTAGAGGTCAAGGGGTGCTGGCAAGTAGCATTCTTTAGATGATCCTTATAATGTGCCAGGCAGTGTACTCGAGTTTTCACAGTGCTGAACAGGGAGTCTTATTTATTTACCATCAATGTCCCTTTTAGCCTTCATTCCAAATGGCTGTGTGCTGGTACTTTACAAGAATCAGTTCAGAGAATTAAGCTTGTGTATAGTGAATTCTATTTGCAGTGTGTGCTAGAGAAGTTGATATAGAACATGTCTATAAAGTAGTCACCCATACAGTAATATTCTACTTTTATAAAATACAAGCTGTGTATTTTGATAATACACTATGATTTTTTTTTTTTTAACACTTCAAGGTTTTTTTGTTCATGATAGAGAGTATGTTACGGCAATATTAATTGAAGGTGGAAATATCAGATTCAGTATATACCCTGTATGCATAATAAAATATGGCACACTTGCCTTTTAGTGCGCCTCTACCAATGATGCAATGTCCCTGTTCCACTTCGTTTTCTGGCTCTGCCATTGGGGGCAACACCAATTATATAACTCCTGCGCATAAGTGCTGGACTTTTGTAATCCAGACCTCCCATTCTGGGCATCTTAAAGATGGAGGGAATGCCAAATTAAAAAAAAAAAAAAGGCATGGGGTTTCCCCTCCAAGAGCATACCAGGCCCTTCGGTCTGGTATGGTCTTGGAGGGGGGAACCCATGCTGTGTTTTTTTTTTTTTTTTTTAATTTGGCGTGGAGTTTCCCCTAAAGGTTCATACTAGACACAAAGTGCCTGGCTTTGTCAGGATCAAAGTCTGATCCCCATTCGTTGAAGTCGGATAGATGTCAGAATTCAATTTGGAGGGCAAAGTCGTATGACTGTTGTCGTACCAGTGTGAACCCGGCCTCGAGAAAAGATTCCTGCACTACTTTGGTCCGACTTTTGTCCGTTTTCAGACCATTCAATATCATGAAAGTTGGATCCTCCTCCTAACCAGCCGACTTTTGACATCCGACATGGTGATTACAACAGCAGGAAAGGGAATTTATGTCACACTGGGATTATATTGTTTGGTCAAAGGAAAAGTCGGAGCAAAATCGTATCCTGTTCATTCAAGTCGGATGGAAGTAGGACCGATGTCGCAGGGCAAAGTAGGATGACAGTCGTACAGCAGTCGTGTCTTACCAGTTTGAACCCGGCCTTAAGTCCACCCAATTCCTATAGAGTTGCTGTTTATACTTTTCATATAATGTGTAAACCAGCAGTCTTTGCTGTCCAGACCTCGGCTAATCACTGCTTGTCTGAAGAATGGCTAGATCTAAGAGACAGTAAAGGAAATAGGCTTTCTTTATTCCCTTTGCCGACATTCAATTTGAATCGAGAGGTTTTAATGAACGGCAGCCTGTAGAATTATTTATGGTATTATATACTATTTCATTATTTATAACTCTTGTTTCTTTTTTTTTTTTTTTTTTTATATGTCTTTTCTAGCCACGACCGAACAATGCAAGATATTGTTTACAAACTGGTGCCCGGTCTTCAAGAAGGTAGGTTTATGCTGCAATAAAAGGTGGTGGGACACTAGTTAAAAATTTTTTTTTTTTTAGCCAAAGCAGGCAGAGAGAAGGGCATATAGAGGAATGGGTATTGTGATGTATTATACAGTTGCCACCATTCTCTTGAGCATGTAGCAAAACTGCTCTTGTCTGGACATGGCCTTTCTTTTTGTTACCATGTGTGTGGTTTTTGTGGCTTTACCTTTCACAGGTTAACCTGTCACAAAACTAGAGATAGAGGCAGCTGATGTTGGATACAGATCTCTTGATACTTAGAGAATTGTATGTCGCATTTAGGTGCTTGCACTTAGTGTATGTGCAACCAATTTTTCTTTTAGCTAGATTAGGAATAGAACCTCTGTCAACATTTAATTCCTGTCAATGCCCCAGTAGGAAGTTCATCTTCTGTCATGGTCATTCTCAACCTTTTCAACACAGAGGAACCCTTGCAATACCTTTCCGGTCTCAGAGAACCCCTGCTAAAAATGACTATATCTACAACTTGTGATACATTTGTGTGGTGGTCAGTGGGAAGTATGTTCCCTACACCTGTGGTAATTGGGAAGAATGACCCCCTTACAGATAGCTAAAAAGATCAATAGTGTCAGTGGGAACCTATGTGAGAGGCAGAAATTGCTCATTGAACCTCTAGTAACCTGTGGAGGAACCCTGGTTGAGAAACCTTGGTCTTGATCATTGTCACTAAAACAGAAATTAATAGGAAATCACCAGGAGCAAAGGGTGAGGGTATATCTTCTAATGGGGACACCTGTTCTGGTTACAATTGTCTGAGAGAAATTCCTCTTACTTTGTTTTGGCTATAGGTACACTTTTTAAAGAAGTCCAGCACTTCCTCCCCAAAACAACAAATGCATTGTGCATGTAAATTAGTGATGCTCCAAATTAACATCTGGCGAAAATAGAGTTTTCAGCGTTGTGTTAAAAAAAAAAAAAAAAAAAGTGCTGATAATGGCTGCCAAAAACGCCCACCAGTTTGCCACAATTTTACCACAATCTTACTGCAATTTTACCTTGCTTATGGTGTGTTTTTCATAGGTTGTATGACTCAAAATGCATCAAAAAGGCAACACGGGTGCATTTTTTTTAATGCTTCCTTTCTGTATTTACATGCATTTCAATGGGGAGGTGCGTATTTGGTGCCAATTTTTTAACTGAACAATAATGCAGCAAGCAGCGTTTTTAACATCACTTCAAAAGGTGTCGATAATGGGCGACAATAACTTCTTCTTGTATTATTCATGATATTAATTAAAAAGTCAAATATATATTATATATTTTTTATATATGTATATGTGTGTGTATATATATATATATATATATATATATATATATATATATATATATATATATATATAATGTGTATATATATGTGTGACAGAATCACAGGGACTGAATGTTAGTCTCTTGCCTACCGACTATGGGCCCTGGCATTTGAGGAAGCTACAAGCATTTAGGAAGATATTCTGTTATGTAATGCAAAAGGACATTATTAAGGAGGCAATGATGGTCTCTGCATGCTTGGGACTCATATAGCAGATGTATGTGAAAGGAATGCTGATTTAATGAGATCTGGAAAGCCCTGGGTCTCCTGTTATTTCACCCATTGTTGTTTGTGCTAATTAACCTTGCTATTGTATGAAGGAGTTCTGTGGTGTTATGATAATGTGTATTGTATAGTCGGTGAGCTAGGAAACGTGAAGTCTACCCTGAGGGGTCATATCTTGGAGTCACCTAGTGATTTAGTAAACTAGCTCATTAGGTTTCTGGTTACAGGTTTATTGTTAGAGTAATATGAGCAGGAGGGCGGAACC
Organism: Aquarana catesbeiana; assembly: GCF_042186555.1. Lineage (NCBI taxonomy): Eukaryota > Metazoa > Chordata > Amphibia > Anura > Ranidae > Aquarana > Aquarana catesbeiana. Next base: position 490,929,377 of record NC_133324.1, on the reverse strand, counting down.
TCCTATTTTACTGTATATAAGACTTGTATTTTGGTTCTAATAAAAGAGTCCATGCTCATCAACTAAACAAGTATCGTCTTGTTTTGTGCTTGTGAGTGGTTGGAATATCTGATATCTATATTCAGACTGGGAGGAAGTGGTATATGACGAAAGCACGCAAGCGGAGTGTGGGATGTTTTGTTACTAACTATATATCTATAGCTAGATATAGATATATATAGATATATCTATATATATATATATAGATAGATCTATATATATATATATATATATATATATATATATATATATAGATCTATCTATATATATATATATATATATATATATATATCTATCTATATATATAGATAGATATAGATATATATATATTTTAAAAACCGTCAATTTCAGTTTCGGCCAAGTGCATTCTGAATTTTCGGTTTTGGCCAAGTGCATTCTGAATTTTTGGTGCACCACTAATGTAAATGAATTACAACCCCACTGTTAGTTTGTGTGTAACTTGCCACCTTTAGCTGTATATAGCAGATTTCTGTGTCTGTGATGTCGCTCCTCCTGGCTAAATTTCAAAGTTCTCTGACTTCTTGTATCCTTCCTTTACCAGTCCTGATACTACATGTTTCATGATCCTTTGAGCATCTGTAGTTTCAGGGTGGACTATGGGACTCACTTGTACCAGTTCTGGGAGTTGATGTGGGTGGGTCCTAGGGTTACTGTGGGTGTTTCTGGGCCTTCATGTGGGTGGCGAAAGATGTAAATGTGTCATACCTCCTCCTATGTCATTCCTGTCTTGCAGGATGCCAAAGAATAATGGCTTACTGCAAGACTACAGAGCAAGAGCTCTGGGAGGTTATTATGAAGGGGTTTCCTTAACCACTTGCCAACCAGGCACCACAGTTATACTGTGGCAGGGTGGCTCTATTGCATGAACCACCGTGCCGGTACAGCGCTTTGCGTAATAGATACAGTGGGCACCCATGCCGGTGCACGTGGCCGGCAGCCATGATGTCCGCCTGCCACCTGCAATTGCTCCACAGAGAAGTAGAACAATGTAAACAAAGCAGATCCCCGTTCTGTCAGGGGAGTACAGTGTGATTGTTCCTAGTCAGTCTACTCCCCCCACAGTTAGGAACACCTCCCTAGGACACACTTAACCCCTTGATCGCCCCTTAGTGTTAACCCCTTCTTTGCCAGAAAAAAGGAACAGAAATCTGAAAATTCAAAAGCCCGAAAATTTTTTTTTTTTTTTTTTTTACATTTTCCATTTCCGAATTTCTGTAAACAAAAAAACTATTGAAATGAAAACAAACACATTTTTCGGCAGTGCACATGTCTAGATCGCTGTATAAATGTCACTGGCCCCAAAAAGAGTGTCCAATCTGTCCGCCGCAGTCCTGCTAAAAATCGCTGATCACTACCATTACTAGTAAAAAAAAAATAAAAATGCCATAAATTTATCCCCTATTTTGTAGATGCTATAACTTTTGTGCAAACCAGTCAATATACGTTTATTATGATTTTTTTTTTTTTTTTACCAGAAATATGTAGAATACATATTGAACTAAACTGATGAAGAAATTTTGTTTTTTTACTTTTTTTTGGATATTTATTTTAGCAAAAAGTAAAAAAGATTTTTTGTCTTTCAAAATTGTCGGTCTTTTTTGTTTATAGCGCAAAATATAAAAACTGCAGAGGTGATCAAATACCACCAAAAGAACGCTTTATTTTTGGGAACAAAAAGGACATCAATTTTTTTGGGTACAATGTCGCACGACCGCATAATTGTCAGTTAAAACGACGCAGTGCTGTAAAAATGGCCTGGTCATTAAAGGGGGTAAATCCTTCCGGGGCTGAAGTGGTTAATATGTAAATTATTATTATTATACAGGATTTATATAGCGCCAACAGTTTACGCAGCGCTTTACAACATTGGGGCAGACAGTACAATTACAATACAATTCAATACAGGGGGAATCAGAGAGCCCTGCTCGTTAGAGCTTACAATCTAGGAGGGAGGGTCAAGTTATACAAAAGGGTGATAGCTGTGGGGGATGAGCTAATGGAGAAAATTGTGCAGTGGTTAGATAGAGGCAGGATAGGCTTCTCTGAAGAGGAAAGTTTTCAGGGATCACCTAAGAGTCGATAAATTTGGAGACAGTCTGACAGATTGGGGTAGAAAATTCCAGAGGATGGGCGAGGCTTGGGAGAAGTCCTGGAGGCAGATATGGGAGGAGGTGATGAGAGAGCTAGAGAGCAGGAGGTCTTGGGAAGAACGAAGATGGCGATGAGGTTGGTATTTTTAAACTAGGCTAGTGATGTAGCTGGGGGCAGAGTTGTAGATGGCTTTGTAACTTATAGTTAGTATTTTGAATTTAATTAGTTGGGCGAGTGGCAGCCAATGGAAGGATGGGCAGAGAGGGGTAGCAGACACTGAGCGGTTTGTAAGGTGGATGAGTCTGGCAGCAGCATCCATGATGGACTGAAGGGGGGATAGGTAAGGTAAGCCAATGAGGAGGGGGTTGCAGTAGTCAAGGCGAGAGATAACCAGGGAGTGAATTGGGAGCTTTGTGGTTTCATTGGTTAGAAAGGGACGTAGTTTAGAGATGTTGCGGAGGTTGAGGCGGCAAGCTTTGGAAAGTGATTGGATGTGGGGCCGAAAGGAGAGTTCAGAGTCCAGGATAACACCTAGCACACTAACATGTGGGGATGGGTGGATGGTTGTGCCATTGCTCTTGACAGATAAGTTAGGGGAAGAGGCACGTGGGGGAGGAAATATATTATAAGCTCGGTTTTAGACAAGTTGAGTTTGCGGAAGTGGTGTGACATCCATACAGATATGCCTGTTAGTAAGTTAGTGATGCGTGAGGAGACTGATGGAGTGAGTTGAGGGGTGGAGAGATAGATTTGTGTGTCGTCGGCGTAGAAATGATATTGAATGAAATGATCAGCTGACCCAGGGAAGAGGTGTAGATTGAAAATAAGAGGTCCAAGAAAAGAACCTTGGGGGACCCCGACGAAGAAGGGAAGAGGAGTGGTGGAAGTAGAATTTTAAGTGACACTGAAGGTGCATTGGGATAGGTAGGATGAGAGCCACTGAAGAGCACAGTCGCGGAGACCGAGGGAGTAAAGTTTCTTTGAGGAGGAGGGGGTGGTCAAAGGCAGCTGAAAGGTCCAGAAGTAGGAGTACAGAATAGTGTCCGTTGGTTTTTGCAGTTAATAGGTCATTTGTGTGTTTTAAGAGACCAGTTTCTGTGGAGTGTTGAGGGCGAAATCCAGATTGAAGAGGATCAAGAAGGTTATTCTTAATGAGATGGTCACTCAGTTGGTTGTAAACCAGGCGTTCAAGGAGTTTAGAGGAAAAGGGGAGCAAGGAGATAGGGCGTAGGTTGTTAAGACTGGTAGGGTCCAAGGATTGCTTTTTAAGTATGGGGGTGACCAGTGCATGTTTTAGAGCATTGGGGAAGATGCCAGAGGTGAGGGAGAGATTGAAGATGTGGGTTAGAGAGTGTAGGATAGAGTCAGAGGGCAACCGTAGTATTTGAGAGGGAATAGGGTCCAGGGGACAGGTGGTTTGGTGGGCGTTGGAAAGGAGTTTAAAGCGGGGGTCCACCTATCTATCGTTTTTTTTTTTTTTTTTTTTTTTTTTTAGTTCATTCACAAACTTTTCTTCTCAGCATTACATACTCATATATTGTGTGTAATATGTCCGCCTGTGTCAGATTTCGTCGGAAAGAATAACTTATATTATTCACTGCAGGCGGTTTCCATCTTCATTGTGGGCATTTGAAGCCCACAAGCATTTATTTCCTGGATGCGGTGAATGCTGTGCTCCCAGCATTCACTGCTCGTTCCCACACATGCTCAGTGGCATCCTGGGAAGCCTGAGACTAGCTCCCAGGATTCTGTGCGGAGTCTGGGAGAGGCTAGAAACACGCCTACTCCCACGGGAGGAGAACCAGGAAGTGCAAAGAAGAATAGAAAAATAAAAGGTAATTACGGCGATTTTAATTTTTTTTTAACGGCATGTCAGCATCTAGGCAAGGAAGAGAATACATACAGATATTGTTCAAAATTTGGGTGGAACCCCGCTTTAACAACTTCATCTGTAGTAGTAGATTTGAATAATGGGAGTGTCAATTGTACCTGTTGACATGGGGTCTTAACTGGAGATACCTTTTTAGAGTGGAGATTTCATCAGGGATTGTATCAATCTTGTTTTTGAAGTGATTAGCAATCTCCTGGGCACTGAATAAGTCAGTGAGTGGAGGCGGTGGAGGATGAAGTAGAGAGTTGAAGGTGGAGAAGAGTTTACAGGGACTGGGTGAGAAGGTGTTATTAAGAGTTGTAAAATAGGTCTGCTTGGCAGTGTGGAGGAAAGAATAGTATTTTTGGAGGTCATATTTGTATTGGTTGAAGTCTTTGAGAGACAGTCTTGTGCCACAGACGCTCCAGAGCGCGACTGTGTTTTTTGAGAATTTTAGTGTCATCTGTTTGCCAGGGTTGTAGGGGTCGAGGCCTGATTCTGCGTGTAGTGAGGGGATCGAGCTTGTCCAGGGTGGAGGACAGGGATTTATTGTAGATGACTGTAAAATGTGTGGGTTCAGTCAGCGCAAAACAGTAAATATAAAACAAATCCAAAATATAAGCAGCTGTACACTAAAGGTCAATATATGGTAATCCTTTGGGCGAATGATAAAAAGAAACAGTGCAGCGCTAATGACACAATAATTATCAAAAATGTTTATAAAAATCTTTAAAAAGTCCCCTCTGATAAAAGAAAATAAGAAGAGTTGACAGATAAGTTCTCCTAGGCGGTGATAAAGGTGCTCATAAACATTCAAATGGTGCGTTCTTATCAGTGCTTCCACCACCATTTAGCCAAACCGCTCACCTCACTATCTGGACCCCTGAATTAACAGATGGGTCTATAAGGCATTCACCACTAGGGTAGTCACAGATGGAATTGAATAACCAGGTGATTGGAATTTGATAACAGACCGCTTCAAACAACAGCACGTTATTCAATATACCGGACCGTGGTACCATAGAAAATCAATAGGAAATATATAGTGCACACTGTGTGGCTAAAACATACTTGCTTTATTAATTAAAAAGGTTACTCACAAGTGTAGCACTGTTAACCCAGTGCTAAAATAAATGACATGTAATCGTTTCATCAAAACGGATAAGGTGGCTGCAGTGACATCACGGAGTCCCCCCCCGCACGCGTATCATCCCTGAGCGGGACTTCCTTAGCGATGACAGAGGCTCGTGTGTCTACTTCTTATTTATAAACCACCTTCATACCTGTACATACTGAGACATGCCCCCAATTGCGTACGCTGCCCAATCAGCTGAAACAGGGCATAAGGAACGAATAAGCACTTCCTGCTGACTACGTCTGTTGCCGTGGTAACAGTGGCATCAGCAATGGCATGACGCCCGGTCATGTGAACAGAAATACATGTCGCTGGACCTCCAGCTGGGACGCACAGGAAGTGTACAAGACTTTTCGGGCCAACCTGCTCATGTAGAACGTTGCCCAGGTAACGGAGGACAACAGTTTATCACATGACCAGCACACATCCGGCTCCACAGATGGAAGTGGCTTGGTTGAGGCAGGACAGGGGAGAGATTTTGTCATAGAGGTGGTCAGTAGCAGAAAAGAGAAGAGTTGAAGTTGCGAAAGTTTCTAGGGGTGATGGTTAGGCGATTGGAGGGAAAGGTGGTGGAAGACAGGGGGAGAGAGAAACTAATATCGTGGTGGTCGGAGAGAGGAAAAGGATTGTTTGAGAAGTTGCATGGAGTGTATAGGTAAGAGAATACAAGGTCAAGGGTGTTGCCATCAAAGTGAGTAGAAGCCTGTACCCATTGCTTCAGGTCAAATAAAGAGGTTAGACCTAAGACGTTTAGAAGTAGCAGGGGTGTTTGTATTAGCAGGGATGTTGAAATCACAGAGAAGGATTGGGAATTTCCAAAGAGAGAAAGTAGGGTAGCCAGGCAGAAAACTCATCAAGGGAAGTCGATAATGGTCTAGGAGGCTGGTAGATCACGGCAATTCTTAGAGAAGTTGGGGAGAATAGACGTATACAGTGAGCTTCAAATGATGAGAGGGAGGAGAGTGAATAACCTGGAAGGTGCTCTGGGGGGATAGGAGGAATCCCACTCCACCTCCCTTGCGTCCATTAGGCCTAGGGGAGTGAGTCCAGTGAAGGCCACCCTGGCAGAGGGAAGCAGGAGAAGAGGTGTCAGATTTGTGGAGCCAGGTTTCGGTGACAGCAAGTAGGTTAAAGGAATTAGTGACAAAGAGGTCATGAACAGCGGTAAGTTTGTTGCAGACATAGTGGGCGTTCCAGAGGGCACAGGAGAGGGGGAGGCTGACGTTGGGAAGAAGAGGAATGGAGACTAAATTGCGTAGATTGCGACTACTGCCAGGGGGTGTAGAGTGATGGGTGTGTTGGGTACAGTTAAATAAGGGACATGCTTCAGTATACTGGGGGGGTTTGTTAGCAAGTGGGATTAGAGTTAGAGGTGATGAGTGCAGTAATAGGGGGAGGGGAGAAGTGAGGGTGATATGTGCAGATTGTTGGGTGGAGAAGAGGGGTGAAGAAAAGAGAGTTTGAGGAGAGAGGCTGCAATTGTGAAAAGGATACGAATAAGTGAAGTATGTGGTGCTAACTAAAGTGCAGAAATGAAATATGTGACAATCCTAGTCTAATGATATAAGGACAAAAAAAAACATGAAACATAAAAATTTCTGAATAAATCCACTGTTCTCCTGGAGTGTAAAAGGTGAAATTCAAGAAAAAAAGTGATAAACACTAATATTAATAAGTTCACATATATAAGTTAATGAATTAAATCCGTGCGCAAAAAAAAAAAAAATTGTGCAAAAACAACTTTCGATCAATGTTAAATTCCTCCAATCACATATATAATATCCGTGGTGTGCCACACGATTCCCCCAGCCTCTCACCTCAGATGGAGACCCCTACGGGTTGAGTCAAGCCTTCAGTATGGAAAACAGCAGATCCCAGCACAATGATCGATTTCCAACGATTGTCCCAACAATAGCTGATTTTGGGGGTGACTCCAGGCTTAACCGATGCGGCAAGGACATGAAATAAAAGAGGGTGGCTCCATCGTGTAGTATTTCCCAAAAACATTTTATTGAAACAAAGAGTAACTTACAGTTTAAAATCAGATAATCCAGCAAACAGCAGAGTACTTCCGGTCGCGGACGCAACCGGAAGTGACGACACCTGGCTCTTCCCTTTTAATAAAATCCTAAAAACACCACTCATCTTAAATGAATATCTGGCTCCGCTAAAGCAACCAGTTGGGCATATTCTAAAAAGGAAGGACTGTATAACTGACCAAAATGGGCAGCATAGGATAGCCCAGAAATGAAAGTCTGTTATTATATTCGATATTACTGTAGATGGCTTTTTCCAGACTCTTCAGAGAGACTCTACAGTGCTACGTTTGAAATGTGTTTTTAAATGTTTAGCATATTTTGTCAAATGTTGTACATCCTAGCCACCATGTGTTTGCTTCTTACTTATGAATGTATGTAGCATTATATTCAACTTTTATGGCCTCATACCTTTTGAACATCCATTTAGGTTCTTTTATCTCTTTTTTTTTTTTTTCTTAGCGGAAATCCGAAAACAAAGAGAATTTTATCACAAGCTTGGAATGGAAGTGCCTGGTGACATCAAAGGGGAGATTTGTACAATTAAACCCAGTGTAGAAGCCGTTAGGAATGGTGAGATTTTAAATTGTACTGTCTGTCCTTCTGAGTCCTTATATCTAGCATGGATTATTGTGAGTATGGTATACAAATGGTTAATGTAAATCATCTGTTGTTTTGAGTGTCTTTTGCCCTAAGATTGTTGCATTGCAAAGCTCTATGACACAGCCACATACTTAAAGAGGAGTTCCACCCAGGGGGGCCGTCAAAAAAAAAAAAAATTAAAAGTCAGCAGCTACAAATACTGCAGCTGCTGACTTTTAATTGGGCACTCACCTGTCCCAGGGTCCAGCGATGCGGGGGATCGAAGCCCCGCTCGTCCCCCCCCCCCCCCCTCCGCTCGTCGGCGCCGGCATTTCAACTGTGGCCGCCGGGCTGTGGCTTCACAGCCTGGCACCCACTGCGCATGCGCGAGCGGCGCCGCGCGCCGTGATTGGCCGCTCAATCACCTGGGACCTGTAATGGGTCCCAGATGATTGACAGGAGGGAGGGAGCAGAGCGGAGCCCTTCCTGTGCCTGGGGGGGAAGTGATGTCACCAGCCCAGGCAAAGGAACAGGAAGACTACGAGGGACCACCTAGCAACAGGCATTTAGAGGTAAGTGAAAAAAAAAAAATATCCTAATGTTTTTTTGTTTTTGTTTTTTAGAATTTTTCCAGGTATTTTTGTTTTTTGGGTGGAACCCCACTTTAAAGTAGTAGTAAACCACTTTTTTTTTTTTTAAACCCTGCAAGACAATGGCATAATGTGCTCAGTTTGAATTTCTCTAGTGGCGAGCTGTCACCGCTGACAGGGCTTCCATCTTCACCCGGTCTTCCTTCTGGGTTCGCATCCTCTGGCCATCTGATTGGGCGCTCCATGATGATGTCACTGATCGCGGCACGAAGCTCTGAAGAAGCGCATGTGCCGTTGACATCACCGGCTGCATGCAGTGTGAATATCTCCTAAACAGTGCAAGTTTAGGAGATATGCGCTGTACCTACAGGTAAGCCTTATTATAGGCTTACCTGTAGGTACAAGTGAAAAAAGAAAAAAGGTTACTTCCACTTTAACTGAAACATTAGGTTTTTCCAGGCAGACAATGCCCAAATTTCTAGTTGTTAGCTATTCAAACAACCAAGCTCCCCAATCATGCGCGTGTGTTAAGTTTTCGCCATGTTTGGTTCCCCTTGTAGTCAGCTTGATTTTAAATTGTGTGGTTTTTAGTCCTAGTGCAGACTTACAAAAATGTACAAAATTAAATTGTAGGTGAAACAAAGGCAGAAGATACTTCAAATAAAGAATCAACAGAAGAAAAACAAGAAGAAGACCATGACTACCACAGGAGTGATGAGCAGGTAATCCCCCTTTTTCTATATATATATATATATATATATATATATATATATATATATATATATATATATATATATATATATTAGAGGGTTTTCTCCTCTGGGCCATGGTGACTTTGGGAATTTGTGAATGGTAATGGGTAGAAGCAATATTGCCTAGCAGCATCTCTGAATAAAAATAGCAAAGAGAAAGCTATGCAGTGTAATAGTCTTGCATCAATTGCATTCTTTCTTTTTTATGTAGCGAAACATTGTGTAACAATTAGATCTTGAGAGTAAAAATATGGTATTGTTAGTAGATCTTAGAATCACTAGGCTTGCTCTGCCTTATCTCTTTGCCAATGTATTCAGTTTATACTGACAAGTGATCTAATAATGGCTATTAGGATGAAAAGCGGGGCCTGTGTATAATGTGCTTGGAGGGGAACACAATGCAGGTTGACATTTGTGTGACCTATGTATTTGTTCATGCTGTGCATTTCATTCAGCAGCTTTCTATATATAGCCGCTACTTGGAGGCATGTCTTTACATGTAATTTATTATAGACATTGATTGTGGCACAAAGGACAAGTTTGTATCTTTTGGCCGTTATTGCATTGGTACCATGCTACCAAGTGTTCCTTTCCATATATTTAATTTGTCTACTCATTTGAAGGAAGCTTGGTTTGGATGCAGTAGCCTCAGAGACGTGGACAGACATTTTCTCTTTAAATGATTCTAAGCTTGGAGATAACTTACCTAGTAACTACAGCTTGTGAGCACAAATCTGCTCTGAGATACAGTATCTCTTTCTAAAGCCCGACAGTACACAAACTTCTGCTTGTCTCAAAGTAGCACAACAAAAAATCTTGTCAAGAAAGGTATTATATTAAGTAGTGTGTATTCTGTGCTTTATTTCCTCTCTAAAGGTCAGTATATGCTTAGAATGCAATAGCAGTAAGTTGCGTGGACTCAAGCGAAAATGGATACGCTGTTCAGCTCAAGCAACAGTCTTGCATCTAAAAAAGTTCATAGCCAAAAAGCTAAATTTGTCATCATTCAATGAGGTAAGGCATTCAAAAGAGAAAGTTGGAGTGTGTGTATTTTTTAAAAATTTTTATGGTTTGTATAATTTATATATTTACAGTTCACATCATTATTTTGTTTAATTAAATATTAGCATCACAGCACATAGAAAAACATTTTTATAACATTTTTTTTTTATTTGCTGTTTTTTTCTACATTTCCCATTAAAGGAAACTAGTACTGAGAGCAATATATAAGCTGCCATTAGTGACCTCTTCTGAAATTTTCTGTCTTTAATGAGGAAGTTTAATCTGCTTATATTTTTCCTTCCCCAGTCACCACGTTAATTAAATTGAGTTTAAAGTGCTGGCGGCACTGATCGTTCAGGAAAAACTTGGCACGCTGGCTGTTCGGTAGATCGACTTGTGTACAACCAGCTCTCTTCTGAACTGACCAAATTTTGATCTATGTATGGCCGCCATTAGTTATGCAAATATCAAACTACCTTGATTTAAGATGGGTGTTGTATTTGCATGCTGACTGCCCTGGGTAATGTCCACATGTGATGCTGATCCACCATAAACTGAAATCCAATTAATGAAAGGGGTGGGCCAGGAACACCAAGGGAAGAAAAAGCTAAATGATGCTGGATGTCCTCCATCCAGGAAATAGGCCAGGCTCTGTTTGACTTGCTACAACTTCTAAGGCACGCTGTGTGAAGCTCAGTGTGCAATGAAATCAGAGGAAAGCCATTTCAGTACAGCAGAGGAGCCTGTACAAGGCTAAAGGCTTGAGTTCCACATTCATTCTTTCATAGGCATTGACTTAGTATGCAGCCGATGATTGAGAGAGTATTAAATCTAGTGGCTCATGCACACAGCTAGCTTCTTCTGAAGAAAAGTCAGAAATTACTACCTACATACAATCATGGACAAATTTTTGAATACCCTTAAAGTTCATTGACGTTTATTTCAAAGAAAAGAATATCTACCTATGGAGAGACATGGAGGAGGTTAATTTATGTTTTGGGGCTGCGACTGGCATGGGGTGCCTTGAATTTGTGAAGGGTACAATGAAATCAATTTATCAAGAGGTTCTGGAGCAAAGCGTACTGCCCATTGATGAAAAACTCTGTCCCAGTCACAGGTCCTCCAGCAGGGTAATGACCCAAAAAAAACAGCTAAAAGCACTCAAGAATGGCTAAGGAACAAAACCCTGACCTGTTCTAAAGTGGCCTTCTTTGACCAGTTTTCTGAATCCTATCGGACATCGATGGAAAGAGCTGAAATATGGAGTCTGTTGAAGGCCCCCTTCAGTCCTGAGATGGCTGCAGCAGTTTACTGAGGAAGAGTACCCCAAACTACCTGTTATCAGGCGTAGAAATCACATTGAGAACTATAAAAATTGTTATGATTGCCTCTAAAGGTTGTGCAACAAAATGTTAAATTAAGGGTCCCATCATTTTTGTCCATGCCATTTTCATTTGCTTTTATTCATTATAATCTTTAATTTATATATATTTTTTTAGGAAATATGGAATTAACCAGGATGCATGCATTTACTTTTGTCAGTTTTAAGGGCATTTCAGAGAAAATGATCAGTTTTCTTTTTTGTGGGTAGCAACAAATGTATGTCTGTATTTCATTAGTGACAGGTTTTGGTATGGAACGTGTGAGTTTAATCCTTGTATTTATATTTTTTAGTTGGACATTTTATGCAATGAAGAAATTCTGGGCAAGGATCACACGCTTAAATTTGTTGTTGTTACAAGATGGAGATTTAAGGTATATCTTATATTTGTGTTCTGATCTATACTTCATGTTGATATTTAATACAAAATTATATACATGTTCTAGCAACACACAGTATTGTGAATATACTTTTTATAGCAACACGCAATATTGTGATAGGCCAGGAAAAACCTTTTAAATATAGGTAAATAAGTTTAGAAATAAGATATGAAAAAGTGGGGAAAAGTAGAAAAACATACTCTTCATATCTTACTAGAATTGTATAGGGTGTCATAGCTGAGTAGGTGCAAACAAGGGGTAAATGATCTCTGTTACCATGATGCAGAGAAAGTATTCTTTTCTTTTGCACTTGACTGGTTACTTTGCCACTGCAAAGAAGGCAGAAAAAAATGGGAAGAATGGGATAGAATTGTTGCTGGAAGCTGTTCTACAGAGTGAAGTTTCTGAAAACCACCCAATGGGGTGGTTTAGGAGATCCTATCGCTAAACCATTTTAAGAACAATTTTTCTATAGGATTATATGTTCCTATAACATGTTTTATGAACTTTTGTACCGGTCAAAGCCTTCCATGTGTAGATATCCAGAAGTCTTGAGGGCTGGCTGCTATCTTGGATGTGATGTCAGCAGCCCCAACTGCAGTCGTCACTCAAGTGACACCCTATAGTATTCCCCTTCGCTCCTTCCCTGGTTGCTAGGTAAAAGATTATGTAGGGAGGTGAGGGGAAGGGTGGAGAAGTTTAACCCAGCGCAGAAAGCAATTGGATTCTTCCAGAAGGGAAGAGGGCTATGGTGTACAAATATAAGGGGGCTTTGCTACTAAATTTACCATATAAATTATAATGTGTGCTGGTGCCTTAGATTGTCATGCCTCCATCCCTTATTTGCATATAAAAAAAACTAGAAACTTTTTCCATGGGACTTTAAATGAGGTACAACATTTGCATGAATATAGATGAAATGTAGCAATAGATGAAAATCTTGTTCATAAATAAAAACATCAAGATGATTTGTAAACTCCATCGTGTATTGGCATACTGTCAACATAATCTTCATATAATGATACATATACAAATCCCACTCTTCCAAATCTTTAACAACATAGTGATGGGTACATCCTTTAGCTCAATGCGTTTCGTGACAATCTCACTTCTAAAGGAGCAGATGCCCATTGAAAAATCTGCAAATCAAAAAAACGCTTCATATAGTATGTTCAAAAGTTCCCCCAAAACAGGGGAAGGGTGGAGATGTTATGATATTTATACATATAGATGTTAATTAATTATCATATCTCTACCCTTCCCCTGTTTTGAGGGAACTTTTGAACATACTATATGAAGCGGTTTTTTGATATGCAAATTTTACAATAAGCATCTGCTCCTGAAGAAGTGAGATTGTCACAAAACACGTTGAGCTAAAGGACGACCCATAATTATGTTTTGTTAAAAATTTGAATGCATCATTATATGCATATTGTAGGCCAATACATGGTAGTGTTTACAAATCAGCTTGCTGTTTTTTTTTCATGTACAAGATTTTCATCTATTGCTTGCTAAATCTTTTTATGCAAATGTTGCACCTCATTTAAAGTCCCATTGAAAAAGTTTCTAGTTCTTTTTATAATAAATTGACCAGTCGCTTTTTCTAGCAAGTTTAAAGGTCCTTTATTGCTGAATATAAAAACTAGTTCTAGGAAAGAAAAAAACTAGTTCTAGGAAGGAAAAACACTGCAAGTAAGCATTTTCTGCCATTTTTTTTTTCCTTAAAAGTTCTTGACAGGGTCTTTTTAAAATGGAACTGTAGCATGAGTGAAATAATAATAATGGTGTGTGTGTATATCTAAATCTGTGCACACGCGCTCTGTTTGTCGAGTAATTGAAAGGCTGAGGTATGGAAAGAGCGTTTTACAGAAAATTCATATGCTCAGTTCAAATTGGCCAGATTTGTGACACGTTTACTTTTAAACCCTAGTAAGTACCATACTAAGTAACAGTGTTATTATTGAAAGAGTGTGTGTGTGTTTATATACATTAAACCCATACTAGAAACCTGCCACCCCAGTTGCTTATTTTTTAAGTAACACAGCTTTGGCCTTCTCAAGTCCGTGGCTTTGTTTTTTATTCTATAGCTAAAAACTTTCTCAACACTGCCCTTGCCTGTGCAGTTAGCTTTCTCAAATTTCACTGTGTAGTGCGGGTTAGTGTACCTTTACTAAAAGTATACTGTTACTTTAACCAAAAAAAATCATATTAGTGTTTTAACGTCTGATGGTCATCAATCTGGATTTAACTATTTTACTTTGATTCCAGAAAGCACCACTCCTCCTGCATTACAGACCGAAAATGGACTTGCTGTAACAGAACTTAAGTGTCCTCTCTGGACAGAGTTTTTGCAGAGACTATCACGGGGGGCACCTCCATAGTGCACCACATTGCTCACAAGGTGACCTGAACCAGTGGACTCAAGCCAGAAGATTGTAGCGCTCTCACAGGAGAATCTCTTCACTTACACAACAGTTACCAGAGTCCCTGACAGGAGAATATTTCTACTTTTTCTACAAGAGATAATTTTTCACAACTCAAGGCAGTACCAGCATGACTTTTACAAATCTCCAAAACTTTTCATGGATGTTCGTGTATTTGCTGCAAACTACATCCCAGTTGGTTTTTTGAGATGTGTTAATCTTCATATATATAAATAAATATATATCTATATATCTAATAGATAAGAAAAAAAAGATTGACACCAAATTACCTTAGGTTGCTTTTTAATTGTGAAAAGGTTTTATAAATCATTTACAATTAAAGCCCACTTTCAAGTTTATTTTGTAGGTTAAAAATAAACAGTCTGTTTAGGCTTATAGCCCAGGACCGTACTCTGAGCCAAAATATCAACATGTTAAAAGGAAGGATAGATGGGATTGTGATTGTGCTATTCTCAGAGTTCATCGATAGGGAGGTCTTCTGGAGATGAGATTCTGTTTGGCAAATGATCAGAGATGCCTAGTATGCAGTGCCCAGGGGTTATAATTTCTTATGGTTATGTGCCATGGTGCTCTTTTGGCCTTTTGCTGCAATGGCAACACAACCCATTTACATTTATAATTATGTTTTCTTTGACTAAGGTCATAAAGGATGCAGACAAGGTTACTGCTAATCTTTCGGTTGTGAAATAGATCAGTTTGGTAACAGAAATATTTATTCCAGGCCATTTTGCTATATTCTCTCTTTACTTTATGATCACTGTTGAAAGTTTTGCCATCTTAATTATTCTTGGTGCTAAGCTCATCTTTTACAACTTGTTTTTGCTCATTATGGCTGGACATATGAGCATGGTGGAGTAGTGAGAGTTGTGCACATCTGCTTTTGGTTACATCCTAGATGGGAATGTATTATAGTAAAGTGATACTCTACCTGGGATCCCAGAGCAAAAAAAGGGTTCATCTGGATTCTTGAGAAATGGCAAACGCTCCTAAGGGCTCAAGGTACAGCATAAACATTTGAAAATATCTGGCAGAAAAATGGATACTGCTGTATTCCGCCAGTGTCTTTCTCTCTTTTTGTGTGGCTGAAACAGATCTTTATTTTAGGTCAATGAAAGATCCTTTATTTGACCATTCCTCAAATGACTGCAAAGCACCACTTCTGTTATGATGCAGATTTTAGTTTTTTGTATTACTGTAAAAAAGGTCATTAAGGCAGTTTGGTTCTTTCAGTAACATTTCTAGCAGCTTTGGGACGTTGGCCAATAGAAGCTTTCCATTCTTCTAGAAGATTTTTTTCTTCTATATTGTTGGTTGATCTTTATTAGCGAAGGTTATCGCACTTGACTCTGAGTGGATTGAAAACCAGTCCACGTGTGGCCAAAATTTGAACTCGTATAGGGAAACCAGTTGTGTGCACACGCCTTAAATTGGTCACTTTGATCTGAATAGTGAAAACCTAAGATGCATTAACTGTGCACACTAAAATTCCAGGTCTCTACTGCAGTAAAAAAGGTTAAATTGGACCATGAAAGGAAAGAAGATGAACTGAGATAATACTATCCTTAATCAGCTATTTAATCGATCACTTGAATATGATATGGTGCTACACTAATCAGTTTGCTGCTGACAGTAAACACTATATTCTGTTCAGCTTCAGGCTAGCTTATGGTGTCTATCCCTATTTATCTTTGTAACTAAATAAGAGTATTGTGTTAACAAAAAGGCATGATCTATCTATACACTGTACAACTCTGCCTTTGACAGTGTGTTAACAACCTCGGCATAAGAGCCTTTTTTTTTTTTTTTTTTTTTTTTTTTTTTTTAATGAATACCATGACAGTTTCCATGCAATTCAGTCTGTTCCCTTATAATATGTGGGGAGCAAGAACAATAAATGTGTTGCACTGCTAAGGCTAACGTTCTACAGATAGAATACATGAAGGAGGTATAAAGGAGTAAAGGAAGCCTCTGTGAGGTACAATGTAGAGTGGCGCCTGGAGCTTAAAATTTAAATGTTACATTTGAGAATGGGCAAGGAAGCACTTTTTTATTTTGTCGGATTTGATGTGACACATCTGTGCTGTTCTTATGAGCCACACTCGGCCTATTGTGTCTGGAGCATATTTTGAAGGTGGAGACTTTTGTGTTTTCAGTGAACGGGGTTGGAAGAACTTTATTCACTGTGTAATGTCTGCGAAAAGAATAATTATATGTCTTTGTTGTATCCTGCAACAGCAAGACCAGAGATAGCCAGGTTTTGTTTAATATAGTTCTTATTGAAATAGAAAAACTCTGACAGAATATATGATAAATTTAACATGGATCAGTGGGGTTTAAAAGAAAATAACTTTATAAAATTATTTATTCTATTTTAAGCTTTCTATATTATTTTACCATTTGAAAATGTTTAAGTGACCAGCTTTATTTACGGGCATATAAATTTGTAAAGTGTTTAACAAGCTTCATTATTTTTCACTTAATGGAGAGCCCCACCCAAAACTGTTCAATTTGTTTAAGATGGAGGATGAATAAGGCACTGATGTTGAAAAGTTTGCTTGCATACACTGTGCTTTGATAAAACCTGACATAAGAATAACCCGAAGGCTGCCAAAACTCTCCTCCTGAAAATGCTTATTGCCTGGATTTTAAAGTGACCCACTTTCATCAGTATGCATATAAGAACTTAGTGATTGTAAAGTCATATTTTTTGTTAACAGGCTTATACCTACCTGCTCTGTGGAATGGAATTGCACAGAGTGGCCCCAAACCTCCTTTTCTCAGGTCCCCCGCTGGCACGCCTGGCTGCCTGCGTCCATAGAACCCACCCCGCTCTCTCGTCACAGGATTTGACTGACCACAGTGGGAGCCAATGGTTCCCTCTGCTCAGTAAAGTCTGTGAGAGCAGAGAGAGAGGACAGAGCCGCTACAAAGGGCAAAGCGTTGGATCGATTTAGAACTCAGGTAAGTATAATGGGGGTGAGAGGGCTATAATGCATTTTTTATCTTTAATGCAGGGAATGCAAAGGTAAAAAAATGTTTAGGCTTCAGAACCACTTTAACAGCAGTTTTCTGAAGTTTGCTTGCCGATAAAACAAAAGATATTGATGTCAGTGGGTCAGCATAAGAACCAGGTAGCAATTTATAGGCAGTTGGTATTTGCAGCCCTTGCTTTATCTTGTGACCGGTTTCCTTTTAAAAAACAAATCGCTAATGTTCTTTCTTGTGTTTTGTGACCTATGCATGGTAAAATGTACCCAATATTGGTTTTAAATCTTCTAAGCTGGCAACAGAAGTGAAATGTAGATGCTTAGAGCTGCCTAGGACCCTTAAAGCTCAGGGTGCTCATTCTGCAAATCTTGAGCCTACAGAGCAGTAAATCTGGCTCTGGTATTGAAGGAGGTGTTAGTGGGTGGGTCAGAGTTCAGATTTTGGACCTAAAAGCTGATATTTGCAGATGGAGATCCTTGTGTTTTGGTGCAAATCGGAAACCTTCCTGAACACAACTAAAAGTACGTTCACATACCTCTGGGTATTGCATTTCACATCTGTCACCAGTATAGCAATTCATATTTTTTCTTAACCACTTAAAGCAGTTAAAAAGGCAAAAGGTTTTTTTTATCTTAATGCATTCTATGCATTAGGATAAAAAGCCTTCTGCGTGCAGCAGCCCCCCCTAATACTTACCTGAACCCCATCTAGATCCAATGATGTTGCATGAGAGACTCGGCTGGCCTGGACTCTCCCTCCTGATTGGCTGAGACAGCAGCAGAGCTCCACTGGCTCCTGCTGCTGTCAAAGTCAGTAAGCCAATGAGGAGAGAGGGGGTGGGGCCAGGCCATGGCTCTGTCTGAATGAACACACAGAGCAGGGGCTCGGCTCGGGTGCCCCCATAGCAAGCTGCTTGCTGTGGGGACACTCAGCAGGGGGGATGCAGAAGCACCGAAGAGGGACCAGAGTAGAGGAGGATCTGGGCTGCTCTGTGCAAAACCACTACACAGGGCAGGTAAGTATAACATGTTATTTTCAAATGAATAAAACAAGACCTTAGTATCGCTTTTAGGGTTAGGAGCCATTGAGGAATCTTCCTAAACACTAATGGGCACAGCAACAAGTTTGTAATCTCAATGGAGGAATGTCAGTATTCTGACTCTACACTGTGACCTATAAGTAAGATAAACTCCACAGAGCAGGCGATCATCTTTCATACAAAACCAAATCAAACGTTTTCGATGGACTTCTCATTTAAGTGAAAGGAAAGCATCAGGAATGCAGTTGTGCAATAGATTTACAATGTGCTTTGTTTAAGTAAATGTACATCTTCAGTGCTCTAAAAACTCTAATTACAGAATATCAACAACCTTTTTTTTTCCTTTTTTTGTTTTCCTTTTTGTGTTTTTTTTGTGTGTTTTTTTTTCTATTTTACATTACAAACCAGCATTTTCTTCTAGTACAGTATATGTTTACTCCAGTGCTATAAAATGAAATATATTTTAACTCTATGCATCAAGTGTAAGCTATACAATCACATAGTTTTGCATTATGTTTGTCAGGTTCTTGAATATTTGATATTTGGATCAATTTGATATTCTGAAGTATACATAAAATGGTGCTATTTTCAAAGCTGTCATTTTGTTCTTCTCATATAGATCATTTTTTTTTCTTGATGTCCATTGGCATATTGCATCCTTACTAAAATAGATCAACAGAGTTCATATTAAAAAGCCTTTTTTAACTTTTCTATGGTATAAAGAGCAAATTGTTCATTGTGCTTAAACAGTTTGCTAGTTATTTTTACTCTGCCTTTTTACAATGCTGTGCAAGGTTATAGATTTGGACTGTTAAATAGAAAAAGCTTTCAGGTACAGTTCTCAATATACAGCTTTTGCTAACAGTCAACCTTCTACACCTATGAAATCTTAAATATTCATTGGTTGCCTATGTAAATGGAACATCACATTTCCATTTTTTTCTCCATTATTATTTCATTGTTATATATACTTTTTTTTTTTTGTTCCAGTATACAGAAATGTATGTATTCAAATGATAATTACTGTTTCTAGTATTTTTAAAGCCTGAAGAAATTCATGTACTTAAATAAACCTAAAACTATGGGCAGTTAATAATTTTGTCTCTTTAAAGTTTACATTTTTAAATTTGTGTTACTGTCTAAACATTGCATCATTTTTTTCCCCATGATGACTGATGGGTGAGGTTAAATTGCTCAATGTTTGATTTATAACCGTGAAGCTTGTATTCTGTGTTTTGCCAATAAATATTATATGCTTGTAATAAAAGCAACAAAAACAGTAAAAATGTATGGTTGGTTGTTGTGATAACTGTTTATTAGACAAAACACTTTGTGTGGGTATCAAAACATAACATAATAAAATCCAAGAAAAAAAATGTCATCAACCCTCACTTCCCTAAACCCAATAACAAATATGTAATATTTTTCAGTTCTTGTAAGTGGTACATTCATTAGTTTTTTTCTTCAGGCCTTTCACCTTTACTTTCACTTGGTGATCCTGCCAGTAACACACTCCCTGTCCTAAGTTAACAAAGCTTATTGACTGTCCTGTATCTATGGAGCAGCAGCATTTTCACCCAAGGACAGCAAATGTGGTGGGATTACAGACCCCCCAAATAACCTAGCATGGAACTTTTTACCCTTAACAACTTGATAAAAATAATGTTCTTTATCAAGGAACCTACATCCCACATTAATAAATATGCTACCAAAATGAGTGTGTGTTGTAAATTGCCTCCAGCATTGTTCCTGTGTCTTCTTGCTGGTGGCTTTGCTGAAGCCCAGAGCCCCTGAGCGGCAGTAAATCTTTAGGCTGTCAGCAGATCGGCCTTTACAAATTGGGTACAGTGCCTTAAAGTGGAGAGCAGCTGAGCATGTGCAGAGCAGGATGACCGTGTATAACTGGATTTTAAAAAGTATAGGCAGTTTCTTTTAATGTTTTGCATACATACTGTACATACATGTTTTGTTATACCTGCAAAAGGGGCCAGCCTGAAGTGATCTTGCAGGAATTAATTATTTGATTAAAGTTCCACCTTAAGGGGGGTGGTTTTTGTAGTCCATAAAAAGATTGGGAGCAATGCTAACTGATGACAATGAAGCAGTCAGAGAGCATAGGAAGTTATTCCTTCAGCAGATGTTTGCCAGGAGCTTTTCTGCACTTGGCAAGTTATTGTAGCAAAACACTTTCAATTGTATATTTAGATCAGTGTTTCTAAACCTTTTTCAGTCAAGGCACCCTTTAAAATTCTGCACAATCTCAAGGCACCCAATTCTAAAATGTAAAAAGCTAAACTAATAGATTTACGTATTGCAGCAACATCCCCACACATAGGACACCCAACGTTAGAGATGATTTATTCTTCCAAAGCAAACGCATCTTTGCACACTGGTATTGACAAATATTCCAATGTTTCTCTTCTCACTCAGTTTCTCTCCTTCACTCCGTTAACATTGCTTCTTCTCTGCATCTCTGTCTGCACAGCATCTTTGTTTACCCCAATGATAACATCCAATGTCCTCCTTGTCAACTAATGACGTCACTGGTTGTTAGGATGCTGTTGGCTAGAAGGTTGTAATGGTGCACAATAAAAACCTGTGGCTTTGGGCAACTATAAGATAGGCTTGATCCACCCACTGGCTTGTACAGAATTTTTGCCCAATTAGTAGGCATTTTGCCAAGGCACCCCTGAAGAAACCTAAAGGCACTTCAGGGTGCCTGGGCACCCTGGTTGAAAAAGGCTGGATTAAAAGAAAGCAAATGAGAGAGAGTTCATTGTTGTGGTTATGTACACTTTGGAGTGTCACCCTGGTTCCATTTGGACAACCTGATCTGAAGTTGCTATTGCCTTCTATGGCCACATATCCAGGAATGTATGGACAATATTAGGGCATACAATGTGCCTTTTTTTCTGGTTTATAATCTACAAGTAAGGTGTAGTGGTCCCGAGGATCAGGGTTAATTTTTGCAAGTTATCCTTGCTATTTGCAGAAGAGAACCCCTCTACTTACATAGGTTGAAAAAAGACAGTCCATCCAGTTCAACCAAAAAAAAAAATACTGTAGTGATGTAGTCGTGTGAGTGAGTAATTGGTTATTATAATGATGTGAGTAATTTTCAGCAGCAACCCGATTTCTTCCAGAGAGATGCATTTATTGAAACTTCAGACAGAACAAAGTCCATAAGATACTTGCAACAGATGACAAAATCCAACAGAGTAAATATGACAACGAACAGTAGCCTTCAGAGAACCCAGTTCCTTCTGTCACCTTCATGGAGAATGACAAGACAGACTGCCAGCTTAAACACCGAAGGGCTGAGCAATTTGGCCGTTTCCATTAGGCATTTGATCTGCTGCCATCTTTTAGAGTAACAGATAATGACCCCTAGCCGTAAACAGCTGCAGTCATAAACTGCCATAATTTGCATTCTTGCATATTAACATTAACATAACACAGAGTCACTATCTGTCCCCTTTGATATGTGGAGTAAATATTGTTTGGTCAGAATCCATGCTGTCTGTTGCTTAAAATATTTTTTTTCCAGCAAGAACTTGTCTATGTGGTCTTTTATTAAACTCTCCAGTATCTTCCTGACTATAGAAGTTAAACTAACAGGTCTATAGTTACTTGGTAAAGACTTTGATCCCTTTTTAGATATGGGCACCACATTGGCCCTACGCCAATCCAGTGGTACCATTCCAGTCATTAACGAGTCCCTAAAAATTAGAAACAATGGCTTTGAAATGACAGAGCACAATTATTTTAGTATCCGTGGGTGGATGCTATCTGGTTCAGATGCTTTATCTACTTTTATTCTGTCTAAATATTTCTGGACCATATCACTTTTGAGCCATTGTGGATCATTTGGGGCTGTGTCAATACCATCCCCATTATGGACATGGGCTCACCCATGCTCCTTTGTATACACAAAGGTGAAGAAAGTATTTAATATATTTGCCTTCTCTTTGTCCCCAGTCACCCACTCTAGATTATTTTGTAAAGGGCCTACATGCTCAGACCTGACCTTTTTTACTATTAATATATTTGAAGAATTTTTTGGGCTTTGTCCTACAATCTTTTGCAAACTGCCGTTCGTTTAGAATTTTTGCATCTTTGATTTCCTTTTTACATATTCTGTTATAAAAATGAAGATGATAAATGAAAATTTATCATCGTTTAAATGCTACAAAGAATATATATTTTTTTTAAAGTTATTATTTATACCCATTTTAACTTTGGCCGTGAGCCACATAGGTTTTATTTTTAGCCTTTTAAACTTATTGCCAATGGGAATATACTTTGCAGTGAGTTCACATACAGTCTTTTTGAAGAATTCCCATTTCTGTTCTGTCCATTGATGCCAATATTCCCTTCCAGTCTAAAGGCCCATACACATGATACGAAAATCGGATGGAAAAATTTGTACGACGAGCTGTCTGACGATTTTTGGATCGTTAGTACAGTGTTTTCGACAGCCGATTTTCGCTTTTTCGTCAGACAAAAGCTGGATGTGCAGACTATAACATTTTTGTCAGATGTAAACTCAACGTCCGATTTTTGTTTCATTAGTATGGATTTCGTATGGAAAAAAAACATAAGAGCAAGACTACGCATGCTCAGAAATTAAAGAACACATACAAAACTATTCAACACATTACGTCATTTCTGACGTATTCTGTTGTACGAAAATTTTCGTATTGTGAGTAACCTCTTCACTTTCGACAGACTAGCATGCCACAAAAAAACGGACATTCGGTTGTCCGAAAATCTAAGCATGTGTACGAGGCTTAAGTCTTGTAGAGCAGCCCTCATCCTTGGAAAATTTGCTCTCGTAAAGTTCAGTGTTTTTATCTTTCTCGTATGTGTTGCTTACAGCTAACATTAAATGAAATCATGTTATTGTCACTGCTACCCAGATGTTCTTTTACATGAATATTGGTAATAAGCTCTGCATGGTTTTAGATGACCAGGTCCAGCAGAGCATCATTTCTAGTCGGGGTCTTGATAAACTGGACCATAAAATTGTCTGTAATAGGTTTATAAATTTTAGCCCTTTAACTGCAGTGCCATTACTCCAGTCAATTTCCGGGTAGTTAAAATCCCCCCATTATTATCGATGTCCCATGTACAGTTCCACCCATAACGCTTCAGACACATCACACTCTCCATCAACTAGGTCCTCTTTCACACTCACTTGGAGATCACTTCTCACATAGACAGACACCACCACCCCTCCGGTTTACCCTGTCATTCCAAGAGAGAGCATAGCCAGGAATATTAATAGCCCAGTCATGAGAAGAATGAAGCCACAATTCAGCAATACCAATTAGATCATAGTTCTCCTAGTGCACCTGAGCTTCCAACTCACCTATTTTGCTTGGCAGACTTTTGGCATTGGTGAACAAACACTTAATATTATCTGCCATAGCCCTCCCCCCATCTTTCCCCATTCCACCCACCAATAGGGGCTGACCCCTGTCTGCCCCATTATAATCAAATTCACCCTCCCCCCAAAGTCTAAGTTTAAATACTCCTCCAGCCTTCCCATAAACCTTTCCCCCAGCACAGTAGACCCCCTTCCATTTAGGTGCAAACCATCTTTAGCATATAGGTTGCACCCCAATGAAGTGTCAGCCCAGTGCTCCCAAATCCCTCCTTCTTACACCAGGTCTTTAGTCATGCATTCAGCTCTCTAATCTCCCCCTGCCTTTTCTGTGCTGCACATGGCACAGGCAATATTTCAGAGCATGTCACCTTGGAGGTTCTTCCCTTCAACTTGCAGCCAGTTCTTTAAATTAGAACATATGGGAGGTGGAAGCTCCTTAAGAACCATCATTGGTTCCAATGTGGACCAAGATAGCTGGGTCATGCCCAGCCCCTCCCAGTAATTTATCAACCCGGTCCACCACATGCCAACCCTGGTACCAGGGAGACAGCAAACCATTTGGTTGAGACGATCCTGGCGACAAATTATTGTTAAATTAATTGATAAATTATTATATCAGTCCTTCTGATTATAGAATCCCCTATTACCACCAACTGTCTAGGCCTACCTGCACTTCCCTCACCACCCCTACTGGATGGGGGGGGGCTGCTCTCCCGGCTGTTAGGGGGAGCAGTGACATCTAGGGCTGCCACCTCCTGAGCTTGATACCCCCACATCTTTACCCAAGTTGGCAAATCTGTTAGGGTGGTCAAAACCGGTGCTGGCCTTCCTTTTCTGTGAGCCCCTACGACTACACTCTAACTGTATTAACCCATCTTCCTACCTGATAATCCTGACATACCCCTCCCCATTAACCCCACTAGCCACCTACTCAGTGAGCAGTGGACCCCTTTCAAGGTTGTCAGTTCTGCCCAGTGTTGCAATTTGCTCCTCCAGATTTCTAATGCGAGCTTCCAGAAGGGCAATCTGCTCACATCTGTCACAGCGGTATCCTTCCTGGAGCTGTTGCTCCATTGTATACATGTGGCACACTGTGCAAATTATATAGGACCTGAAGCACCTGTGACCAATTAACCACTCCCCTTAATTAGTAGTCTGAAGGAAGGAAAGAAAAAAAAAAGTTTTAAATTTTGACCTCATTAATCTTGGCCTAATTCTGTAATTGTTCACACCATTGTGTTTAGGTTCTGTGCCGATTCACTTCAGCGTGACTTTGCAAGGCAACTTCAATGCGACTTTGAGCGACTTACAACATGACTTCAAGTCGCCCCCAGGACAGGCGACTTTGCCTGTGGCCAATCAGAGCTAATCAGCTCTTGTGACATACAGTACCTGCCCACGAGAATGTGTTTCCAGCGTGGATCACGCTGGTTCTCGGCGACAGAGTATTGTACATCTGGCGCTCACTTCAATAGGAAAAACACATTTCCAGGAACATACCAGGCTCTTAGGTCTGGTATGGATGTTAAGGGGAACCCCCTACGCCAAAAGAACGGCGTGGGGATCCCCCCCAAAATACATACCAGACCCTTATCCGAGCGCGCAGCCCGGCCAGTCAGGAAAGTGGGTGGGGACGAGTGACCGCCCCCCCTTCCTGAACCGTACTAGGCCGCATGCCCTCAACATGGGGGGTGGGTGCTTTGGGGAAGGGGGCACTCTGCAGCCCCCCCACCCCAAAGCACCTTGTCCCCATGTTGATGAGGACAAGGGCCTCTTCCCGACAATCCTGGCCGTTGGTTGTCGGGGTCTACGGGCGGGGGGCTTATCGGAATCCGGGAGCCCCCTTTAATAAGGGGGCCTCTGGATTCTGGCCCCCCACCCTATGTGAATGAGTATGGGGTACATTGTACCCCTACCCATTCACCTGGGGTCTTCTTCTGACTTCCGGGGTCTCTTCTGACTTCTCCGCTCTCTCCGGCCTCTTCTCCCGGTCTCCGGCCTCTTCTCCTGCTCTCCGGTTCTTCTGCCGGGCTCCTCTGCTATCTTCTGCTCTTTTGCCGCTCTTTTGCTAGTGGTAGCCCAGTCTTCTCCGTAGTCTTGTTTTTCTTCTCTTCCGATGTTGACACGACGCTCTCTCCCACTGTAATGCCATGTGCGAGGTGCGCAACGACTTATATAGACATAGGGCGTGGTCACCGGGTGATGTCACCCGGTGACTACGCCCCTTATGACGTCACAATCCCATCATGCCGGGATGTGACGTCATAAGGGGCGGAGTCACCAGATGACATCACCCGGTGACCACACCCCATGCCTATATAAGTTGCTGCGCACACAGCATTACAGCAGGAGAGAGCATCGTGTCAACATCGGAAGAAGAGAAGAGGGAAGAGGACGACCGAGAAGACCGGGCCACCGCTAGCAAGAGAGCGGCAAAAGAGCAGAAGATAGCGGAGGAGCCCGGCAGAAGAACAGGAGAGTGGGAGAAGAACCGGACACCGGGAGAAAAGGCCGGAGAGCAGAGAAGTCGGAAGAAGACCCCCGGAGCTGCCTAATAAAGTACTTTAAAAACCTGTGTAGTGTGTTTTTTTTATTGACGCTTTTTTCCCCCCAGGCGAATGGGTAGGGGTATGATGGTGGGTGCGGATCCGGGGGCTTCCCCTAAAACCATTTTAATAGAAACTATCATAAAAGAAATAAGTAGGCTGCTATTTCTGACCAACCTCTGAAAGTGCTAGTTGCTAGTTGCTGTCATGCTTTTCCTCTAAGTTCAGTTTATTCACTGACCTGCAGCCAGTAAGAAATCAAGAAAAGACTATTTCCATTAGTCTTCAAACAAGGTACTTTACTTGGTGACGAATCTTCTTTTAAGGGACACCTGTACTGAGAAAATAAATGCTTTTGCAGATCTTGTCTTCTTAAAATTCAAATTGCCTGTCGGTGACGCTGAACTGAAGCTAGAGACAACTAACATGCTCAGAATAATGTATTGTCTTTGGCAGTCTCTTTTATTATTAGGGATGCTCCGATACCATTTTTTTACAATGAGTACAAGTGCCGATACTTTTATTTTAGTACTCGCCGATATTAATTACCGATACCTACTGCAACTGTTTTGTTTTAACTTCAGCTGTCAGCAATGGTGCAGTTATTTACAAATGAAATAAATAGATTTTTTTTTAATTTAGCACTTTTTCAATGTGAAATGTGTAAATATATGTTAATATATATGTGTAAAAATATTCACTAACAAAGCAAACAAAAAAAGTTTTAATTGTTTATCGACTATAAAATAGATGTGAACAAAAGAAAAAAAGCGGGAAAATAATAATTAAATGGAGGAGAATAGGGAGTTAATTAAGGCTGATTAGAGTAAATTAGGGGGTTATTAAGGGGTTAAACAGAGGAACATTTGTTAATCCCTTTGATCTGCAGATGAAGAAACAGAAATATACAAAAAGAAACAATGTTTCTTTTTATTTTAGTGTTTCAGGGCTGAGCAATGTTGGTAATAATACCCTCAGTTGAAGTCGGAAGTGACAAAACGTCAGGGCATGATCACCAGGGCAACCGGAAGTGACGTGTGCGTTCCACCGTCAGCTGGTCAGTTATTGGGAAATGCACAGTATCGCTGTGTATTCAAGACAGACGTCTCCCTGGACAGCAGGCTGGTGACTACACTCATTTTGTGATTTTTATGCTTCATTGATGTTTGAATTTTGTACGTATTCTGTATGAGGGACGGGTTTATGGGACTTCTATTAATAAATGAATGAAACAGGATTACGCTATGTCCACAATTTTCTTTGTTTTATGAATACACTTGATCGGAGTGAATTATAGTTACCAAAATCGCCTCCAGTGTTGATGACTGCCTTCCCTAAGCAATATAAAGATCTCCTTTTAAAGGCTTGAGTTTATCTAGGCTCTGGTGAGTTTAACCGCTTGGGGGAGCGTGCCTCATATTGTGAAGATTTTGTGTTTGATGGAAGGTTGCACACACAGACCAATTTCTAGGATCACCCAGTGTGTTTAACCACTAGGCGCCCATGCTATAGCTGAAAGACGGCGTGGCGCTAAATTGCCGGGAGGGCGTCCCTGGACGTCCTCCTGTTTACTCCTTCCCTGCGCGACACAGCTGGCACGCATCCGGGAAAATCTGTGTTGGCCGTGTCCCTTGGACACGGCCAATCACAGATTGTGCTAAATGGTCAATCACAGCGGCCATTTAGCACTCGATCGGCGTGTCCAATGAGAGATGATCTCAAATGTAAACATATGCGATCATCTCTCATTGCTCGCTCTCCCTCCTCACACAGAGACCGCATGCGAGGAGGGAGAGCAACCTGTACTGCAGCGTGAGTGAACACTAAAACAAAGCACAGTGCCCACAGTACCTATCAGTGCCATCTGTCCCCAGTGCCACCTGTCCCCAAAACACAGTGCCCACAGTACCTATCAGTGCCATCTGTTCCCAGTGCCACCTATCAGTGCCATCTTTCCCCAGTGCCATCTGTCATCAGTGCCACCTGTCAGTGTCATGTGTCTTCAGTGGCATGTATTAGTGCCATCTGTCATCAGTTTCACATCAGTGTCATGTGTCATCAGTGCCACGTATTAGTGCCATCTGTCATCAGTGCCACATCAGTGTCACGTGCCATCAGTGCCACGTATTAGTGCTATCTGTCATCAGTGCCACGTATTAGTGGCATCAGTCATCAGTGTCACGTGTCATCAGTGCCACGTATCAATGCCACATCAGTGTCACGTGTCATTGTCCTGGTGCTCCAGGGCCTTCAAAAGTGTAATAGGTAGTCAACAAGTTAGATGTGTAATTTATGCTCCTAGAACACCTGATGGTGCTTCCTGCATGTTGAGCCTCTCTATGTGGCTAGGCTGTGAAAAAGTCCCATACATGTGGTAGTGCCATACTCAGGAGGAGTAGCAGAATGTATTTTGGGGCGTCATTTGTGGTATACTCATGCCATGTGAGAGAAATAACCTATTACAATGACAATTTTGTGGGAAAAAAAAATCTTCATTTTGCAAAGAATTGTGGGAAAAAATGACAACATCAAAAACCTCACCATGCATCTTACTAAATACCTTGGAATGTCTACTTTCAAAAAAGGGGTCATTTGGGGGGGTATTTGTACTTTCCTGGCTTGTTAGGGTCGCAAGAAATGAGATAGGCCACCAGTACATCAGGTGTGATCAATTTTTTATGATTTGCACCACAGCTTGTAGACTCTCTAGATTTCACTAATTTGGGTTATTTTTTACCAAAGAAATGTAGCAGTATAAATTGTGGCCAAAATTTATGAAGAAAAATTAATAATTAGCAAAATTTTATCACAGAAACTAAGAAAAATGTTTTTTTTTTTCAAAATTTTCAGTCTTTTTTCATTTATAGCGCAAAAAATAAAAAACCCAGAGGTGATCAAATAATACCAAAAAAAAGCTCTATTTGTATGAAAAAGAGGACAAAAGATGCATTTGGGTACAGTATTACATAACTGAGTAATTGTCATTCAAAGTGTGAGAGCACTGAAAGCTGAAAATTGGTCTGGGCAGGAGGGGGGTTTAAGTGCCCAGTAGGCAAATGGTTAAAGAGCAATTGTCATCATATACGAATTATCTATTGGGTTATCGATGTTGGTCAGAAACAAAAATGGACTAACAGTAGCGCTGTTTTAACATAGGACTGATGCAGTATTTTATCTGAACTTTCTTTTGTTAACCCTTTATAATGTTGGTAATAAACATTGGCGGCTGCTTTTTTTTTTTTTGACAGCTCCAATTACCGGATTTCTTTAACACTGGGGAGACCCACTGACAGCTCAAAGAGCCGAGCCTGAAAGTATTGGTTTCAGGTATCAGTGCATTTGCACGAGTACCGATACTTGTGCAAATACTCGGTGTCGGTACCGATACTAGTATCGTTGCAACCCTAATTATTATGTTTTTAATTAAAAGTCTTATTCTTTTTCATATTTATATGCATACAGTGAACTGCTTTGGATAAATAAAAGCAATTAAGTGAGTTTATGAACCTCCACCATTCTTAATAGGAAATTCAATTTATAGTATTTGTAATAGTCACAGCAAACTAAAACAATAATTTCAGCCATTCCATGAATCAGTTTGTGTAGTTTACAATACAAAAAATACAAGGTAAATGCCTTTTTTTTTTCCTTTTATTGGTCATGTGACTGCTCTGTCCCCTCTTTTACCCATAGCTCCGATGGTGTCAGACTGAGACTCAAACACTTGTCGGCTTCCACCGACATCACAGGTCCAAGGAACTCTGTGCCATTTCTCTAAATTGATCTGCTTCAATGCCTAGCATTCTCAGTCAGAAACAGGAAGAGGGTCTGATGCCGCGTACACATGAGCGGATTTTCCGTCGGAAAAAACTTGGATGATTTTTCTGACAGAATTCCGCTCAAGCTTGCCTTGCATACACACGGTCACACAAAAGTTCTCTGAACTTTCAACCGTCAAGAACACGGTGACGTACAACACTACGACGAGCCGAGAAAATGAAGTTCACTGCTCTCGAGCATGCACCGGATTGTTTCCGAGCATGCGTAGGAATTTTGCGCATTGGAATTTGTACAGACGATCGCATTTTCGGATAGGAACTTTTTCTGACCGAAAAATTGAGAACCTGCTCTAAATCTTTTGCTGGTGGGAATTCCGCCAGCAAAAGTCTGATGGAGCATACACACAGTTGCATTTTCTGACCAAAAGCTCTCAACTGTCTTTTGCTGACCAAATTTCCAATCGTGTGTACGCGGCATTTCCGAGGGGGACTGGCAGGATCATTAGGTATTTGCTTAGTACTAAAGCAAGGTATTAGAGATTACAGTGGGTTTAATAGGGGACAATGCAATGCAGTCACCAACTTAGATATTTGGGTTCACATATGCTTTAAAACAGAAGAATTAGCTTTATTTCTATTATTTTCTGTAGAGGTTAACATCATTGTCTGAAATAAATGCTTTCCCATTCCTTATAGAGAACAGAAAGATATTCTTATTTTGAAAAGAGCTTTCAGTGATAGTTACTATACTTGACTTCACAATTTGTTCTCCATTAGCTGCAGTAGAGGAATGGCAATACAGAAAAACTGTGCAAAAGGCTATCATATCAATAAAGTTAGTGTTACTAAATCCACAACAGTCAAATCTGTCTCTGTATATGTAGAATAGCATGCTTGTTATACTCACTGTGAAACTTTAGTGATGGTGAAAATAAAAATGGAATAAAAAACCTTCCCTCTAAATCCTATGGAACTCTTCACGCTAGTGTGCTGAGGGTGTGATGCATTTTGTAAAGTCCTGCAAGCTGCATCTTTGGTTCCCTTGTTTCAAAAACTCAAAACCTTGTTTCAAAACAAAAACTCCCATTGATTTCCATAGGAAAAGCACAGACAGTGCTTTTGAGTCACATATACAGTACATGTTTCACAGGTTCATGCTAGGAGTCAAGAATCCAGAAAACATTCCATGTTAAATACGTGATAATGCATTTTTGCAAAATGCCTACCATGTTTTCAAGCGCACCAGTGTGAAAGGGCCCTAAGTGTAACCACCCTAAAACAGGAAATATGTTACTGGCAAGATTACAAGAAGAAAATAAAGGGCAAAAAGCCCCCCAAAAAAACAAAACATATAAAGCCACAACATCCGAAGATTGGTAAGCTGCAATATATCATATTTTATATATATATATATATATATATATATATATATATATATAATATATGTTTTTGGTTTTGGATATGCTTTAATCTTGGAATTTGCCTACCTTATTGCTATGCATGAGGGATTTTAATAGACATACCATTCTACCCATCAAATATAATGATATAATATAACTTGTTAATCCAGCAAATATTAGTGCCAAAAGTGTGTCCATGTCAAGAGAAAACCTGACATTCTATATGAAAATATCACAGTGATTAGACGATATTACATTTTGTCTTTACTTAGGACTCATTTCATTGTATTTGTCAAGAATATTAATCTTTAGTGGTAAAAAGAATGCTGAGAAACTGGCTGTGATTTCAATAAAAATATTTTACTTTCCTGTCACAACAGCTCTAGTAATATTTATGAAAATGCTCCTGCTCTTCATATTAAACCAAGGATTTATTCAAGGGAATGTATAGTCTTTTCAACATTCTTTAAGCTAAACATGATGAGGAGATCAGCTTGTAATGAAAATCTTATCACTAGGTGTTAATGTTTTATATATCATTTCAAGTAATTTAAGTATAGACATACAGTACATGCTGGCAGTCATACTGTGTTTGGCCATTTCCAAGCTTTGTTGTAAGCTTTGCAGGACTATACAATAGTTGCACATTACTACTGCTTCTCACTATGCAAATCTATGAGTCACTAAATAATAAAAACAAAGCACTCATTATGGTCTGACATCTTGTTTCAATAGTTGTATAAAAATGTGAATGTCACATTAAAATACTGCTTTGATGGGCTGCCTCATTGGCCAGTAGGATTGTGTGTTATTTGTCTCATGTAATGTCTGCATAATAATGGTGCATTATCTTGCTGGAAGTAGCCATCAGTAGTAATAAAGGGATGGACATGGTCAGCAACAAAGACTCAGGTAGGCTGTGTTGTTTAACCACTTGCCTACAGGGCACTTACACCCCCTTCCTGCCCAGGCCATTTTTCAGCTAGCTTTCAGCTTTGAATGACAATTGCACGGTCATGCTACACTATACCCAAATTACATTTTTATCATTTTCTTCACACTAACAGAGCTTTCTTTTGGTGGTATTTAATCACTGCTGGGTTATTTATTTTTTACTAAAAACTTTACTTAGTTCCTGTCAGTAAATTTTGTAAATAAGTAATTTTTCTCCTTAACTGATGTGCGCTGATGAGGCTCAACGGGTAGGCATCGATGAGGTGGCACTGATGAGGAGGCACTAATATGCCGCACTGATAGGCGGCACTGATGGGCACTGATACTGATAGGTGGCATTGATGGACAGCAGTGATGGACACTGATAGCCAGCACTGACTGGCATCACTAATGGGCACTGATTGGTGGCATTTGTAGGCACTGATTGCTGGCAATGGTGGGCACTGATTGCTGGCACTGATTGGTGACACTGGTGGCGCTATAATGTAATCAGGGCACTGATGATCAGTGCCCTGATTACATGTTTTGCTGTCTCCTGCGAGAAGATGCCACTGATCGGCTCTCCTCACCACACACTCTGTCAGTGTGAGGCGAGGAGCGCCGATTACCGGCATCTCTGTGTTTACATGTAACCGGAACTAGATGGACACAGCCAATCACATGGTTAAAGAGCTGCGGACGCAGCTCTTTACAGAGATCGGGGTCATGCCGTGTCCTAGCAACATGGCGTGTCCGGGATCTCCCTGCTGTGCGTCCGTTCTGGGATGCCGTCAAAGACCGCTGATCGCTCAGTTCTAATAGGGTGTACACACGGTTGGACTTTGTTCGGACATTCCGACAACAAAATCCTAGGATTTTTTCCGACGCATGTTGGCTCAAACTTGTCTTGCATACACACGGTCACACAAAGTTGTCGGAAAATCCGATCGTTCTGAACGCGGTGACGTAAAACACGTACGTCGGGACTATAAACGGGGCAGTGGCCAATAGCTTTCATCTCTTTATTTATTCTGAGCATGCGTGGCACTTTGTCCGTCGGATTTGTGTACACACGATCGGAATTTCCGACAACGGATTTTGTTGTCGGAAAATTTTATCGCCTGCTCTCCAACTTTGTGTGTCGGAAAATCCGATGGAAAATGTCCGATGGAGCCCACACACGGTCGGAATTTCCGACAACACGCTCCGATCGGACATTTTCCATCGGAAAATCCGACCGTGTGTAGGGGGCATAAGTCTTAGAACTGGTGGCGGAAAGGGGCAGCATCAGACTAGGTAAGTATGATTTCTAAGAAGAAAAGAAACACCCATATTTCTCTTTTAATCTTTGACAATAAAACATGGAAGTTGATTGGTTTTTATACAGAGCTGCACCAGATTTTGCACTCTCCAGTTTTAGCAAATCAACCACATTGTAATTAGGTTTGATTAAAGAGTGTTATAACACATAGCAATGCACAATTTTTAAAGGTACAGCACTACACTCTTTTTTTCTATATGCATGTTCTTTGTTTAGTTCAGATCACAGAGTGTGTTTAGCTTCTTACCATATAATTGATTTTAACCATAAGCGGAGTGGAGTTAATAAACAATTTATTATTGTTTGGTATTGCATCTATGTTGATCTAGGCAGATCAATACAGTGGCGTTTTACCGCCGTTTTTGCAGAGGTGTATACACCGCTCCTACAGCGCTGCAAAGATGCAGCTTGCAGGACTTTTTTTGGCATCCTGCAAGCGCACCCCTCCAGTGTGAAAGCACTCGGGCTTTCACACTGGAGTGACAGGAGAGGCTCTTTACAGGTGCTATTTTTAGAGCTATAGCGCCTGTAATGCGCCTCAGTGTGAAAGCAGCCTTATTGTTAGATTTATGTACTACATTCTTATCCAGCACTTCAATGACAATTACAGTCAAATCTTTGCAACCTATTGCAAGGGTTTTTTTGGTCAACATTTTTTTTTAATCAAAACTTTTTTTTATTGTTAAGTTGCTCTTTCAATACATACATTGACCCTGTCCCATAGGTAAAGACAACATATATGACAGATTGTCCCAAACATAGATAAGGAGTAAGCAATAACAGGAGACATTACAGATATTGTGATCTTCAACTAAACCAACTAGCACGCGAGACCAGATGTAAAACATCAGTATTAAACACTTCGTCAGCCGACGGATTGTGCTGAGTCTAGTGCTCTACAATAGAACATAACATAACCTGTGTTTCCTATTTCCCTTCTCTCCCTCTCTCCCTCCCTACCTCCCCTCTATCCCCCCTCCCCCCCCCCCCGGTATTCTTGGTGGGTTACTACTGCAGGAGCCTGTCCATCACCAACTGTGGTGGGGCAGGGCTGGGGTCATCCAGCCAAGGTTGCCAAATAAGGTCGAACTTTCACACAGCATTCCTGCAACAGTAAGCCAGTTGTTCCCTAAGGAGAAGGGAGTTGACGTAATTGATCCATTGTTTCCCAGTGGGGACCGTAGATGCCATCCAGTATCGAGCTATGAGTTTTCTAGCCTGATATAGTAGTCTGGTTATCTTGTAATACATTCCCTTTGGGTACATCAATTGCCCCTAGTAGGCACACTAGGGGAGTCAGGGGTAAATACATCTGGACTAGTTTGGAGATATAGTGGGACACCTCCACCCAGTAATGGTGGAGTTTCGGGCATCTCCAAGTCAAGTGTATGAAATTGCCCTGATGCACCTTGCATTTTGGGCATGGGGCGAGTCTCTCCGGCCCCAGCCATGAAGCTGTACAAGCGTCCGGTTCTGTGCAGAATAAACAATTGCAAGAGCTTATGGGAGGCCCAAACAGAGACTGCGGGTATCGATTCTAATGCCATGTCCCATTGTTCCCCATCTATATTGCCAATGTCATTCACTCACCGGGTTCTACACTTTAAGGAGGCATGATCCTGGATGGAGGACATCACTTCCTGAGTACACCTTATATGATATCCCCGGAGGGGACTGATATCTAGAGGACAGTGGCCGACACAGCTAAGGGATGCGTTTGTTGTTGAGTCTGCAGGGCGTGTCTAAGTTGAAGATACTAGTAGAAACCTTTCGAGGGTAGCATGAATTCTGTGCATAATTGTTCATAGGTTTTTAGAATGGTCCCTGTGTAGATTTGCGGAAAGAACCAAACCCCCTTCTGTCTCCAAGAAGAGGATCCCTGCAATTTATGTAATTCTGGGTATCTGTAATTATTTCACAGAGGGGTAAACACTAGTGGGCCTTTGATAGATAGAGCTTCCCGGAATTCCCTCCATACTTTCTTAAGGAGGTCTCCTGTTGGGGAAGAGGGGGGGGGGGGATACTCGGTATATCCATCTCCATATGGGAGGCAGCTTTCAGTGCGGGGTTGGACATTCAGTCACCAATTTGGCTATGGGATCCCTGCCTGCATCCCGACCTCACCCTGCCAATTGCTGAATTTGGGAGGCTAGAAAGTACATTTTTTGATGCGGTACTGCAAGTCCTCCCCGATCTTTCCCACATTGTAAAGTAAACAAGCTGATGCTAGCCTTTTTCTTCTTCCAGATTAGATCACGCATCAGGGAATCAATGCGTTTGAACCATTTGTTAGAAATCCACATGGTGAATTTTGGAATACGTATAAGAGCTGTGGTGCCCATACCAGTTTTTTTCCAATATTTTATTTTATTGAGAAGTAAAAAACATTTACAGATATCTTGAACAACATTTAAACAATGGAAATTAACAGGGTCACAGAATTCCGTTTCATAGAAAAAGCATCCACTACAATAATGAACTGGTCATGGGGAGGAATTGGGATCCGGTGTGTAGGGTAGGGGTCCTAAGATTCGGCAAGAGACAGTATTTTGGGAGGAGGATTAAAGTGTAAATGTAGGATTCCCAGTAAATGAACTTTGATTACGGTGAAAGGCTTATTTTATATGGGGTAAGGTTATAGTAACTTTTCACTGAAGTGTACAGTATCTTACAAAAGTGAGTACACCCCTTACATTTTTGTAAATATTTCATTATATCTTTTCATGTGACAACACTGAAAAATTACACTTTGCTACAATGTAAAGTAGTGAGTGTACAGCTTGTATAACTGTAAATTTGCTGTCCCCTCAAAATAACTCAACACACAGCCAATAATGTCTAAACTACTGGCAACAAAAGTGAGTACACCCCTAAGTGAAATTGTCCAAATTGGGCCCAAAGTGTCAATATTTTGTGTGGCCACCATTATTTTCCAGCACTCTCTTAACCCTCTTGGGCATGGAGTTCACCAGAGCTTCACAGGTTGCCACTGGAGTCCTCTTCCACTCCTCCATGACAACATCACGGAGCTGGTGGATGTTAGAGACCTTGCGGTCCTCCACCTTTCATTTGAGAATGCCCCACAATAGGGTTTAGGTCTGGAGACAAGCTTGGCTAGTCCATCACCTTTACCCTCAGTTCTTTAGCAAGGCAGTGGTCATCTTGGAGGTATGTTTGTGGTTGTTACCATGTTGGAATACTGCCCTGCGGTCCAGTGAGGGGATCATGCTCTGCTTCAGTATATCTCAGTTGGCATTCATGGTTCCCTCAATGAACTATAGCTCCCCAGTGCCGGCAGCACTCATGCAGCCCCAGACCATGACACTCCCACCACCATGCTTAAATGTAGACAAGACACACTTGTCTTTGTACTCCTCACCTGGTTGCCACCACACACGCTTGACACCATTTGAACCAAATAAGATTATCTTGGTCTCATCAAACTACAGGACATGGTTCCAGTAACCCATGTCCTTAGTCTGCTTGTCTTCAGCAAACTGTTTTCTGGCTTTCTTGTGCAATATCTTTAGAAGAGGCTTCCTTCTGGGATGACAGCCATGCAGACCAATTTGATGCAGTGTGCGGCATTTGGTATGAGCACTGACAGGCTGACCCCCCACCCCTTCAACCTCTGCAACAATGCTGGCAGCACTCATACGTCTATTTCCCAAAGACAACTTCTGGATATGACGCTGAGCATGTGCACTCAACTGCTTTGGTCCACCATGGCGAGGCCTGTTCTGAGTGGAACCTGTCTTGTTAAACCGCTGTATGATCTTGGCCACCGTACTGCAGCTCAGTTTCAGGATCTTGGCAATCTTCTTATAGCCTAGGCCATCTTTATGTGGAGCAACAATTTTTTTTTTCAGATCCTCAGAGAGTTCTTTGCCATGAGGTGCTATGTTGAACATCCAGAGACCAGTGTGAGAGTGATAACTCCAAATTTAACACACCTGCTCCCCATTCACACCTGAGACCTTGTAACACTAATAAGTCACATGACACCGGGGAGGGAAAATGGCTAATTGGGCCTAATTGGGACATTTTCATTTAGGGGTGTACTCACTTTTGTTGCCAGCGGTTTAGACATTAATGGCTGTGCGTTGAGTTATTTTGAGGGTACAGCAAATTGACACTGTTGTACAAGCTGTACACTCACTACTTTACATTGTAGCAAAGTGTTCAGTGTTGTCACATGAAAAGATACAATACAATTTTTACAAAAACGTGAGGGGTGTACTCACTTTTGTGAGATACTGTATATGTGACTTTTAGTTGGAAAGTGGTGGGTGCGGCTTTTTCCTGTGCCTTGTGTCTGGATCAGGTGTTTTGAGATTGTGTGTGGAATGGATAAATGATCCTGGTAAGTAAGCAATTATATTGGGTAATTGGGGGGAGGGAAGGATAGTGGGTGGGGGAACAGAGTAGGCAGGGAGTGGGGGGGGTTGTCTCTCCCCATGGTCATCGTTTGAGTGTGGATGGAGTAGATCCTACCAAGAGGTTGGGTGTGTATTTAGAGATTGGTGTTCTTAGGAAGGGAAGAAGTATCAGAGACATAGTTGGGTAATAAAGAGAGCAGTGACGGGCTGGCGAATTTTGGCTTGGCTTGTGGCTACTCAGATTGTATTTATTTTAGCTTTTCCCTATTTCTTTATTTTTATTTTTAATTTATTTAGGTGGAGGAATCCGTTATAGTTTTGTATTCAGACGTTGTCTGGTAGTGTGTCCAGTAGGCCCATGTTTTACTGAATTTTGTTGGAGTATCATGCGCCGTGTGGATGAGTTTTTCCATGTCAGCGATTTTACGAGTGTGGGTATTTGTGTTGATTTCCAGTATAATGGGATACACTTTTTAGCAGCGTTAATCATGTGCATCGCAAGGGATTTGTGATAAGACTTGTGTGGTAGGGGCAAGTGGTGAAGAAGGAATTGCGCAGGGGAAAATTCCATGTCGTAGGAAGTGACTCGTGATGTGATGCGGCAGACTTCTTTCCAAAAAGTTTGTAAAGAAGTGCAGGACCACCAGATGTGGAGTAAGGTGCTCTTTTCCTGGTGGCACCTCCAGCAAGTGTCAGGTACCGCTGGGTTGAATTTGTTCAGAAGGGAAGGGGTACGATACCACCTAGATTGGATTTTGTATCCATTTTCTTGAGTAGTGACGTTGATCGATCCTTTGTGGAAATTCAAGAAAATTTGTTCCCATTTTTCTTCCGAGAGTGGGATAGAGTGATCTTTCTCCCAGTTTTTGCAAGCTAAATTTTCGTTGGCTTTTATATCAGCAAAGATGAGATTATGGGGCTTATATACGAACATGTTGGCGCATTTGCGTGAGCAGGAATAGTTATTGCAACGTGGCGCATACTTAAAGGAATAGAAACCAGCTGGTGACTTGCGCCGGATGTGCGGAATCGTTGCGCGCATGGGCGCAGACACATTCTTAAATACAGAACAGACATCGGGCACTTGCTCATTGTAATGCTGATAATGTTAATGAGCTTTTCCTTATCACATGGAGAATATTGCTTCCAGTTTTATTCCATTCATTAATTTCTTTTTGAAACTACTCAATAATCATTCTAGAGATCTTCCTGCTATCAACAACTGTGCGGATATTCCCTGGACTTGGATGTGAAATGTCATAATTGTCAAAATGTAATTGTGTGCATTTTATGGTGATAATCTATAATCATTGGTGGACCTGAAAGTTCCATGAAAACATCTTCTTAATACATGTCTGTGTATTGTGCATTCTGGACAATTCATTTCCCCATACACTGTGCAATGTGATTGGATGACATATAAATCTTCCCATCTCTCTGAGCAATTCTTTCCCCATACACTGTGCAATGTGTAAAGGGTTAATACCCAAAAAGAGAAAGCAGCTTGTGTCTGGTGGTGTAGCTGATTAGTAACTCCTACTTAGAATGTGTCAGCACAAAACCAGATGCAGTTCCGTGCGTTTTTTTTCTGTCCTGAGGCTGGATTCACATCTATGGCATTTTTAGTGCTTTTTGCATTTTGCAGATTTGCACTACAGAACATGTTCCATAGGAAACAATGTTAAATGGACTGTACTGCAAATCTGCAAAATGCATAAAGCACTAAAACTGCATAGGTGTGATTCAGCCTCAGGGCCAGTTCACACTAGATGCAGTTCCTTGCAGTTCTGTTTTTTTTTGCACCAATACAGTCAGTTCCGGTCAGTTTCTGACCAGAAACTGACTGCATGGTGTGAACTAGAGCCATTGGAATACATGGAAAACACTGTGCATGCATTTTTAGTGCAGAAAAAAGCGCACGGAACTGCGTCTGGTGTGAACTAGCACTAAAAATGCATGCAGTGTTTTCCATGTATTCCAAAGGCTCTAGTTCACACCATGCATTCAGTTTCTATTCAGTTCCGGTGCAGAAAAAAAGCGCTCGGAACTGCATCTGGTGTGAATTGGCCCTCAGAACTTTAGTTCTCAAAGAAACCAAAGGTAGTAATGTTGTAACCCCTTTTTCTTGAATCGTCTTCCAGGGCAGCATCCGAGAGATAGGCTCCTCCTCCCTAAAACAGGAAACACATTAGTCCACCATTATAAATTTCACAGTCTTACCTGCGTGCCTCAGTTGTTTTGTGTTTCCTCCGGACCCACAGGAGCTGCAAAGAATGTTTGTTATTTTTTCACTGTGTCTCTGTGCTTGTTGCAGGAGACCCCCTGCCAGCATCCCATACAGCCCAACGGGCCTTGGGAGGGCGAGCAGGAGCAGCACTGAGCAACCTTGCTCAAGCCTGAGATTTCGCCCCTACTGAGGGGTCTGCAATCATCCCCCCAGGCTGCAGGAGGACTCTGTCATCCCCCCCCATGCCGCTGCTCTAGGGCCTGCTATTCTGTTTTTTAGCAGGTCTGACCATCTCTTTCATATGCTTTCTATGAAAGCAGCTTCTCTAGGCAGCTGTCACTGTGAGGCAGCCAGGGGGATACATCAGCACATGTACTGGTGGACGCCCATTCCCCCCCCCCCCCCCCCGCCGCCGCCGCAGCACACCGATCGGGTAGGTTGTTTTTACCTTCTATCTGGTCCCCAGGTGGCCGCAGCCGATACCCCCGAGCGATGCGGCTGGTCCGGCCGGCCGCCCGCTCTCCGTGCGGCGCGGTGGCGTCCTCGGCACGCCGCCATGCAGGCCTCTCTATGGAGGCTCTGTGGGTGTGCCAAGATGGCGCCGGAGCAGAGGCGGTTCCGTTTCCGGGTGGCGGCCGTTTTCCCTTAGCCTAGCTCCGGGAGGAGATAGAGCAGGACACTCAGGACTTCTGGGGGCGGGAGTTTAAAAAAAAAAAAAAAAGAAATAAAAAGAAAAAGCAAATATATACACTTAGGTTACAAAATAACCTTTGATACATGTCCCTTCCTATCAGTACCATGGAGGAGTATACCAAAAGGCAGCGGCATGTGCAGGTGTGTCCACCAACCTGCACGGGGTCAGCTGGGGGCGGGGCCGGAGCTTATGCAGGAAGCAGTTAAAAACGCCCTCTAAGCAGAGGATCCTGGTGGCTGATCATGTCTGACGCTTCTCCACCCTGCCCTGCAGATCCTGCGAGCCAGGACAGCTCCAAGGTAAGCCAGAATACTCTAGAGTTATCTCTGTCTTAACCTCTCTACAAAACTACCTACCTTCAGGCAGTCTTTGACCACCTGCCTCACGGGGACTTTGTTTACTATGCTTGCTTCTAGGCAAAGACCCCCGAGGAAAGGAAGGCGAAAAGCAAAACATGTGCCTCATGCAGCCACAGGCTTTCCCCAGATTGGAAAAAACCCTTATGTCAGAAATGCATAGACAAAATGGTGGCCAAAGAATCCCAGGGATTTTTGAAAGACCTGCTCAATTCTTTTAAGAAAGAAATTCAGAGCACCATGGCGCCACTACGCTCAGCTATTGAAAAATTAGAAGCACCATCAAGTGTCGGTCAGGCCAGTATCCCATCTACCAGCGGAACATACATTCCGGCGGGCAACACGGTACAGGCAGAACAAGAGGTGGATTCAGATGAATCCGAGCAATCTGAATCGGAAGATGAATCTGTTCAGACTCAGAGGAGGAAGATGACACTGCAGACTGCAACCTGTTTCCCTCAGAGGACACAGACAGTCTTCTTAAAGCCATCACAGACACTCTAGGCATTAAAGAACAGAAAACCGCAGAGCTCACTATAAACGACAGGATGTACAAGGGGCTACAGCCCAAGAAGCCAAGAACGTTCCCTGTACACCAAACCCTTAAAGACATAGTCAAAAAAGAATGGGAAGACCCAGAGAAAAAACTTTTTATACCCGCCACAATCAAATGCAGATACCCGTTTGCGGAAGCAGACATCAAAACCTGGGCTAAATGCCCCAAGGTGGATGCCTCTCTGGCAAAAATGACAAACAAATCTAACTTGGCCTTTGATGACGCAGGTACCCTAAGCGACCCCATGGAAAAGAAAATAGAAGCCCTCCTGAAAAGGGCATGGGAAGCAGGGGCGGCAAACCTAAATCTGGCTATTGCTTCCACCTGCACAGCCCGGACTTTGCTAATCTGGCTAACCCAGCTGCAAGAACTGCTGGAAAATGACACGCCCAGGGAAGAACTAATAAAAACCATCCCCACACTGACAAGAGCGGCAGCATTCTTAGCAGATGCCTCAGCGGAAACTGTCAGAATATCCTCTAGGACCACAGCACTACTGAACTCAGCCCGCAGAGCCCTGTGGTTGAAATCTTGGGGAGGGGATGCCCCTTCCAAGAACCGATTATGTGGGTTCCCATTCACTGGAGACCTACTTTTCAGACCTGAACTAGAAACAGTCCTGGATAGGACTGCAGCAAAGAATAAGGGGTTCCCTCAAACCAAGAAGAAACAAGGGAAGGTGCCCTTTCGGCATTTTAAGAAATTTAACAAGCCAGGGGCAAAGAAGAGCTGGGGTCAACAAAACAAAAAAGGCAAAGGTGAATTCATCCTCAAGCCTCCTAACCAAAAGAACAAAAAACAATGACTGTCTCCAGATGGGGGGCAGACTTGCGGCCTTTTCCCGCCAATGGGAGGAGACAACAAAAAACAAGTTCATATTGCGCACCATAGCGGACGGCTACGCAATAGAATTCTCCACCCGCCCCCCAACCAAATACCTAGCAACCATGCTACCAAAGAACAGCGACCAAGCAAGAGGTTTTTTAGAATCCCTGCAGAACCTGCAGGATCAGAAGGTGATTCGTCACGTTCCTCAAGAGGAGGAACAAAGGGGCTTCTACTCCCATATCTTCACAAAAAGAAAACCGTCAGGCAAACTAAGACTGATACTAAACCTCAAACCACTCAACCGAGGGATAAAATACAAGAGATTCAGAATGGAATCTATCTATTCGATCAGGAACATC
The DNA here is from genome assembly GCF_042186555.1 of Aquarana catesbeiana. Classification (NCBI taxonomy): domain Eukaryota; kingdom Metazoa; phylum Chordata; class Amphibia; order Anura; family Ranidae; genus Aquarana; species Aquarana catesbeiana. The sequence continues at coordinate 490,886,260 of NC_133324.1, read as the reverse complement.
CTGCCACGGGAGACATTTATGGCAGCACTAGACCTACAGGATGCCTACCTACATGTCCCCATAAGGGAGGATCATCAAAAGTTCCTGAGGTTCGCAATTCAGGGGCCAGCAGCTGCTCTGCACCTACAGTACACAGCTCTCCCCTTCGGAATCTCTTCGGCACCAAGAATATTCTCAAAAATAATGGCGGAAGCATTAAAGGGTTTAAGGCAGCAGGGTATTGGAATAATACCATACTTAGAGGACCTACTGTTCTTTGCGGACTCGGCAGAAATCTTAGAAAACAACTTGCGCACAAGTATGGCCTATCTGCAAAACCTGGGATGGATAGTGAATGCAGAAAAATCTCAAATGACCCCAAGCCAGAGAGTGGTATACTTGGGATATGTGCTGGATTCCAGAATGTCAAAAATTTTCCTAACAAAGGAAAAGGACGAAAAAATGACACAGGCAAGTACCTCCCTGTTAAGGAATCATTCCACAACAATCAGGCATGGAATGTCCATACTAGGACTGATGACGTCTTCCATTCCAGCCATCACCTGGGCACAGATTCACATGAGACCCCTACAGAACTACATTCTGTCTCAGTGGGATGGCAGGCAAGCATCCCTAGACAAGTCCATTCCCGTCCCAGCCACAGTCAAACAAACACTCCACTGGTGGCTCAACCCACTTCAGTACATTGAGGGGCGCAGATGGCCTCAAGTCGATCCAGTCAGGATCACCACCGATGCAAGCGCCCTGGGATGGGGAGCACACATGGAAGGGCTGTGCTCACAAGGGAAATGGACATCCAAATGGTCCCAAGCCTCCTCAAACTTGAGAGAGCTGAAAGCTGTGGGGGAAGCACTAAAAGCTTTCAAGCCAGCATTACAGGGGAGAGATGTAAAAGTACAATCAGACAACGCCACGACCGTCGCATACCTAAACAGACAAGGTGGTACAAAGTCCCAAAACTTGATGAGGCTGACACAATCAATCCTACTATGGGCAGAAGCGAACACAAGATCGATATCCGGTATTCATCTGAAAGGAACAGACAATACATTGGCAGATTTCCTGAGCCGGAAAACGATAAGACAAACAGAATGGTCACTGAACCAAACCACCACCTTCGCTCAAATCACTCAAAAATGGGGAATACCCGAAGTAGATCTATTCACTTCCAAGGCAAATGCAAAATCTCCGATATTTTTCTCCCTGGACCCTACAGATGGCAACAGCGGGGTAGATGCTTTCAACCAAAGCTGGAAATGGCATCTATGCTATGCATTCCCTCCAACTGCCATAATCCCAAAGGTAATTCAAAAAATCAAGGCAGAGAAAACAACGGTGATACTAATAGCACCGCACTGGCCCCAGAGAGCATGGTTCAGTCACTTGAAAAACCTCAGCATACAACCTCAGCTGACACTGACGGACCGGCCGGATCTACTATCACAGGGCCCGGTCAACCACCCGAATTACAAGATCCTGAAGCTCTCAGCTTGGTTACTGAGAGGGTAAAACTCCAGAACAAAGGACTGTCAGACAGAGTGATCAACACCATCTTAAACAGCAGGAAGTCGGTAACGAGGGCTATCTATGAGAAAATAAGGAAAAAGTTTGTTTCTTGGTACAAAAACAGACCAATCTCCAACGGAGGGATAATTTCAACAATTTTGGACTTCCTACAAGATGGTGCAGACAAAAACATATCGCCAAGTACCCTGAAGGTACAAGTTGCAGCACTCTCCTCGGTCATGGATACTAGACTAGCGGAGGACCCGCTGATAAGACGATTTCTTATAGCACTTAAAAGAACTAGACCAGCCAAAGTGTACAGAACTCCCACCTGGGACATGGGCACGGTACTTAAGGGCTTTCTTTCCCCTCCGTTTGAACCTATGGAAGAAAGCTCAGACAAAAACCTCACGTTAAAAACTGCGCTCCTTCTGGCCCTAGTATCCGCCAGAAGAGTGAGCGAAATCCAAGCTCTGTCTACAATAGAACCATACTGTCTGATACATCTGGACAAGATAATTCTCTCTCCAGATCCGGCCTTTTTACCCAAGGTCTCTTCTACGTTCCATAGAACCCAAAACATCGTCATACCCTCACTTCCAACAACCATGGATAGTAGGAAAAGGGACATTTACAGTAAACTAGATGTAAGGAACACGCTCATAGCGTATCTCGAAAGAACGAAGGAATGGCGTAGAATGACCTCCCTTTTCGTTCTCTATGCAGGAGTCAACAGAGGGAAACAAGCTTCAAAAAGTACCATCAGCAGATAGATAAGGATGGCCATACAGATTACCTATAAGGCACAGAATCTCACGCCACCTAGTGAAATCAGAGCGCACACAACTAGAGCCTGGGCAACCTCGGTTGCAGAGAAGGCAGGGGCAACTCCGGAGCAGATCTGCAGGGCAGCGACATGGTCGAGCTTCAGTACCTTCGCAAAGCACTACCGGATAGACCAGCTGTCTGACCAAGACCAAGCATTTGGTCGCAAAGTGCTCCAGTCTCTAACCCCACCCTAGTAAGTATTGCTTGATACATCCTCTCGGATGCTGCCCTGGAAGACGATTCGAGAAAACAGAGTTAGGTACGTGGTAACTCTTTTTCTAAGAAGTCTTCCAGGGCAGCACTAGTTCCCACCCTTAAAATGACAAATACCAGGTACAGCGGGGGAGCTTTGAGCTTACGGGGAATTCCTTCGGTGCTTTAACACAACTGAGGCACGCAGGTAAGACTGTGAAATTTATAATGGTGGACTAATGAAGCAAACAGAATATTGGCATGCATTAAAAGGGGGATCAACTGCAGAGATAAAACGATAATTCTCCCGCTCTACAAGACTCTGGTCCGGCCGCACCTGGAGTATGCTGTCCAGTTCTGGGCACCAGTCCTCAGGAGGGACGTACTGGAAATGGAGCGAGTACAAAGAAGGGCAACAAAGCTAATAAAGGGTCTGGAGGATCTTAGTTATGAGGAAAGGTTGCAAGCACTGAACTTATTCTCTCTGGAGAAGAGACGCTTGAGAGGGGATATGATTTCAATTTACAAATACTGTACTGGTGACCCCACAATAGGGATAAAACTTTTTCGCAGAAGAGAGTTTAATAAGACTCGTGGCCACTCATTACAATTAGAAGAAAAGAGGTTTAACCTTAAACTACGTAGAGGGTTCTTTACTGTAAGAGCGGTAAGGATGTGGAATTCCCTTCCACAGGCGGTGGTCTCAGCGGGGAGCATTGATAGCTTCAATAAACTATTAGATAATCACCTGAATGACCGCAATAAACAGGGATATGTAATGTAATACTGACACATAATCACACACATAGGTTGGACTTGATGGACTTGTGTCTTTTTCAACCTCACCTACTATGTAACTATGTAATGTGTTTCCTGTTTTAGGGAGGAGGAGCCTATCTCTCGGATGCTGCCCTGGAAGACTTCTTAGAAAAAGAGTTACCAGGTACCTAACTCTGTTTTTTGAACAAGCGTGAAAAATATATTGCTTACAAAGAGGGGATTATTTCCAGCATATTATCTGTGTGATCATGTGTGTGTCTATATATATTATAATAAATCTATATAAAAAAAAACACTCACACAGCATACATTAAGGCCCGGTTCACACTTGTGCGATGCCAGACATCGCATGTAATTCGCAGCACACTGCCGTTCACATTACATGATATCCATTGTACTCTGCTAAAAATATATATAATGTTTGAGGGTTCTAATTAATTTTCAAGCAAAAAAATACAGATTTTAACTTGTAAATAGAAATAGGCTTGGTCCTTAAGGCCCGGTTCACACTTGTGCAATGCCAGACATCGCATGTAATTCGCAGTGCACTGCCGTTTACATTACATGCAATGTCTGTGCGGTGCGATATTAGCCGTACAGATAGTATGGCTGATATCGCACCGCATTCGGTGCAAACACGCACAGGACCCTTTTTTCCATTTGGACCAGAATCGTATCGCGTGGGTGTTCACACTTATGCGATCCGATTCATGTCCAAACTGTCAGTTTGCAGTGCGATATGCAAGCTGAACTGGGGGTGTTGTTAACAATGTATTGACACTCCCCAGTGATTCGCATATGGCAGTGTGAACTGACAGTTCGGACATGAATTGGATCGCATATGTGTGAACACCCATGCGATCCGATTCTGGTCCGAACAGAAAAAAGGGTCCTGTGCGTGTTTGCACCAAATGCAGTGCGATATCAGCCATACTATCTGTGAATTACATGCAATGTTTGGCATCACACAAGTGTGAACCAGGCCTTAAGGACCAAGCCTATTTCTATTTACAAGTTAAAATCTGTATTTTTTTGCTTGAGAATTAATTATAACACTCAAACATTATATATAGTTTTAGCAGAGTACAATGGATATCATGTAATGTGAACGGCAGTGTGCTGCAAATTACATGCGATGTCTGGCATCGCACAAGTGTGAACCGGGCCTTAAGGACCAAGCCTATTTCTATTTACAAGTTAAAATCTGTATTTTTTGGCTTGAAAATTAATTAGAACCCTCAAACATTATATATATTTTTAGCAGAGTACAGTGGATATCATTGCAATAATTTTTTCACACTGAGGCATTTTGCAGGCTCTAAAAATAGCGCCTGCAAAGCACCCTGAAAGAGCAGCTCCATTCACTCCAATATGAAAGCACTGGAGACACAGTAGCGGCTGTTTCAGGGTGCTTTGCAAGCACTATTTTTAGCGCCTGCAAAACGACTCAGTGTGAAAGGGGTCTTCATGTACAATCTGTGGCATGTAAACTCCCCCTCAATGTAAACCCAAGATAACAAAAAACAGGGAAAGTCTTTGGGGTTGATTTACTAAAGATAAATCCACTTTGCACTACAAGTGCAGTTGGTGGAGAACCGAGGGGGACATGCAAGGAAAATTAAAAAACAGCATCTTTGCTTCTACATTGTTGGATGTTAAAATCACCAATGCTTCCCCTCAGATTTTCAGCGACTACACTTGTATTGCAGAGTAGATTTGCTTTTAATAAACCCCAAATTACCTAAGAATGTGGGGTGTTACACAACAAAGTGCAATTTGCCTAATGGGGATACTAGTTAGATTGACCTGTGAGTCCCCAAGGAAAGGCATTGGTAGGGTTTTACCCTCACTTCCTGTTTAGTTATATGACAGAAAGTGAAGACAATTTTCAGAAAAGGGACACAAAGCCCAACCTAAAAAAGACAAGCAGGGGTTCTAATACTCACTTGGTTTCCCTCAAATGCCCAAAATTAGAATAGGATTGTCTGGAGCGCGATTTTAGCTCAGTGCTCTAAATCCGTGCTTCTCAACAGGCCATGTTTGCAGGTTTTCCTTCATCTTGCCCTGGTGCTTTAAATCGGTCAATGGCTTGGTATTTTGGTCAGCTATTTTAGCCAAGATAAAATTCCCTAAACATGTCCTGTCGGGGGTACTTGAGAACTGAGGCTGAGAACCACTGCACTAAAATGGAAAATTGAATACTTACCTCTCTGTAATTTCTTTCCTGGTGCCTATCCATGGCAGCATACACACAATCTATGCAGATGCTACCATGAAGGCACCAGGAAAGTAACTTAGACAAATCACACATTTTTGGGATTTGACATGCCAATCAGCCTAGTTAAGCTGCAGCTAGGAAATGTGTTGCATGAAAAGTAACAAAAAACACAAAAATTTGCTACAAATTTTATTGGTCAACAAAACAGGACTTAGAAAAGAGCAAGGAAAGCAAAAAACACATGTATGTTAATTTGAGACACTAGAATATGGTTAACATGAGTTAAAAGGAGTGTGCCCACAAATGGATAGCTATTAAGGAATTAAACATTAGTCAACATCTTGAGAACGTTTTTGCAAAATAATGCAGCACAGACAATTAAATCAAAGTGAACAACCTACAAATGACACACATTGACATCAAATATATTTCAAGGGAAAATATCACCCACCCAAAAAATGCAATAAACCAAAGTAAAAAGAAAAACTTGCTCGAAAACACATCTGTTTTGCAAAGACAAACAAAATACATAGAGAAAATACATGTGTTACAAACTCAATAAGGACACCCAAATGTACTCTCTTGCTGGCCCCACACACACAATCTTGGCTATTTTCAGGGCAAAGAATGCTATCTGCAAGCTTTATATAACATAGGTTTGTGTGCTAATGATGCAATTGCAAACACAAGGACAGTCCATGCAACACACAAAATGCAAGTTCACCCAATGTAGAGAGAACTTCAAAGTGGGTACACCTGTTAAGGATGTCCTTAAATTACTAACCCAAAAAACACACCCTGAGCATGCCCAGAAACATCCAAGTGCTGTTCACACACACAAAAAAAACTTAAGTCCCTAAGCATGCCCAGACCAATCCAAATGCAGCTAACACGAAATAAGCCACCCCCCTGTCCAAAATGAAACACATCATCCATCATGTCCTTAATTAAGGTTAAGAAAAAAGAAGGTTGAAAAAAGTACTGGGCTGCATCAAAAACACACCAAAAACATATCATAAATGCACTGGATCGCATCAAAAAGGCACATGCATCTTGACTGCGTTTCTATGGAGTGAACTAGCCCTAAAGCTAGTAACTTGGGGGGGGGGCTTACTCTGCCTGTAAAGTGGTGCATCTGTAGCATGTATCCAAAATGCTGCTTCAAAGATGTACGGCTTTAGAGAAAACATCCAAATCGACATTGCAGCTGAAAGATTTTAACACAAAACTAAAAATAGCCTGCCCCCCACGTGAAAAATACCACCCCAAAATCTAAAAATATTGTGCCCCTCCCACGCACTAACAAATCCCTAGCCAAACACACAGCAAGCCAGCCCATGAAAGGGGGGTGGGTGCTTAGGGGCAGAAGGGGCTCGGGCACCCCAAAAGTCAACCACCTTGTCCCCATATTCAGGGGGACAAGGGCCTCTTCCACACAACCCTAGGCTGGGGTTGTGGGGGGCTGCAGACAGGGGGGCTTTACAGAATGTGGAAAGCCCCTTTAAACTAGTGGGTACAAGGTGCTTTGTGGTTGGTATTGGGCTGAGCCCAACATGCCCCAAAGGCAGACACCTATGTTGAGTGCATGTGGCCTTGTATGGTTCAGGAGGGAGTTGGGCAATCGCTCTTCTTGCCCCTTTCCTAGCTGGCCCTGTTGTATGCTCTGAAAAAGGATGTGGTTTGGATTGGTGAAGGCAGCTCACAGCCTTTGGAGATTGGATAATGGAGTGTGGTGTTCCCCTTTAAGCCTGAGTTCACACATGTGCGGTGCGAATTGAAGCTCAGGTTTCACAGGGAAGATAAAAATCAGTTGTTCAAAGGCTTCTCTGCGTTGTAGCTGCGGATCAGTGAACAGGGAGAGGGGGAGGTGTAGTGAGGAGAAGGTAAAAATCCTTGTTCAGAACGCAATGCATCTGCGAATCAGATGGGTTCCCATAGGAGGTAATGGGCTTGTAATTCGCACCGCAATGCCCAAAAAACGCACACGTTTTTTGTGCAATGTGCAGTGCAAATGCATCGCACATATGTCCTGCGAATTGGATGCGGTGTAAGCCGTTTCTAATTCGCATAGGTGTGAACGGGGCTAAAAGCAAAAGCTAACCCAAGGAAATCATATGTATGAGAGGGGGAAGGTTAAAAGCCCTTTTAGGAGGAGCTAGAGTAGCGAGAGTCTTTTTACATAATTTTAACAAGGTACATGTCACATGTTGGCAACGTAACATGCTAACATGACCAGTGTGCAAATATCTGTCAAAAAAACACATAAAAGTGAACCAGTGTAAAAAAAAAAAAAAAAAGTCAAGTTTAGAGGTGCGCCCATTCAACCCACGCAAATGCATTTATGTTACTTGACATTTACTAAGATTTTGGCTGCGCAGTGAACCAACGCATTTGAACGAGCGCAAATGCCGCTTGCGCATGCGCAGTGCTTAAATTGACCTCACGCAGTTCTAAATGTACTTGCAGGCACAGCAAACTTATTCAGAAAAAGTTACTTTCTCATTCTATTTTGGGCATATTAGTTACTTGGGCAGTTATTACTATACTTCTTCACATCACCCCACATCACCCCCATAATATTGGCAATTCCAGCTTCTTTTAATTTTAGATTGAAGATGTCCTGTGCCATGTCCATAGTGATCGCGTCCTCCCATGTGCCGAGATTACTGTAGTAAATGGGGAATAGTGCTGTGTTAGGCTCTATTCACACTAATGCGCTTTTTGATACATTTTGCAGAAATGCATGGGAATTTTTTAACATGGGTTCCTATGGAACATGTTCACATCAATGCATTTTTGTGCCTCTGCGTTTTTGGAAAGGGTCGGGGACTTTTTTCATGCAAAAAGCAGCGTTTTGTATGTAATAGGATTCAATGGACCTGAATCCAAAATGCAAGTGCCGTGTTTCTACATCAGTTTTACCGCTTTTTTGCCGCGTTTTGCGTTTTTTTTTTCTTTCTTTTTTTTTTTTTTTAAACTGTATACAGAATAAAAGAAACACTGTAAAAAACAAAAAACAAAACGCCGCAAAAACGCATGTTCAAAAACATGGCAAGCACCGCAAAAAGCATTGCAGAAACGCTCAAAAGGAACATGCATAGATGTGAATCGAGCCTTACTGGCGCAAACGTTTCATAAATACCTAAACGTAGGTTGCGCCTCAGTGTGCACCTCAACTCATGGCGCAAATGGTTCGTAAATCAGCCCCCGTGTATGGGGAAATGAATTGCTCAGACAAATGAGTGTATTTAACCGCTTCAGCCCCGGAAGATTTTACCCCTTTCCTGACCAGAGCACTTTTTGCGATTTGACACTGCGTCGCTTTAACTGATAATTGCGCGGTCGTGCGCCGTGGCTCTCCAACAAAATTGACGTCCTTTTTTTCCCCACAAATAGAGCTTTCTTTTGGTGGTATTTGATCACCTCTGCGATTTTTTATTTTCGGTCGGGAAGGGGTTAAACGTCATCCAATCACATTGCACAGTGTATGGGGAAATGAATTGTCCAGAATGCACAATACACAGACATGTATTGAAAAGATGTTTTCATGGAATTTTCGGCTCCACCAATGATTAAAGATTATCACCATAAAATGCACAATTACAAGTCCAGGGAACATCCGCACAGTTGTTGATAGGAGGAAGATCTCTAGAATGAATATTGAGTTGTTTCAAAAAGAAGTGAATGAATGGAATAAAACTTGCAGCAATATTCTCCATGTAATAAGGAAAAGCTCATTAACATGATTAGAACTACAATGAGCAAGTGCCCGATGTATAAGCAGTTGTGCAGGCTGGAGAACGCAGATGCCCCTGTGTGCAACACACATATTTAACAAGCTAAAACGTGTGCGCCCTGTCGGGCGAGGATGAAATGGTGAGCTATGACAATGAGCATGTGCAGTTGAGTAAGCTGAAAGAAGGGTGTAAAAAGGCTTGATTAGTTGTAAGACAGATCTACATGTTCTGGACAGAATTTGTGCATTTAAACAATATTATATACATACTTTTTAGCCTGGTAACAGAAGATGGTAAACTGTAGTAAAGTTATCCACAATATTCAGACAAAAATGTAGAAGATTACATTGGCTGCGCTTGCTAATGGTAGGCGCGAAGGAATGCGCATGTGCGCAATAGCGCTTCCTATGTAAATATGGTTTGGTGCATATAAGTGCACCATAATTTTTGATAAATGTCTTGAGTCCCGTTTTTTGTGCAATTGCTCCAATTTCTCCACTGCACCACAGGCGCAGGTGATTTAGTAAATCACCCCCTATGTGTCAAGGATATTAAATGGTGTTGAGATGTCTGCTGTGTGCAAAGTCTTTTGAAGGGCGTAAGTTGTCTCGAGCACTGTAAACCCTTATCTAATAATTTTAAGTAGTGTGCAAGTAGTAGGTATGTCCAGGGAGGTATCGGTGGCCGATCCAGCTGGGTGGAAAGTTGGGATGCGGAGAGGAGTTTGCCTTGGTGAAAAAACTGATGTTAAAGCTACAAGTTAGTGTAGTGCGTCCTCCTCACAGTGTTCAGCTAAAGCTACAAGTTAGTGTAGTGCGACCTCTGCACAGTGTTCAGCTAAAGCTACAAGTTAGTGTAGTGCGTCCTCTGAACAGTGTTCAGCTAAAGCTACAAGTTAGTGTAGTGCACAGTGTTCAGCTAAAGCTACAAGTTAGTGTAGTGCGTCCTCCTCACAGTGTTCAGCTAAAGCTACAAGTTAGTGTAGTGCGTCCTCTGAACAGTGTTCAGCTAAAGCTACAAGTTAGTGTAGTGCACAGCGTTCAGCTAAAGCTACAAGTTAGTGTAGTGCATCCTCCTCACAGTGTTCAGCTAAAGCTACAAGTTAGTGTAGTGCATCCTCTGAACAGTGTTCAGCTAAAGCTATAAGTTAGTGTAGTGCGTCCTCCTCACAGTGTTCAGCTAAAGCTACAACTTAGTGTAGTGCGACCTCTGCACAGTGTTCAGCTAAAGCTACCTGTAGAAGGTTGGTGGTGTTTTCCTGATCCTATCACTACCGCTGGCAGCTACATTGTTTACACGTTAGTGTAGTGCGTGCTCTGCACAGTGTTCAGCTAAAGCTACCTGTAGAAGGTTGGTGGTGTTTTCCTGATCCTATCACTACCGCAGGCAGCTACATTGTTTTAACGTTAGTGTAGTGCGTCCCCTGCACAGTGTTCAGCTAAAGCTATCTGTAGAAGGTTGGTGGTGTTTTCCTGATCCTATCACTACCGCAGGCAGCTACATTATTTACACGTTAGTGTAGTGCGACCTCTGCACAGTGTTCAGCTAAAGCTACCTGTAGAAGGTTGGTGGTGTTTTCCTGATCCTATCACTACCGCAGGCAGCTACATAATTTTAACGTTAGTGTAGTGCGACCTCTGCACAGTGTTCATCTAAAGCTACCTGTAGAAGATTGGTGGTGTTCTCATACTACAGGCAGGCAGTTGATTTTGCTAGCTGCAGTATCTCACTGCAGGCCATTAGTATGTCTGGAAGGCCAACAAGGAGAGGCAGACAGTCACAAGCCAATAAAAGATGGCAAGCAGGCTCTGTGTCTAGAGGCAACAGTGCTGGATCCTCATTAGCACGTGGCCGTGGGACACGCTTGGCCTTTTTTTCGGCAGCTGGCCGTGTTGAGCCACAACATGCGGAAGACTTGGTCGAGTGGATGACCAAGCCGTCCTCATCCTCTCTCACCCATGCTGAGGGTACTTTGTTTGGCAAAGCAGCTGCCAATGCGGCCTCTTCCCTCGGCTCAATGGCATCAGTGACTCCTTCCCTTGCCCCACCATGTCCTCTTGAGGAGTCCCTTGAACTGTTTGACCACAGTGTTGGGTACATGCTCCAAGAGGATGCCCATGGTTTAGAAGGCTCTGATGATGATACTGAGCTAGATGAAGGCAGTAACGTGAGCATGGACAGAGGGGGTGCCCAAGAAGGACAGCAATCTGGCGGTCATGCTCCCCATGCTGCAGAATACTGCCAGGTTTGCACCAGTGATGAGGAGGGAGGGGATGATGAGGTCACTGACTCAACGTGGGTGCCTGATAGGAGAGAGGAGGAGGAGGCACATCACCAACGAGGCAGGATGCCCTCCAGGGGCCAGCCGAAGGGCAGCACACTGACTGCATCACACCGCAAAGCTCCGCATGTGCAGGGCGCTGCTGTCTCTGCGCGTTATTCCAAAAGTTCTTTGGTGTGGGGCTTTTTTGAGACGAGTGCATCATATCGCACCGCTGCTATTTGCAACATATGTCTCAAGCGTATCTCGTGTGGCCAAAACATCTCCCGCTTGGGCACCACATGCTTGACCAGACATATGTTGACCTGCCATGCAGTTCATTGGCAAGCATATCTAAAAGACCCACACCTAAGAACAAAGAGGACCTCTCCTTGCTCCTCATCAGCTGAGATCTCCAACCCCACTATACCTTCAGTCCTCTCTGAGACCTGCACTGAGAGGAATGAAGGTGTAGAATTAGGTGTGTCACAGCCAAGTACTTGTGGGCAATCTGCTTTCGGTACACCGACGTCAGATTGTACCAGGCAAATTTCCCTGCCCCAGCTGCTACACCGCCAAAAGAAGTTGGCTCCCAGCCATCCACATGCACAGCGGTTGAATGCTAGCTTGGCAAAATTGCTAGCACTTCAACTGCTACCTTTTCAGTTGGTAAACTCTGCCCCCTTCCGTGAGTTTTTGGAATGTGCGGTTCCTCAGTGGCAGGTACCCAAACACCACTTTTTCTCACGGAAGGTGATTCCGGCTCTCTACCGGCACGTGGAAGGCAATGTCCATGCCTCGCTGGACAGGGCAGTCAGCGGTAAGGTGCATATTACCGCTGACTTATGGTCCAACAGGCATGGACAGGGATGTTACCTAAGTTTTACCGCGCATTGGGTGACTCTTCTGGCAGCTGGGAAGGATGCAGCACAAGGTGCAGTAGTGTTGGAGGTTGTTACGCCACTACCTCAAAAAATGCCACTACTAATGATTCTGACACACCTCTCTCCTCCACCCCCTCCTCTTCTTCTTCCTCCATGGCCTCTTCCTGTGCTTTGTCCTCGGAACCAGCGGTGCTCCGTAGGCGTTCAAGGGGCTACTCAAGTATGCAGGCCAAAAGATGCCATGCAGTACTTGAGCTGGTGTGCTTGGGGGACAGGAGCCACACTGGGGCAGAGGTTCTGTCAGCTCTGCAGGGGCAGGTTCAGAGGTGGTTGATGTCACGCCAACTTAAGGCAGGAATAGTGGTTTGCGACAATGGCACCAACCTCCTCTCCGCCCTCCGACAGGGACAAATGACCCATGTGCCCTGTTTGGCTCACATCCTTAACTTGGTGGTGCAGCGGTTCTTGGGCAGGTACCCAGGCTTACAGGATGTCCTGAGGCAGGCCAGGAAAGTCTGTATGCATTTCCCCCGGTCATATAATACCAGTGCTCGACTGGCAGACCTCCAAAAGGAATTTAACCTGCCCAAGAACCGCCTAATCTGTGACATGCCCACCAGGTGGAACTCAACGTTGGCCATGCTGCAGCGGCTGCACACGCAGCAGAGGGCCATCAATGAGTACCTGTGCAACTATGGCACCAGGACACGGTCAGGGGAGCTTGGTTTTTTTTCCCCACGCCAGTGGGCCATGATCAGGGATGCATGCACTGTCCTGTCACCATTTGAGGAGGCCACGAGGATGGTGAGCAGTGACAGTGCATGCATCAGTGACACTGTCCCCCTTGTCCACCTGTTGGAGCACACGCTGCATGGAATGATGGACAGGGCACTTGAGGCAGAACAGAGGCAGGAAGAGGAGGACTTCCTTAGCTCTCAAGGCCCCCTTTATCCAGACAGTGTTCCTGCGTGCCCGCTGATCACACAGGAAGAGGAGGAGGAGGAGGATTGTGTCAGTATGGAGGTGGAGCCTGGCACTCAGCATCAGCAGCAGTCTTTAAGGGATCATTTACAGTCCCAAGAAACACATGGACTTGTACGTGGCTGGGAGGAGCTGGCTGCGGATCATGTCGTTCTTAGTGACCCGAGGACTCCGGACTGAATGCCTCAGCAAACCTACGCTGCATGGCCTCCCTGATCCTGCAAAGCCTGCAGAAGGATCCTCGTATTCGTGGTATCAAGGAGAAGGAACAATACTGGCTGGCAACCCTCCTTGAGGGTAAGGTTGCGGACCTTATCTTGCCGTCGCAGAGGGAGCAGAGGATGAAACATCTTCGGGAGGCCTTGCAGAAAGGTCTGTGCAACGCGCTCCCAGAGACTGGGAGGTTACAAACTCCTGTTTCTGGACAACTTGTTGCTGAGGCTTCGGTCAGTCAAAGAAGGAGCGGTGGAGAAGGTGGCCATCTGACCGATGCGTTCAGACAATTTTTTAGTCCGCAGCCCCAAGGTATGATCGGTTTCAGCAACCATTGCCAGCGTCTGTTTTACATGGTGCAGGAATACCTAGGGGCAAGATCTGACTTGGACACCTTTCCCACCGAAAATCCTCTGGGTTACTGGGTCTTGAGGATGGATCACTGGCCAGAGCTTGCACAGTATGCAATTGAGCTACTGGCCTGTCCTGCATCCAGCGTTCTTTCGGAACGCACATTCAGTGCTGCTGGAGGCTTTGTAACTGATCACAGGGTGCGTCTGTCCACCGACTCGGTCAATAGACTGACCTTCATAAAAATGAATTAGTCTTGGATCACCACCAGCTACCAAGCATCTGATGCTGATGTAACCGAATACATTTTTTTGAAATGTCAGATCCCTTCAAAGACTGCCTATGCTGATGCTGAGTGACTATCCTGTTATACTGAGTAATTATCCTCTTCCTCCTCAATGATCATGATGATAGCTTGTAAGAACATGTTTGGTTCTGGGCGCCGCCAGTCCCGCCACCAGTGCCTAAGGCCCAATTTTTCAGCCCCTGTTTAACAGGGGCGTGTAATTGCAATTTTTCATACAATTCTTTGCAGCAGGGCTAGTTCCTGCGCTCCAACTAGAGTATCTGTGAGGGGTTCCAGTGTTGTGGCACCAGCACCAGTGCCTAAGGCCCAATTTTTCAGCCCCTGTTCAACAGGGACATGTAAATAGAATTCTTGATCTAATATTTCACAGCAGGGCCCATTTCTGCGCCCACCAAGAGTATCTATGAGGACTTACAGTGTTGTGGCACCAGCACCACCACCACCAAAGGCCCAATTTTTCTTCCCCTGTTCAACAGGGGCATGTAATTACAATTCTTGATCTAATATTTCACAGCAGGGCCCTGTGAGGGCTTACAGTGTTGTGGCCACAACAACACCACATCCCAAATTTCTGCTGAGTGTATAGGGCAGGCCCCTACTTTCAAGCATCCAAATTACAAACGACTCCTACTTGAAAACGGAAGGAGACAACAGGAAGTGAGGTGAAATCTACCCCTAGGAAGGGAAATTCTCTCCTGTAAGAGTAAATATGGGAAAAACTTTTCTCCTTTCCACTGATGCTTTATCACCAATCCTTGTTTCACAAAAAACCCAAATTTTCAAAAAACACTTGTCATTGGGACAAAAAGTGAGGTGAAATTTTCTGAAGAGGAGCACAGACAGCAAAACAAATGTCACAGGGGTGATAACCCTTCCCTAGGTTTTCCAAAAAGCTTAAAATAGATTTTTTGGCTGGAGCTAAACACGTTAAAAATGTACCAGTTCAAAATTACAGATTCTACTTAACAAACCTACAGTCCCTGTCTTGTTTGCACCACCTGTATACTGCTGTTCAGAGTATATAGGGCCTGGGGCCCCACACCTTTCCTTTTTTAATTTGGGTGCGGGGTTCCCCTTAATATCCATACAAAGACCCAAAGGGCCTGGTAATGGACTTGGAGGTACCCATGCCGTTTGTCTCACTGATTTTCATCCATATTGCCAGGACCTGACATTACATTAAAGCCGCAAGCAGTTTTGAATTACTTTTTTTCCTTTAAAAATGACATTTTGTGCAGGGACTGTTCTAAGCAGGGGAAACACGCGCCACTTTACAGGCATACTATAGACACCCCCCAGGTACGATATTTAAAGGAATATTTCACTTTTTTACTTTAAGCATCATTAAAATCACTGCTCCCAAAAAAATGGCTATTTTTATAATTTTTTTTTGCATTGATACATGTCCCCTGGGGCAGGACCCGGGTCCCCAAACCCTTTTTAGGAAAATACTGTGCAAATTAGCCTTTAAAATGAGCACTTTTGATTTCGAACGTTCAAGTCCCATAGACGTCAATGGGGTTCTAACGTTCGTGCAAATTTTCGGTCCGTTCGCAGGTTCTGGTGCGAACCGAACCAGGGGGTGTTCGACTCATCCCAAGTTTTTGAATTCCGATAGCAGCTTCGGTATGGAGGTCACCGGGTTTGTTAGGAATAGCAATATGTTGTCTGCAAAGGCGGCATACTTATATTCCCTTTTAGGTGAGCGAATACCCTCAATGTCAGGACTGAGCGTTAGTTTGCGGAGGAATGGTTCGAGCATGAGCACGAAAAGGACAGGGGATAGGGGGCACCCCTGTCTTGTTCCATCGCTGATGGAGAAGGCATTTGATAGAGTGTTGTTGACTCGAACCCTAGCTGATGGACTCGTATACAGCAAGAGGATTAAGTCGGACATCCATGTAGTCCCATGCCACCCTGTCGAATGCCTTCTCCGCATCCAAGGACAGGAAAATGCCTTTTTGGTTCGTTTTGTGATATCAGGTGGTGGAGGTTAATTGCTTTGATGGTGTTGTCCCTGGCCTTACGTCCAGGGATAAATCCTACCTGGTCTTGGGAAATGATAGAGGGGAGAAACGATATAAGTCTATTGGCAAGTATCTTGGAAAATATCTTTATGTCCACATTTAGTAATGAAATTGGTCTGTAATTGCCTGTTCGTGTAGGGTCTTTATCATCCTTGGGTATGACTACAATGTGGGCTTCCAGCATCCCTTGTGTTAGGGGGTTTGAGGGGGAGATGGAGTTGAAAATGTGTAGGAAGGGTGTTTGCAAGGTATCTGAGAATGATTTGTAGTAAGCTGTGGAGAGATCACCTGGGCCAGGGCTCTTACCAGGTTT
Organism: Aquarana catesbeiana; assembly: GCF_042186555.1. Taxonomy (NCBI): domain Eukaryota; kingdom Metazoa; phylum Chordata; class Amphibia; order Anura; family Ranidae; genus Aquarana; species Aquarana catesbeiana. The sequence continues at coordinate 490,869,663 of NC_133324.1, read as the reverse complement.
TAGTTGTTTTATTGCTTGTTTCCATTCAGCTATGGTGATCGGGGATTTCAGGCCTGTGGTAATGTCTTTGGGGATCCTCCCCGAAGCAAATTGGTCTAGGAACGAGTTTATATCGTTAAGCCTTTTGGGGGGTGGGGTCGTGAGGGGGTCTGTCTTGTTAAGGTCATATAAGGAGGAGTAGTACTTCTCGAACTCCTCCGCTATTTCTTTGTTACGTGTGAGTATTTTGCTTGTTTGTGAGTGTAAATGGTGTATCATGTTGTTGGCTTTTTTCTTATGCAAGGCTTGAGCGAGGAGGTGGCCACATTTGTTTCTGTACTCGTAGAAGAGTTTTTGGGAAAGGGCGAATTTCGCCTTAAGGGAACGGCCCAGTTCTTCCTGTATGTGCATACGGGTCTCAATTAATTCTGAGTGAGTTTGTTGAGCTAGGGTTCGTTTGTGTAGTGCTTCTAGTTTTTTCAATTTGGTGAATAAGGTAGCGAGTCTAGTTTTCTTCTCTTTCTAGAGCGCTGCCTATAGGGAAATCAGTTTACCACGCACTACACATTTGTGGGCCTCCCATTGTGTCAATTTTGAAGTGTCTGGGGTGTCGTTTTCTGTGAAGTAGTTTGTCAGGCAATTGCGGATTTCTTGTTCTTTCGTGAAGTCTGTCAGAACAGATGGATCTAATCTCCATATGTATGTGTATTCAAATTTGTCAGGAAAGGTGAGCGTCACTGTGATAGGGTGGTGATCTGAGAATGTCATCGATTCTTTAGTAGTTTCTGTCAGATGTGAAGGGTTTGCCAGGTGTCGTGTAGCAGTAGATCTTGAAAACATCTCCTAATTTGTTTAAGTGCTCTATAGGGTAGGTGGGACTTTCCAGAGGAGGTGTCTAGGAGAGGGTCTAATGGGACATTAAGATCCCCTCCTAGGATCAGAATTCCTTCCTGGAAAGCGATTAGGTGCCATGTGATAGCTTGGAAGAAGGGAACCTGCGACGAATTGGGACTGTATATGTTTGCCATATGTGATTATCTTGTCTCTGAAGGTGCCTTTGAGAAAGATGAATCTTTCCTGGTCGTCAGTGAGTGTGTCTGATATTTGAATGGGGACCTTTTTGGAAAGGAGCACGAAGACTCTCTTTGATTTTGAGATGGGGGAGTGGTAGCTATCAGGATAAAAAGGCCATGATTGGTGTAGGGGTAGGGGTGCAAGTATGTTCGAAAGGACTCAGGGGAGTCAGAGACAAAGGGAGGGGAGAGGGGTCTGGGAAAGGGAAGCAAGCAAGAGGGTGGTGCGGGGTAGAAGGGGGGGGGTGAGTCTCGGGTGAGGTTAGGGAGACTGGTGGGAAAGATCAGGAGCGTGTGGTATAATCGGATGGGGGGATCAAGGAGTTGACCAGCAAACCTCCCTTTCAAGTGGGGAAGATTCCGGTGTGGGTCAGCGGTGTCTACTAGAGTCCACTGCCAGAGGGAGTAGTAGGTGACGTTCAACTAGATGGGTGAGTTCTATGTCCTTATGAAGTCGATAAGGCTATGTGGGGAGCTTTGTATAGGCTCTACCAGGGATAGCATGGAAAACTGGACTTCCAAGCGATCCCAGAGGGAGAATGCGTAAAAAAATGGTGATATGGTGGTTGGTTAGATGGTTGGTGCGGTGCAACTAGTCCATTATAGGTCCTCTATCTAGTATAGGAGGGTTATGAGGCTTGGGTACTGTACAGTATCTTGTGAAGGGGATTTTCATATAATGATGCGAGGTATGGTGTAGGCACATAGTGTGCGGTGAAGGGAATTCTATGAGGAGTGGGGTTACATCTAACTGTAACGTAAAGGTTTAGGCTTGGGAGTTTAGGATTTACCTGACACTGAGTGGAGAGCGTAAACGTTAACAGAAACATAAACAAGAAACTTTAACTACATAAGACACAGCATTCTTAACCATAGCATTGAATAAACATAGTTAAACTCAGGGGGGGTGCATTTTGTTTGGTTGGCCTCGAGGGGGGTACGCCCAGAACCAGCTCGGCTTATACTGCCTTGTGTACCCCCTCTCTACTTCGAATAGAAGAGGAAGGGCTATGTTTTAGACGTGTGCTCCTGAGAGGGGGAGCCTCTTTTGTAAATTAGGGACGATTACGAGAGTCCCACCTGAGCATAGCCCCCCCGAAGCCCGTACCCTGTGATCGTTGCTGGAGTTAAAAGGAATTAGATGTCATAGATCCCTGTGAAATGAGAAAGGGTAAAGAAGCTGACAGATTAATTGAGCATTTCAATTTCCAAATATTGTCCTATAAAGGAGTAGGAGGAAGGGGAAGGGTGGGGTAGCAAAAGAGGAGAGAAGAGAGAAAGGGGTAGGGGAGAACAAGAGCTGGATTGACTAGTAGTTGTGGATAAGGGGAAGTGAGAAAAAGAGGGGGAGGGGAAAGGTGGTTAAAAGGGGGCTATACCCACTCGGGTCAACGGTAGATTGGATTGAGGTACTTTAAATCGGCTTCCCAGAGAATTAGCAAGGAGCGGCATCCTAGGACAGGTGATCATTTTGGGCAGTACGATGAGAGTCTAGTTTCAGCCTATAGGTGTATCTGCAGATATGCGGAGAATATCCATCTGGATTGCATGGTAGAGTCTTAGCAGGGTGTAAAATGTCTCTGCTTTCTTGTTAGCGTTGCTGAGCAATGGTGATGTCCCGAGCTCTAGGAAAGGCCGTGTGGGTTGTGTTCTCAGGGAAAGGTGTCCGTCCGCTGGATATGCCATAATTCTCTGTGGGGGGGGGGCGGATTATTCTAGGGAAGTCATTGGTGCTGAATAAAGAAAAATGGCCTGGGTCTTGAGGAAGGTGTCCAGGGGATTGGGATCTTCACTGTCACTCGAAAATTATTGTAGGTGGCCGGGAAATAAGGTGTATTAATTTTTGCTTAGAGAGGTATAGAAGCAGGACGGGCTTCCTGGTGTTTGGTCCTTCTGTTTGATTTACGGTGGGTCAAATGTTCTTTGTCTGTTAAAGAATAGTAGGCCTTTGGTGAAGTGGGTAGTTGTATTCAAGGTGAGGTGGTCGCGGCATATGGTATCCAGTGGGTAAAGTGCAGTAAAACGGCTACTTAGGTTTCTTCACGGTGGTGTAAACAGCTAGGCTTAGGAGAAGGTTCGTATGGCTGTTGGGACCATGGTAGTTCAGTTGTCAGTAATGTAGGGGTTGTGGGCAAGACTCCATATTATAGAGCAAACCGTAGTCACCCCAGGTATTGAGTAGTTAAGGGTAAGGGTTAAGTCTCAGTGTCAGGTAGAAAGGGAGAAATAGTAAAGAGCTTTTACCTTGTTAAGTGAGGTGAGCTCTGCTGGTGAAGCTTAAAGGCTGCCATTTCTCGGGGCTTCGGAGTCCTTCGGTGGCGTGTGAGGAGGAAGAGGGTGGGAGCGGCAGTGGTTGCTGCTGGAGTTGCCCACTTCACTGATGCCCTCCATGGATGTGGCTCTTTTAGGTGCCGGTAGGCGAAAATTGCTATACCAATCTGGTTGGTCGACTGGTTGGATTCCCAAAGTGTCGCAGAAGTGGTCCAGGTCTTCCGGCACTTTAAGGTTTGCAGTGCGGCCTTGGTGTGACACTGATAGACAAAATGGGAATTTCCAGTGGTAGATGATGGATTTTGCTCTCAGGACTTCCAACGGAGGTCTCAGTTCTCTTCTACGCTGTAGGGTAATGTTAGAGGGGTCCTGGTAGATCTTAATCATTGCCCCACGGAAAGATATTTGATTGCGGGCCCTGGCTTTGCAGAGTATTTCCTCCTTTAGAGGGAAATCCGTGAGGCAGCACACTGTGTCTCTGGGGGGATCCATATCTCCACCCCTCGGGCGCAGCGCACTGTGGATTCGCTCGAATGCGACCGGGGTGTCTGGGGGTCTCTCCAGAAGGTTGTTAAAGATGGTAGTGACCGCCAGGGGGAGCTGGCTGGGGTCTATTGATTCAGGGATTCCTCTTACCCTGAGGTTCCGGCATCTCCCGCGGTTATCTAGGTCCTCCAAGTGGCGGTTAATTTCCCTTAGATGGATTGCGTGGGATTCAGTGAGCTGTTGCACATGGCATAGTGATGTGTCATGGCGGGCTTGCGTGAGTTCAACTTCTTACACCTGGATGGCCATCGCCTGCATGTCGGACTGCATTTCAGAGATAGCTGCCATCAGCGTGTTCTTGATGTCCGCCGCTACACTGCAGAGGTCATCTAGGCTTACTGCAGGGGGATGTCTCCTCTCCATCTCTGCTCCGAGCGATCTACGGGTTCCGGAGCGTTGTGGGCTGATACTTGGGGAACGGGGCTCACGTGAGGAGGCTGCCTGTGAGGCCTGCATACTGTCTCTAGGCCGTGACCTAAAGATCTCAGGGATGTGCCTGCCGAGCTGCGTTTCCTGACCCAGCGGAGATCGGACCGTGTCGCAGAGGTGCTGTGGGAAGTTCTCACCATGTTTGGTGTGTTCTTGGCTCAGGTAGCTAAAGATGCTGGACCTCGTGGAACGGGAGCTCTAGTCTCACACGTCCATCTTGGAACGGCTCCAGACCACGCCCCCGCCCATACCATTTTTATTAGGTTCACCCTTCCCACCACTGAGAGGGGGAGCTTGCACCAGCTATTACATTTTCCCACACCCAAATATCTAAAGTTGCTTGCTATGGTAATTTGGCTCACTCCCTCAGGTAGAGATGTGGTCAATGGGCATTAGGATTGACTTGGATCAATTGATGGTAAAACCTGAAAACCCGCCATAGTCATTGATAATCCCCATCAATGTTTGCAATGAGGCAGCAGTGTCCCCCAGATAAATTAGCACGTCAGCATAGAGAGACACCTTTTCTTCCAAGGGACCTCTGCAGAACCCCACGACTCCAAGCGTGTTACGGATCAGTATTGCCAGAGGCTCTAACACCAGAGCAAACAACAATGGGGATAGTGGACACCCCTGACGAGTGGCTCTATGCAAGAAGAAAGGAGGGGAGAGAGTATTATTAATGCGGAGTCTAGCTCAGGGTGTTGAATAAGAACACTCACCCAGTCTATGAAATGATACCCCAGACCAAACCTGGCCAGTATTTCCAGGAGGTAGGGCCACTTAACACTGTCAAAAGCCTTCGTGGCATCCAGCGACAGAATGGCCCTGCCTCCAAGATTATCCACCGGTACCTGCAAGTTCATGAATAATCGCAGAGTATTATTGGCAATGGATCGGGTGGGAATAAACCCAGATTGGTCCAGATGGACCAATCCACCTATTACCTTGGAGAGTCTGGTGGCCAGGACTCGAGCCAGTAGCTTAACGTCCGAATTCAATAAAGAAATCAGACTAAATTAATCCAGCAAAAGTCTGTCCTTACCTGGTTTGGGAAATATGACTATAATGGTTTCCTGCATACTATCAGGTAAACAACCCATCTCAACAGCCTTAGACAGGGCCCACAGCAGGGGTAGAAAAAGAACATCGCCGTAGCGAGAGTACACCTCAGTTGGCAGACTGTCAGAGCCCGGAGATTTATGATGTGGGGCTGCCACCAAAGCCTCTGTCAGCTCTTCCAGGGTAATTGGGGAGTTCAGTGTATCCCTCTCAGCAACAGTTATCTGGGGAAAAGGACAATTTTGTAAGAACAGTGCTAACTCAGAGGAAGTATATCTAGTTTTGGAGGTATACAAGTCAGTGTAGAAATTATGAAAATCGTTCAGTATATCAGGATTAAGGGTGTGTAGTTCCCCTGCTGCGGACCGAATAGCTGAGATTGTGGAGGAGTCCCGCTGTTCTCTAGCCACTAGAGCCATGAGTTGGCCAGTGTTTTCACCCTCCTCATAATAGCCCTGCTGAAGGAAGTATCTCCTCTTCTCTGCTGCAGACATTATTACGGAATTGTACAGGGATTGAGCCTCATGCCGCGTACACACGGGTGGACTTTTCGACTGGGCTGGTCCGACAGACTTTCCGGCGGACTTTCAACGGACTTTTGACGGACTTCCGACTGACTTTTTACCGAACGGAGTTGCCTACACACGATCACACCAAAGTCCGACGGATTCGTACGTGATGACGTACACCGGACTAAAATAAGGAAGTTGATAACCAGTAGCCAATAGCTGCCCTAGCGTCGGTTTTTGTCCGTCGGACTAGCATACAGACGAGCGGATTTCTGGGTCCGGCGGAGTTACGACGTAAAGAATTGAAGCATGTTCCAAATCTAAAGTCCATCAGATTTTCGACTGGAAAAGTCAGCTGAAGGTCCGATGAAGCCCACACACGATCGGTTTGTCCGCCGGACTCGGTCCGGCGGACCAGTCCGGTCGAAAAGTCCACTTGTGTGTACGCTGCATCAGTCCAAGCCTCATAATTAGATTTATTTATTTTTATTTTATTTATTTCAGGTACTTATATAGCGCCGTCAATTTACGCAGCGCTTTACATATACATTGTACATTCACATCAGTCCCTACCCTCAAGGAGCTTACAATCTAAGGTCCCTAACTCACATTCATACATACCTAGGGACAATTTAGACAGGATCCAATTAACCTATCAGCATGTCTTTGGAGTTGAGTAGGATCAGTGACCATTGCCTGTTCTCTGCGCTGCAGCTCAGCGCACACACTATCCTTCCACTCCCCTGAATGCCTCTTGATGCCTTTAATTTCCCGAATAAGGCAGCCCCTCAGGAATGCCTTGAGAGAGTCCCAAACTACATCCGCTCTAGCGGAGTGTCTGTTAAATTGGAGGAACTCCATCAATTCATCCGAAATGTCATCAGGGGATGGGAATAATGTCAACCAAAGGGGTTGACTCTCCACAGTGGCTGACCCAAGGATACCGTAACATCTAGCCGTACCCTGAAGGCGAAGTGATCAGAGATTAGACTGGGTTCATACGCTGAATCCCGTACACGCTGCAGAAGCACCACATTCCCCAGACCTAGGTCAATACGGGAAAGTCCATCATGTGTGACTTAGTAGCAAGAGTAACATCTAACAGTAGCGTGCCTCTATCGCCACACAGCATGAAGTCCCAGTTCAGAGAGCGGGGAGGCAAAATGGCGGCGGTGTCAGGATGTAACGCCATAAATTTAGCTAGTTTCTTAGGGAGTCCATCAAGAAGGGCGGAGAGATATATATTGCTGCAATAATACATGTAAAACCATTTAACTTGCATAATAAAAAGACAAATCTGTCCTCTCTGTCAATCCGCTGCTGAATACACTCAAAGGAAACATTGGCAGATATCAACACACTGACTCCTCTGGAATAAGATGAGTGCGTGGAGCGGAACTGTGCTGGGAATTTGCGAGAACGCAGCAGATGGACAGAGTCAGGCTGCAGATGCGTCTCTTGGAGACAGATCAAATGAGGCTGTGATCTACTGAATTATTTGAAAATTGCGCCCCTCTTAATTCTATCCCCCATGCCTCTTACATTCCATGACATAAATAACAAACCGTTGGCAGTGTTCTGTGATATCCTGGACACTGTTGAAAAGGGAGGAAAAGGCTAGGGCTCTCCTCCTCTATAGGATATGACTGCCACATTACCCAAATCAAGCCTTATGCCGTGTACACACGAGTGGACTTCTCGTCTGTCTGAACTCCGAAGAACTATTCAACGGAGTTCCAACGAAACAGACTTACCTACACAGGATCACACCAAAGTCTGATTGTTTTGAACGTGATGACCTACGACCGGACTAGAATGAGGAAGTTCATAGCCAGTAGCCAATAGCTGCCCTTGCGTCGTTTTTGGTCGAACGGACAAACTTTTTTTTTTATAGGCATCGAGTCCGTCGGAAAGATTTGAAACATGTCCTATTTCTAGGTCCGTCGGAATTTTCCACAGAAAAGTTCCGATAAAGGTCCGATGAAGCCCACACACGATCGGAATGTCTGACGTAATCGTTCCGTCTGACCTTTTCTGCCGGAAAGTCCGCTCGTGTGTACGCGGCATTAGGCTGAGGTAAATACAATGTGAACCTTAACATACCAATCTCACCAAGAGATCAATGATGAGAGTCTTTCGCCACCTAGTGGATGCTTGGATCATAGTTAGTGATGTTAAAATCTGCTATTTGATTATGTCATCTTCTACCATCCTTGACAACCATAGCTATAACATTAAGTGATAACTGGATCCTGTATTGTGACAGCAGCTGACAGCCACAGGTTACTTACTTCTAGCTATGGAAGATTTTACTTTTAGAAACACCTGTCCAGAAAAGTTATTAGGTACTCAAAGGTAGCAAAATGTTTTCACCTCGTTGGGCTCTTGGGAGGCATCTGAAAGCTAAAATATGGAAAAAGAAGAAGAATCAATTAAAGAGCATATCAGACAATTAAACACATGCTGTCTATATTATGAATTCTTATGGGGCCGGTTACCAAATCATTATCCTTCACTCTTTTGTGCGGTATCCAAAACTTGTTCCTTAATTATTTCTTCTTGAACGCTTGACATGCTTTTTATAACCTGTCTAGTTTTAGAGTTCTTTTCCTTCAAAGTCCCTGTTTGTACTAGACTTTAGGGTTTACTTGGAAATTTTAGTATAATAAAGGATGGATTAATATATACACTGGATAAAAGCAACACAAAAACAGAAGGCAGTTTGAAATGATCGTACATCTCTTGCTTCAGGTCTTTCTCTGATGTTTAATTTTACAGATCAGATCATACTTGTCAAAAACTGCTCTGTGGTTATGACAACTGTTATTGTCCTTCGTAAATGCATACCTTGGTCCAGAAAAAAAAAGCAGTATTATGACAAGATTATTATACAACACATTTTTTTCAAAAGTTTTTTGCTTCCTGAAAAAGTTTTGAGGATTATGGTAGACCCCTTTAAACTGTCACAAATATAGTTTAAAAATGAATGTACCGCATAGGAATCTTGAGAAATATGAAATTAACTTTTAATGCCTATAATGTATTCAATAGCATAATGTTCTGACACGCTGCATGAATTCAACAGGGTTAAAAGCGTTTTGCTGCTGATTTTCATTTGTACTCAGCGTTCAGTGCCTTTCCTTGCAGTTTCCAACAATAGTCAGCCAGCATTAATGGATTCCACGTGCCCTCATACTGTTTTTCCATTGTGACAAAGTCCTGGTGAAAGCTTTCATCATGTTCGTCCCTGACTGCACCTAGATTTTCGGGAAAGAAGTCCAAGTTTGAATACAGAAAATTTAAACTTCAGTAAAATGTTTATGATTTCATGATTTTGTATGTGTTTTTCCGTACAGCACATTTAGGGCAGCCTATTTATTTAAATTGGCTGCCCTAGGCATGATAAACATGCAAAAAACATTTTTGCACCATTTTAGAAATCACGCTGCACCAAAATGCATGGTACTGTGGTACAGTGTGTTTTGGTTGTAAATGCATGTGCATTTGCAAGGCATGCGAGGGGTGCCATTAAGAACAAGTTGCACCGCCACATGTCTGCATAGGGCAGTGCATCTTGTGAATGAAGCCTAAACACGCTGGTGTGAAAGAAGAAATTTGACAGTTAATTGTAGTTTGGTGCTTTATAGTTGCTAAGAAGATTGTCAACAACATCCTTGAATGCTTTCCAGAAGATTTTCTCTGTCCTTCAATAACAGATCTTTGAACCGATTTTCATTTATGACATACCCGATCTGTGAACCAACAAAAATGCCTTCCTTAATCTTTGCATCAGTTGTTCTTGTAAACATCTGTCTCAAATAATGAAAACCTTCACCTTCCTTTTTCAGCACTTGCACAAAATGTTTCAACGCTCCGAGTTTTATGGGAAGCAGAGGTAAAAATATTTTTTGTGGGACAACAAATGGTTCATGTGCCATGTTTTTCTGTCCAGAAACCAAATTCTTTTAAAGGGGCCATTTCATTTTATTGTAATGCAGCTCTTTTGCATGACTCTCGCATTTGCATATGTATCAACAGTACTTGGTGTATCTGAGCAGTGTTCCCAAAAGTAAAGCCACAATTTTTAGTTTTTTTTTCCCACAGGTATTCTGAATGTACTTGGTGTACTGGATGTACTTCAACAACATTTCCATGTTTTCATTTGCTTCTTTCATGTGTGCAGCATAATAAGCAGGTCTTGCAAATTGCAAATTACAAAAACAGAATATTTCTATAAAACTGTACATGATAGGTTAAATTAAAGGTTAGTTTCTTGATTAGCAGCAATTAATTTATAAATTACACCAAAAGATGTGCAGGAAACAAAGTATTTATTATTCCGTGCTATAGAATAGTAACCATAAATGCATAATTTGTATAATAATGGAGAGCTGCAATCAGTGGCGGCTGGTGCTCAACATTTTTTTTTGGGGGGGCGCAAACAAACTGAAAACTGGAAAAAAAAAACATCGATTGCAGCCATTGTGCCCATCATATGCAGCCACTTGTGCCCATCATATGCAGCCATTTGTGCCCATCAAATGCAGTGTCTTGTGCCCATCAAATGCAGCCACTTGCGCCCCATCATATGCCGCCACTTGTGCCCCATCAAATTGCGCCACTTGTGCCCATCATATGCTGCCACTGTGACTGCCTGCTGTCTGCCCGGCACTTACCCCATCTTGGTGGCGGATCAGGCAGCGGGTGACGGCGGCGAGCTGTGGGACGGCTCCTCCTCTGTTTTTCCATTCTGCTAGGCATCCAATCAGAGTGCCTGTGTCCTTAGCCAATCAGGTAACGGGTATTAGACCTGTGTTACCTGATTGGCGGAGAGGCGGTTCAGTGTTAGAAAAGCAAATATTCATTTGCTTTTCTAACACATCTGGGTGGACTGCGAGCGCAATGCTCTGTGCTCCAAGTCCACCTTTTTTTAAGCCTGTCAGAGCCTATAAGTCTAATCAGGTGCTTCAAAAATACACCCCTGCTGGAATTCAGGTGCCTGGTGTCTGAAATGGGGCCGGACGCCTGAATAGGGAGTGGCAGCAGTGGCCATGGATAGATTCATGCAATGCATGAATCTATCCATTAGTCGTAGAGGGGGGTGGCTGAAGAGAGTAGGCAGCGCCCATGCGCTCTTAGTGGATGGGCCACCCCTGGTTGCAATTGCTTTATTTTGTCAATCATTCTTTAGCAATAATTTACAGTAAACTTCATATAAGTTCCTTAAAGGATAAGGAAATAAATTATCTAAGATATTCAAAGCACATCAGATTTCTTCATCGACAAAATCGACAACATTCGGAAATCAATCCATCAGAAAACAACAACCAACCTCACTCAACCAAAGCAAAAAGAGGATATCGACACGAACATCACTCAACCACCGAATTTCTTTTTGTCCCCAATCACCATAGACACGACTAAAAACATCATCAGAAGCCTTCGAGACAGCACGTCACCGAACGACATCATCCCCACTAAACTGCTTAAAGAATGTTCCGACATCTTGGCCCCTATCCTAACACAGCTCATAAATCAATCATTCAAAGAAGGGACTGTGCCAACCTCCCTCAAGCAAGGCATCGTCAAACCTCTGCTAAAGAAAGCCAATCTCGACCCTAAGGACCCTAACTGCCGCAGACCAATAACTAGCCTCAACGCCATCTCCAAGATTATGGAGAAAGCAGTAGTACAGCAGCTACAACACCACCTGGACACACACCACCTCCTGGACCCTCTGCAATCAGGCTTCCGCCCAGGCCATGGCACAGAAACAGCACTTCTCAAAATATGGGACGACGCCCTTGAAGCAGCAGACGACGGAGACCAGAGTCTCCTGGTACTGTTAGACCTCAGCGCAGCATTCGATACAGTAGACCACAATACTTTACTTGTCCGCCTCGCTGAAGTTTCAGGAGCTACAGATTCCGCTCTAAAATGGTTTACATCCTTCTTAGAGAATCGCTCCCAGACAGTGAAACTAGGAACATTCACCTCGGAAACCCAGTCAGTCTCCTGTGGAGTCCCGCAAGGGTCACCCTTGTCACCAGTACTATTCAACATATACATCCGCCCACTTCTCAATATCATCAGGAAAACCGATCTTTGCTTCCATTCATACGCTGACGACACCCAACTCTACCTTCGCATCAACGGACAAAAAGACCTTTATCAGCAATTACAGAAATGCCTCACCTTAATAGATGACTGGATGACCACTAGCTCCCTCAAACTCAACGGATCAAAAACAGAACTTCTTCTCCTACAAGCTAACAAAAATTCCAAAATAAAGACTCCATGGACACCTCCCACCATCCTTGGACAGACCATCTCTCCAAGCACCAAAGCCAAGAGTCTCTGAGTCATTTTTGACTCAGGAATGACAATGGATGCACAAATAGGATCAGTGGTGAGCGGATCCCACCATCTTCTCCGCCAGCTACGTAGACTCATCCCCTTCATCTCAGAAGAGGACAAAGCGGCAGTTGTGGGAACAATCATCAATTCCCGACTCGACTACGCAAATTCGCTCTACGTAGGACTACCCCAATATCAGCTTGCGCGCTTACAACTCATCCAAAACACGGCGGCAAGACTGTTAACAGGAAAAAAACCCTGGGAATCCATCTCCCCCTCCCTAAAGAGCCTACACTGGCTAACCGTGAAGAATCGGATCACATTCAAGACCCTCTGCCTCACCCACAAATGCATACAAGGAAACGCCCCACTATATCTCCGCGAGAAAATAAAACACTACACACCGAATCGCAGTCTTCGATCAGCTAACCAAAACCTCCATACCATTCCCAAATACTGCTACAAAGCAAAGGGAGAACGAAGATTCGCAGTCCAAGGACCTCGACTATGGAATGCTCTTCCAACCAACATCCGCATGGAAGCAAACCACGAGGCCTTCAGGAAAAAACTAAAGACCTTCCTTTTCTGAGAAACTGACAACAGTGAATGCATCCAGCGCCTTGAGGCGATTCAGTTCGCATTTGCAGCGCTTTACAAATCATTCATTCATTCATTCATTCACATCCCATGTACTACATCAGTGAGAAAACACCAAAAAGCAGCTTTAGTATCAAATAGAAGTTGTGATATATAATTTAGCCTAAAATATAATCCAATAAAGACTTACCTTATGGATTATTGTGAAGTATGCAGACTGATAAACTGAGCAATCTCTACCTCCGATATAAACATGTGCCGTTTTTGTGAGTAGTATAAAAAAACATTGAATCAAACTCCAGTCTGATATAAAAGACAGTAATAAAGGCAACTGTGTAATTATTGTAGCGCTGGTAGATTTTCAATCTACTGCTTATAGGTAAATTTAGTGGGTTATCTGTTTATACATAATCAGATTTGCCTCTGTTCCAGCTTGGCTGAGTTGCATGAAGTTTCACACTGTGCCTGTAGGTGTCGTTGTCACCATGGGTCGGTGTTGGAAAGGCAACACGTTGAAGCGTATGAGTGCTCCTCTGTCCCGGAGATAACTCGGTGGAGGTGGTCCTCCGAGTTGCATTCTGGGAGAGGGTATTTATGGGACAGACACCATGTTTTAGGGTTCGTCTTTTGTTCCACCTGCTGGCCCTCCTGGCCGTCAGGTATGTGCTAGGAGCAGGCCTTTTTTTCAGGGGGAACTTGGTGGAACTCAGTTCCACCACCTCTGGCTCAGACCCTTTGGAGCCTGCTCACCACAATCACTTGTAAACAAAGAAGTCTGGTTTCCGTGTTTACAAGTGACAGCTCTGCACTCTGTATGTAATGCAATCCTGGTATTTGATTTGTGATGTGATTTGGAGGGTGTGTGTAGGGGGAGGGGTTTTCTGGGGCCGTGGTTAAGTTCCAGCATCTATTGTTTGAGAAAAAAAGCCCTGGCTAGGAGTATTACCTTGTGGTCCTCCGACCGGGAGGCCCACGTCGCTGCAGCCTGTGGGTGGGCCCAGAAGCCTGTCTGGGGCCTACCACAGCGTCAAAGGAATGGTCCTGGGCTGTCTGTCCTACGGGAAGAAGCTGGACAACTGAGAAGATCCCAGGGGAGGACCCGTCATGGAAGAATCATGCAGAGTGCTGGTCTGGAGAGGGGCCTGGTGACTCAGTTGGAGGAAGCATCCTAAAGTAATCCTACCGCATAGTACTGCCAGGGCGGCTTAAAGGTTCTAGTGCTGTGTTTGCTGTTCATCGTAAACCATTACATCCTGGGGCAGAGGATCGTACGGGTTTTGTTCCAATCAAGTCTGTGGCAGAGACTTTTGATCGTGCTGCGTACTGGCTGCTAGGTTAGTGAGAGAAACCTATCCAGGTGGGCAAAGATTCAACTCTAAAAAGAGAGTACATCTGTCACGGAACGTCCCACACTCCGCTTGAGTGCTTCCGTCATATACTGCTTCCTAAGTTCTGGAACACAAGTCCAATGGATCTGGCTATAGGAACCCCAAGAACTAGACAACACCAGTCTTGGAGTACATCAGAACTGACTTTATTTAGAATCACAATTACAAGACTTTATATGCTGTTGGAACCTCCTCTAACAATACAACTGTAACTTAATTAACATGACCTAATTATCTAATCCTTTATACAGCCTAGGTGACTGAGACATGACCTTTCGCCCAGACTTGTGGTCACCGAGCTTCACACAGTTATATCAACACAATAGCTGGAGCTAATTACAATTAACAATACAAACAAAACCTAATTAACATGAGCTCCAATAGGAGTCGTCCCATCTCCTACATTGTATAGAGGACAATGTGATCAGCTCATTCAATTAACATACATCCTGGGAGATATTGTGGACAAATAATACTGTCCCATTTTAAGTAGTCCAAGATATATTTTCTCCCTCACCCTGTGCCAAGATGGCACAGGGTGCCTTAGACATAAGATGTATTCTGAGTTCCACGGGCCCCCCTGTCACATCTCTCCCCTTTCGGCAGAAGACTAACACAGGAGGAGACCCCAGACGGGTTGACTCCGAAGTTAGTAAACAGCTCCAGTCCTCTACTGCCTGTACCCACACAGTACCCCAAACAAATTGTTCCAAACAAAGCATTACTCACCCAGCCAACCTCTGCCTCTCTCTGAGAAAATATCTGCTGCTGGGGAGAGGCCTGGACTGGCTCTTCTCCCTGGAATCCTTTCTGCCGCTGGAGAGAAGACAGGGTGACTGGGCTCACTCTGTCATTCTGTTGGGGATCTGGGCCCACTGCCCAGCATCCCTGGGGTATACAGGTGGAGACTGAAGTCCCATCCACCTTCACAGGAAATCCATCCTCTGTTAGTTGAGGGCAGAGTCCAGCAGTCCTCGGCCCTGTTGCCAGCCCTTCTGTTGGACACCCCACACCATCTGTTCCGGCTAACTGTTGGAGAGGGAGGCCGACTGCCCCGCCTCCCTGGAACTCTGTAGTTGTTGCCGGTGCTGGGCAGAGGTTGGTAGCACTCTGCCCTGTTGCCAGCACTTCTGCTGGGGACTCCGCATCCTCTGCTCCGGCTAACTGTTGGGGCAGGAGGCTGGCTTCCTCCACTCCCAAACTGTGAAGCTGCCATTGGGGAGGTGAGCCGGCTGCTTCCTTTTCCATTCCCTCATCTGGCTGCTGGGATGACATGTCGATGGTACTGTCTCCCAGGTACACGGATCTTTGCTGGGGAGGAAAGCCCACTTCCTCCACCCTGGCCAACTGTTGGGGAGGGACAACACACACCTCCTCTCCCTTCTCCCCCTGTATCTGCTGCTGGGAAGTGATTGCCATCTTCTCACCCTGAGCCTCCACAATTGCTGCAGGTGTGGGGCAGAGGTCTTGGACCCTCTGTCCAGTTGCCAGCACTTCTGCTGGGGGTTTGCCAGGTGGTTCCTCCTCTACAGAAACGTCTATTAAATCCCCAGTCTCTGGAATTGGTAAAAGTGTGGGGCAGAGGTCTTGGACCCTCTGTTCAGTTACCAGATCTTCAGCTGGAGAAGTTTGTTTTAACTCCATAGATGCTGCTGGCAGAAAAGCACATGTCCCTGTCAGTGTTGTGGGAGAAAGGCCGACTACCTCTTCTCTCAAGAAGGCCGAAGCCACTGTTGGTGCTGGGCAGTACACAGTGAACTTTGGCCCTGATAGCAGCTCTTCTGCTGGAGGCTCATCAGGTTGTTTTTCCTCAGCAGAAAAGTCTATCAAATCCCATGTCTCTGCAACTGATGTCTGGGGATAGAGGTTCACCATCTCCTGTCCATGGAACCCAGAAGATGCTATCATTTCTGGGCAGAGGTTAGCAGAGCTCTGCCCTGTTGTCAGCACTTCAGGTTTGGGGACGGCAATCTCCGGATTTTCCACTGCCGATTCTCTGGCATGCTGCTGAACTTGTTCTAGCAGTTTCCTGTATGCCCTTTCCAGATGCTGTTCCTTCCTTAGCAAATGGTCCAGATCAGGTTTGAGCTCTGAGACCCCTGCAAGACCGAGCATAGACTCTCTATAGTCTCTCAGGTCCTCAAGGTCAGGTTCCCCTTCATCGCCAAACATAAAAAGATCTGTAAGGTTCTCCCACAGCAATCCAGGGCCGCCAAAGTCATATCCCTCCGGAGAGCATTCTGTTGTCTCCCCTAAATATTCCTCCTCTGCGTGCCATTGCAGAGCCCGATAACGATTGTCCAGCTCTATCTCCTGCTGGACCAACCTGTCCAACTCAGTCACCCATTGCTCCTGGGGCTGCTCTCCCAGGAATGCCATCCGCAATGCCCGTTGGTCACTGGCCCGTTGCTCTTGGGTTGGAAAGCACTTGCCCTGCTTTATACCAGCGAGACGGAGGGCTGCAATCCAGAGCTCCACCCGAATCAGCTGCCTGAGCTCCAGGTATTCATCCTCCGACACAGTCCTGGTGTACGTTGAAAGGATGATCCGCAGCAGCCCCGGGAATTCTGATGCAAGGTCCATATCTCCGCTGGGGTGACTGAAGTCTGCTATGCTGATCTTGGATCCAGTTGGAGGTTTGGATGTCCCAGACTTCAGGAAGCTTTCCCGCTGCTTGCCACCAATGTCACGGAACGTCCCACACTCCGCTTGAGTGCTTCCGTCATATACTGCTTCCTAAGTTCTGGAACACAAGTCCAATGGATCTGGCTATAGGAACCCCAAGAACTAGACAACACCAGTCTTGGAGTACATCAGAACTGACTTTATTTAGAATCACAATTACAAGACTTTATATGCTGTTGGAACCTCCTCTAACAATACAACTGTAACTTAATTAACATGACCTAATTATCTAATCCTTTATACAGCCTAGGTGACTGAGACATGACCTTTCGCCCAGACTTGTGGTCACCGAGCTTCACACAGTTATATCAACACAATAGCTGGAGCTAATTACAATTAACAATACAAACAAAACCTAATTAACATGAGCTCCAATAGGAGTCGTCCCATCTCCTACATTGTATAGAGGACAATGTGATCAGCTCATTCAATTAACATACATCCTGGGAGATATTGTGGACAAATAATACTGTCCCATTTTAAGTAGTCCAAGATATATTTTCTCCCTCACCCTGTGCCAAGATGGCACAGGGTGCCTTAGACATAAGATGTATTCTGAGTTCCACGGGCCCCCCTGTCACAACATCCATCTACAAGCTTTCATTTCCTAATACTACACTAAGAAAAGGTATTTGAACTTCCCTGCAACTCTTTTTCTACCTCTTTCCTGCTACTTCCTTCAATTTACATTTATTAAAGCATTGGAAAAGATACTCAAGTGTCCAGTGCCTACATTGTCTGGTATTAAACTCAACCGTAGCCCCGGTTCTGGTGAAATAGAAGTAACAAAGGTGACGGTAACAGCCCGCTTTAAACCAGCAGCTCCACCGAGAGTTATTGCTACATTATTAACTGCATTTTTGCAAAATGAAGATAAAGTTCTCCAGCCTGACCTAGTATTGGATACTTGCATTTTCCTGTACAGCAAAGCTGGGAGGAGGAGTCAATATGCTGCCATGCTCATGTACTAACAAGGGGCATGCTCATAGGAGGAGAGAGCCTAGTGAGCCTAGGTTTGCTACTTCTTTTTTTATACCTGTTCATAGGCTGGGGAAGGGCAAGTTCTTTGAAGTTAAATTGCAGTGCAGAAATCAGGTCTCCTGCCCTGCAAGACAGGGCTGTACTGTTTGCTGTAAACTTCAGAAATAAATGGACAGATAAACAAATAATTTGGCAAGTATAACAGTTCCCATATACAATATGTGTTTCCTGGTCGTCCTCCCGTCAGCACACTATGGGTTTACTGTTCCTCATGATCCCTCAGGACCACCTTCTTCCAGCATTATAAATCCCTGTCCTCCCCTCCCCCTCGTGTTCTTTTTTCATTGGTCGCCAGGCCACCGGACTGAATTCCAGCTTACACCCCCCTACCGAACCTTTCCCCCCCAGGTTGAGCCTCTCCCGGGGTTGGAGGGTCCAGAATGGATAGAGGTAAAGCCTCTTATGACACTGGACGCCTTGTGCCAGGCTGTGGGCATTTGTTGTCTAAAGGACACACTTAACTGTGGCGAGCTGAAGAGGATTTTACCTGCATCTTCCCCCTGGAGCCTAGGTCGCCGCCGCATGACCTCACGGGGGGGGGGGCTTAGCGGGAGCGGCCGTGCGTTGCTGCTGGGGTAACCAGCACACCATAAAGCTGGGCAGGCGCCGATCGCTGTGTGTTGCAGAGGATTCCGGTAGGTGATTTCACAGTCCTTCTCCCCAAGCTTTTTTTAAATGACTTATGTGCTTCTTACACTCTCCGCTTGCTCTTCCTTTCCAGACAGGTTTGGCTGAGTTGTTTGTTGTTACTACCATTGGCATCTCTGTCATCCTGCACTTCTCAGCTTGTTTGCTGCAGGTAAGATGGCCGGTAAGATGGTAAGATTTAAAGGGGTAGGACACAAAAAAATATTTTTAAAGAGAGGGGAAGAGGATAGTTACTAGGATGCGTCTATTGTTTAACTTATTTTTCTCTCGTTTGTCTGTAGCCATGAGCTCGCCACAGCAGGCACGAAGATCTGCGGAAAGGTAGGAGGGGTCTACGGGGGACAAAATACTGCAAAAGAGTGCCACACACACGCAAGTAACGTGTTGCTTAATCTTTTTTAGGAGCAAGAGCCCTAAAAAAAGACATTCCCGGAATGAAAAGTCCCACCACCATTCTAGGTCCCACTCCAAACAGAGGGATCGATCTCCTAGTGGTCCAAGCTGCAGTAGATCCTCAGCGGTAGAACCACGATAGTCCGGGAGACCGGCAGAGGGCTTATGCTGGGCTTGTGCAGCACCAGCTATTGCCGGGAAACTTCTATGTGCCGAATGCATAAAAGATGTGGCCACGGATAAGGAAGCAGAAGCCCAGAGGGTTAAGGATTATGGACAGGAGGCAGTGACCGAAAGTATGCAGCTAGCCTCCAGCACATCCTGCTCTAAAGAGGAGCCTAGACCAGGCACCTCCACAGATCAAAGGCAAAGATCGTCAAGGATCTGTGAGACCTTATCAGATTCCTTATCAGAGACAGAGGACAAGCCCCGAGCATTTGTTCGACTATCGTCTGGTTAAGCCATATGTTACGGCCATAAAGGAGGCCATAGAATGGGATCAGGACTCAAAACCTCCACAGAAGGTTAAGAGATTTTTTCCAAATTTAAGGAAACAAGGGCCATCCTTCCCATGTATGGAAGAAATCCGGGAAGTGACGGAGGATGAATGGGAGAAGCCAGAGAGAAAGGCGAGAATCCAAAATCGCTTTAATAAACTCTATCCCTTTAACCCATCAGATGCCTCTTTTTGGGAAATGACACCAGGGATAGATGCAGCCCTACAACGCCTTGCAAGGCATGTCTCCCGCCCGATGGGAGATTCCACAACCTTTAGAGATCCGATGGATAGAAAGACAGACGCTGATCTTAAAAGAATTTATGCTGTTGCAGGAGCAGCCTGTCGCCCATCCATAGCCCTAACATCAATCTCAAGAGCCCTAAAAGTCTGGGTTTCGAATGTGGAAACGGCACAGCGGGCTGGAGTGGAAGCAGCTAAAGTTATTGACGCACTGGAGGAACTCAACCTGACTGCAGCCTTTTTGGCCGAGTCTTTGATTGACCTGGTAAGATTAATGGCGAGATTGATGGCACACGCAGTGACCGCAAAGAGCGTGTTATGGCTCAGACATTGGACCGCAGATGCGGCATCTAAACAGGCGTTATGAAATCTTCCATACAATGGTAAGATGTTGTTCGGAAAGACCCTGGAGGAGGCAATCAAGCGGGTCACAGGTGGAAAGTCAGACCTATTACCTCAGACCTTTAAGAAAAGACAGCAACCTTTTCGGTCGGGTCAGTTTGATTCCAGAAGGGGCCATGAGGCCAGGTCATATAGACCAGGCCGGGAATACAACAGACCACAATGGAGGGGTACACAGAGCTCTTTTCTGTGCAAAGTGCAAAGTCGACCGCAGGACAGGCGGCGAAAAAGTCTGTCCAAAACCCTCCAGGTTAGAGCCAGGTTGGCAAGATACTGAAGGGAATGGGCAATAAATGTGAAGGACCGCTGGACCCGACAGACAGTCAAACATGGATACAAGATAAAAATTCGAGGGCAACCTCCAAACATCTTTGTCCAAAATCATTATCCACAGGATCCGAAGAAATGCAAGTGCCTGCAGGAATATTTTGTCACATGATCTCGGAAACAAGCAATTATGTCAGTGCCACAGGATTGCCAGGGGAAGGGAGTATATTCTCCAATATTCCTAGTACCCAAAGCATCCGGAGAGCTCAGACCAGTGTTGGACTTGAGGTCCCTAAATCTTTTCATCATGCCCAAAAGATTCAAGATGGAATCAATATATACAATAATCAGTAGTTCAACAAGGAGATTGGCTAATCTCGATCGATTTGGCAGATGCCTACTTACATGTTCCAATCTACAAACATCATCAAAGGAACCTCAGATTCACAAGAGAGGAAAGACATTATCAATTCAGATGTCTGCCCTTCAGCATGAGCACAGCTCCCAGGGTTTTCTCCAAGATCCTTCTGGAAACTATACCATTTATCCGATTGCAGGGACTAAAGATTTTTCATTATTTAGACAACATTCTTGTCATGGCACGTTCAAGCAAACAGCTGACACTACAACGCGACAAGGTGATAGCGATCCTGTCCAACTTTGGATGGCTAATAAACAGTCAGAAGAGCAATCTCATTCCTTCCCAATGGATGGAGTATTTAGGCATGGTGTTCGACATGCAGTCAGGTCGGATTCTCCTACCACATCGCAAAGTAGCCAAACTAAAAGCCTGTGTCTACAGGGTAATGGAGGCTCCGACACTGTCTGTAAGAGACTGCATGACAATGTTGGGGATGTTCAATGCAGCTATCCCGGCATTACCTTGGGCAAGAGCTTTCCAGATGTCCTTCCTGGGACAATGGGACGGCCGGTCACTGGACCAGAAGATCTGGGTACCGGGACGAATCCGACAGAGTCTGAACTGGTGGACCTTGCCAGAAACCCTGTCGCGGGGCATGCCTCTCAGCCCGGGAGACTGGATTGTAATTACTTCGGATGCCAGTGTCCAGGGCTGGGGGGCTCACTGCCTTGGTAAGCAGGTTCAAGGCAGGTGGAACATGACGGAAAAAAGACACTCCAATGTACTGGAGCTTCAAGCAGCATACATGGCCTTGATGGCATTCAAGGGGATGATTCAGGGAGCTCGAGTCAAGCTTCAGTTGGACAACTAGACGGCGTTAGCATATATCACCCGACAGGGGGGAACCAGGAGTCTGGCATTACTGCAGGTGGCAACCAAAATTCTCCACTGGGCCAGACTCATGTGGAAGATTTAACAGCAGTGTACATTCCAGGAGTCAAAAGCAGATAGCGGACCGCTTGAGCCGGAGATTTCCCAGACAGGGAGCATGGGCAATCGGCAGTCGCTATATTCAACCAATTTTCACCAGATGGGGGACACCCAGTGTAGACCTTATGGCCACACCAGAGAATGCTCAAGTACCAGAATTTGTCACAAGGTTCAGGTACAATGGGGCAAAAGCCCAAGACGCCTTTTCTATCTTGTGGCGGTTTCCCCTAGTGTACCTGATTCCTCCAATCCCATTAATTATGAGGACCTTATTGAAGATCGAGAAGGAAGAGGTGCATGCCATCTTTATTGTACCCTTCTGGCCCAGGAGGCCATGGTTTCCGCTCCTCCTGCAGATGGCATCAGCCCCGCCAGTACACCTCCCCCTCAGGAGAGATCTGTTACAGCAGTAGCAATGGATGCACCCGAACCCGCAGAGATTGCGGCTGACGGCCTGGGTGTTGAATCGGCCTGACTGCAGGCACAGGGCCTCTCAGAGGAAGTAATTGCTACCTTACTAGGGGCAAGGAAGTCTACAACAAATACCACATATTCCAGGATCTGGAGGAGATTTGTGGACTTTGCATTACAGCATAATTTCTTCCCATTAACTCCGGGTATCGCAAATATTTTGGAATTTCTACAGATTGCACTAACTATAGGCTTGGCATACAACTTGATTAAAGTCCAAGTGTCAGCCCTGTCCTGCTTCACCGGACATAGATGGGCTAAGGAACCTTTGATAAAACAATTCCTCAGAGCCGCAATAAGAGTACGGCCACCAAGGAAGAACCTCTTCCCAACTTGGGACTTGGGCACGGTCCTAAAAGTGCAGTTGCAGCCCCCATTCAGTCCGGTGGACTCATGCACGCTGGGGTCTCTGACAATCAAGCTGGTCTTCTTGATGGCCATTACAACGGCCAGAAGGGTATCGGAAATTAGCAGCCTAATCCTGTGAAGAACCATTCTGCATTATTTATCCGGACAGAGTAATCCTGAGACCCTCTTCAGCTCTATCCTCTAAGGTAGTGTCAAGTTTTCATGTAAACTGGGAATCAGTGTTACTTTGCTTTACACAACCTCCAGAGCAGGCGAACCAGTTAGATTTGAGACCTCTGGATATGGCCGGCTTGTTATCAACATATCTTCAGAGGGCACAACAGATACGCAAATCGAATAGTTTGTTCATGTTTCCTTCAGGAGCCAAGAAGGGGGAGGCAGCACCATCAAGGGTCTTATCCACCTGGATCACAAGAACTTTCTCCTTGGCATACAAGCAATAAGGTCTGTGGAATGCACGCTATGAACGTCAGCTTCCTGTATCTACAGCTCTATATCCATGCCTGTTTTTAACCATCCTTTTGTAAGTACCGATCCCTCTGCGCATTAAATCAACTTTTATAACAGTATTTCACTAATAGTCCATCCTCTTTTCATTTCTGGGTGCCTGTATATCCTGTTGAGAGCCTCCTATTGGAATCTATCATCTGATGTTTACACCGATCCACCATGTGATGTTTTGACACCAACCACGTGTGTGGGATACCATTTACAAGC
The DNA here is from genome assembly GCF_042186555.1 of Aquarana catesbeiana. Classification (NCBI taxonomy): domain Eukaryota; kingdom Metazoa; phylum Chordata; class Amphibia; order Anura; family Ranidae; genus Aquarana; species Aquarana catesbeiana. The sequence goes on along the minus strand of NC_133324.1, from coordinate 490,846,369 downwards.
CTGACGTGACCCCTAGACTGCAAAGCTGGGGTCGTCCTGTTCTGGTGAGGGGGTATGCAAAAGGAGGTGTCACTGTACTCTTGCAAGTTTGTGAGGCATTTTTTGCACCTGCTTCATTGTGGACTAACACTTCAGTTGCATTTATTTGGATTTTTATTTGGACTTTTTTGTTGATTTCACTTATATTGTATGTTGCGAGCGCTGTATTTTTTTATCCACATACAAACAAGAGGGCCTTGCTCCTCCACAGACTATACGGGCCCGGTGGAAGACATATGCAGGACTGCTAGCTGGAGCTCCTGTGATACTTTTGCTCGGCACTACAAACTAAATGTAGTCGCCGCTAGCTCTTCGACGTCTGGAGCGGTAGTAGTTTTGACTCCTTTGATCAATTAATTAAAAGTGTGGTTAAGCATGGAATTAGAAGAGTCTTTGTCCTTTCTTTCCCACCCTATATTGACTTTGGTATATCTCATAGTGTGCTGACGGGAGGACGACCAGGAAAACGGAAAATTGTGATTAATACTCACCGTAATTTTCCTTTCCTGGTCTGTCCTCACGTCAGCACAACTTTGCTTCCCTACCTAAGTGACCTGTTGCCGCTACAAAAGAACACAAGGGGAAGGGGAGGACTGGGATTTATAACGCTGGAAGAAGGTTCTGAGGGTTAATGAGGAACAGTTAACCCATAGTGTGCTGACGTGAGGACGGACCAGGAAAGGTAAATTACGGTGAGGATTGATAACAATTTTCCGTTTTCTTCTGAGCAGTTTGCTTGGAGTTATGCTTTGACAGTACTCTTAGGTAGGTATGAGCAAACCAACTTGCACCACTGAGTATTGTAAAACAAAATGTGTGTGTTTGTTGGCAGGCTTCCTTATGATCCCTAGCACCCCGTGACTCAGGAAACTTTCTCACCTCCTGCAGCAGGCAGTCAGCAAAAGTAAAATAGTAATATAAAGATATTGTGACATAAGTTATGTGCTGCTCTTAGGTTAAATTCAACATCCCTTACAGTGCAGGAGAGTGGTAGATGCTGCTGCTATATACATTACTGCCAATGTCATTACTATTTTTCCAGCATCATTTCTACGTTTAAAACTCCAGGATATTTTTATTGGCTAAATTACAGTCAGATTACTCAAGCTGCCTTTCTGCTGTGCTGGACTGCTAAGCTATCACTTGTAAATTTGCTGACTGCTGTCATTCTAGGGAAAAGCACCAGTGACATTCCATATTGGCCATGGAGGCCAAGTGGTTACTATAATTGCAAACAGACTATTCTGACGGACTGCCTTTTTTTATATACTTGGCTGCAAGGCTCTAACCCTGAGAAAACTACTAAATGTTTTTACTTTTAGAAAAAGAAGCCAGAGGCATTTAGTGTAAAACTTGACCTATTGATCTATATGCAAATGCAAATAGATTCCAAAAGTTTACTCAGCCATACTGCCTTTTCTCTGTACTTGACCAGTAAGTTGCAGGAAATTCTGTGTGAGTTTTATCTGACACCCATCTAGGCCACACTGCTACTCCAATGGTCAATATGCCAACAGAAGAGACAGTGTCAGCCTCTTTGCCATTCTGCATTTATTCTGTTGTATTGGAGAGGTGCCAGTTCATTTCATTATGTACTGGAATAATGGCCTACCGCTCTGTCTTGGTTTGATACACTTTGGGGGTTATTTACTATAGCAGTAATTAGTGCTAAAACTATATTCGCTTTAGCCTTAAAAACAAATAGCGCCCAGACCATGACTCTTGTTAGGACCACAACTATTGCCCATGAAAATAATGTTTAGAGCATGATATAATTGCCTAAATGGTACTGAAATATGTGGTATATTGTTTAAAGTGGTTGTATACCCTTTACAACCACTTTAAACTACAAGGCAAGCCTATAATAAGGCTATACCTATAGCTACAATGGATATCTCCTAAACCTGCACAGTTTAGGAGATATCCTTGTATTTGCATGTGCCGACGTCACCGGCACATGTGCACTTGCTTCAGTTGTACAGTGCCGTTCCCGGCGGCTCCCGCACGCATGCGTGGGAGTGATGTCATCGCTGCTCCGGCCAATCACAGCTCCTGAGCCGCGATACCCGGAAGTAAGTCTCCAGGGAGATATCGGCCGCCGGAGTGGTGAACGAGGACCGCTGCAGGGGCTTCGATCTCAGGTAAGTAATTCATAATGAGCTAGTATGCTATGCATACTAGCTCATTATGCCTTTGTTTTGCTTTCGTCTATCTAGCAAGGTTACTCTGTGGTATAAGCAAGGAAGCTGAGATTTCTGCAGTGTGTAAATGTGCTATTGTATTACAATATTAGGAATACAATACAAGACTGACAGATATCTATAACAAGCAAAATGCCTAGCAAATGAACAGCCTATGGTCTATACACTTAAAAGTTACTTATCTTCTGTTCGCGATCTCCATTGGCTTCTGAACATTAGGCACTGTTCTTGTATCATGAGTGGCTCCTGATCTTACAGCATGATGGGGTGTGTGTGTGTGTCCCTGTCTCTACTCACCCCTTTTATGTGTCAGGCTGTTTACCATAGTTACCAAACAACAGAAAACATACCTGTTCACTGTAGCTGTAGAAACAATGGACTGTTGAAAACTGTCAACTGTACAAAAATGGTATCTACGTACCATTGTCTAATCAAGCCAACACCTGACAGTAATCTAACAGCCATTCTTTCAGTTTGAGAGCTGAAAGAACCTCAAACAAGTACATTTTTCACTTGTTTACTGTAGCTATAGAGACAATAGCCTGTTAATTGAACTGCCAATTGAATACAACAATGATATCTACCCCCATTGTATAAAACAGCATTTGTTTGAGAAATCTACTCAAGCCAAAAAAATGACAATATCTCTATGACCAACCACTATTGTGTAATGTTATGTCCGATGTATCTTATGTCTGATTAATAATAATAAAAAAAATCATATTGTAAAAAATGCAACACATTCTGCCCTAGACTTTTTTTTTTCCTTTCAGATTCCATACAGAAAATCACTTCATTACTATGAAAACTCATTTTAAACATTCATTTTCCTTGAATGCAACACCTCCCATATTTTTGTCATTGAGAAGGTGTTTCAGTCTTTAAAAGTTCATTAGAAAGACCATTCTAATGTTCTTTAGAAACAAGTCCAGGCTTGTAATACATCAAAGGCCTTGCTCTCCACAGCTCTTGCGATCTTCCATCATTCTTTCCATCATGTCCTATGGATCAAATCGGAGTCAGCCTGTGGAGTGGAAAACAAAGCGGATTATCTGTTCCTTCTAATATTACATAAACAGTAGATCCAGGCCCTTCAGCTTAAATCTCTCCTCTAAGTGGCTTCTTGCCTGGATATCTGACTAACAATTTGCCCCCTGCCTGTACCCACTTCTGACCCTCCCAAAGAACGTCAATAGGGAGGAGAGGAAATATACTGATATTTCCCAGAAGATCACTGGTGTTTATTTTGGAAGGTTTGCTGTTATGTAGCCTCACTTTCCACTCTTGCTGAGAAGTATCCACTAACCAGTCAGAGTCCCAGCCACTGTCTTGAAGCTCATCTGTCAATGCAAATGTAACTTCAAACCTTCCTGCCAGATTCCCTCTCATTCCTAGATAGACTTCAGCTTCAGATACATCACTCTTGGTTTCTACGTCATGGGAAGCAGTAACATGGTATCTGTTAAGCCCTGTTCTTTCAGGAACCTTACATAAATACTGTACTCTGCACTCCAGCTGTGGAATATGTGCCCCAGCCCCTACCATCCTCTCATATGGTGTGCTTTTGTCTATTGGCCTAGAATTTAACAACATGACTGCCTGTGTGAGGACCCAATCCCACCCCCTTAGTGTATGTGTGGGTGTAAGTTTGCGTATCTGGTCCTTCAATAGCCCGTTGTATCTTTCAATCAAACCAGCTGCCTGTGGATGGTATGGGATGTGGCACAACCAGTACACTCCAGAATCTTTGGCCCACTGCTGTACTGTTGATCCGGTGAATTGTGAGCCGTTATCACTTTGGTCTTGTTTGGGACAACCATAAACAACGACAAGTTTCTGGAGCAGTTGAAGTGTTGCAGCTTGATCTGCACGTTTGCAAGGATGAACAAGCATAAGTCCTGAATAGGTGTCCACTGCAGTGCAACAATATCTCAGTCCATTGTTTCCCCGGGCAGGGGACCGATGAAGTCAATCTGCCAGATCTCTGCAGGCCTTTCACCCCTCTTAATCGACCCGGTGGAGTACTTTTGCAATGGCCATTGTTGCACTTCTCTTTTTTACTTAAATCCAACCCCTTAAGGCTAAAATATACAAAATGATCTGACACTTTATCACCCCAAGTCAGCTTCAAGGGAGAAGCATACTTCACAAATTCTTTAGCAAGAGGCTCCCACTCATTGTCTCTGGCCCAGATAGGTAAGCTGCACACTTCCTTCTGGCCACCAGAACCCTCTGCAGCCTTGCTTTTCCTAAACAGCTTACGCAGCATTTTACCTAGCACAAGCTACACAACACACTACAGAAAAAAACAGGTCTGCTTCAATTGAACTATATCACAGATCGTGGCACAAGACCCCAAAGAGGGTAAGGTTACTCTGTGGTATAAGCAAGGAAGCTGAGATTTCTGCAGTGTGTAAATGTGCTTTTATTATACAAAGATGCTGTACATACAAAATTATTACAATATTAGGAATACAATACAAGACTGACAGATATCTATAACAAGCAAAATGCCTAGCAAATGAACAGCCTATGGTCTATACACTTAAAAGTTACTTATCTTCTGTTCGTGATCTCCATTGGCTTCTGGACATCAGGCACTGTTCTTGTATCATGAGTGGCTCCTGATCTTACAGCATAATGGTGTGTGTGTGTGTCCCTGTCTCTACTCACCCCTTTTATGTGTCAGGCTGTTTAGCATAGTTACCAAACAACAGAAAACATACCTGTTTACTGTAGCTGTAGAAACAATGGACTGTTGAAAACTGTCAATTGAATACAAAAATGGTATCTACGTACCATTGTCTAATCAAGCCAACACCTGTCAGTAATCTAACAGTTATTCTTTCAGTTTGAGAGCTGAAAGAACCTCAAACAAGTACATTTCTTACTTGTTTACTGTAGCTATAGAGAAAATAGCCTGTTAATTGAACTGTCAATTGAATACAACAATGATATCTACCCCATTGTATAAAACAGCATTTGTTTGAGAAATCTACTCAAGCCAAAAAACTGACAATATCTCTATGACCAACCACTATTGTGTAATGTTATGTCCCATGTATCTTATGTCTGATTAATAAAAAAAAATCATATTGTAACAAACACAACACAGCCTTTGCCTTGCAGGTTTTTTTTCAATAGAGTTTACAACCACTTTAAAGATAAAATGCTTTTAAACTGTGTGAAAAAGTGATTTCTACACTGAAAAATCTTTAACCTCCCTGGCGGTATGATTATTTCGGATTTTAGGTGCTGAAAGCGGTACCATTATTTTGCATGGAAATTTGGCGTTTTATATTGTAGGTCTGTAAATCTTAACAATAACACACTTAAATCTGTCCAAACCAGAGTCTAGTAGATATCCCGGGTATGATAAAGTTTGAAACACAAAAACATAAATTATAATATAATAAATAAAAATAAATAATTAAAAAAAAAAAAAAATAGTAATAAAATAAATTTCCCCACAATTCACTATCGCTCAATTCTGCAAGTGTTCTAATTTATTATCGCTGTTTTCTAGCTGGTCTAAAGCCACTTTTGACGTAAAGGGACACTTTTTGGTTGCTATGGACAATCTCCAGTTTCCAGGCAGAAAGAACAGTGTATATCATGTAAAATTGCATGCAGGGCATGGGACAAAGCACTGGGGACAAAAGGGATGTGAAATCATTTCATACAGTACTGTAATCTGTAAGATTACAGTACTGTATGTGTTATGCTTTTGACATTTTTTTGAATTTGCCGCCAGGCTCCGCCCCCGTGCATCGCGCCGCTCGCAGGGAACGGAGCCTGGCACGGAGAGGCTTCCGAGGAGGACGGAGCCCTCGGACACTGCGGGTGACATCGCAGGATCCCGGGGTCAAGGTAAGTAACGCCGCCCCAGGATCCTGCAATGCGATCCCGAGTGTGGCTCGGGGTTACCGCTAATGGTACTGAATTTTAACCCCGAGCCACACTCGGGAAAACCGCCAGGGAGGCTACAAGTCAGAGAAGAAAAAAATTCCCCATCTCTTTACAACTAGGTGCCAAAACAACTTAGCATGCTCAGAAGGCAAACTACTCTCATTTTAACTCCCATGGCTTTTTTACCAAGAGTTATAGTAAATACCAAAGTGAGCACTGGGTTAAAGAGTGTTTTTTGGGAGTGAAAATGAAAGTTATGTAGCCCAATGCAAGTTTCAGCCATTGATTCTAATGGTACAATTGTAACTTCCCCAAATAAATCCTTTTCATGTTGAGATGAAATGTATCTTTCTCTCAAAGAAATTGTCTTTGCAACAATGTTGCTTCTACTTCATCTATTTTATTTTGTTTTTAAGAATGCTTAGAATGTGGAATGCTTTCATGTTTTGATAAAATATATTTTTCTCTGTCACTTTCGCTTGTTGCTGTCCTTCTCAGAAAAATCTTTACCCAAACTCACAGAGATGTCTTTACAAACAACAAACAATACCATTCCTGATGCAAATTTAAAATGAGTCTCAATTTTGTGTGTTTTTTATTATATACAAATAATCGCAATTTGAGCCCAAAAATGTGATATGTGTACCAACATCAGAAATAAAAATGTAATTCCCAAAAATCAGAGGGTAACATCACTATTCTACACTCACCCACCAAGAACCACCAAATATCACAGAATAAATCAAGAAGAATAACTCCTGAGTGTTGTATGTCCAAAGAAATGCAGTATTTATGTGTATTTATGTGTAGAAGCGTTCCACCTGTGGCTTACAGCTAAGAACTTCTGTTTAGCAGCCCTGAGGGTCTGGGTTTGAATCCCAAACATGCCTCTTCATGTAGAGAAGTTGTCTCATCCCCCTATGTTGTTAAACATAACTCCTGACTCAGATCCTAAAATTATGTCTAAATGTAGTATTTATGTGTAGGAGGGTTCCACCACCATTGTAAATCTTGCCCGATACACTATCTAGCCAAAAGTATTGGCTTACCTGCCTTTACACACACATGAACTTTAATGGAAGCCCAGTCTTAGTCCGTAGGGTTAAAATTTGATTTGGCCCACCCTTTGCAGCTATACCAGCTTCTGGGAAGGCTGTCCACAAGGTTTAATGTGTCTATGGGAATGCTTGACCATTCTTCCAGAAGCGCATTTGTGAGGTCAGGCACTGATGTTGGATGAGAAGGCCTGGCTTGCAGTCTGTACTCTAATTCAGCCAAAAGGTGTTCTATCGGGTTAAGGTCAGGACTCTGTGCAGGCCAGTCAAGTTCCTCCACCCCAAACTCCCTCATCCATGTCTTTATGGACCTTGCTTTGTGCACTGGTGCGCAGTCATGTTGGAACAGGAAGGGGCCATCCCCAAACTGTTCCCACAAAGTTGGGAGCATGAAATTGTCCAAAATGTCTTGGTATGCTGACGCCTTAGGAGTTCCTTTCACTGGAACTAAGGGGCCAAGAACAACCCCTGAAAAACAACCCCACACCCTAATCCCCCCTCCACCAAATGATTTGGACCAGTACGCAAAGCGAAGTCCATAAAGACATAGATGTGCGAGTTTGGGGTGGAGGAACTTGACTGGCCTGCACAGAGTCCTGACCTCAACACAACAGAACACCTTTCTTCCACTGATGAGCTAAAAGACATCAGGTATATCCTATGTCCAGCATATTTGGTGTATGTTCATCTGGACATAGGATATACCTGACGTCTTTTAGCTCATCAGTGGAAGAAAGGTGATACCTTCACCTATATACAGAATACATCCAGCAGTCCCAATTTTTGGTGGAAGGCGATATTCCAACTTTTATACCAGGCGTATTTAAAGATTATCGTTGGTGAGTGGGGACCCAGGTGGGGAGCATGGAGTGTCACCAAGATCTGCACCAGCCGTATAAGTTGCATAAGCTCAGCACACCATATAATTATATGGATGGACTTCATATGATTGCACTTTATATATTTGCACTATATTTGCACTGAGCACTTTATATTGTTAATTCTATGATATTGATTATATTAACGTAGGCACTTTATTATTCATTGTTTATTGGAGCAGCGCTGAGTATAACATTCACATTCATTTAATTAGCAGCTAGGATTGCTTTTACATGAAATCCGACCGCTGTATGAAAAGAATGATACCAAGATGATACCTAAGCCTGCAGGTATCATTCTGGTATAGCCACTCAAAGTCCAGCAACATACCAGTACGTTGCTGGTCCTTGTTGGGCTTATATTGTAATGTTCTTTTTTTTCATGCAGTCTGTGGGCTGAATGAAAAAAAGAGATTGATCGGTGGGTATGCCCACAATTAGAATACCACCCTGCATCCACCCACTTCTAATGATGGGCATACGTGCACCGTTTATTTTTTAACTGTGGTGGTGAAATCACCTCCTACAGCTCTGGAGTTGCTGATTTACGTATCGTGAGAGCAAACGCTGTTGCTGTCAAGATAAATAAATCAGTGCTGCAGCTGAATGGCGTACCTGAAAAGCAAACAATGGTAACAATAAAACATTAACTCACTAAAACAACAACAATCTGTGCCAAAAAAGAGTAAGAAATATATGCCAAAGCATGGGGGCAATCGTGAGAGCAAACGCTGTTGCTGTTAAGATAAATAAATCAGTGTTGCAGCTAAGTGGCGTACCTGAAAAGAAAATAATGGTTAACAATAAAACACAGTAAACATACATACCTGAAAAGCAAACATGATAAAACATAGTAACAATAAAACATTGCAGGTAAAAAATACAGTAAATTAGAGCAGAACAATAGAGAGAGAATAGAGAGGGAACAATAAAACGACAACTATTTTTTTTTACTTTTTTATTTTTATTTTTTTTACACTTTTATTTGTAACGGTAACGGTTCCAGGTTCAGGTCTCTCAAAATGCGATGGCATCTTTGGAGACCCTGTGAAAATGTACTCTAGACTGTGCTGTACCTTACACTAATACTCCACTAGTGTGTGGTAGCATTGGAAACATTAACCGATGCAGAGACCAGTTTGGCCAGGACAGGAGGGACAATAATAGCGGGTGCCTATATCCGCGCTTGCTACAGACACGACATCTTCTTTGGGGTGATCATTGGGTAGGGGTACCAGGGAGGAAATACGGAAAATGCCTCTCATGCAGCCAGCTCACTGCATTTGGATTGGGAAGTTGGGCGACAGCACCGTCTGGAAACAGAAGGGCTGTGATGATCTCTGCCTGGAATTTAAGGAAGGATCCAGTTCATCCTGATGCTTTGTATAGCACATAAGCGTTCAGCAGAGCCAATTGGAATAAGTATACAGACACTTTTTTGTAGCAGCGCCTGGCCTTACGGGCAATTAAGTAGGGCGCCATCAACTGGTCGTTGAGGTCCACCCCTCCCATATTAAGGTGGTATTCATGGACACAGAGGGGTTTCTCCACAACACCAGTCGCCGTGGGAATTTGGACTGTCGTATCTACGTGAAGGGAGGACAGAATGAAAACATTCAGATTATCCCTCCACTTCACTGCGAGCAAATGATTACACTTCAAGTACTCTCTCTACCCCGGTCTAAGTCGGGATTCTACAAACTGTTCGGGGAAGCCCCGGCGATTAGACCTCACGGTGCCACATGCGCCAATTCAATGATCAAACAAGTGACTAAAAAGGGGCACGCTCCTGTAATAATTGTCCACGTACAAGTGGTACCCCTTTCCGAATAAGTGTGACACCAAGTCCCAAACAATCTTGCCAGCGCTCCCTATGTTGTCTGGGCAGTTCTCGGGCTCCACATGACTATATCTTCCCTCATAAACCATAAAATTATATGTATAGCCTGTGTCCCTGTCACAGAGCTTATACATCTTGACCCCATATCTGGCACGCTTGCTGGGGAGATACTGTTTGAAAGACAAGCGGCCAGAAATTTGAATCAGGGACTCATCAACGCAGACAACTTGATTGGGAGTAAACAAGGCTGCAAACTGTTGGTTGAAGTGGTTTACAAGGGGCCGAATTTTGTGGAGCCAATCGTATCCAGGGTCACCCGGGGATGACAGAGTTCACTGTCATTAAAATGCATGAACCGCAAGATCTGCTCGTATCTAGCCCTGGTCATGGAAGCAGAGAACACGGGCATATGGTGAATTGGGTCAGTGGACCAATATGACCGCAACTCACTTTTTTTAGTTATGCCCACGAGGAAGGATAGGCCCAGAAAGGTCCTAAATTCGGAAACCGTAATAGGTTTCCAATCTCTGCCAATGGTCAATTGGGGATTAGCGACGATGAATTGACCAGCATACATATAGCTTTGCTTCACAATCTATAGAGATCTTCCGTGAAAAACAGTGAATAAAAATCAAGCGACATTAAATCAACTGTTTCCACCTGAATTCTGGGTTGGCCAGTGAATGGGGGAAGTACGGGTGCTGCAGAAGTGGTGGGCTTCCAAACAGGGTTGGCATATTCTGCAGGAAGGGCACTATGGGCTTGACGGACCTGTCTTTGTCTTCTTGGTGGCTGCAGGACACTACTTGTGCTAGCCACCACACCAGCTTGAACTGCACTTCTGGGACTCGCCATGTCACCACGTGATACTGCAGTGCTGGATGTATGACCAGGGTGTACTAGACCGCTGGTGCTTGCCAGTTCACCAGAAGGATGAGCGGCACTAGTACTGGCTCTCTGCTCCATATGAGAGCCCTTTTCTTTCTTGCACCTCAACAACAGAAGAATGGGGTCGGGTACGCCTGACCTTAGCAGGGACCACTACTCCATCATCAGAGCTATCTGTCAGGGCGCCGCTGCTGTCTACAGGTTTGTATACTGAGCCTGAATCTGCCAGTGAGGAGGCTTCCCCTTCACTCTCATCTGTCATGCTCAGCAACGTGTAGGCCTTTTCACTAGTGTACCTCTGTCTGGACATTTTGGCCGCTAAATTTATAGGCACAACTAGAGGCAAAAAGAGCACTTGATTGTCAGCGACTGCTTCAATCGTTACAAAAAAACTTTTAGCGTTCGCAGGGATCACGCCTAACTCTGTGAATGCTGCAGTTATGTGTGTTGCGTTTTGTAAGTGACAGTGATCAATTGATACTGTTCTTGGGTGGGCTGAACTGGACTGGGCTGGACGGAAGGGCTAAACACAGGTGCTAGCAGGTATCTGGGCTGATCCCGCTAATTCTGCGTTTTTGGGAACCCTAAACTACTGGGGACGCTAGTATAGATCTGATCAGGTCAAAGATATTGATCCCTTCAGACACTATACTAGTATGGGAGGTGCATGATGCGTGTGTGGGTGTTAGCACTACTGACACTAATCTGACACTGCCTGGGACTGATGCTGACCCTAACTGACAATAAAACCTAACCGATGTCACCCGCCGGGTGATCAGGGGGTTAAACCTTTATTAGGTAATATATGGGGGTACCTTGATGCTATAAAAACCTGACGGTGAAACTAACCAACTGACTGGCTAACTAGCGTCACCCATGACACTAATACAGCGATCAGAAAATAGATCTAGTGACACTGTTGACAGGATGTGCAAGGGTATACTGGGGGTGATCAAGGGCTTAAACCTTTATTAGGGGGTTCATGGGGGGTACCCTAAAGTTACCTGGGCCTACTACTAGCTGCCCTAATGCTGATTAGTGTCTTAAGTGACACAAATGCAGTGATCAGTGAAAAATCTGAAAACTGCAATTGGTGAAACAGTGACAGGGAGTGAAGGGGTTAACTGGGGGGCGATCGGGGGTGAAATGCGTGCCTAAATTTACTGTGTCAGTGTAGTGTTGGTGCTCAATTTTAGATGTCCTCTCTCCTCTCTCTGGAACCAAAAAGGATTCCAGGAGGGGAGGTGACATCACTTCCTCTGCCTGTGTTTATAATTCACAGGCAGAGGAGGCATTTCATTGGTCAGAACCGATCAGCAGGTCCAGGCCAGAAATCATTGGCCTGGACCTGAAGACTGATCTGTTCTGCAAGAAATCTGATTGCTGCGGACGAGAGCGACGTACGGGTATGTAGTTTTGTGCAGCCATACCATTCTGGCGACGTATATTGGCGTGAGCCGGTCGGCAAGTGGTTAATGTTTGTTAGCACTAATCATGCCCAGGGACTTGGACATTTAAAATTGTAGGGTTTACACTGCACAGGTACATATGCTTAGAAAACTGTTGCTTTGTTTATGTGCATGCAAATTGATTTAGCCCTTGGTTATGTGCATCAAATCTCCTAATACAGGCCAAAGATCGAACACAGTTGCAAATAGTATTATATGTTCCTGCTCATCATGTGCAATCATATAGTTACATAGTTGGTAAGGTTGAATAACCTGAGTGAGTGTAGGTGTGTGTCTACAATTGTCCTTATCCCTGTACATCGTATCTCATTAACATGCTCATCTACTATTATTATTATATTTAAGGTACCTATATAGCGCCATCAATTTATACAGCGCTCCACACATACATCACACACTCACATCGGTTCCTACCCTCAAGGAGCCCACAATCCAAGGTCTCCAACTCACACCCATATACAAGGGCCAGTTTTGGACAGAAGCCAATCAATCTACCAGCATGTCTTTGGAGTGTGGGAGGAAACCGGAGTACCCGGAGGAAGGCACAGGGAGAACATGCAAACTCCAGGCAGGTAGTGTCGTGGTTGGGATTGTATTGTTAGCACACTGACACATGCCCAATAGAAGTACACGCCCACCAGTATCTTTCAATCTGTCTCTTCATGTATGTGTAAAGTGTGGCACAGTGGTGTAGTGGGTAGCACTCTCGACTAGCAGTAAGGGATTTGAACCAGCGACCCTTTTTACTGCTAGGCAAGAGTGCTACCTACTACACCACTGTGCCACACTTTAGACATACATGAAGAGACAGATTGAAAGATACTGGTGGGCTTGTACTTCTATTGGGCATGTGTCAGTGTGCTAACAATACAACCTAGCTTATATAAAGGACTGCAGTAGGGGGCATTCGTTTGGCCTCAGAAGAGGCCAGGTTTTTTGCTGTGATTTGTGGGGAGAAGGAATGATATTGTGCATAATGACAAATGCTCCACTAGAGCTATTTGGAAGTTTGTTTGCTGAAATTCTTGTGCATTTGGTCCATCAAAAGTGGGTTTATGTGGCCATGCTGTCAATGTTGTGTGTGTATTGTTCCTGTCTGACCATGCATTCATGGTTTAGGAGCATCTACTGACCTTCTACTCTTTGATCTCATTGCTTAATCATGTACACAGAAATGCAGCTTGCAGCAGAACATGGTCACCAATGTATGTGTGTGGGATGTTTGGTGGTGGTGGGTGTTATAGTTTGAATATGTGCCTTTTTAAATATTATGTTGGAATGCTTTGTAAGAAGAATGACTGTTAAGTATGTTTCTATAATCTTGCAGATAAAAATATGATGTGGGTGAGTAACAATGAAATGTTTTGCCCGTTATACACTGAACGTAAAGCTGTGTCCACTCTAAGGTTTAGACAAATTTTAGATTGTAAGCTCCTATGAGCAGGGCCCTTAAAACCCAATTGCTAACTGTTTTGCTAAATGTAGCACCATATATCCTGTAGAATATTTTTTTATGCCACTAAATGAATGTACATAATTTTGTTTCTGCTGGCAAATAAAAGTACATTATTGAGCTTGTTGTTTTTTTCTTTTTTTTCTTTTTTTAATTAGTTTTGGGGGTGGTGGTTTTGGGGAAGTGCAATATCTTATACCCATAGAAATTATAAGATATAATTGTGCAACAAAAAAACAAATGTCTTCAGCACACCTGCAAGTAAATGATAAAGGTGTTTAGTTGAAGTCTTTATATATAACAGCTGTGCAGAATTGCGGGTAATGAATTCAGCTGGTGGATAGGCAGTGTTGTATGTGTCAGGCCTAGTTCACATTGGTGCGATTTGACATGCGATTTGACATGTCGGCGGCAATTGCACCGTCCTAATCGGTGTGGTGCCGCAATTTCCAAAAGTAGTTTCTGTACTACTTTTGGTGACTTCGGGGTGCGATTTCCATTGACAAGTGTGCAGAAACCTGCACAGATGTTTCTGAAATTCCCCCGCTGTCGGGGCTGACATGCGGGAATAAAATTGTGCGAGTTTAGCTGAACTCGCACAATTTCTCGCTATCAGTGTAAACCAGGGCTCAAACTGGGCCTTTGTCATTCACCTGCTGCAATCCCAGGGACACCATTTCTTGTCAAATTTGTTTATTGATTTTGAAAATATAAACATTGGTACAATTAACAAAATATTGATTACATTAAATGGTAGCATTAGTTGAATTTACATATCAGATCTTAGTATTTCTTGTAGTTACAAGCAATGAAAGACTTAAATAGGCTATATGTTCTAGAAAGACTAAGGTGTTACAATCAATTTTAACAATTATATAATCAAGAGCAACAAAAAATGAAAAAGTTGTTAAACTTTTAACTTTGAGTAATATGTAATAAAGAAATAATATTAATTACTACGAGATTCAGTTATTTATAATAGGACATTAGAGCTTACTATCTATTATTGTATTATAATTGAACATTATAAAAGTGAATGTTTCGCTACCATTTCATTATGTAAAAATAAATAGGAGAAGACAGGATAGAATAAGGAGAAAAGAAAATAATTAAAGGAAAGTAAAGATAAGAGGAAGAAAAAAAAAAAAAGTCTGGATTAATAGCGGTTTCTGGGGATTTCTTAGTAACAATATGTACATAGTATCTTTTTATCAGTTATTCAAAACAAAATTATATAATTACTAAGGTCTTAGTAAAGAAGTGTCAAAATTAGGAGAAAGAAAGTGGGTCACCCAAGGACTCCAAATTTTCTCAAATTTAGGTATGTTATTGTTGGATATGGCATCTGTTTTCGAGAGGATCATGGCCTGATGTATTCTATTCGTAGTTTCAGAAAGCATTAATGATGAGGACTTCCACGCTTTGGCGATGGTCTGCTTTGCGGCTGTGGTAATTTGTAGAAGGAGTTTAAATTGTGTATAGGAGATTTGGGTAGGCTTTAAATTTAGAAGCGCAATTGTCGGATCTGGGATCATAGTTTTCTTGAATAATTTAGAGAGCATTAGGAATATTTCTTTCCAATAATTTTTTGCTATATGGCAATCCCAAAAGATATGAAAATGCGTTCCTAGATAACCACAGCCGCGAAAGCAAAGTGGAGAGTATTGTGGAGCAAATTCGCGATCCTAACAGGGACCAGATACCAACGCATAAGTACTTTATAGTTCGCCTCTAAGGCTACTACATTATGAGAAGATATTTTGGTATTGGCCCAGACTTTATCCCGTTTGGATGAGTCCATGTGAAAACCAAGATCATTCTCCCATTTTTCCACATAGGAGGGTGTTTTTGTATCAGGCAAAGCATTCAGGTGACTATACAACATTGACACAAGCCCCTTTGAGTGGGGGTCATTTTTACAAATACGTTCAAAATGCATTATGTCACATAGATTATCTCTACCTTGTATAAATGGTATAAAAAAATTTTTGATCTGTAGATAACGAAAGAGTTCTGAATCTGGAAATTAATGGGTTTTACATATTTCAGGAAATGTTTTAAGTGAAATGGTCGTTATCAGGTTATAGGGTTGTGTTAAATCAACAGAAATCCATTTTTTAAAAGTTTTAGGAGATGTATGAGCCGGGTAGAAAAGTGGATTTCTAATAAATGATAAAAGAGGTATAGGCGGAGATTGTAGTCTTTTGATTACTTTGAATCTATCCCATATAGTAATTGTATGTTTAGTAATCCTATTTTTTATTATTTTATGGTCAGAAGACGTAGACCATATTAGATTTGGTATGGAGATCGGATCACAGTCGATTGATTCAATCGCTACCCAGAGAGGGATCTCATGTTTTGTGTGATATTGTTAGGGAAATGGCCGTAGGAGAACTGGCACCAACAGCAGGAGAAGGGCTCTAGGACGCAGCATCTCTACCAGCACTTATGGCAGGAGAAGGACTTTAGGACCCAGTATCTCTGGCAGGAGAAGGGCTCTTGGACCCAGTATCTCTACCAGCAAGTCACATGGGCCTATATAAGGAAGTCTGCTAGTGTCTGCAGTTACTGGTTTGTCAGTCTTCCTGTGTTCCTGAGCCTCTGTGCAAATTACTGTTTGGATTCCTGTTGTGACCCGGCTTGTTCCTGACCTGTCCGATCTGCTCTCCTGGTTTGACCCCCTGGCTTGCTTTACTGACTTGTCTTCTCCTGTACTTGATCCCAGCTTGTATAATGGACTTTGCTACAGTTACCTGTTCCTGCCTGCTTCCTGATACCAGACCTTTGGCTTGTCCCCATTTCTGCAACCTGCCTCCTCCTCTTGCTGGATCTACTGTGTTTGACCCTTGGCCTGGCTTTCACTACTGTTCCATGTGCACACCTTGCCAAGTATTACTGAGGATTCTTATAGACTTTAGCCCAGCTGTTTCCTGTACTACCCGGTGTCCGTCAGGTGCCCATCAGCTCTTCTCTCCGAAATCCATCTGGCAACCTGTGCTTCTCTGGGCACTACACCCTCTGTACCCAACTTCAGGGGTGTACTGCACTCAGCCGCAGGGGGAGCCCTCTCGGCATTTCGCCCTCCAACCAGGTACGTGGCAGTACAAACCAGCCATGACCGAGGCCGATGGAGGTGCTACCCCACTCAAGATGATGTGTCAACAAGTCACCACCCTTACGCAAGCCGTTTAGAAGCTCCAGAATGGCTACTTCCCGTTGGAGGATCGGCTGCAGCATTTGCCTGTTGCTCCAGCCTTGGTGGACTCCAGTTCTTCCTCCTCTAACACGGCTCCAGTGTCCTTGCCTCCTCCTGAACCATGGGTACCTACACCCGAACGATTCTCCAGTGACCAGAAAAAGTTCAGGTCCTTCGAGAATGCCTGCCTACTGTACCTGGGCCTCCAACCTAGAACTTTTGCTTCTGAGTTTGTGAAAGTAGGATTTACCATTTCTTTATTATCTGAGGAACCCCAAGCCTGGGCTCATAACCTGCTGGAACAAAAAGACTCTGCTTTGAATACTATGGACACTTTCTTTGAGGCCATGACTCTGTTGTACGATGACCCCCAGCATGCGGCCTCCGCTGAATCTGCCTTAGTTGCCCTACGGCAAGGAAAACGCCCAGTGGAAGATTATACCGTGGATTTCTGCAGATGGTCCTCCGACACAAGCTGGAATGAGGCAGCACTCAGGTTCCAGTACCGCCAAGAACTGTCTGAGATCCTTAAGGATGAACTGGCTCGATTTGCTATTCCCGACACTCTTGATGGACTTATTCACCTAGCCATTCAGCTTGACAGGCGCCTGCGGGAGCAGAGGTCGGAACGTGCTCAATCCCTCCAGCCTACACGGGTGCTACCCAAGTTTTCTCCTGCTGTTGCACCCATGTCTGTTTGCCCTGCAATCCCAGAAAGGGAACCAAAGCAAGCTGGCCTGGCCCGTTCCTCCCTTACTCTTGTGCTAGCAGGCCAATCTCTGCCTGTACTGCGGAGGGGCCGGACATTTTTTATGCAGCTGCCCCATAAGACACAGTAAGGTCTACCCACCAAGTTCCACATATCTCCAAGTCTCTGGATCCTGCCATTCTTACCTTGTTCTTCCCATCTCCTTACAAGTGGCAGAAAGGGAGATCCGGCTACAAGCAATGATTGATTCCGGGGCATGTAGTTGTTTTATGGACTTATCTCTGGTTAAAAAACTTGGTGTGCCCCTCTGTGAAAAAAAGCAAAGACTTGAGGTTCTTTTGGCCAATGGTTCCCAGCCCAGTTCTGGACTTGTCAACCAGGAAACCATGCCCATCTTCACTACTACAGATACCGGCCATCAAGAATTAGTCCGCTTTGACATTCTATGTTCCCCATGTTTCCCATCATCCTGGGAATTCCATGGCTGCAGGCACATAACCCGCAAATCAACTGGGCCAAGAAGGAAATCTCTCTTTCTTCAGCATATTGCCTACAGCATTGCTTTACTCCAAGCTCCAGTAAGCCTGTTAGCTGTCTGGCAGTGCAACCTGCTCTCAGTAATCTCCAGCTTGTTCCTCCAGCTTATCATGAGTTTATAGACATTTTCGACAAGAAACTGCTCCCGGGGGCTGAGATCCCGTTTGGACGAATCTTCCCCCTATCTGAAAACGAGCTCGAGACCCTATGAGTATATATTCACGAGAACCTTGAAAAGGGGTTTATCCGACCCTCTTCTTCTCCTGCTGGGGCGGGTATATTCTTTGTGGAGAAGAAGGATGGCACGTTGCGGCCGTGTGTAGACTACAGAGAAATCAATAAGATCACTGTAAAGAACAGATACCCACTCCCTCTCGTTCCTGAATTCTTTCAAAGGTTCCGAACCGCCCGGATTTTCACTAAATTGGATCTGAGGGGCGCTTATAACCTTGTCCGCATACACCAGGGTGATGAGTGGAAAACAGCATTTCGGACGCGGTTCGGCCACTTCGAATACCTTTTGATGCCATTTGGGTTATGCAATGTCCCAGCCACGTTCCAGCATCTAGTGAACAACATTTTTCGAGAATTCCTTGATTACTTTGTAATCGTATACCTCGATGATATCCTCATCTTTTCTGCCTCTTTGGAGCTTCATCGAATTCACGTAAAAAAGGTCCTCTCAACCTTGAGAAAACATGGACTTTATGTCAAGGCAGACAAATGTGATTTTGAAAAAACATCTATTCAATTCTTGGGTCTCATCATCTCAACAGAAGGAATTGCAATGGACCCAAAGAAGGTGGAAGCAATACTAGACTGGCCAGCTCCTTCTGACAAGAAAGGTGTTCAGCGCTTCGTGGGGTTCTCCAACTTCTACAGGAGGTTTGTGAAGGATTTCTCCACCACCATAGCACCCATCACTCAGTTGACCCACCAGAAGGTCCGGTTCCAGTGGTCTCCAGAAGCCCAGACAGCCTTTGACACATTAAAGAAGCCTTTCACTTCCGCACCAATCCTACAGCACCCAGATCCGACCCTGCCTTATGTGTTGGAAGTGGATGCCTTTGAAGTAGCTACAGGGCCAATCCTGTCCCAACGGCAGGGACCTAAGGCTCTTCTTCACCCCGTAGCCTTTTTCTCTCGAAAAATGAGCCCACCAGAGAGAAATTATGATGTGGGAGATAGAGAACTAATGGCCATTAAATCTGCCTTAGAAGAATGGAGGTACTTATTGGAGGGTGCAGCTCATCTTATTATGATTTTTAAGACCATAAGAACCTGGAGTACCTCAGGACAGCCAAACGTTTAAGACCCTGACAAGCCCGCTGGGCTCTGTTCTTCTCCAGGTTCCATTTCCATCTTACATATCGGCCAGGTTCTAAGAATGGGAAGGCAGATGCACTCTCCCGAATGTTTCCGGACACCCCTGAAATGACAGAGCCAAGTACGATCCTACCCAGAATTTTTTGCTTATCCAACCTGACCTAAAGACCTTAATCAAGCAAGCCTCAACCCAGTGCTCTGGATCAGAAGTGTCCTCACTGAGAAACCAAGATGGATTTTTGTGGCACCAGGATAAAATTTTTGTTCCCCAGCCAGTCAGACTCCAAGTTCTAAAAATGTCACATGACCATAAACTTGCCGGGCATTTTGGGATACGAAGAACAACTGAACTTGTTCAGTGCTCATTTTGGTGGGCCAGCCTAAGACAGGACTGCAGAAAGTATGTGAACTCTTGCACCATTTGCCAGCGCAACAAGGGTTCCAATGCCAAGCCATGGGAACTTTTGAGGCCATTACCCATTCCTATACAACCCTGGAAAGAAATATCCATGGACTTTATAGTAGACCTGCCCCCCTCTGGGGGGTGCACCACCACCATCATGGTGGTGGTAGACTGCCTATCCAAAATGGCACACTCCCTTCCGATGATTGGCACACCCTCCGCTTCGGACACAGCAAACATGTTCATTAAAGAGATTGTCAGATTACATGGATTACCGGATAGTATTGTCTCCGATAAGGGGTATAGTTCACCTCCAAGTTCTGGAGGGATCTCTGCAAGTCTCTATCAATAGAAGTGTGTCTTTCCTCAGCTTACCACCCTCAGAGCAATGGTCAAACAGAGAGGACTAACCAGACCTTAGAACAGTACCTTCGATGTTTCTGTACTTGCTCGCAGGATGACTGGATCTCCCTTCTTCCCTGTCCAGAGTTTGCATATAATAACTCTTTGCATGCAGCAATCAATCAGTCCTCTTTCTGGGCGAACTATGGATTCCATCCCTCCTTCCTTCCAAATACTATACCTGAAACATCTGCTCCCGGTGTCCAGGATCGATTAAGGTTCATTCAATCCAACTACAAGTTGCTTCAGGAGGCCATGCGAAAAGCCCAAGAGGACTATAAAAAGTTTCATGATAAAAAAAGAAGAGGGAATCCTGTCTTTAAGATTGGGGACAAGGTATGGCTTTCTTTAGTAAACCTCAAGCTCTCATGTCCCTCCCGGAAGCTTGGACCCAAATTCATCGGTCCCTTTGAAATCAAAAGGGAGATAAATCCGGTGGCTTTTGAGCTGGCACTACCCAATACTAACAAGATCCATCCAGTGTTCCACATCTCCCTGCTTAAACCAGCTGTACCCAGTCCCTTCCCTGGAAGAGAAGAGCCACCTCCAGTCTTGGTAGAAGGGGAAACAGAATTTGAGGCTGAAGCCATTATGGATTGCCGGAGGAGGGGTAGGCAAGTCCAGTATTTAATCAAATGGAGGGGTACCCTCCCGAAGACAATTCCTGGGAGCCTGCAAACAATGTGCATGCTCCTAGACTTGTGCGGGACTTTTACAGCAGACATCCCGAAGCATTGGCCCGTGGGGGCATCCGGAGGCTGCCCCTTGGGGGGGAGGCACTGTCAGGGAAATGGCCGTAGGAGAACTGGCACCAACAGCAGGAGAAGGGCTCTAGGACCCAGCATCTCTACCAGCACTTATGGCAGGAGAAGGACTTTAGGACCCAGTATCTCTGGCAGGAGAAGGGCTCTAGGACCCAGTATCTCTACCAGCAGGTCACATGGGCCTATATAAGGAAGTCTGCTAGTGTCTGCAGTTGCTGGTTTGTCAGTCTTCCTGTGTTCCTGAGCCTCTGTGCAAATTACTGTTTGGATTCATGTTGTGACCTGGCTTGTTCCTGACCTGTCCGATCTGCTCTCCTGGTTTGACCCCCTGGCTTGCTTTACTGACTTGTCTTCTCCTGTACTTGATCCCAGCTTGTATAATGGACTTTGCTACAGTTACCTGTTCCTGCCTGCTTCCTGATACCAGACCTTTGGCTTGTCCCCATTTCTGCAACTTGCCTCCTCCTCTTGCCGGATCTACTGCATTTGACCCCTGGCCTGGCTTTCACTACTGTTCCATGTGCATACCTTGCCAAGTATTACTGAGGATTCTTATAGACTTTAGCCCAGCTGTTTCCTGTACTACCCGGTGTCCTTCAGGTGCCCATCAGCTCTTCTCTCCGGAATCCATCTGGCAACCTGTGCTTCTCTGGGCACTACACCCTCTGTACCCAACTTCAGGGGTGTACTGCACTCAACCGCAAGGGGAGCCCTCTCGGCATTTCGGCCTCCAACCAGGTACGTGACAGTTATTTAGGAATATGTGCTATTTGTGCTGGAAATAATCAGTAAAATTAGGGAAACCTAATCCTCTTTTAAGTTTAGAAAGATAAAGAGTGTGGGTAGGTAAGCGAGATTTTAAGGAGCTCCATATGAATGCTTGTGTTTTACGTTGTATGCCGCAAATAGACATAATTTATGTTGATGGCCTGCTAAATCTATGCCCTTGATTGAGGGGTCTGTATGGATAGCCTGGGCAAGAGGTTCAATGAGTAAGGAAAATAAAAGTGGGGAGAGAGGACAACCCTGACGTGTTCCTCTATTTATGTCAAACATGTCTGATTTGTATCCTGCATATTTAACATATGCCTTGGGATTATTATAAAGTGAAGTGACCCAGCTTAGAAAATGAGGGCCAAAGCCCCATTTTTGTAGAGTGAAATTTAGGTAGGGCCACGTCACTGTATCAAATGCTTTTTTGATATCAAATGACAGGAGACACAGAGGTATTCGCCTTGTTTTAGCTGCTTGAATCAAAAATTATGCTCTACGGACATTATCTGCTGCTTGCTGTAATGGGATGAAACCTACTTGATCTTTGCTTATTAATGAACCAATTATATTATTAAGACGAGACGCCATTACTTTTGCTAGTAGTTTTATATCTAGGTTTAATAAGGATATAGGTCTAAAGTTAGTACAAGATGAGTAATCAGACTGAGGTTTAGGGATCATTGAAATTATTGCTGTTAACCACTTTAATACCCAGCCATAGTCAAATGGCGTCCACAGATGGGATCTCCCATCCTGGGTGGACAACATATGACGGCCTCGGCTTTCCGCCACTACTGTGGGCCCCCGGGGGCCCGCAGAGCGGCGATCGGGGTACCGTTGTGTCCCTCGGGACACAGCCGTTCCCCGATGGGAGTATTGAAGCCGTGGCGGGCGGCAGAGCGTCGGGAGCGTCGGACCTGTCACAATGCAGAGCGGCATTGGGAAGCGGCGTGTACGGTGCCTCCGGCGGCGCGCAGAGCGGTGATCGGGGCTGAGGCTTTTCCCTTGGATACAGCTCAGCCCCGATCACTGTAGCCAATGAGATGGCTCTTCACCATGTGACCGACTGTGTCCAATCACAGCCGGTCACTAATGTAAACAAACACACTGTGACTGCTGTTGCTGGGCTCTTCTCCTCACACACCGATCCAGTGTGAGGAGAAGAGATCAGCTAACAGTGAGTTACCTACATATATGTACTACTGTGCCCAGATTGCCCCCCTAAATAAAGAGTACCTGTCATCAGGAGTACCTGTCATCTGGAGTACCTGTCATCTGGAGTACCTGTCCATCAGGAGTACCTGCCACCTCACCACCTGCCACCTCATCACCTGCCACCTTATCACCTGCCACCAGAGTACCTGCCACCTCACCACCTGCCACCTCACCACCTGCCACCAGAGTACCTGCCACCAGAGTACCCGCCACCTCACCACCAGAGTACCTGCCACCTCACCACCAGAGTACCTGCCACCTCACCACCGGCCACCAGAGTACCTGCCACTAGAGTACCTGCCACCAGAGTACCTGCCACCTCACCAGAGTACCCGCCACCTCACCACCTGCCACCAGAGTACCCGCCACCTGCCACCAGAGTACCTGCCACCAGAGTACATACAGCCAGTCAGCCACTATGTCCAGAAAGGTGTACACCCCAGAAGAGGCATACCAAATACTCAGTCTGACCGATGAGAGCAACGGGGAGCTCTCACCGCTCAGTTCTGATTCAAATTCTGGTTCTGGTTTAGAATATGAGCCCCCAGAAGGCAGCACATCAGGATCCGAATCAGAGTAGGAAGCAGTCCGTCCAAAAAGACGACGGTCTGAACACCAGGCAGCTACCAGCAGTGCCATCGGTGGTAGACCCCAGGAGGTGGGGCCCAGTACAAGCACTGCTAGACCCCAGGAGGAAAGGCCCAGCACAAGTGCACGCCAAAGAATTAAGGCCCAAACCCAGCTTCCAGATTCCTTGGCAAATCCATTGTGGCTGGCTTCTACCACAGGGTCAGCCACGATCCCCCCTTTTACATCACAGCCAGGTGTGCAGGTCAACACTGCAGGATTTTCCCAAATGGATTTTTTAAATTTATTTTTCCCTAACAAATTGATTCAAGGCATCGTGGACCAAACTAATCTCTTTGCCCAACAATCCATTGCAACCAACCCCAGCTCCAGCTATGCCCGCCCTTTTGAATGGAGACCCCTAACAGTAGTGGAGCTAAAATAGTTTTTAGGCCTAACCCTCAACATGGGGCTTACAAAAAAAATGAAATACATAAGTATTGGTCGATCAAACCCATCCACCATATGGCAATTTTTTCATCGGCCATGTCCAGGTCCCGATACGAAATCATAATGCGCTTCTTGCATTTCAGTGACAACTCACAGTGCCCCCCCCGAAATCACCCAAACTTTGACAAACTATATAAAGTTCGCCCCCTAATTAATTTTTTTTCCCAGAAGTTCGCCAAAGTTTATGTCCCTGACAAAAATATATCTGTGGACGAATCCCTGGTGCATTTCACAGGCCGGCTGGGAATCAAGCAATATATCCCCAGTAAGAGGGCAAGGTACGGCTTGAAGCTTAACAAGCTTTGTGAAAGCGCCAACGGTTATGTGCACTCATTCCGCATGTACGAAGGCAAAGATTCCCAGCTCCAGCCCCCTGAGTGTCCCTCGTACATGGGAATAAGTGGAAAAATTGTTTGGGAGTTGGCATTCCCACTCCTCCAAAAGGGGTACCATATTTACATGGACAACTATTATACTAGTTTGCCCCTTCTCCGCCACCTATATCTAAAACAAACTTTGGCTTGTGGTACAACAAGAAAAAAAACGAAAGGGCTTCCCACAGCGTTTTGTCACCACAACCATTCAAAGGGGGGAATCGACAAGCTTGAGGAACGAAGAAGTGTTGGCTGTGAAGTGGAGGGATAGGAAAGATGTGTACATCATGTCCACCATCCACGATGACACCTCGGTGGAACTTCACAGAAGATACGGTACCGTTTGCAAGCCTTCCTGTATCACTGAGTACAATAAATACATGGGGGGGGTGGGGGTGGATTTAAATTATCAGTTGTTGCAGCCCTATCTTTCAACAAGAAAATCCCTCTTCTGGTACAAAAAAGTTGCAATTTACTTTTTTCATTTGGCCCTTTTAAATTCTTTCATCATCTACCAAAAATCAACAGAAACACCCATCACCTTCATAAAGTTTATTGAAGACATTGTCACTGCCCTGATTTATCAACAAGTATCCCCCCAAAAAGCATTTGCTCAGATTCTGTCAGCAGACTACGTGAGCGCCATTTCCCGGACCATATTCCACCAACAGGATCCGGAAGACAACGCCAAAAAAAATGTTGGGTGTGCACCAAAAAAGGAATTAGGAAAGATACCAGCTTCCATTGTCCCGACTGTCCCTCCCAACCTGGCCTTTGCATCGGAGAATGCTTCAAGCGATATCACACTCTGGAAAATTATTAGTCCATATTTCTAATACTGCCATTTCCCCGTTTTTAATTTCTGTCCTGAATATTTCCCTTCCTCAACCAACCATATCATTGCCTTCCATGTGAACCGACCCTGGCCTGTTTCTCGACTATGCCTCTGCCTACCGTCTGCATTGTTTTTCCACCATGTTTTTGCCTTTCACGTGAACTGACCATGGACTGTATCAACTATGCCTCTGCCTACCGTCTATTTCTGCCTTTTACCTGCACTGACCTCGGCCTGTTGACCATGGTTTTGCCTGCCCCTTGGATTGATCTTTCACCCTGCTACACAGGGGTCTCACATATGTGAGGGGCTCCAAAATAGTGTTCGGAGTTCAGAAAAACAGTTTTTGGTTTTCTGTGTTCCCATAACAGGGTCTGGTTGCCCGGAGGCTTCAAAGCGATTTGGGTGGGAGAAGCCTCTACCCCTGTCCCCATTCTTTCCTGACCGATGCCTTAAGCTTGATGGTACTGCCTGCTTCCTGGACAAATACTCTGGCTGTGCTGACCATACCTCTGCCTGCTGCATGCACTAACTATGGACAGTATTCCTGCCTGCTGCATGGACGATCCTTTGATCCTTTTGCTGCTGCTGACCACATCCCTGCCTGCTATCTGGACTAATGCTTTGGCTGTGCTGACATCTCTACCTGTACTGACTATTCCTGCCTGATGCCTGTTTTGCTGTCGCTGTCCACGTTCCTGCCTGCTGCCTGGACCAATGCTCTTCTCTGTGGACCATTGCACTATTAAAACCGCAGGTAATCTTTTCTTTACCCTTTACTCAGCAGAATGTATTTTGGTTTGTAATTGGTATGTACAGTACATGCTATGTGTTAGAAATATGAAGGGCCTTCAACAATGTGATAGGTTGGCAGGAATTTGTGTGTAATGTATGCTCCTAGAACAACTGACAGTGCTACTTGGATGTTGGGCCTCTGTATGTGGCCAGGCTATGTAAAAGTCTCACACATGTGGTATTGCCATACTCGGGAGGAGTAGCAGAATGTATTTTGGGGTGTCAGTTTTGCTATGTACATGCTATGTGTTGGTAATATCTTATAAATGGACAACTTTGTATAAAAAAATGCGTTTTCATTTTTTTTCCATATATTCCAAACACTTCGGGAAAAAAATGAACCATTCAAAAGACTAATTATGCCTCATAGATTATACGTTGGGATGTTAGCTTTCCAAAATGGGGTCATTTTGAGGGCGTTTCCATTGTCCTGGTGCTCCAGGGCCTTCAAAATTGTAATAGGTGGTTGAGAAATGAGATGTGTAATTTATGCTTGTAGAACGCCTGATGGTGCTACTTGGATGTTGGGCCTCTGTATGTGGCCAGGCTGTGTAAAAGTCTCACACATGTGGTATCGCCATACTCGGGAGGAGTAGCAGAATGTATTTTGGGGTGTCAGTTTTGCTATGTACATGCTATGTGTTGGTAATATCTTATAAATGGACAACTTTGTATAAAAAAATGCGTTTTCATTTTTTTTCCACATATTCCAAAAACTTCGGGAAAAAATGAACCATTCAAAAGACTAATTATGCCTCATAGATTATACGTTGGGGTGTTAGCTTTCCAAAATGGGGTCATTTTGTGGGCGTTTCCATTGTCCTGGTGCTCCAGGGCCTTCAAAATTGTAATAGGTGGTTGAGAAATGAGATGTGTAATTTATGCTCCTAGAATGCCTGAAGCTGCTATTTCAATGTTGGGCCTCTGTATGTGCCCAGGCTGTGTAAAAGTCTCACACATTTGGTATCACCATACTCAGGAGGAGTAGCAGAATGTATTTTGGGGTGTCATTTTTGCTATGTACATGCTATGTGTTGGAAATATCTTATGAATGGACAACTTTGTGTAAAAAAAAAAATGCGTTTTCATTTTTTTCCACAGTTTCCAAAAACTTCTGGAAAAAAATGAACTGTTCAAAAGACTCATTATGCCTCATAGATTATACATTGGGGTGTTAGCTTTCCAAAATGGGGTCATTTTGTGGGCATTTCTATTGTCCTGGTGCTCCAGGGCCTTCAAAACTGTAATAGGTGGTTGAGAAATGAGATGTGTAATTTATGCATGTAGAATGCCTGATGGTGCTACTTCAATGTTGGGCCTCTGTATGTGGCCAGGCTGTTTAAAAGTCTCACACATTTGGTATCACCATACTCAGGAGGAGTAGCAGAATGTATTTTAGGGTGTCATTTTTGCTTTGTACATGCTATGTGTTGGAAATATCTTATAAATGGACAACTTTGTATTAAAAAAATGCGTTTTCATTTTTTTTCCATATATTCCAAACACTTCGGGAAAAAAATGAACCATTCAAAAGACTCATTATGCCTCATGGATTATACGTTGGGGTGTTAGCTTTCCAAAATGGGGTCATTTTGTGGGCGTTTCCATTGACCTGGTGCTCCAGGGCCTTTAAAAGTGTGATAGGTTGTCATCAAATGAGATGTGCAATTTATGCTCGTAAAACGCCTGACGGTGCTAGTTGGATGTTAGACCTCTGTATGTGGCCGGGCTGTGTAAAAGTCCCACGCATGTGGTATCACTATACTCAGGAGGAGTAGCAGAATGTATTTTGGGGTGTCATTGCAAGTATGCATGTGCTGTGTGAGAGAAATAATTTGTTATTGTTATTTTGTGCAAAAAAAAAATTTTTCCAAGAATTGTGGAAAAAATTACAACTTCAAAAGACTCACCATGCCTCTTACTAAATACCTTGGGATGTCTGCTTTCCAAAAAGGGGTAATTTGGGGGGTATTTGTACTTTCCTGGCTTGTTAGGGCCTCAAAAATGAGATAGGCCTTCAGTACATCAGGTGTGATCAGATGTGATCATTTTTCAATGATTTGCACCATAGCTTGTAGACTCTATAACTTTCACAGAGACCAAATAATATACACTAATTTGGGTTATTTTTACTAAAGATATGTAGCAGTATACATTTTGGCCCACATTTATGAAGAAAAATCACTTATTTGCAAAATTTTACAATAGAAACTAAAAAAAAGTGTTTTTTTTTTCAAAAATTTCTCTCTTTTTTCGTTTATATTGCAAAAAATAAAAAAAAACAGCAGTGATTAAATACCACCAAAAGAAAGCTATGTTTGTGAGAAAAAAATGATAAAAATTTGGTTTGGGTACAGTGTAGCATGACTGAGTAATTGTCATTCAAAGTGTGAGAGCGCTGAAAGCTGAAAATTGGTCTGGGAAGGAAGGGTGTATAAAAGCCCTGTATTGAAGTGGTTAAAGTTTCCGGTCGGAAGGATTGTTTGTTAAGTAGGGAGTTAAATGTTTTTGTCAGGATGGGAGTAAGAATATGGGAACATTTTTTATAGTAGAGGGCTGAGAATCCGTCAGGGCTTGGTCGTTTATTTAACTTAAGGGAGTTAATTGCTATTTCGATTTCTATAGGTTCAATAGGACTTTCAAGGTTATCGTATTGAACTTGAGAAATGGTTGGAAGTTTAACTTGTGAAAAAAATTATTCTGGGGCACATGCGCGGAGTCTAACTGAACGGTAATGTGCCGTGACTGAGGGAAAACCCACCATACAGCCTGAACCTGCCGGTATAACTTCCACCACTACCTTGGGCTTATTGCCGTGACCTCAGGGACTGAATTGAAACAGGTAAAATGGTGCTAGGAGATGGCAGAAACAAGTTTAAAACATCCTCCATGAAGGAGTCTCAGTCACGGGCTGCAGCCAGAGCGGCATCAGCCTCTGCCTCACAGATTACCTCACAGAACACCTCAGAGCGCTCACACAGGGAGAAGCAGCCTTCTTTACAGATAACATCACCAGATGATTTTGACATAGAACCTTTCCCCTCACAAGATTCTTCAAAGAATGTATCTGCTTCACCTGTGCCTTTGAAACAATTTGAGAGAATGTTACAAAAGGCAATTAAACAAACAGCAGAACATATTACAAGCAGCCTCACAAAAGAAATTAGAGAACTGGGCACACGTACTGATGTATTGGAAAATACATTTGAAGAAATGGAACTTTCTGTACAAGATACTATGAAAGAAATAGAAAACCTTAAAGAGGAGAATTTCACACTTCAATCCAGATTAGAAGATTATGAGAATAGGGCCAGGCGTTCAAACATTCGTATTAGAGGAATTCCTGAGACGGTAACTGATTTACCTTCGACGATAACAGCCCTATTTCAGGAGCTACAACTGACTATATCTATTGAGCGCCTAGAGATGGATACGGTCCACCGAGCATTGGCGCCAAAGAAAATAGATGGCCCTCCACGCGATATCATAGCGAAACTTCATTACTATCGCACAAAAGAACAATTGATGTCAGCAGGCAGAGAAAAACACAACCTATCCTTTCAAGGTCACGACTATCAGTTATTTACTGACCTGTCCCAGCTGACCATCAATAAGAGGCAATCGATGAAGCCCCAATTGACAGTACTACAGAATCACCATATCATTTACCAATGGGGATTCCCATTCTCCATCAGATTCACACATAAAGGTTCTAGATTTACCTGCAGATCTCCTGAAGAATTGCAACTGACTTTACAAAATCTACACCTAGTAGATAAATCACAATATACCAACCTTACCCGTAGAAGATCTACATCCAACAATCCTGGAAAACATCAGGCTAACAAGAGGAGCTGTATTGCCTCCCCTCCGCTGGATCAGAAAGGCTCTATGGACTGATAATAAGAGACGGTGTCACATAGACCCCATTTGGACTTCACAGTCCTTATCTCATATATTTTGAACATTAACACTGAATACATGAGCCATAGTCATTAATGGCATATTTAACGGATTTTCCTTTATGTTCTGAAGTCATAACATTTCCTAAAGGACCCTTCAGTATTAATAGTTAATTGTTAAATCTTAGTTCAAACAGAAACATGTTTAAATATTTAAGCCTTATTACTTCACACTCAAACTTGTGAAATCTCATTTAATATTCAAAAAAAAAAAAAAATATGACATGAGAGGATACCCCCTCCAATTAAGCAGCCCCTGATAGACCAGTTTTCTATCAGTTTAGTTACATATTCAACTCTAATCCAGTGCTATCTTTCACCTCTTTATTAGCTTTAATTATGGTCTAACATGTTCAACACTTCTACTTGTATAAAAGTCGCTAGTCAGCTCTTCTGCTATCTTTGAGTTTAAATTAGGAATAAGAATTTATCTTTCCCCACCCTTCATCAGTTACATTAATATGGGATTTGTAGGTTCACAAGTTATTATATATGCAACTACATCCCAGGTCATCAATTTATTTCCCCTTCCATAGCATTAAATTACATCTTTGTTAACTCAATATCTGAACAAAATATTAATGATATTTGTGACAGTCCTAGCCGGGACAGAGGCTGTTGGAGAGGACTGAATGCAAGCCTGTTGCCTTTTGATTATGGGCCCTGGATTTTCAATGGAACAATACTCTTTGTGAGGTGAATGAGAAATCCAGTCTGAACTGTACTAATCGGACTCAGTCGTGTATATATGTATATATTGTATGTTGTTTGATTCTGTTGGGGACTCCTTGCTGTGGATTTGTGTCCCTGAAGAGGGAGGGGGGATTCCTCCAGCAGCCCCCTGCTGATAAGACTGATTCATTCTGTTGGGACACATCCAGTGAGGAGATGCTGGTGTCATCAACTCCAACTACCTGTGTTTATGTTAATTGAATGAGCTGATCACATTGTCCTCTATACAATGTAGGAGACGGGACGACTCCTATTGGAGCTGCTGCTATTGTGAGAAAATGTCCTGTGATAATTAACTCAGTCTGGGCAATAGGTCATGTCTCAGTCACCTAGGCTGTATAAAGGACTAGTTAATTAGCTCATGTTAATTAGGTTAATTAGGTTACAGTTGTATTGTTAGAGGAGGTTCCAATGGCATATAAAGTCTTATTATGTGGGGGTCTTGTGAGCCAAAGATGGACTGATGCCTCTGTGAGGTGAAACAAATATAGATAAGCTGCAAACACTAACCACGTTTCATTGCGTGCATAAACCAAAAAATATAAATAAACGTGCCTGCGCTGAAAAAACAGATATATCCCAATAGTTGGGAGGTGCATATATAGTGTAAAACTATACTACAAAATTTCAATATAAAAAAAAAAAAAAAAATGCTAGTAATATATAAATTATAGAATGAATACAATGCTTATATAAAAGTATCCCATAAAGTGCAACATGCAACAAAACAATATATATATGTGGTTATAAATATAAGATCAAAGTGCAAAATCAAGTGTCCACATTTAAAAAGTTCAATTCATTGATATCAACACATAAAGTGCAAGTATATGGTGTCCACAAAAAACAGTCTTCCTCATGCTCCTCCTTAATGGTGTTCACAATCCGGCATGCTTCAGTGCTCTCCTGTGACCCCCCACTTGTGCTTGCGCTCACCTCTGAGCGTGTGACACGGTAATTAAACGGTGTCTAAACACGCATTGGAGCCACCCCTTGGGCTCATACAGGGTATGCTGGTATAAACTCCACCACTCTCAGATGTCATCAGATAGTCTCACATACAAGAAAGAAAAAGCTCCATAGTGTGATACCGTGGGGATTTATTTAAAATATATTAAAACTTCCCTCCAGAAGGGTACTCACAATATGTAGGTGCGTGAGTGCACCAATCTTTCCAGAGAGTGTTTGTATAAAACAAGCGTTTGTATGGCGTGCGGTGTGTCGTTCCTCATCTACCTCTGTTGCTGACAGCTCCGTCCTACCCCTCCCCGATGCGTATTCGGCACAGGGATCACGTGCCTTAGATCCCCCAGAGGAAGGCACGTGATCCCTGTGCCGAATACACGTCGGGGAGGGGTAGGACGGAGCTGTCAGCAACAGAGGTAGATGAGGAATGACACACCGCACGCCATACAAATGCTTGTTTTATACAAACACTCTCTGGAAAGATTGGTGCACTCATGCACCTACATATTGTGAGTACCCTTCTGGAGGGAAGTTTTAATATATTTTAAATAAATCCCTACGGTATCACACTATGGAGCTTTTTCTTTCTTGTATGTGAGACTATCTGATGACATCTGAGAGTGGTGGAGTTTATACCAGCATACCCTGTCTGAGCCCAAGGGGTGGCTCCAATGCGCGTTTAGACACCGTTTAATTACCGTGTCACACGCTCAGAGGTGAGCGCAAGCACAAGTGGGGGGTCACAGGAGAGCAGTGGAAGCATGCTGGATTGTGAACACCATTAAGGAGGAGCATGAGGAACACTGTTTTTTGTGGACACCACTTACTTGCACTTTATGTGTTGATATCAATGAATTGAACTTTTTAAATGTGGACACTTGATTTTGCACTTTGATCTTATATTTATAACCACATATATATATTGTTTTTTTGCATGTTGCACTTTATGGGATACTTTTATATAAGGATTGTATTCATTCTATAATTTATATATTACTAGCATTTTTTTTTTTTTATATTGAAATTTTGTAGTATAGTTTTACACTATATATGCACCTCCCAACTATTGGGATATATCTGTTTTTTCAGCGCATTCACGTTTATTTATATTTTTTGGCATATAAAGTCTTGTAATTTTGATTCTAAATAAAAGTGAGTTCATGTTAGCAACAAGCAAGTGTCGCCTTGTTTTGTGCTCAGAGAGGTTGGAATATCTGATATCTGTATATAGACTGGGAGGAAGTGGTATATGACGGAAGCACTCAAGCGGAGTGTGGGACATTCCATGACATTGGTGGCAAGTAGGGATGAGCTTCGTGTTCGAGTCGAACCCATGTTCGACTCGAACATCGGCTGTTCGCCCGTTCGCCGAATTGCGAACGATATGGGCCGTTCGCGCCAAATTCGTGTGGCGCGTCACGGCCCATAATTCACTGCGGCATGGCAGTGCATTGCTTGCTGATGATTGGCCAAGCATGCACTATGACCCGCATGCTTGGCCAATCACAGCGCCGCCTGAACAAAGAGCCATAATTGGCCAAAGCCAAGGAGGCTTTGGCCAATTATGGCTCAGGGGATTTAGTACACGCCCCACACTATATAAGGCCGCCTGCACGGCGGCCCTGTGTAGTGTGTGTTCCGGCGTTCATTGAGAGAGAGAGAGAGAGACAGACAGTGTCATTTGATTTGAGTTAGATAGATTAGGCAGAACAGTCAGTCAGTTAGCTGCACTTACAGTGTATTGTGTATATATATGCATCCCAGGTGTTGCATATATATATATATACACTGTATTCAGTTTAGCTAGATCCGTTCCTGTTATCTTCTAGACTATTTACATTTAGTGCAGTGCGTCCTGCTCACAGTGTTCAGCTAGATCCGTTCCTGTTATCTTCCTGCTGACAGGCAGGCTTGTCTGGTTACAGTATATAAAGCTACCTGAAGAAAATTACTGGTGTTCTATTTGATCCTATTAGTACCACGGTCAGGCAGCTAGACTATTTACATTTAGTACAGTGCGTCCTGCTCACAGTGTTCAGCTAGATCCGTTCCTGTTATCTTCCTACTGACAGGCAGGCTTGTCTGGTTACAGTATATAAAGCTACCTGAAGAAAATTACTGGTGTTCTATTTGATCCTATTAGTACCACGGTCAGGCAGCTAGACTATTTACATTTAGTACAGTGCGTCCTGCTCACAGTGTTCAGCTAGATCCGTTCCTGTTATCTTCCTACTGACAGGCAGGCTTGTCTGGTTACAGTATATAAAGCTACCTGAAGAAAATTACTGGTGTTCTATTTGATCCTATTAGGACCACGGTCAGGCAGCTAGACTATTTACATTTAGTACAGTGCGTCCTGCTCACAGTGTTCAGCTAGATCTGTTCCTGTTATCTTCCTACTGACAGGCAGGCTTGTCTGGTTACAGTATATAAAGCTACCTGAAGAAAATTACTGGTGTTCTATTTGATCCTATTAGTACCACGGTCAGGCAGCTAGACTATTTACATTTAGTACAGTGCGTCCTGCTCACAGTGTTCAGCTAGATCCGTTCCTGTTATCTTCCTACTGACAGGCAGGCTTGTCTGGTTACAGTATATAAAGCTACCTGAAGAAAATTACTGGTGTTCTATCCCAGCTTAGTGCAGCTACAGGCCATTAGTATGTCTGGAAGGCCAAGAAGGAGAGGCAGACAGTCACAAGCCAATAAGAGAGGGCAAGCAGGCTCTGTGTCTAGTGCTGGTCGTGGAGACGGTGCATCCTCATCAGCACGTGGCCATGGGACACGCTGGGCCTTTTTTTCGGCAGCTGGCCGTGTTGAGCCGCAACATGCGGAAGACTTGGTCGAGTGGATGACCAAGCCGTCCTCATCCTCCTCATCCTCTCTCACCCATGCCCAGGGTGCTTTGTCTGGCAAAGCAGCGGCCTCTTCCCTCAGCTCAATGTCATCAGTGACTCCTTCCCTAGCTCCACCATGTCCTCATGAGGATTCCCTCGAACTGTTTGACCACAGTGTTGGGTACATGCTCCAGGAGGATGCCCAGCGTTTGGAAGGCTCTGATGATGATACTGAGCTCGATGAAGGCAGTAACATGAGCACGGACAGAGGGGGTGCCCAAGAAGGACAGCAATCTGGCAGTCATACTCCCCCTGCTGCAGCATACTGCCAGGTTTGCTCCAGTGATGAGGAGGGAGGGGATGATGAGGTCACTGACTCAACGTGGGTGCCTGATAGGAGAGAGGAGGAGGAGGAGGAGGAGGAGGCGGCACATCACCAACGAGGCAGGATGCCCTCCAGGGGCCAGCCTAAGGGCAGCACATTGACTGCATCACACCCCAAAGCTCCACATGTGCAGGGCGCTGCAGTCTCTGCGCGTTATTCAAAAAGTTCTTTGGTGTGGGCCTTTTTTGAGACGAGTGCATCAGATCGCACCGCTGCTATTTGCAACATATGTCTCAAGCGTATCTCACGTGGCCAAAACATCTCCCGCTTGGGTACCACATGCTTGACCAGACATATGTTGACCTGCCATGCAGTTCGTTGGCAAGCGTATCTAAAAGACCCACACCAAAGAACAAAGAGGATCTCTCCTTGCTCCTCATCAGCTGAGATTTCCAACCCCACTAGACCTCCAGTCCTCTCTGAGACCTGCAGTGAGAGGAATGAAGGTGTAGAATGAGGTGTGTCACAGCCAAGTACTTGTGGGCAATCTGCTTTTGATACACCGACGTCAGATTGTACCAGGCAAATTTCCCTGCCCCAGCTGCTGCACCGCCGAAAAAAGTTTGCTCCCAGCCATCCACATGCCCAGCGGTTGAATGCTAGCTTGGCAAAATTGCTAGCACTTCAACTGCTGCCTTTTCAGTTGGTAGACTCTGCCCCCTTCTGTGAGTTTGTGGAATGTGCGGTTCCTCAGTGGCAGGTACCCAAACGCCACTTTTTCTCACGGAAGGCGATTCCGGCTCTCTACCGGCATGTGGAAGGCAATGTCCATGCCTCGCTGGACAGGGCGGTCAGCGGTAAGGTGCATATTACCGCTGACTCATGGTCCAGCAGGCATGGACAGGGACGTTACCTAAGTTTCACGGCACATTGGGTGACTCTGCTGGCAGCTGGGAAGGATGCAGGACAAGGTGCAGTAGTGTTGGAGGTTGTTCCGCCACCACGCCTCCAAAATGCTGATTGTGACACACCTCTCTCCTCCACCCCCTCCTCTTCTTCTTCCTCCATGGCCTCTTCCTCGGAACCAGCGGTGCTCCGTAGTCGTTCAAGGGGCTACGCAAGTACGCAGGCCAAAAGATGCCATGCGGTGCTTGAGCTGGTGTGCTTGGGGGACAGGAGCCACACTGGGGCAGAGGTTCTGTCAGCTCTGCAGGGGCAGGTTCAGAGGTGGTTGACGCCACGCCAACTTAAGGCAGGAATGGTGGTTTGCGACAATGGCACCAACCTCCTCTCTGCCCTCCGACAGGGACAAATGACCCATGTGCCCTGTTTGGCTCACGTCCTTAACTTGGTGGTGCAGCGGTTCTTGGGCAGGTACCCGGGCTTACAGGATGTCCTGAGGCAGGCCAGGAAAGTCTGTGTGCATTTCCGCCGGTCATATAATGCCAGTGCTCGGCTGACGGACCTCCAAAAGGAGTTTAACCTGCCCAAGAACCGCCTAATCTGTGACATGCCCACCAGGTGGAACTCAACGTTGGCCATGCTGCAGCGGCTGCACACGCAGCAGAGGGCCATCAATGAG
This sequence comes from Aquarana catesbeiana, assembly GCF_042186555.1. Classification (NCBI taxonomy): domain Eukaryota; kingdom Metazoa; phylum Chordata; class Amphibia; order Anura; family Ranidae; genus Aquarana; species Aquarana catesbeiana. Next base: position 490,809,824 of record NC_133324.1, on the reverse strand, counting down.
TACCTGTGTGACTATGGCACCAGGACAGGGTCAGGGGAGCTTGGTTTTTTTTCCCCACGCCAGTGGGCCATGATCAGGGATGCATGCACTGTCCTGTCACCATTCGAGGAGGCCACGAGGATGGTGAGCAGTGACAGTGCATGCATCAGTGACACTGTCCCCCTTGTCCACCTGTTGGAGCACACGCTGCGTGGAATAATGGACAGGGCACTTGAGGCAGAACAGAGGCAGGAAGAGGAGGACTTCCTTAGCTCTCAAGGCCCCCTTTATCCAGACAGTGTTCCTGCATGCCCGCCGATCACACAGGAAGAGGACGAGGAGGAGGAGGAGGAGGAAGATTGTGTCAGTATGGAGGTGGAGCCTGGCACTCAGCATCAGCAGCAGTCTTTAAGGGATCAGTCCCAAGAAACACATGGACTTGTACGTGGCTGGGAGGAGGTGGCTGCGGACGTTGTCGTCCTTAGTGACCCAGAGGACTCCGGACCGAATGCCTCAGCAAACCTACGCTGCATGGCCTCCCTGATCCTGCAAAGCCTGCGTAAGGATCCTCGTATTCGTGGTATCAAGGAGAAGGACCAATACTGGCTGGCAACCCTCCTTGATCCACGTTACAAGGGTAAGGTTGCGGACCTTATCTTGCCATCGCAGAGGGAGCAGAGGATGAAACATCTTCGGGAGGCCTTGCAGAAAGGTCTGTGCAATGCGTTCCCAGAGACTGGGAGGTTACAAACTCCTGTTTCTGGACAACGTGTTGCTGAGGCTTCGGTCAGTCAAAGAAGGAGCGGTGGAGAAGGTGGCCGTCTGACCGATGCGTTCAGACAATTTTTTGGTCCGCAGCCCCAAGGTATGATCGGTTCCAGCAACCATCGCCAGCGTCTGTTTTACATGGTGCAGGAATACCTAGGGGCAAGATCAGACTTGGACACCTTTCCCACCGAAAATCCTCTGGGTTACTGGGTCTTGAGGATGGATCACTGGCCAGAGCTTGCACAGTATGCAATTGAGCTACTGGCCTGTCCTGCATCCAGCGTTCTTTCGGAACGCACATTCAGTGCTGCTGGAGGCGTGGTAACCGATCACAGGGTGCGTCTGTCCACCGACTCGGTCGATCAGCTGACCTTCATAAAAATGAATGAGTCTTGGATCACCACCAGCTACCAAGCACCTGATGCTGATGTAACCGAATATTTTTTTTTGAAATCTCAGATCCCTTCAAAGACTGCCTATGCTGATGCTGAGTGACTATCCCTGAGTAATTATCCTCTTCCTCCTCAATCATCACGCTGATAGCTTGTAAGAACATTTTTGGTTCTGGGCGCCACCACCAGTGCCTAAGGCACAATTTTTCAGCCCCTGTTTAACAGGGGCGTGTTAATTACAATTTTTGATGTAATACTTTGCAGCAGGGCTCGTTCCTGCATTCCAACTAGAGTGTCTGTGAGGGGTTGCAGTGTTGTGGCACCAGCACCAGTGCCTAAGGCCCAATTTTTCTGCCCCTGTCTAACAGGGGCGTGTAATTACAATTTTTGATGCAATACTTTGCAGCAGGGCTCGTTCCTGCATTCCAACTAGAGTGTCTGTGAGGGGTTGCAGTGTTGTGGCACCAGCACCAGTGCCTAAGGCCCAATTTTTCTGCCCCTGTCTAACAGGGGCGTGTAATTACAATTTTTGATGCAATACTTTGCAGCAGGGCTCGTTCCTGCGTTCCAACTAGAGTGTCTGTGAGGGGTTGCAGTGTTGTGGCACCAGCACCAGTGCCTAAGGCCCAATTTTTCTGCCCCTGTCTAACAGGGGCGTGTAATTACAATTTTTGATGCAATACTTTGCAGCAGGGCTCGTTCCTGCGTTCCAACTAGAGTGTCTGTAAGGGGTTGCAGTGTTGTGGCACCAGCACCAGTGCCTAAGGCCTAATTTTTCAGCTCCTGTTCAACAGGGGCATGTAATTACAATTCTTGATCTAATATTTCACAGCAGGGCCCTGTGAGGGCTTACAGTGTTGTGGCCACAGCAACACCTAAGGCCCAAATTTCTGCTGAGTATATAGGGCAGGACCCTACTTTCAAACATCTAACTTACAAACGACTCCTACTTGCAAACGGAAGGAGACAACAGGAAGTGAGATGAAATCTACCCCTAGGAAGGGAAATTCTCTCCTGTAAGAGTTAATATGGGAAAACAATTTCTCCTTTCCACTGATGCTTTCCAATCCTTGTTCCACAAAAAACCCAAATTTTCAAAAAACATTTTTCATTGGGACAAAAAGTGAGGTGAAATCTTCTGAAGAGGAGGAAAGACAGCAAAACAAATGTCACAGGGGTGATAACCCTTCCCTATGTTTTCCAAAAAGCTTAAAAAAGATTTTTTGGCTGGAGCTAAACGCTTTAAAAATTTACCCGTTCAAAATTACAAAGAGATTCTACTTAACAACAAACCTACAGTCCCTGTCTTGTTTGCACCGCCTGTATACTGCTGTTCAGAGTATATAGGGCCTTTCCTTATTTTAATTTGGGTGCGGGGTTCCCCTTAATATCCATACAAGACCCAAAGGGCCTGGTAATGGACTGGGGGGTACCCATGCCGTTTGTCTCACTGATTTTCATCCATATTGCCATGACCCGACATGACATTAAACCCGCAAGCAGTTTTAAATGAGATTTTTTCCTTTAAAAATGACATTTGGTGCAGGGACTGTTCTAAACACGGGAAACACGAGCCACTTTACAGGCCTACTATAGACACACCCCAGGTACGATATTTAAAGGAATATTTCACTTTTTTTTTTTTACTTTAAGCATCATTAAAATCACTGCTCCCGAAAAAACGGCCGTTTTTAAAAGTTTTTTTTGCATTGATACATGTCCCTTGGGGTAGGACCCGGGTCCCCAAAACCTTTTTAGGACAATACCATGCAAATTAGCCTTTAAAATGAGCACTTTTGATTTCGAACGTTCGAGTCCCATAGACGTCAATGGGGTTCTAACGTTCGTGCGAACTTTCGGTCCGTTCGCAGGTTCTGGTGCAAACCGAACCGGGGGGTGTTCGGCTCATCCCTAGTGGCAAGCAGCAGGAAAGCTTCCTGCAGTCTGGGACATCCAAACCTCCAATTGGATCCAAGATCAGCATAGCAGACTTCAGCCACCCCAGCGGAGATATGGACCTGGCATCAGAGTTCCCGGGGCTGCTGCGGATCATCCTTTCAACATACACCAGGACTGTGTCTGAGGATGAATACCTGGAGCTCAGGCAGCAGATTCGGGTGGAGCTCTGGATCGGAGCCCTCCAGCTCGCTGGTATAAAACAGGGCAAGTGCTTTCCAACCCAAAAGCAATGGGCCAGTGACCAACGGGCATTGCGGATGGCATTCCTGGGAGAGCGGCCCCAGGAGCAATGGGTGACTGAGTTGGACAGGCTGGTCCAGCAGGAGATAGAGCTGGACAATCGTTATCGGGCTCTGCAATGGCACGCAGAGGAGGGATATTTAGGGGAGACAACAGAATGCTCTCCGGAGGGATATGACTTTGGCGGCCCTGGATTGCTGTGGGAGAGCCTTACAGATCATTTTATGTTTGGCGATGAAGGGGAACCTGACCTTGAGGACCTGAGAGAATATAGAGAGTCTATGCTCGGTCTTGCAGGGGTCTCAGAGCTCAAACCTGATCTGGACCATTTGCTAAGGAAGGAACAGCATCTGGAAAGGGCATACAGGAAACTGCTAGAACACGTTCAGCAGCATGCCAGAGAATCGGCAGTGGAAAATCCGGAGATTGCCGTCCCCAAACCTGAAGTGCTGACAACAGGGCAGAGCTCTGCTAACCTCTGCCCAGAAATGATAGCATCTTCTGGGTTCCATGGACAGGAGATGGTGAACCTCTATCCCCAGACATCAGTTGCAGAGACATGGGATTTTATAGACTTTTCTGCTGAGGGAGAACAACCTGATGAGCCTTCAGCAGAAGAGCTGCTATCAGGGCCAAAGTTCACTGTGTTCTGCCCAGCACCAACAGTGGCTTCGGCCTTCTTGAGAGAAGAGGTAGTCGGCCTTTCTCCCACAACACTGACAGGGACATGTGATTTTCTGCCAGCAACATCTATGGAGTTAAAACAAACTTCTCCAGATGAAGATCTGGTAACTGAACAGAGGGTCCAAGACCTTTGTCCCACACTTTTACCAATTCCAGAGACTGGGGATTTAATAGACGTTTCTGTAGAGGAGGAACCACCTGGCAAACCCCCAGCAGAAGTGCTGGCAACCGGTCAGAGGGTCCAAGACCTCTGCCCCACACCTGCAGCAATTGTGGAGGCCCAAGGTGAGGAGGTGGCAGTCTATCGCGATCTGCAGATCAGGATCCAAGGAGAGAATGCAGTCATCACCTCACAACTGCAGCTTGATCTGGTGTCGGTGCATGGGACTTCAGTCCCCACCTGTATACCCCAGGGATGCTGGGCAGTTGGCCCAGATCCCCAACAGCAGGATGGAGTGAGCCCAGTCCCCCTGTCTTCTCTCCAGCGGCAGAAAGGACTCCAGGGAGAAGGGCCAGTCCAGGCCTCTCCCCAGCGGCAGATATGTTCTCTGAGAGAGGCAGAGGATGGCTGTGTTACTCTGTTTGGAACAATTTGTTTGGGGTACTGTGTGGGTACAGGCAGTAGAGGACTGGAACTATGGACTAACTTCGGAGTCAATCCGTCTGGGGTCTTCTCCTGTGTTAGTCTCCTGCCGAAAGGGGAGAAATGTGACAGACCTAGCCGGGACAGAGGCTGTTGGAGAGGACTGAATGCAAGCCTGTTGCCTTTTGATTATGGGCCCTGGATTTTCAATGGAACAATACTCTTTGTGAGGTGAATGAGAAATCCAGTCTGAACTGTACTAATCGGACTCAGTCGTGTATATATGTATATATTGTATGTTGTTTGATTCTGTTGGGGACTCCTTGCTGTGAATTTGTGTCCCTGAAGAGGGAGGGGGGATTCCTCCAGCAGCCCCCTGCTGATAAGACTGATTCATTCTGTTGGGACACATCCTGTGAGGAGACGCTGGTGTCATCAACTCCAAATTCCTGTGTTTATGTTAATTGAATGAGCTGATCACATTGTCCTCTATACAATGTAGGAGACGGGACGACTCCTATTGGAGCTGCTGCTATTGTGAGAAAATGTCCTGTGATAATTAACTCAGTCTGGGCAATAGGTCATGTCTCAGTCATCTAGGCTGTATAAAGGACTAGTTAGTTAGCTCATGGTAATTAGGTTAATTAGGTTACAGTTGTATTGTTAGAGGAGGTTCCAACGGCATATAAAGTCTTGTAATTTTGATTTTAAATAAAAGTGAGTTCATGTTAGCAACAAGCAAGTGTCGCCTTGTTTTGTGCTCAGAGAGGTTGGAATATCTGATATCTGTATACAGACTGGGAGGAAGTGGTATATGACGAAAGCACTCAAGCGGAGTGTGGGACGTTCCGTGACAATATTTATTTCCTCAGTTCTAATAATTAATTAATTATTCTTGTTTAAAAATGCTACAATCGTCCTCATTTACGATTGAAATAAATTGTTTATTTACTTTATTCAAAAAGCCGAGTGGGCTAAAAATCAAAGCATCTTAGCGATGCTCTGTTATAGGGTTTTTCCCTCTTTACACGGTAGTTCCATGTGCCCCACTGTTCCTTCCTCGACCGACCATTATTATTATGTGGTCGATTGGCGATGGCCCTGTATCCCTTGATGGAGGAAATTTTCCCTCCTCACGGGTAATTCTTGGATCTCATATTAGACTAACTTATTCAACAGTATATTTATTCATTTATGTTACCTGTTTTTCTCTTTCTCCAGACCTCCCTAGGTCCACTTCTTCTCCCCCCCTCCTTTTCTGTTCACTTGGATTGGTCCACTCAGCCGGAAATATAACAAAAGTGGTGAGCATCATATTTTTTGTCTTCTACCATAGCACCCTTGAACATCCTTTCCCTGAATGTTCAGGGACTTAATATACCGCAAATCCGTTCAAAAGCATTTAGATTCTTCCAAACGCAGAAAGCACATATAGTTTGCCTACAGGAAACTCATTTTACAATAAATTCTACACCCAGATATTTGAGCTCTTCCTATCCTCATGTCTATTCAGCCTCAGCATCCACTAAACAACGTGGCACCCTGATAGCTTTAAATCGATCGGTACCCTTCTCTCCTATATCAGAAATCAAAGACCCTGAGGGGAGATACATAATTTTGACAGGTCATATTATGGATATGGAAATGACAATAATCTCATACTATGCTCCAAATAGAAACCCTACACCCTTTTTTACACATCTCATACAGGTTATATCCACACACAAAATAGGGACTATTGTAATGTGCGGAGATTCAAATCAGGTTCTTTTACCATTCTTGGATAAAACCCCCTACACACCCACAAGATGTCCATCTAATCAATCCTTTTCACAGCTTCTTTTGAGATACAACTTAATTGACTCTTGGAGGGAAACTAACCCGGTTAAGAGAGGTTATACATACTATTCGAACCCACATCAAACTTTTTCACGCATTGACCATATATTTTTAACCATAGGCATGATTCCGGAGATTCTCAATTCCCAATCCCAATACCATGGTCAGATCACAATGCGGTTTTTACCAGTATAGCCTCCGCCATTCCCAAATCCCATGATCGTACCTGGTATCTTCCCAATATTCTGCTCAAAAATCCATCTCACTGTATACAGGTCGAACAAGCCTTAAAAGAATATTTGTTATATAATACATGCCCTGAAATATCTCCGTTAACCCTCTGGGAAGCCCATAAACCAGTGCTAAGAGGTATACTACAAAAACAATCTGCATTGTTCAAGAGAGAACGTAAAAATTTGGCACGAAAGCTTGAATTGGAATATAATAATTCCTTTTTAAATTCTCAAGATAACTCCTCCTTGTCTTCTAAAGCCCGTCTAGAAAAAGCACGCCTAGAATATGACCTATTCCTCACAGAAAATGCAGATAAATCTTTACGCCGATCTAGGCATGCCTTTTATATGAAGTCCAACAAGCCAAACACATTTCTAGCACGAGCCCTTAACTCCCAATTTAAACAAACAAAACCAATAAGACTCAAAATATCCAAAGATAATTACACATGCAACCCCGTTAAAATAGTTCACAAATTTAGATCCCACTTAACATCCTTATATTCGGCAACAAATGATTTTAATCCAGTAGAGGCGGAAGCCTTTTCTCAAATAAATCTCCCAGAGTTAACACACGCCCAACAAGCTCTTCTTGAAAAACCCATTTCATCAGAAGAAGTAAATTTCACAATCAAAGAACTAAAGTTAAACAAAAGACCTGGCCCGGATGGTTTTCAGCTTTATATTACCGCACATTTGCAGAAATCTTATCCCCACTACTTACCAAATCTTATAATACAATACTAAAAGGTAAATCATTTAGACAAGAGTCGCTTATGGCAATTATCTGTATGATACCCAAACCTAATGCTGATCACACATCCTATAATAATTATCGCCCCATATCTCTCTTAAACTTAGATATAAAAATATTAGCAAAAATCCTGGCAACTCGACTTAATAAAATTATAGGTAACCTTATCCATAGAGACCAGGTAGGTTTTATGCCTAATCGTCAATCAGGAGACAATGTACGCAGAGCAGTTCTATTGGCACACATTGCCAAGACCTGACGTATCCCCTCATGTTTCCTCTCATTGGATATTAGGAAAGCCTTTGAGTCAGTGTCTTGGACTTATCTTTATCATACTTTACAGAAATGGGGTTTTGGACCTCAATTTATCAAATGGATAGCCGCACTTTATAATAGTCCTCAAGCATACATAAAATATGCAGGCTATAAATCAGACCCATTTAAAATTGAAAGAGGCACACATCAAGGATGCCCTTTATCCCCCCTTTTATTTGCCCTTCTCATAGAACCTCTTGCCCAATTTATTAGACTAAATCTAACAATAACGGGTATAGAATTAGGAGGCTACAATCACAAACTCAGCCTGTTCGCAGATGATATTTTACTATTTTTATCTTCTCCTCAGATATCAGGCCCCAATTTATTACCTATTCTTAATACATTTGCCAATATTTCGGGACTGATAATTAATCCAAAAAAATGTTTAGCCCTGAATATATCTCTGTCTGATAGAGACAAAGAAATAGTGAGGTCAGCACTCCCTTTCACTTGGGCAGAGAAAACAATCCCATATCTGGGCATACATTTAACAGCATCCATCTCTGATCTCTTCTCAGCTAACTATACACCCATTCTAAAACACATAATAAATTTGATGAAACAGTGGTCTTTCCTTCCACTATCTTGGTTTGGCAGGATTAATACTATTAAAATGTCGATCTTACCTAAATTATTATATCTGTTTAGAGTTCTCCCGATTCCAATTCCGGCTTATTTTTTACGACTAATTCAAAATAGAACGAAAAAATTTGTATGGGGATCCACAAAACCACGAATTTCTATACATACTCTATACCTCCCCAAATTTTCTGGTGGCCTGGGCTTCCCTAACTTTGCAGCATATTATCAAGCTGCACATATGGCAAGCTTAATTAAGTATCACACAACTCATGACACACCCCTATGGGTAATGATAGAAGCGGCTGAATGTGACCCTCTTTTGGTCTCAAATTTATTGTGGCTTAACCCCAAGGATCGTCAAGGTTTACGCAATCCCATCACAAAGCACTTTATAACCCTTTGGGACAAGTTTAAATTAAGCATCAGTTGAAATCTCCTCATAATCCTCTCTCCTTCCTCAAAAACCCGGCCTTTTACCCAGCATGGGTTTCCCCTAAATCATTTAAAATATGGGACTCCATGGAAATCTCGAGACTACATAAATTCGTCACACCTTCCAACATTATCCCATTTCCAGAATTACGTGAACCTTTCGGAATACCTCAATCAGAAACATTCCGATACCTTCAGATCAAAAATTTTTTCACACCTTTCACAAATACAGACACTCCTTGACAACAATTTACTAAATTTGAATCCACTTGTCTAAAAGATCCACATGCCAAGAAACAAATTTCTTTTATCTACTCCCATTTACTGACTAATATTAATTTAGATAAACCATCCTATGTTCAGAAATGGGAGGAGGACCTAGGACGAATTCTTGAGGATATAGAATGGTCAAATTTAAAATTCACCCTGATACTACCATGGCTTTGCTCAACTTAAAACCGGTATACCTAACACATATACAATTCAAGCTGTTGATCCAACTACTGACAGCCGCTAGACAAACAATTGCGAAAGCCTGGAAATCCCCTTCACTAGGAGTGGCTGAGACAAAAAATAGAATGAATAATTTCATGATTCACACTAAAATGGCTGCTATAGAAAACAATCTTATACCAAAATTTGAGAAAATATGGAACCCATGGATTCAATTTTTCACTGCATCATCTATGGATGAAAAAGTCCTATTGCCATGGAAGTGGTTCAAATTGACTGGTCTTAGCCTTTACTCATTTCCATATGGCTCTCGGACCAATCTGGTGAACTCCTTCTCCCCCTCTCTTCTCTCTTCCTCTATATTCCTGTTTATTCCTACTCTCTTCTTTTCTGTCCCCTACCTTTTTTTTTTCTCTATTGCCTGTGAACATAGTACTATTTAAGTTCATTGTTCTTTTTATAATGTAATGAATTGCTCTCATTGTATATCTTAAATCTTTATCTTTAGATTGGCTGATTAATTCAGCAATAACATACAGTCTTTAGACTCTCCACACTAATTCCTTTATATGTACAATGTAATCTTTGCATATGATTTGTTTTCTCTTGTTTATTTATTTATTTATTTATTCTACTTATCTTTAATTTTCCTATGTAATAGCAAAATTAGACTCTGTTTATATGTGATTATTCAACATATACATTTTACTGATTGTTGTATATTCAATAAAATCTTTTGACAAGGAAAAAAAATGATTCTGCTGAGGATTGGTCGAAGGATCCTTCTTTTTTGTATAAAGAAGTAAGATGTTTATGAAAGATGTGTAATATCTTTACTGGGTTACTAATGTATTTATCATGGGGTATTTTTAGGCGAATTGGCTTAAAGGGGTTATTTAATTTTTGAAGCGCACGTGCAAGAAGGGTGCCAGGTTTATTAGCTTTAAAGTAGAATTTATGTTTAGATTTACGTATTGTTTTGTCCACCGATTCTGATAGGAATAGGTCAAGATTTAAACTTGCCTTATCAAGTTGTGCTTTTGACACTGGAGTAGGGTTTGATTGGAAATTTGTGTGGCAGTCATTAAATTCTTTTTCTAGTTTTTGTTGTAGTTGTCGTTTTTATTTTTTAAGGTATGATGCTTGTCGTAAACAGACCCCTTTAAGAACAGGTTTATGGGCTTCCCACAATGTCAGTGGGGATATATCAGGAGTATCATTGTTTCCCAGATATTCTTTTATTGCTGATTCTAAGTCAGATGAATGTGATGGGTGTGTGAGAATTGAATTGTTTATGTGCCATATGGGGTCTTGAGCTTTTGGGATTAAAGAAGTAAAGGTTGAAATTATCGCACAATGATCTGTCCAAGTATAAGGTTTAATATAAGAGTTGAGCAATTCTGGTGACATACTTATAGATATTAGGATATGGTCAATATGGGAAAAAGATTTATGTGGGTGGGAGTAAAAAGAGAATTGACATTTTGAAGAATTTATTTCATGCCAGGAATCTAGCAGTGAATGTTGTTGAAGAAGCTGGATACGGTTGGAGGAGGGGATTTATCACCACATATCAAAAGTGTGCCCATTTTATGCAAAACTATTACTTGTAGCAAGTGAGAGAGGAATGATGTTGGTCTTTTATTAGGTGCATAATAGGAAACAATTGTGAGTGGGATATCACATAGGTGTCCAAAAAGTATGAGCAACCTTCTGGATCTTTGATCTCTGTTATGAGGGAAAAAGGTGTAGTTCGGTGAAATGCTATTAGTAATCCTCTGCGTTTTGATTTAGCTGAAGCAGTATAAACTTGGAGGTAGCATGTCCCAAAATATTTAGGGGTTGAAGTTTCAGTAAAATGCGTCTCTTGGAGGCACACTATATGGGCTTTTGAGGAGGATAAAGATCTGAATACTTTAGTTCGCTTATGAGGAACGTTCAGACCTTGGACATTTAAGGTTAGGACATTTAAATGAGCCATATATAATTTTTACATAAGATATATCGATATATTTCTGTTATCAGGTGCGGAATCAAAGAAACCCCAGGGAAAGATTGGATAAAAGAAAAAAGGAGAAGTAGATTATGAGAGAAGAAAGAATAATAAGAGTCCTATATTTAAAATAAGTTATAATTACTAATATATGTATAAAAATAAAACATTGGTGTACTGAGCATGCAAATCTGCTTGCTCAGATGCACAAAGTCTATCCGAGGAGGCCCCTCACACTGTAACCCAAGTGGAGGAAAGTCCAAGGACAGAAAGATGGGGGCAGCAGTGACCAATTCTCGGGTCCCCCGCGGCCAAATTTTATGAAAAAATAAAAAATTTAAATTCAGACATCCGATTTTGGCTATATTCCTTAAAAAATAAGCAAACATAAGAGTCAGATTAAATAGTATTCCTTTTAACAAATCCTTAATTAATTATATATGAATATTTGAATGTAAAGTTATAGACTTTAACTTATAACATATTAAGAACTTGAAATATTTAAAATTAAAGATAAGGTAGATGAACCATTAAGTTAAATGAGCTTCAGAGAGAAATGCAAAATGCATTCAGTCCATTGTGTCTGGTGAGTCTAGGTCTGGGGAATTGAATCTATCCCTTTTTGATGCACTTTGCTTCTGTCTGTCCCAGGCTTAGATGCACTTTGTGGAGAATTAGATGTTGTATGTCGACGAGGGCTAGTAGAGGGCCCATTGTATAGATGAAGGTTTTGCAAAATTTTCCGTAATTGTTCGAAGGATCTGCTTGAATATTTGGTGCCTTGAAATGTAAAACGAATAGAAAATGGGAATCCCCATTGATAAGGGATGTGGTGGTGTTGGAGATTTTGGAGCAAAGGTTTCATCGCGCGCCGTTTAGCAGCTGTTATTGGTGATAGGTCAGCAAAAATCTGGTATGAATGACCTTGAAAAGTAAGAGATTCTTTGTTCCTGGCAGCTGTCATAATTTGCTCTTTTGTGCTAAAACTTCCTCTTTTTCTCCCGTGTAACTCCTCCTTCCCCCACCGCCACTTTCATCCTTACAATAAGCAGGTAGAAGACAGAATGTCTGAACAAAAGGCGGAAGCTGTCCAACTTTTCAAGTTAAAAAGCCTGTGATTTGTTGCTAGGGGCGGTCCTAGCAACCAATCGTCTGTCTGTTAAATGGAAAGTTGAATAGCTCCCACCTTCTGCTCGAACATGCCGCATCCTCTGTCTTCTCCCTGCTGTATAAGGTAAAGGAGGGGGCACTGACATAAGGGGAACTGTGTTTCTTGCAGAAAAAGAAGATGGCTGTAAAGGGGCCCGGGATACCAGAAAGCAGGGGACTGTGAAAGTGGGTGTCGGGGGGATCAGTGTATGTGTCAGGGGCAGGGCAGCCATCAGAAATTTTGGGGCCCCTTACAAAGCTTTAGACCTGGGCCTCCAGGGGCCCGACCTCCAACATTCCTTGTGTTGTAGAGACTGGAGGGATGGATGGTGCTCGGTCTGGGTGGGGATGCATGCGTTGTGGAGACTGGAGGGATGGATGGTGCCTGGCATGGGTGGGGATGCGTGCGTTGTGGAGACTGGAGGGATGGATGATGCTCGGTCTGGGTGGGGATGCGTGCGTTGTGGAGACTGGAGGGATGGATGGTGCTCGGTCTGGGTGGGGATGCGTGCGTTGTGGAGACTAGAGGGATGGATGGTGCTCAGCGTGGGTGGGGATGCGTGTGTTGTGGAGACTGGAGGGATGGATGGTGCTCAGTCTGGGTGGGGATGCGTGTGTTGTGGAGACTGAAGGGATGGATGGTGCTCAGCGTGGGTGGGGATGCGTGTGTTGTGGCGACTGGAGGGATGGATGGTGCTCAGCGTGGGTGGGGATGCGTGTGTTGTGGAGACTGGAGGGATGGATGGTGCTCAGCGTGGGTGGGGATGTGTGTGTTGTTGAGACTGGAGGGATGGATGGTGCTCAGTCTGGGTGGGGATGCGTGTGTTGTGGAGACTGGAGGGATGGATGGTGCTCAGCGTGGGTGGGGATGCGTGTGTTGTGGAGACTGGAGGGATGGATGATGCTCTGTCTGGGTGGGGATGCGTGCGTTGTGGAGACTGGAGGGATGGATGGTGCTCGGTCTGGGTGGGGATGCGTGCGTTGTGGAGACTGGAGGGATGGATGGTGCTCAGCGTGGGTGGGGATGCGTGTGTTGTGGAGACTGGAGGGATAGATGGTGCTCAGTCTGGGTGGGGATGCGTGTGTTGTGGAGACTGGAGTGATGGATGGTGCTCAGCGTGGGTGGGGATGCGTGCGTTGTGGCGACTGGAGGGATGGATGGTGCTCAGCGTGGGTGGGGATGCATGTGTTGTGGAGACTGAAGGGATGTATGGTGCTCAGCGTGGGTGGGGATGCGTGTGTTGTGAAGACTGGAGGGATGGATGGTGCTCAGCGTGGGTGGGGATGCGTGCGTTGTGGAGACTGGAGGGATGGATGGTGCTCAGCGTGGGTGGGGATGCGTGCGTTGTGGAGACTGGAGGGATGGATGGTGCTCAGCGTGGGTGGGGATGTGTGCGTTGTGGAGACTGGAGGGATGGAGTAGATGCTGGGTGCAGATAAAGATGATTGAGTTGCATTGTGAAAATGGATGAGGATGACTGTGGATGGGGATGAGAGTTACATAGTGAAGAGGCGAGCAGCGGGCTCTCCAAAATGTAACTTATTTGCACCCACAGAGTCATCCATTTTCACAATGCAAATCAATTATATGCAGCTATTCAGCCTAAGGGTGTCCCATCCAAGAAGAAGGAGATAAATAAAGTCCCTCTAAAATGTACAGACAGCACAGGGGGCTCAGTCAGCAACACACATTAAATATTTCTGACTTACCCTTCATGCTGCACTCTCCAATCTGTTATTGGTGTCTGTGTCCATGTGCACTATCGACTAGCTGGTCACTCCCCCTGTCCCTGTCCTGCCCAATCACAGTCCGAGCAAATCCTGCAGCAGCCATCAGGCTCTGCCTCCGAAGGGAATGGATGAGCAGAGTGCACTGGCCGTGGTGAAAGTGTCATCCCTTCAAGTTCTCTCCCCCTGCAGCCAGCTGAGAAGGGGGGGGTGCTGGCGAAAAAGTGGCAGCCCTTCAGGCGATCTCCTCCTCTGTCCAGCAGCTGCTGAGCAGGGGGGGCAAAAGGATAGTGTCACTCTCCTCCTCTCACCAGCAATGCGCTGATTATCAGGGGGGACGATGGCCGGGCCCCTGGGGACATGCGGGCCCCTTACAGGTGTAATGCCTGTACCCCCCTGATGGCGGCCCTGGTCAGGGAGGGTCAGTGTATGTGTCAAGGGGGGGTCAGTGTATGTGACAGGAGGGGGATCAGTGTATGTGTCAGGAGGGGGATCAGTGTATGTGTCAGGAGGGGGATCAGTGTATGTGTCAGGGGGGGGATCAGTGTATGTGTCAGGGGGGATCAGTGTATGTGTCAGGAGAGGGATCAGTGTATGTGTCAGGAGAGGGATCAGTGTATGTGTCAGGAGGGGGATCAGTGTATGTGTCAGGAGGGGGATCAGTGTATGTGTCAGGAGAGGGATCAGTGTATGTGTCAGGGGGGATCAGTGTATGTGTCAGGGGAGGGATCAGTGTATGTGTCAGGGGGGATCAGTGTATGTGTCAGGGGGGATCAGCGTTTGTGTCAGGGGGATCAGAGTATATGTCAGGGGGGATCAGTGTATGTGTCAGGAGAGGGATCAGTGTATGTGTCAGGGGGGATCAGTGTATGTGTCAGGGGGGATCAGTGTATGTGTCAGGAGAGGGATCAGTGTATGTGTCAGGGGGGATCAGTGTATGTGTCAGGGGGGATCAGTGTATGTGTCAGGAGAGGGATCAGTGTATGTGTCAGGAGAGGGATCAGTGTATGTGTCAGGGGGGACTCAGTGTATGTGTCAGGAGAGGGATCAGTGTATGTGTCAGGGGGGATCAGTGTATGTGTCAGGAGAGGGATCAGTGTATGTGTCAGGGGGGATCAGTGTATGTGTCAGGAGGGATCAGTGTATGTGTCAGGAGAGGGATCAGTGTATGTGTCAGGAGAGGGATCAGTGTATGTGTCAGGAGAGGGATCAGTGTATGTGTCAGGGGGGGCTCAGTGTATGTGTCAGGAGAGGGATCAGTGTATGTTTCGGGGGGGATCAGTCTAGGTGTCAGGGCGGTCAATGTAGGTGTCAGGGGGGTCAGTGTAGGTGTCAGGGGGGATCAGTGTATGTGTCAGAGGGATCAGTAGTGTAGGGGTCTGGTAGTTCAGTTTAGTGGGCACTGGTGAGCCAGGCAGCAACCAGCAAGTGAGCCTACCATCCCCCCCCCACCGCCACCGCCAGCCTTGGACTTCGGGCTGAAACCCCTGGTCTTTTTCACATCTAGCAACGCCCCTGCCAGCGACCCCAGCCAAGCATCATTCAGGTGTCACAAAGTTCGCTGCCACATTGTGCCAGTGCTGTGCAATGCGGCGCTCTCACAGAGAGTGCCGCGCGATCAGTTCCGATATCAGTCAGTGACTCAGCGGCGGGCAGTATACAATATGAGTCAGCTGTCACTGTGAAGAACGGAGCTGATGCTTTCTTTCTGTGTAGTTCCGGATCTTAACAGGCGGAGTGATATGAAATGCACTGTGACAGATACAGGAAGCATCGGCTCTGCTCTCTACTGCAGCCGCATGCTTCCTGTCACACTTCCACGTCTCAGAGGAGCCAGGCAGCAGTACACACACCAGCATTATTACTCACTAACACCAGCAGTACCCACGCCAGCATTAATACCCACCAGGCAGCACCAGAGTGAGTGTGTACATTTATATATATTATTTTAGTTTTTTTTAGTTGTTTTAGTGGTGATAGTTATTAGTGCCCGGGCCCCCCCAAGTTTTGACTGTAATATCTTATGTGTCCACCTTATATATCAATCTTAGAGTTGCCACTAGTTCGAGGAAGTGTAAGAAAGGTGAGGAAAAATAAACTTTATTACGTGTTGGTGAAAATAACCTTTAGAGCAGAAATGAAACGTAATGTTTTGAGTGAGTCAAAACCATTGACTTGAAGCCAATTATAAAGGAATTCCCTACAAAGAAGTATTGCAAATGTAATAAATAATTAGTGCTTTTTTACTGTCCCATTTCAATCTGCAATTTCTTGTTTTTCAATTTCCTGCTTTTCAAGCTCGTGTTATATTGTCCAAACGTTGTGTTAATGTTTAAACACTGATTTTGTTGGAAGTACCAATAAATATAGCCTCAGGGATCCCACTGATTCTGCATTATGGTGAGTTGAATGATTTCATTTTATATTACAATATAATAATAGAAATAATGCGCTTCAATCATCCTGACACCATAACAACCATGGTGCCGGGATGATTGAAGTGCTAACACCAGGTGTTTGGAGTATCTTTATCTGCTGATTGTTAAACTTTCTAGAATACACATATTTCTATTGTGTAGGATCTGGGGCTGCTGTCCCGTCATTTCCCTCTCTCTCCCCCTCTCTCC
Source organism: Aquarana catesbeiana (assembly GCF_042186555.1). Lineage (NCBI taxonomy): Eukaryota > Metazoa > Chordata > Amphibia > Anura > Ranidae > Aquarana > Aquarana catesbeiana. Next base: position 490,793,111 of record NC_133324.1, on the reverse strand, counting down.
CCCTCTCTCCCCCTCTCCATCCCTCATTCATTTCAGACTCTAACCACACCCTCTAGAGCCACGCCCATTTAAGCCACGCCCAAAATTTCGCGTAAACCACGCCCATTTTTCGCCGCGGTGCGCACTTGTCTATTTTTGCTAGGCCACGCCTGCTGATGAATGCCCCGCCCCCTAATTATTGGACAGCTCCGCCTACAGCCACAAAAGTGTCCCACATTTTTTTTTTACAATGTTGGCAACTATGCATCCCATGTACACACATCACTTCCTGCATTTGTTCTGCTGATGTAAATCAGTAAGGACTATGCAAGTATAAATGAGAGCTCCTTTTTATTAAAATATATATGACTTGTGTCACATTTGGGCGACTTTTCCAGCAAATTTGGACCTCCGAGTTGCATGACAAGTTGTACGCCATGATTCTCAATGATAACATTCATATCTGTGCTACTTCAACTTGCAACAACTTCAAATTAGTCCCTGTACTACTTTGGTGTGACTTTCATGTGACTTGAGGTACATAGGGCGCAATATTACACAGGCATTCCTAGAAGTTGGGGCCAAGTTGCAGCAGCAAAGTGGCAGCAAAATAGTGTGACTTTCAGGTCGCAGCAGTGTGAATGAGATTAAGAGCCCTTTCACACTGGGGCGGTTTGCAGGTGTTATTGCACTAAAAATACCGCCTGCAAACCGACCCAAAACAGCCGCTGCTATTTGTTCAGTGTGAAAGCCCGAGGGCTTTCACACTGAAGCGGTGCGCTGACAGGAGAAGAAAAAAACTCCTGCCAGCCGCATCTTTGGAGCGGTGAAGGAGCGGTGTATTCACCGCTCCTGCCCATTGAAATCAAATCTAAAAATAAAAACTGTTTTACCGCCGACGCCCCCTACCGCCCCAGTGTGAAAGCAGCCTAATAGATAATACTTTTGAGTTAGGCTCGATTCACATCTATGCATGTTGCTTTTGAGCGTTTCTGCAGTGTTTTTTGTGGTGCTTGTCGCGTTTTTTGCAGCGTTTTTACAGCGTTTTTGCCGCGTTTTGCGTTTTTTTTTTTAGACTATATACAGTCTAAAAAAATAAATAAATAAACGCCAAAAATGCAAAACGCTTCAAAAACGCATCAAAAATGCAGTAAAAACGCTATACTTGCATTTTTGATACTGGTCCATTGAATTCTATTACTTTTGCATGAAAAAAGTCCCTGACCCTTTCCAAAAACGCAGAGGTACAAAAATGCATTGATGTCAACATGTTCCATAGGAACCCATGTTAAAAAATTCCTATGCATTTCTGCAAAATGCATCAAAAAATGGAATGGAGCCTTAGGCCCTATTCTCACTTGTGCATCCTAAAAGTGGGTCCAATTCGTCCCTGCACTACTTTGGTTTGACTTTGATGCGACTTGAGGTCCATACACCACAAGATTACACAGGCATTGGTCACAGAAGTGCAAATGGGGCCTAATTTAAAGGTGTTATCAATGAATCTTATTACGTTCCTTATTACGTTCCTTTTCACAAGTGTGAAAGGGGCCTTAGGGCCAGTTCACACTGCTGTGCTGTCCGCCATCGGATGTGATTTGCCCCGCACTGCAGTGCAAATCACATGCGATGTCTATGTGATGCAAACTCAGCCATACAGATTGTATGGCTGAATTTGCATCGCACTCGGACCAAACTCGCACAGGACCCTTTTTTTGGTCCGCAGCAGAATCGGGTGTTCACCCCATGTGATCTGATTCCAGTCCGAATTTGCAGTTCGCTCTGCGATATGCGAACTGATTTGGGGGTGTCATTAGCTTTCTACTGACACTCCCAGCAGTTCGCATATGGCAGTGTGAACTGCCTGCGAGTTGTATGAGATGTGGGAACCCGCACTGGATTTATAGGGTTCCCGCATTGCTCCAGTGTGAACCAGCCCTGACCCTAGGTTCACACCTATGCATTTTTAATGCATTTTGCAGTTTGCAGAAATGCACTGCAGTCCATTTAACATGGTTTCCTATGGTACTAGTTCTATGCGTTTTGTGGCCGGTGCGTTTTTGGAAAGGGTCGGGGACTTTTTTCCAGCGATTTGCGGGTAATAGATTTCAATGGACCTGCAACAGAAACTGTTGCTTTTGTAATGCGATTTTTGATGTGTTTTACGGGAAGCCAGCTGCCATGTCCTTAACAACCAATGAGTCATCAGCTGTCAGTGGGCTTCCCCACTGAAAGTAAAAAAAGAATTGCGAAAAAAGCGGCGTGGGGTTCCCCCCAGGTCTATATCAGGCCCTTTGGGTCTAGTATGGATTCGAAGGGGACCCCCCCACGCCAAAATGTAAAAGAAAAAAATGGTGTGGGGTTCCCCCCCAGGTCTATATCAGGCCCTTTGGCCTTTTTTATTAAGAAAAAAACAAAAAGGTGGGCTCTCCGTGTGATGTAATTGGATGTTCACGCCCCATGGCTGTGTAAGAAACGCCAGACAGCGGGTGACAACACAATGGAGGAAGACGACAGCAATGTACCCAATACCCATTCACATAGGGGACTGGATCTGGGGGCCCCCTTATTAAAGGGGGCTTCCAGATTCCGATAAGCCCCCCGCCCACAGACCCCCACAACCAATGGGCAAGGGTTGTGGGGATGAGGCCCTTGTTCCCATCAACATGGGGACAAGGTGCTTTGGATTGACCCCAAAGCAACCTCCCCATTTTGAGGGCATGTGGCCTGGTATGGTTCGGGGGGGGGGCACTCACTCGTCCCCCCCTTCCTGTCCTCCAGGTTGCATGCTTGGATAAGGGTCTGGTATGGTATTTGTGGGGACCCCATGCCAATTTTTTTTTCATTTGGCATGGAGTTCCCCTTTGGGTCTGGTATGGATTTTGGGGGGATCCCACACCATTTTTTAAAATGTTGACATGGGGGGTCCCCATAGAATCCATACTAGACCGGAAGGACCTGGTATGGACCTGGGGGGGACCTCACACCTTTTTTTTTTGTTTTTTTATAATCACCTGTCAGCGGGGAACCCCGCTGACAGCTGAGGACTCATCGGTTATTAAGGATGCGGCGGCCGGCTTTACGGCCCCTTGCTTAGCAACCAGCTATATTCTGTGAAAATAAAGCTTACATCTTAATCAGCAGCATATGCTGACAAAGGGCGAATGACTAATAGCCAATGCCACATGAGTATGGTTGTTACCATAATATTAATATATATATATGACTGCGCTTAGGACGCCGGATAGGTCTGCAGCCTCCCCTAATAGAGCTCCCCTAGGGGGTCTCCAGGTAGACACAAATTAATACATTGGGGTGAATGGCGCTACCTATACATAATAGATATCAAGACATGAACACAGAAAGGGGAGAGGGGGGCTGAGTGCTGCACCACTACTATGTGTGCCACACACATACCTAATGTGTATAATCCCACCTCATGTGTAATATCAGTGAGTCAGATATAGGTGTATCTATGATCTGTCACTGAGTGTTAGGTCAGCATCCGGTGTAATAAATGTAAACCCAAACTCAATTATACCACCATTATTCCAAGAATAAATAAATCTGTGATATATATTACCATTCCATGGCCCATAAAGGTATGTGCATGTGTGATCTAGCAACGGTGGTTGTGGGGGTCTGCGGGCAGGGGGCTTATCAAAATCTGGAAGCCCCTTTTAACAAGGTGGCCCCCAGATCCCGCCCCCCCCATGTGAATGGATATCGGATACATTGTACCCCTACCCATTCACTAATAAAAGTAGTGAAATGTGACAAAAGACAATAGACGTTTTTGACAATTCCTTTATAAAAATGTCTTCTTTCCTCAGCTTCTTCCTCCATCTTCCCATCTTCCTCCGGTCTTCCTTCGGTCTTCTCCTTATTCCTCCAGCTTCTTCTTCCCCCGCTTCTTCCCCCATCTTCCTCCGGTCTTCTCCATCTTCCTCCAGCTTCTTCTTCCCCCACTTCTTCTTCTGGTCTTCTTCTTCCTCTGTCATTGCTCCCGACACCAACCCGCCGAATGTGAAAATAACGACCCTCCTCCGACACTGCGGCCAACTGATCTGTCCGCTTCCACATTTCATATATAACTATGGGGCGTGGCCATCTGATGACATCAGCCGGGAGACCACCGCCTCTTCTGACATCACAGACCCATCATACCCCAGGTGGTAAAGTCACAAGGGGCAGGACTTGCAATGATGTCATCCGCCCCATCGCAGCATCGGAGGAGGCTTGTTTTTTTAATCTGCGGCGGGAGCGGCGGTGGAGAAAGAAGACTGGAGGACAAAGCGGGGGAAGAAGTGGGGGAGGAAGATGGAGAAGATTTAAGGAAGACCAGGGGAAGAAGAAGCTGGAGGAAGAAGAAGACATTTTTAATAAAGGAGTTGTCAAAAACCATCTATTGTCTTTTGTCACATTTCACTACTTTTTTTGGTGAACGGGTAGGGGTACAAACCCATTCAGATAGGGGGTGCCCCGCTCTCTCGTCCCCCCTTTTCCTGCGGCCTGCCAGGTTCCCCTTAAAATCCACACTACACCTGAAGGGTATGGTATGGATATGGTATGGATTTTGGTGCAGACCCTACCTCAATTTTTTTTTTAATTTTGGACTGGGGTTCCCCTTAAAGTCCATTCCAGACTCGATGGGCCTGGTATGGACTGGGGGGGGACCGCACACCGTTTTTTTCCTTGATTTTTAATCTATATTGCGGAGATCTGGCAATACATTACAGCCGCAAGCAATTTTAAATTATATTTTTTCCTTTAGAAATGTAATTTTGCTGTGGTACTGTTATAAACATGGGAAAGATGCACTACTTTACAGGCAGACTAAGGGGACCCCCAGGCATGATGTTTAAAGGAATTTTTCATTTTTATTGTTTCACTTTAAGCATTATTAAAATCACAGCTCCTAAAAAAACAGGCGTTTAAAAAAAAAAAATTTCAATTGATACATGTCCCCTTGGCCAGTACCTGGGTCCCCATATACTTTTGGGCGTTATTAACCGAGACTGCAGGATCATATATTGGCATTATGGTAAATGACCCCCTTTGTCTCAATGATGAAGAAAAAAGATGACACCTTTTTTAAAGTTCACAACCACATGTCCTACTACAACCATTTACTCTATTTTCTTATTTGTTGTCTATATGGGATCATGCCTATCCTTTGAGCTGTATGTCCCCATTAAGCTTTTTGATTTTGTGCCATCCCTTATTTTCCTCAACTAGGCACTATTCATTTACCTGGACATTTACGTTCATGTTATCTCTTCGGCATAGTATTGTCTTTGTATGGTTACTATTTGTATTTTGTTCTTATTCTATGAAAACTGAATAAACAAATATATTTACTTGTAAAAAGGTGTCATCTTCATGCTCTATAGAGTCATTTACAGTTGCTGGACAGGATGGTTACAGCTTATTTTGCCTATTGAATGAACTAATGATCCCATTACTAGGCCTGGAAACTGGACAAATGACCCTTATCTAGCTTGCCATACAATTGCTATTCTGCTGATCCTCCAATGCTCACCTGCAAGATCACCCTAACAAACAATAAAACATTAGAACAACGGCTCTCCAGCTGTTGCAGAACTACACATCCCATGAGGCATTGTAAAACTCTGACATTCACAGACATGACTAGGCATGATGGGAATTGTAGTTCCTGAACACCTGGAGGGCCGCAGTTTGAAGACCCCTGCATTAGAACGTCACCCTATGTTACATAGTTACATAGTCAGGTTGAAAAAAGACACAAGTCAACCTAGTTCAACCAAAAAAAAAAAAATCATACAATCCCCTATACACAGTCCTTCACCCACAGTTGATCTAGAGGAAGGCAAAAAACCCCAGCAAAGCATGCTCCAATTTGCTACAGCAGGGGAAAAAATTCCTTCCTGATCCCCTGAGGGGCAATCGGATTTTCCTTGGATCAACTTTACCTATATATGTTAGTTCCCAGTTATATTATGTACATTTAGGAATGAATCAATGCCTTTTTTAAAGCAATCGACTGAGCATGCCAGAACCACCTCTGGAGGGAGTCTATTCCACATTTTCACAGCTCTTACTGTGAAGAAACCTTTCCGTATTTGGAGATGAAATATTTTTTCCTCTAGATGTAATGAGTGCCCCCTTGTCCTCTGTGATGACCTTAACGTGAATAACTCAACACTAAGTTCACGATATGGAGCACTTATGTATTTGTACATGTTGATCATATCCCCCCTTAATCTCCTCTTCTCAAGAGGGAATAGATTCAGTTCCTCTAATCTTTCCTCATAGCTGAGTTTGGTTGCCCTTCTCTGCACTTTCTCCAGTTCCCCCGATATCCTTTTTGAGAACTGGTGCCCAAAACTGAACGGCATATTCCAGATGAGGTCTTACTAATGATTTGTACAGGGGCAAAATGATATCTCTCTCTCTCTGGAGTCCATACCTCTCTTAATACAAGAAAGAACTTTGCTCACTTTGGAAACCGCAGTTTGGCATTTCATGCTATTATTGCGCTTATGATCTACCAAAACCCCTAGATTGTTCTCCACTATGGATTCCCCAGTTGTACTCCCCCTAGTATGTATGATGCATGCATATTCTTATGCCCCCAAGTGCATAACTTTACATTTATCAACATTAAACCTCATTTGCCACTTAGTTGCCCAATTAGACATTGAGGTTAGTGCATTGAGGTTGGCTTGTAAATTGGAGACACGTTGTTGATTTGCCTGTTTCACAGAGCATACGGTATATTGGTCAGAGTAATGCCCCGTACACACGATCGGACTTTCTGACAACAAAACCGTGCATTTTTGTTCGAAGGGTGTTGGCTTCAACTTGTCTTGCATACACACGGTCACACAAATGTTGGCCAACAATTACGAGCGGAGTGACATAGAAGACGTATGGACATAAAGGAAGTTCAATAGCCAGTGCACCACCCTTTGGGCTCCTTCTGCTAATCTCATGTTTATCTCGTGTTAGTAGAAGTTTGGTGATTGACGATTTGCGCTTTTCAGCCTCGTGCTTTTCATTTCGTTTCTGCTTTTCAGGTTGTGCTTGTCGGTTTGTATCTGTTCTTCAGTGCGTGCTTGTCAGTTTGTTTCTGTCTTTCAGTGCGTTCTATTTATATTTCGCTTCTGATTTTCAGCTCGTTCTTGTCAGGTCCTTTCTGATTTTCAGTGCGTTCTGTCAGTTCGTTCTGAGCAGCCGTTTGTTAATTAGCCATGTTGCGGTTACGTACTGGTCGGAGAGTTCGTGCTGTTGTTGGACTTGGTGTTGGAGTTATTGCTTTGACCTAGATCCAGTCCATGAACAGGGCGAGGAGGAGTTCTTGGACTAAGAATTGGTTGCTTAATCGTGACCAATTCTGTCATATGCCTTTGTTGCGGGAGCTCCAGGAGAATAATCCTGATGATTTCAGGAATTATCTCCGGATGACGGACCCCAACTTTCACCGTCTATTGGCTTTGCTGTCCCCTTATATTACGATGCAGGACACCTGCATGCGGCAAGCCATCTCTCCTGAGCAAAGGCTTGTCGCCACCTTGCGGTACTTGGCAATGGGGAGAAGTCTCCAGGACATCAAGTTCACGACTGGGATCTCACCCCAGGCTCTGGGAATCATTAATCCAGAGACCTGTTCTGCCATCATACAAGTCCTGCAGAAGGACTATATTAGGTCAAATTTTATCCTTTAACATCACATTCTATGCATTTAATGTTTGCTAATGTATTGTATTCATTTCATCATTCCATAATTACCATGATTGTAATATGCTGTGAATGTCCTTTTTGTCCTCATGCATGCTGTAAGCATTTAATGCTCCTTTTTTGGATTATGAAACTTCTTACATGTCCAGTGGGCTGCCAATAGTGTAAGTAAGGAGGGGCTGGCCAAAGTAACACACATTATTTATGCATTCAGCTCTCAATGAAGTGGAGAGGGTTACCTGTCCAAAACATCTACCCCCCCACCATCATTTTTTTCCAATGGGCAACCAGAGGGGGTGAGGAATCTTATAAGTTGACCTTATACTTTTGTCTTTAAATACTCATTTCAATAAATGTTATACTTATGTTGGCCAAGAATGTTTGTGTCTAATCTGCTTGCAATGTTATGTGCAAAAGTACTATTTTTTTTCTTGTTTAACTACACAGTTTCCTTCCACCACACAGGAATGGCAGACTGTAGCTTCCCAATTCCACCACCAGTGGGACTTTCCCAATTGTGGCGGTGCGATCGATGGGAAGCACGTCAGGATCGTCCCACCATCCAACTCGGGGTCATACTACTTCAAGTATAAGGGGTTCAGAAGCAATGTGATGTTGGCGGTGACAACGGCCAATTGTGAATTCCTATACCTGGACGTAGGGAAGAACGGCCGTATGTCTGATGGAGGAGTGATCGCCCAGACGGAATTCTACCGGCGTCTCCAAAATGGCACCTTGGGGTTGCCACCTCCAGAGGATAATGTTGCATGCCTCAAGTTGTTCTGGAGGAACATCTGATGAGGCTGTTCCCCATGAGGACCCTGACCCCAGAGCAGAGGGTTTTTAATTACCGGCTGGCTCGTGCCAGAAGAGTGGTTGAGAATGCCTTTGGCATAATGGCCAGCCAGTTCCAGCTTTTCCTTATGGCCATCAACATGGCCGAATACAAACTGAATCACATTGTCTTGAGCTTCTGCATTGTGCACAATTACCTTCGGAAGAATGCAGCCAACTATTTGGCCTCAGTTGCGACTGAGGCCGACTTTTCACCTGAACAAACAACAATGACGGCGCTTGAAAGTGACCATCCTGGCTTGCCCCCCCAAAGTGCCTGCGAAGTATGGCAAAACTACGTTGAGTACTTCGTGGGTAGGGGGGCAATTGCTTTACAAACAAATCTTGAAGCTGAAAGTGCACTTGTAGTTCAAAGTGGATTTGCCTTTAGTAAATAACCCCCATTGTCACTGTAACTACACCAAAAATAAACTGGTATTGAGCATTGAAATAAGAAGCCACACATTGTTGAGGATAAAACATTTTACTCCAAGCACAATCACATGTGCGTTATAAACGGTTTTGGAACAAACCAACATCTTGGTGTATAACATGTATGTTTGACATAAATTTGACTTTTTTGTGGCTAAACAGGCATGTTTAAAAACATAACATACACATCCCCAACTCAGGAACTTACAAAGTTCAACTTTGCTAAAGTGAAGGTCATATGAAACATTAGTATGTCAAAACTGTGTTGATTTTGCCTTCATCAGATGTGATGAAATCACCCCCGTAAAAGCCAAATTTTGAAGATGCACACAAATTGGGACTCAAAATTTGGATTTTCCTCATGATCCCATGCCTAAAATATGTGTATTTTCTCTACATCTATTTTGCTAAAGCCACAAAACACACAGTGTGTCAGCATATGCTATCTGCCATCATGGGATATCAATGTACGCGTTTTGTGGGTGCAACCCCTTCCTCCAAACTAAAGTAGATGAGAGGAACATCCATTTTTCCCCCATGATGTGAGCTAGCACATGTTGACACACTGGGACTTATTACAGAAAGGACAATCCACTTTGCCCTACAAGTGCACATGCATTGCACTTGTAGTGCAAAGTGGTTTTGCTTTTTTTAAATAAGCCCCAGTGTGTCAACATGTGCTAGATACCTTCATGGGGGATCAATGGACGTGTTTCGGGGGTGCAACCCCTTCCTCTCACCTACTTTAGTATGAAGGAAGGGGTTGCACCCACAAAATTGATATCCCATGATGGCAGATAGCACATGTTGACACACTGTGTGCATCTTCAAAATTTGGCTTTGTAATTCATTTAAAACTGTAAAAACACGTACAACAATAACGACAACTTAAAAATGTGTTTTTGGTTTAGATTTTGCCTAAAATATCAATGATGTCGCTCAGTCTTTTTTGAACATCATGGATGTTTTGCTTCACCTTTTCCAAATCACAATTACATACCATGATCTCACTGATGAGTATTTGTGCACTTGCACTGCTGAAGTGAGTTTCTTCTTCCACAACATTCACATCTCCTTAAAATAAAAAACACACCATGTATTATAAATATGCAGGCATTCATCTATTACCTGAAGCTGTGGTCTCAGACACTGACCTGTTGACACCATTTTAACCACTTCACCCAGCACTTCCTGAATCTTTGCATCCACATCCTCATTTTGTGTTGTGAGTTCCCTTTGTTCATTAGGTGTGGGGTTACTGGTGTCCTCAGATGTCCCTGCTGAATGTCCTCTCCTTACACTGAAGAAAAATTGTCATTTCATTATAGTTTCAAACACATCTAGACAACAATGTAATAAACTTATTTTAATCAAAATAGGCATGGACAAATGTAGTTAACCTGCATCTGCCAAAAATGTCGTATTAGTGGTCGAACGAACGATGCTTAATACAAATGATACCTGTGCCCATGAACCTCAAACTTGGCATTTTAAACTGTACAACCGTAAAGAAAAGCACATGTACCAACACAAAAGTAATAATAATAGAAACACACGACAAATACTTACTTTTTTGCAGCCCTTTCCTGATCCTTCTGTACTGATCTTGCTCCCTCAATTTCAGGTCTGTCCAGCGTTTCCTCAATTGCTCCTTGGATTGTCATACCCCAAAAATCCTGTGCAGACTTCTCACAACTTTAGCCATGATCTTGGCCTTTCTCACATTAGGGTTTCTGTACGGTCCATGCTTCCCATCATAGTCTGTCCTCTTCAAGATGTCCACCATCTCCACCATTTCTTCAAAGGACATATTTGAGGCCTTATATCTCCTCCTGTATCTGGAACGGCCTTGATCTGGGCTTTCGTCGTCATTGCTGCTCTCAGCACACACCTGCTGTGTTTGTCTTGTGTTGTGTCTTGCAGATAAAATGGTTGACAAATTCACAGCCCCTGATTTCCTGCCCAACTTTATTGACAAATACAGGGAGCTGCCATGTCTCTGGCAAGTCCATTGCAGGTACTATTCTAACAAGCTAAGAAGGAAAGCAGCGCTGGAGAAACTGTTGGAATTAGTGAAGCCTGTGTATCCCACGGCAGACATCACCTATTTGAAGGCCAAAATTGGTAGCCTGAAGTGCACATATAACAGGGAGCGCAAGAAGGTCCAGGATTCCCTGGGATCCAGAGCAGCAGCAGATGATGTATACATCCCCAGGCTGTGGTACTACCACAGCCTGCGTTTTTTGTCCAACTAGACGGAACCCAGGCCATCACTATCAACACTTCCTTCCACATCAGCTGAGGCTCCTGAGGTCCAACCTGGGCCTTCCACCCAGGAAGAAGATGTGGAGGAGCCCAGCTTGACCCAGGTATAGCATTGTTCAACATATTTCTTGTCAAAAATTGAATAATGTTAACTAGATGTTATTGATCACAAATTTCTGATTTAACAAAGTGGTTTACATATCAATAGACAATAGTGGCCAAAATGATTGGGACAAGAATGAAAAATGCTGGGGTCAGAATGATAGTCTTTTCTATTTGTTACCATTCAATTTGCAACAGTCATGAGCTCAAAAGTGTGTGTGATTGATGACCAAAAACCTAAAACTATGTACCATTTTCATACACAGGAAAGTCTCAGGCAGGGGAGGAGGCCGTGGCAAGCAGCCTGACCGAATCCCAGGTTCCTCCCCTCCGCCCTCCAACCAAAAGGACCAGAAAGGCAAGGAACCTGGAGGAGTCCGCGCCTGCTTTCCTAAACCATGATACTGCGGCAATTAGCACAACCCCTAGTGGCCACGAGGCCTTTGGATGCATCACTGCCAGTAAATTAGAACAAGTGGAGGAAGCCCAACGCACTAAATGTGAGGAGATAATACTGCAGGCCCTAAACAAGGGGACGAGGGGCAAACTCACATGTCAAACACACCTCTGTAAGTTGGACCATGCTCCTCCACCACCTCCAACAACACCACAGCCACCCCACCCACCACAGCAGCATGGAAGGAGACTGTCAGGAAATGTTCCATCCGCTGGTAATATCTGTTATTTGGCATGCAGTACTGAGGTCCACCAGCAGGTGTCTCCTGGCAGTTTGGAACTGTCAGGAAAGCTTTTCCCTGTTAATGTTATGTAATCTTTGGGCCGCAGTACTGGCGTCCACCAGTGGATGGATCCTGGCAGTATGGAGCAGGTATTCCCCTCTGCAGACAGGTGTCACCTGACATTAATTAGCAGAGCTGCAGTATAAATACCCGGCAATTGCACACTTATGTTGCCCTGGTATGGAAGAGCCCTGGGGCCATCATAAAAAAAAAACTGAATTCTGACTTTGAAACTCAGAATTCTGAGATTGAAATTCAGAATTGTAAGTTTAAAAAAAAAATACAGAATTCTGAGATTCAAAGTCAGAATTCTGAGATTCAAAGTCAGAATTCTGAGTTTCAAAGTCAGAATTCTGAGTTTCAAAGTCAGAATTCTGAGTTTCAAAGTCAGAATTCTGAGATTAAAAGTCAGAATTCTGAGATTAAAAATCAGAATTCTGAGTTTCAAAGTCAGAATTCTGAGTTCATAAATATAGTAGTCTTTATTAGGAAGATTCTGAGATTAAAAGTCAGAATTCTGAGATTAAAAGTCAGATTTCTGAGATTAAAATTCAGAATTCTGAGTTTCAAAGTCAGAATTCTGAGATTAAAAGTCAGAATTCTGAGTTTCAAAGTCAGAATTCTGAGATTAAAAGTCAGAATTCTGAGTTTCAAAGTCAGAATTCTGAGTTCATAAATATAGTAGTCTTTATTAGGAAGATTTTAGGACCAATGAGCAATAAGGTAGTAACACCCACAGATCATCATTCTGCAGACATACATGTCTTCTGCTCTGTATATGAATATGTAAATCTATCTTAGTTACAGCACACAGTATAGGGAAGCAGGCAGTGCTGGGTTCTCTGGTTCCTCTACTGTATTAATTAGTTCCTTGGTTTGCTGTCTTATCCTTCTTCTCTGTCATCTGCTCCAACATAAAGAGCCATGCTGAAAACGTGTGTATTGTGTGTGAGTGGGGGGGGGGGGGCACAGCTTCCATAGATAACAGAACACAATGGCCAGCACAGCACAGCTCTGCACCCCAACTTGTAGGACACATTGCACTATTGCCCCTACATGAGGGAATTGTAAATGGCTAGAAGGCAGCAGGAAAATGTGTGTCTATGGTCATAACAGATTAATCATAGCAATTAATTGTATGGGCTAATAAGTGTGTGTGATTGATGACCAAAAACCTAAAACTATGTACCATTTTCATACACAGGAAAGTCTCAGGCAGGGGAGGAGGCCGTGGCAAGCAGCCTGACCGAATCCCAGGTTCCTCCCCTCCGCCCTCCAACCAAAAGGACCAGAAAGGCAAGGAACCTGGAGGAGTCCGCGCCTGCTTTCCTAAACCATGATACTGCGGCAATTAGCACAACCCCTAGTGGCCACGAGGCCTTTGGATGCATCACTGCCAGTAAATTAGAACAAGTGGAGGAAGCCCAACGCACTAAATGTGAGGAGATAATACTGCAGGCCCTAAACAAGGGGACGAGGGGCAAACTCACATGTCAAACACACCTCTGTAAGTTGGACCATGCTCCTCCACCACCTCCAACAACACCACAGCCACCCCACCCACCACAGCAGCATGGAAGGAGACTGTCAGGAAATGTTCCATCCGCTGGTAATATCTGTTATTTGGCATGCAGTACTGAGGTCCACCAGCAGGTGTCTCCTGGCAGTTTGGAACTGTCAGGAAAGCTTTTCCCTGTTAATGTTATGTAATCTTTGGGCCGCAGTACTGGCGTCCACCAGTGGATGGATCCTGGCAGTATGGAGCAGGTATTCCCCTCTGCAGACAGGTGTCACCTGACATTAATTAGCAGAGCTGCAGTATAAATACCCGGCAATTGCACACTTATGTTGCCCTGGTATGGAAGAGCCCTGGGGCCATCATAAAAAAAAAACTGAATTCTGACTTTGAAACTCAGAATTCTGAGATTGAAATTCAGAATTGTAAGTTTAAAAAAAAAATACAGAATTCTGAGATTCAAAGTCAGAATTCTGAGATTCAAAGTCAGAATTCTGAGTTTCAAAGTCAGAATTCTGAGATTCAAAGTCAGAATTCTGAGTTTCAAAGTCAGAATTCTGAGTTTCAAAGTCAGAATTCTGAGATTAAAAGTCAGAACTCTGAGATTAAAAGTCAGAATTCTGAGATTAAAAGTCAGAATTCTGAGATTAAAAATCAGAATTCTGAGTTTCAAAGTCAGAATTCTGAGTTCATAAATATAGTAGTCTTTATTAGGAAGATTCTGAGATTAAAAGTCAGAATTCTGAGATTAAAAGTCAGATTTCTGAGATTAAAATTCAGAATTCTGAGTTTCAAAGTCAGAATTCTGAGATTAAAAGTCAGAATTCTGAGTTTCAAAGTCAGAATTCTGAGATTAAAAGTCAGAATTCTGAGTTTCAAAGTCAGAATTCTGAGTTCATAAATATAGTAGTCTTTATTAGGAAGATTTTAGGACCAATGAGCAATAAGGTAGTAACACCCACAGATCATCATTCTGCAGACATACATGTCTTCTGCTCTGTATATGAATATGTAAATCTATCTTAGTTACAGCACACAGTATAGGGAAGCAGGCAGTGCTGGGTTCTCTGGTTCCTCTACTGTATTAATTAGTTCCTTGGTTTGCTGTCTTATCCTTCTTCTCTGTCATCTGCTCCAACATAAAGAGCCATGCTGAAAACGTGTGTATTGTGTGTGAGTGGGGGGGGGGGGGCACAGCTTCCATAGATAACAGAACACAATGGCCAGCACAGCACAGCTCTGCACCCCAACTTGTAGGACACATTGCACTATTGCCCCTACATGAGGGAATTGTAAATGGCTAGAAGGCAGCAGGAAAATGTGTGTCTATGGTCATAACAGATTAATCATAGCAATTAATTGTATGGGCTAATAAGGTGTTTCACACACAATTTATCTCATATTCAACATAAAAAGCATTGATAAAGTGTCCTTAAGTCGTAGCCTAGTGGTTAGAGTAACAGTCTTATAGTGCTGAAAGTTATGGGTTCTAATCCAGTTCAGGGTGTAATCTTTAATAATATATTGATTTTATATTAAACATATTTTAAAATATATTATATATATGTATTTTATTTATATATCCAAATTGATTTCAAGGCATATTAACAAAGACATATTGATAAAATTGTTGTATATGCTGACTACTATAAATTAGAGAGTAGGGATTTTTTTACAAATCTGTGTATATATTGGGATGATTTTGGTGACATGGGGCCAGTTCTCAATGTCAGGAGATTGTCCCTGGAAGCTGCATGATAACCATCATATCTCATAACTCAACCCTGAGCTCTGCACTATAATCTGTGTGTACTACAATGTACACGCCCATATCTCCCCTTCACTGATTGGCTGCACTTTATCCCCACTGACACAGATGCAGCGCCATTTTCCTCTTAGCTACACCATTGACACAGAAATTTTTTCCATCCAATGACACCTCCGATGCAGGGTCATTTTTCCTATCCAGTGACACTACCGATGCAGGGTCATTTTTCCCATCTAAAGACACCACCAATGCAGGGTCATTTTTCCCATCTAAAGACACCACCGATGCAGGGTCATTTTTCCCATGTAATGATATCACCAATGCAGGGTCATTTTCCCATCTAATGACACCACCGATGCAGGGTCATTTTTCCCATCTAATGACATCACCGATGCAGGGTCATTTTTCCCATCCAGTGACACCACCGATGCAGGGTCATTTTTCCCATCCAATGACATTTCGGCCACTAGTGGGGCGCTTTTACCCCCCCCCACTAGCGGCAGAGAAAGGGTTAAAACCACCCGCAATGCACCGCAATAGCGGCGTTTTGCCGGCGGTATCCCATCGCTGCCCCATTGATTTCAATGGGGAGCAGCGGTGGAGGAGCGGTAAACACATCGCTCCAAAGAAGCTGCTGGCAGGACTTTTTTCCTGTCCTGCCAGTGCAGCGCTCCGGTGTGAAAGCCCTCAGGTAGAGTAATGTGAAGCCCTCGGGTAGAGTAATGTGAAGTCCATCCAATGACACCACCGATGCAGGGTCATTTTTTCCATCCAGTGACACCACTGATGCAGGGCCATTTTTTTCCATCCAGTGAAACCACCGATGCAGGGTCATTTTTTTCCATCCAGTGAAACCACCGATGCAGGGTCATTTTTTTCCATGCAATGACACCACCGATGCAGGGTCATTTTTTTCCATCCAGTGACACCACCAATGCAGGGTCATTTTTTCCATGCAATGACACTACCGATGCAGGGTCATTTTTTCCATCCAGTGACACCACCGATGCAGGGTCATTTTGTTTCCATCTAGTGACACCACCGATGCAGGGTCATTTTTTTCCATCCAATGACACCACCGATGCAGGGTCATTTTTTTCCATCCAGTGACACCACCGATGCAGGGTCATTTTTTTCCATCCAGTGACACCACCGATGCAGGGTCATTTTTTTCCATCCAATGACACCACCGATGCAGGGTCATTTTTCTTCTTCACTACTGTTAGCCCCTTATGTGTGCTCCAGTTTTAAACTCTAAGACCCCTTTCACACCGAGCTGCCTATAGCGTCCGCTTTAAAACGCAGCTATTTTTATAGGCGTTTTACCGTCGGATTAGCGGCGCATTTTGGCCGCTAGCGGGGCACTTTTACCCCCCGCAATAGCGGCGTTTTGCCGGTGGTATCCCAGCGCTGCCCCATTGATTTCAATGGGGAGCAGCGGTGGAGGAGCGGTAAACACACCGCTCCAAAGAAGCTGCTGGCAGGACTTTTTTCCTGTCCTGCCAGCACAGCGCTCCGGTGTGAAAGTCCTCAGGTAGAGTAATGTGAAGCCCTTGGTAGTGTCACTGGATGGAAAAAATGACCCTGCATCGGTGGTGTCACTGGATGGGAAAAAAATAGCCCTGCATCGGTGGTGTCACTGGATGGAAAAAAATGACCCTGCATCGGTGGTGTCACTAGATGGAAACAAAATGACCCTGCATCGGTGGTGTCACTGGATGGGAAAAAAAATGACCCTGCATCGGTGGTTTCACTGCATGGAAAAAAATGACCCTGCATCGGTGGTGTCACTGGATGGGAAAAAATGACCCTGCATCGGTGGTTTCACTGCATGGAAAAAAATGACCCTGCATCGGTGGTGTCACTGGATGGAAGAAAATGACCCTGCATCGGTGGTGTCATTGCATGGAAAAAATGACCCTGCATCGGTGGTTTCACTGCATGGAAAAAAAATGGCCCTGCATCAGTGGTGTCACTGGATGGAAAAAAATGATCCTGCATCGGTGGTGTCACTGGATGGAAAAAAATGATCCTGCATCAGTGGTGTCACTGGATGGAAGAAAATGACCCTGCATCGGTGGTGTCACTGGATGGAAAAAAATGACCCTGCATCGGTGGTGTCACTGGATGGAAAAAAATGACCCTGCATCGGTGGTGTCATTGCATGGAAAAAAATGACCCTGCATCGGTGGTGTCACTGGATGGAAAAAAATGACCCTGCATCGGTGGTGTCACTGGATGGAAAAAATGACCCTGCATCGGTGGTGTCACTGGATGGAAAAAAATGACCCTGCATCGGTGGTGTCATTGCATGGAAAAAAATGACCCTGCATCGGTGGTGTCACTAGATGGAAACAAAATGACCCTGCATCGGTGGTGTCACTGGATGGGAAAAAAAATGACCCTGCATCGGTGGTTTCACTGCATGGAAAAAAATGACCCTGCATCGGTGGTGTCACTGGATGGAAAAAATGACCCTGCATCGGTAGTGTCATTGCATGGAAAAAAATGACCCTGCATCGGTGGTGTCACTAGATGGAAACAAAATGACCCTGCATCGGTGGTGTCACTGGATGGAAAAAATGACCCTGCATCGGTAGTGTCATTGCATGGAAAAAAATGACCCTGCATCGGTGGTGTCACTGGATGGAAAAAAATGACCCTGCATCGGTGGTGTCATTGCATGGAAAAAAATGACCCTGCATCGGTGGTGTCACTGGATGGAAAAAAATGACCCTGCATCGGTGGTGTCACTAGATGGAAACAAAATGACCCTGCATCGGTGGTGTCACTGGATGGAAAAAAATGACCCTGCATCGGTGGTGTCACTGGATGGAAAAAAATGACCCTGCATCGGTGGTGTCATTGCATGGAAAAAAATGACCCTGCATCGGTGGTGTCACTGGATGGAAAAAAATGACCCTGCATCGGTGGTGTCACTAGATGGAAACAAAATGACCCTGCATCGGTGGTGTCACTGGATGGAAAAAATGACCCTGCATCGGTGGTGTCACTGGATGGAAAAAAATGACCCTGCATCGGTGGTGTCATTGCATGGAAAAAAATGACCCTGCATCGGTGGTGTCACTGGATGGAAAAAAATGACCCTGCATCGGTGGTGTCATTGGATGGAAAAAAATGACCCTGCATCGGTGGTGTCACTGGATGGAAAAAAATGACCCTGCATCGGTGGTGTCACTAGATGGAAACAAAATGACCCTGCATCGGTGGTGTCACTGGATGGAAAAAATGACCCTGCATCGGTGGTGTCACTGGATGGAAAAAAATGACCCTGCATCGGTGGTGTCATTGCATGGAAAAAAATGACCCTGCATCGGTGGTGTCACTGGATGGAAAAAAATGACCCTGCATCGGTGGTGTCATTGGATGGAAAAAAATGACCCTGCATCGGTGGTGTCACTGGATGGAAAAAAATGACCCTGCATCGGTGGTGTCACTAGATGGAAACAAAATGACCCTGCATCGGTGGTGTCACTGGATGGAAAAAATGACCCTGCATCGGTGGTGTCACTGGATGGAAAAAAATGACCCAGCATCGGTGGTGTCATTGCATGGAAAAAAATGACCCTGCATCGGTGGTGTCACTGGATGGAAAAAAATGACCCTGCATCGGTGGTGTCATTGGATGGAAAAAAATGACCCTGCATCGGTGGTGTCACTGGATGGAAAAATGCCCCTGCATCGGTGGTGTCACTGGATGGAAAAATGCCCCTGCATCAGTGGTTGAGTTATGAGATATGATGGTTATCATGCAACTTCCAGGGACAATCTCCTGACATTGAGAACTGGCCCCATGTCACCAAAATCATCCCAATATATAGACAGATTTGTAAAAAAATCCCTACTCTCTAATTTATAGTAGTCAGTTTATACAACAATTTTATCAATATGCCTTTGTTAATATGCCTTGAAATCAATTTGGATAAATCAATAAAATACAATTTAAGTTCTCAGTAACTTATAGTTTAAAATAAGTTTAATATAAAATCAATATATTGAAAATATATATATAATTAAAAAATGTGGTCTGAATTGGATAAGAACCAGAATTTTCAACACTATAAGCCTGGTACTCTACCCACTACACTATCACTTAAGGGTTGTTAACTATTGCTTTCTATGTTTAATAAGAGGTTAATTCTCTGTGAAACAACTGTATTAATCCAGGCGAGTGAATTATGATCGATTTGTTATGACCAGTCTCCTGAAATTGTGAACTGCCCCCCAGGGGAAACTGAAGATGACACCCTAATGATCCCATCTGATCATCCTAATAATATATACACAGTTTTTTTTTTAAATCTCTACTCTCTAATTTATAGTAGGCAGCATATACTACAACTTTGTGTGCTCAATATATCAGTGTGTCTTTGTTAATATACCTTGAAATCAATTTTGGATATATTGATAAAATACAATTTAAGCCCTCACTATCTCATATTTTAAAATATATATGTATAAAAAAATGCCTTGACCTGGACTAGAACCCACAACTTCACCAACATAAGTCTGCTGCTCTAACCACTATGCTATCTCTCAGTAGTGGTTGTGTTGGCTTTTATGTTTAAAATGAGGTTAATTGTATGTGAAACATTTCTATTAGTCTAGACAAGTAATTGTTATGATCAATCCGTTATGAATATAGACACACATTGTCCTGCTGCTTTCTAGCAATTCACAATTCCCTCATGTAGGGGCAAAAGTGCAATGTTTCCTACAAGTTGGGGTGCAGAGCTGTGCTGGCCATTATGTTCTGTTATCTATGGAAGCTGTGCCCCCCCACTCACACACAATACACATGTTTTCAGCATGGCTCTTTATGTTGGAGCAGATGACAGAGAAGGATAAGACAGCAGAGGAACCAGAGAATCCAACACTGCCTGCTTCCCTATACTGTGTGCTGTAACTAAGATAGATTTACATATTCATATACAGAGCAGAAGACATGTATGTCTGCAGAATGATGGTCTGTGGGTGTTACTACATTATTGCTCATTGGTCCTAAAATCTTCCTATAGACTACTATATTTATAAACTCAGAATTCTGACTTTGAAACTCAGAATTCTGACTTTGAAACTCAGAATTCTGACTTTTAATCTCAGAATTCTGACTTTTAATCTCAGAATTGTGACTTTAAATCTCAGAATTCTGACTTTTAATCTCAGAATTCTGACTTTGAAACTCAGAATTCTGACTTTTAATCTCAGAATTCTGACTTTTAATCTCAGAATTCTGTATTTTTTTTTTATTAAACTTACAATTCTGAATTTTAATCTCAGAATTCTGAGTTTCAAAGTCAGAATTCAGTTTTTTTTTTTATGATGGCCCCAGGGCTCTTCCATACCCTGGTATTGTCCTTGAGCCCTGATCTGCATCCTGTTACCCTGATTCCTGATCCTGTAGCCTGATTCCTGATTCCTGGAACCTGTTGATCCCTGTCCTTTACCTGAACCCTGAACCCTGGACTCTGGACTCTGGACTCTGGACTCTGAGCCTTGTACCTGACCCACCCCTCCTGTGATCCATCCATCCTCTCTTGTCCTGTTTATCTCCCTTCCCAGCTACTGATTCCGTGTTTATGACCCAGGCCTGGCTTGACTACGATTCTGGTACTCCCTCTTGCTACATATGCTGGTTGGTTTTATATCACTGATTGTTTGGTTGTTCACTTTGTATTGGTGGTGTGTTCACATATGCATTTTCCTTAATAAACTTATTTTCACCTATTCATGTCTGGTTCACTCTGTCGCAGTCACACAGTTCTGGTCACATCTGGTTTATGACAGAGACGTGGAAGGTGGTGTTGAGAGTGATGGCCTGGGTTTGGTGTGGTCTGACAAAAAACACAGGCTGTTGTAAGACCACAGCCTCGGGACATATATGTCATCTGCTGCTGCTCCCGATCTCTCGGAGTCCTGGACCATATTGTGCTTCCTATTAAATGGACTCCTCAGGTTACCAATTTTGACCATCAAATAATTGATGTCTGCCCTGGGGTACAAAGGCTTCACCAATTCCAACTGTTTCTCCATTAGAAATAATAAAAAATATGTTTGTCAGAACTCTGTGAATATCAGCAGCAAAGCTACTTCATTATTATAGCATTATAAAGAAGAAGAGAATACACTGCATTGAGAGATTTCATAATTTGCTGTGTCACGAATGTGATATCTCCATTACGAACGCTAGTTTTACAAGACCGAGCGTTTCTGGATGGTCTAGTGACCAATTGTTTTCCACTATACGTTTGGCTCACTCCCTGGTCGATCAGGGTTATATATTGTTTGGGGACGTGCAGCCTTTGATCAAGATCTGTACTGAGCTGGCCCTGCCCTGTATTCCAGAGGGCCGTGATGATTTCACTCCTCCTTTTGATATGAATCAGGTTGTATCCCTAGTGTGGCTTTTTTAAGATGATCCTGCCGATTTTTGTGAGCACTATTCAGCCTGTTCCCCACAGATGATTGCGGAGTGCATTGTGTCTGCTCAGTCTTTTGTTAGACAGGGAGATTTAAAAGCACAGTTTGTACAACCTATACTTTCAGCATGGTCTGACATGGTGCAAGCAGCTCCAGCCAAACAAACCACCTCTGCCACCAAACACCAGCCTACCCAAATGTATGTTTCCCCATCACCCATGTCAACCGCAGTTGCAGCTCAGTATACGCTGCTGCCAACCAAATACTCATATCCAGTCTCTGCTCCCTGTACCTATCCTGCATTCAACCCACCTGCCTCTTCTCAGCTGCCCACAAACCCACAGGAACTTCCCCCAGCTACTCTTACCTCTTCTTTGCCATATCCCAATCCTCCTTTCCAGTCTGTTGCACCCCTCACCTACAGAGCTTCAGTGGCTAAGCCAAAGAAAAAACGAAAGTTTTTACCAACCAAGATGATCCTGCCAGTAACCCAACCTGCCTCCGCACCAGCTAATCCAACCCAGTCTGACATCCCAGTGCCTGCCTTCCAGCCTGATGTCTTGGTGCCTGCCTTCCAGCCTGATATCTCGGTGCCTGCCTTCCAGCCTGATGTCTCGGTGCCTGCCTTCCAGCTTGATGTCTCAGTGCCTGCCTTCCAGCTTGATGTCTCGGTGCCTGCCTTCCAGCCTGATGTCTCGGTGCCTGCCTTCCAGCCTGATGTCTCGGTGCCTGCCTTCCAGCCTGACGTCTCGGTGCCTGCCTTCCAGCCTGACGTCTCGGTGCCAGTGTTCCAGCCGGAAGTGCCAGTGCCCGCTCTCCAGCCTGATGAGCCCGCTCTCCAGCCTGATGAGCCCGCTCTCCAGCCTGATGAGCCCGCTCTCCAGCTTGATGAGCCCGCTCTCCAGCTTGATGAGCCCGCTGCCCAGCTTGATGAGCCCGCTGCCCAGCCTGATGAGCCTGCTGCCCAGCTTGAAGTGCCCATGCCTGCTGCCCAGCTTGAAGTGCCCACGCCTGCTGCCCAGCTTGAAGTGCCCATGCCTGCTGCCCAGCTTGGAGTGCCCGCTGCCCAGCCTGATGTGCCACCGTCTGCTGCCCAGCCTGATGTGCCACCGTCTGCTGCCCAGCCTGATGTGCCACCGTCTGCCCAGCCTGATGTGCCACCATCTGCCCAGCCTGATGTGCCACCTGCTGCCCAGCCTGATGTGCCACCGTCTGCTGCCCAGCCTGAGGTGCTCCTGTCCGCTGCCCAGCCTGAGGTGCCAGTGTCTGCTACTCAGCCTGTTGTACCAATGCCTGTGCCCGCTGTCCAGTTTGAGGTCCCAGTGCCTGCTGCTCAGCCTGACATCCCAGTGTCCATGTTCCAGTCTGACCCTCCAGTGACTACTGCCCAGTCTGATGCACCCGTTGTTCAGCCTGTTGTGCCACCACCTGTTGTTCTGCCTGATGTGCCAGCGCCTGTGTCTGCTGCCCAGTCTGAAGGTCCAGTACCTGCTGCCTGGTCTGATGTCTCGGTACCCGCTGTCCAGTCCGATGAGCCTGCTGCCCAGCTCGAGGACCCAGAGCCTGCTGCCCAGCTCGAGGACCCGGAGCCCGCTGTCTGCCCTGAGGTGCCTGATGCCCAGCCTGAAGTGCCTGTGGCCCAGCCTGACATACCCCCATCTGTTGTTTTGCTTGATGCCATAGACTATGGACAATTACAACCAGTTGGAGGCCGCTCCTTTGAGGGGGGTACTGTCAGGAAATGTTCCATCCGCTGGTAATATCTGTTATTTGGCATGCAGTACTGAGGTCCACCAGCAGGTGTCTCCTGGCAGTTTGGAACTGTCAGGAGAGCTTTTCCCTGTTAAAGTTATGTCATCTTTGGGCCGCAGAACTGGCGTCCACCAGCGGATGGATCCTGGCAGTATGGAGCAGGTATTCCCCTCTGCAGACAGGTGTCACCTGACGTTAATTAGCAGAGCTGCAGTATAAATACCCGGCAATTGCACACTTATGTTGCTCTGGTATTGTCCTTGAGCCCTGATCTGCATCCTGTTACCCTGATTCCTGATCCTGTAGCCTGAACCTGAAGCCTGATTCCTGATTCCTGGAACCTGTTGATCCTGTTTCCTGTCCGTTACCTGAACCCTGGACTCTGGACTCTGAGCCTTGTACCTGACCCGTCCCTCATGTGATCCATCCTCTCTTGTCCTGTTTATCTCCCTTCCCAGCTACTGATTCTGTGTTTATGACCCTGGCCTGGCTTGACTACGATTCTGGTACTCCCTCTTGCTACATATGCTGGTTGGTTTTATATCACTGATTGTTTGGTTGTTCACTTTGTATTGGTGGTGTGTTCACATATGCACTTTCCTTAATAAAATTATTTTCACCTATTCATGTCTGGTTCACTCTGTCACAGTCACACAGTTCTGGTCACATCTGGTTTATGACAGAGTGTATGGAATGGTCCACCCATGTGAATGAGGCTATGGAGTTACTGACAATGCAAGAGTCTAGTTAAAGTGTATCTTTAGGCAATTTTTTTTTCAGTTTTGGATAGAATGAGAAAGGTAAGACCCTCTGTTACATTTTTATTTCTGTCTGTGTCAACATTGTTAGGATTCACCCCTCTATAATACTGGTGGCCATTATCACCAAGAAAGTGAAAGGAATATCAACATTATAGAGTTGTTCCCAAAACAAGAAGTGAGAGTGGACAACTGTCTAAGTGGGGAATTCCTGTCACTTTGAAAGGTTTCTCTAACTTCCTGCTGAATTTGCAGTTGTTGAACCCTTCCCTTATCGAAAACTAAAAAAAAAGGTTTTGGTTATACAAACACTTAAAGCGGAGTTCCACCCATTAAAAAAAAGTGTAGCTGCTGACTTTTAATAAACAGACACTCACCTGTCCCATGGTCCAGCGATGCGGGCGCCTGAAGCCTCGCTCCTCTCCCCCTCCTCTCCGCAGTGCCAGCATTGTAACTGTGGACGCCCGGCTGTGGCTTCACAGTCAGGAGCGAACTGCGCACGCGTGAGCCGCGCAACGCGTTGTGAATGGCTGGGCAATCTTCTGGGACCTGTGACATGTCCCAGAAAATTGGAGGGAGAGGTGAACTTCCACTCAGCCCCGCTGAGCCAAGAGAGGAAGTGGGAACTGGGTGTATGTCAAAACTGGGTACCCCCCCCCCCAAAAAAAATAGCATGCCAAATATGGCATGTCAGGGGGTCTCAGTACTTAAAGCGGAAGTTCCATTTTAATAACTTCTTCCTTAGCACAAGTTTACATGTAAAGTACCGATTCGTAGACTAGTAGACTAGTGATCCCAAAGATGCCCCAACAAATATGCTTAATATTTAATTTGATTTAAAACATTTAGATGACATTGAAAAAAGGAGTTAGACTGAACAATATATTTTTTCTTCAGCTTTAAAATATACTTGAATTTTCATATCTTATGTTTTTTTTTTCTCAAAGCATTTCACTAGTCCCAAAATAACCCCCTACACTTGTTCTATTTTCTCTTAAAGCCATTAAAATGGCTTAATATAGTTTTTAATGGTTGATCATCTTCAAAGGCATCAGAGCTTTGTTTCCATCTTTCAACTGTGCACTTCATTATCTTAGGCATAATGCTACTGCTTTAATACATTTTGATGGTCTAGGTCTGCATTTAATCTCAATAGCATGCCTTACTGTAACATTAACCTATCTTGACTTGGTGGATTCCCTAGTAAGGCAAGGAATTTAATTAAGTCCCAGTCCTTTCAATTTCCCCAGTATATTCTTGCAGAGCCTTGAACATTTATCTGTAGGTGTTTCTACTGCTTGCTAGCAATGTTCGAATGAGGGATTATCATTAAGGAACTGAATTATTGAAATGTCTTCAACTAAATGTGTCCCTAGCCTTAGCAAACACAGTTTGCTACATTCACAGATGTACTTTTTAAAATACAGGTCAAAGTTTAACTTTAGGGAAGAAAACATGAAAAGGGAAGTGGATTAAACCTTCAATGTTCAAGGTAAAGTGAATTGAATGGAATTTCTGTATGACTTTTTTTATTAATATTGGTGTAAATGGTAGAGTATTTCAGTTTAAATTGAATTCAGGTTCGTAGATAATAGAAGAAGCTCAACTATTTGATGTGGGGATTAGTAAGGATCAGTGAGTGCAGAAAATGTGGAACCAATTGTGAAACGTTTACGCATGCATAGATGAATTTACAGGCTTACAGGACAGAACCCAGAGAATCATCCTTAAAGCAGACATTATAAAAAACACAAAATTTAGTAGTTACTGTATTTTCAGAAGGCAATGGTAGAAATTAATGACTATGCATGGGTTTGACTGTATGACTGTATGCTGGCATCACATAGTTTACATGGTTAGTACATGTAGCGCTGACATTTTTGTTTTCTAATGCCATATAATGCAAAACAATAGACAATGTTATATTAATTGTTATCTGGCACCATCTAGTGGCTTAAACGTGAAATGGACTTCATTTATTTTTCTATTTCAACAACATGGAGAAATGTTACAGAAAGTGACTGTTTGTTTACATTATACAAGAATTTACCTACCCAGAATGCCAAGTGACCTACCCATGAACACTCAGTATTGAATTGCATGTTGGGTAGGTTATAAAAGGCCCCACACGGCCATCTTGGGTTTCTTCTGGATGCGTGGCCTGCATACAAGGACCTGTGAGGAGGTTCCCAGAGAGCGCAGCCTACACCTGCTGCGGAGCAGAACGATCAGCGACTCTTATTTGTACCTATGTGCTGGAAAGACTGTGTGACAGAAATGGGAAGGATCCAGAGACACCTGTCAGAGCCATCAGAGGGTCCCGGTCCATCTTGCGGAGCGGTGTAACGACGCCAGCTGGCGAGAAGCAAGACTGATTGCACCGGAGCGGAGCTAATTCATTTTCCAGGCCTGGTTGGGTAAGAGGGCTGCCGCCCATAGTTTCTTAATGCACTTCTATACACCTGAACTTTTAACACAGTGTTGCTGGGACCTGTAGTCCCACAGAGAAGATCTCAGACAAGAAAAGGACTGAGTTTAAACAGGCCTCAGGCCCATTCTTCACTATACTACTGACACTGTGTTACTCAAAGTCAATTGCACCGGAGGCAGTTGTAGGTGTACTGCACCACAAGAATAGTTACAACATTCATTTCCCTTAAATCCTTGTTTGTTCAACTGTTGGATTACAATTTCTACAACACAAATAGCTAGCAGAAGACAGAAGACTAGAAAGACTGCATCTCTCATTTCAAGGCCTTGCATCCTATTAATGATAAGAGGGACTGCATTATAAAGTAGGGGGAGCTAACTAGAAATTGTGTTGTACTTTATTGATTAACTTTGCATTCCTGTGGTTACCAAAGTATGCTGGAAGTGGGAAGGTGCCCATAGTTAAGGCGTTTTCACTCTGAGCATTAGTCCAACTTGGAGACACACTCTCAGGGGTCATCTAAGACAACTTTATACATACAAACTGTTGTGAATACCTATTGGACTGTTACATTATGTTTGTGTGACAGTGCAAATAAATGTAATTACCATTTTATATCAGTTACAGTAAAAATACGTTCCTGGTTAAGTACAATTGGTGTGGAGTGTTCTTCTTTTTCCAGCAGGTGGAACATCGAATACCCAGGTAATAACAAAGGTATACTAATGTTATACTGCACATTGTGGGGTTATCCTTTACTATTAGCTTCACACTAATGCCCTGTACACACGATAGGATTTTCCAATGGAAAATGTGTGATAGGACCTTGTTGTCGGAAATATCCGATCGTGTGTAGGCTCCAGCACACATTTTCCATAGGAATTTCCGACACACAAAGTTTGAGAGCTTGCTATAAAATCGCTAACAAAATCTGTTGTCGGAAATTCCGATCGTGTGTACACAAATCCGACACACAAAGTGCCTCACAATAAATTAAGAGACGAAAGCTATTGGCTACTGCCCCGTTTATAGTCCTGACGTACGTGTTTTACGTCACCACGTTCAGAACGATCGGATTTTCCGACAACTTTGTGTGACCGTGTGTATGCAAGACAAGTTTTAGCCAACATCCGTCGAAAAAAATCCATGGATTTTATTGTCGGAATGTCCGATCAATGTCCGACCGTGTGTATGGGGCATAACACTGCACCACAGCTGTGTCAAGGGGATTGAGCCAAGTTATTGGGGTGTAAGAGCAGAGTACAGGCCCAATCAAATACCAGCAGCTCCTTCGGGGGTCAATGCTACATACATTTTTACTTTACATTATTGCTTGCATTTAATAGCAGCAGTAATACCCCAATTTGTTATAACTAAAAAAAAACTTTTGTGAGTAGTTTTGGATGTAACCACTGATTTTTTTAACAAGTGGTAATATGCATGAATTAACTAGAGCATCAGAGTAGAGTACTAGAGTAGCAGTCATAACACAAATATAAACATTAAAAAAAATGTATGTATTGTTAATTCAAAAAAATACCTTTAATTTTTTTGCTGGGTTGATCTTTCTGTTAGAGGGTGGCTACATTCATTCTCTATGGCCTACTGCATGTGTGAACGTAGCCATCCTTGCTTGATTACTCCAGAGATGGATTTGTACTGTACATAGAGCAGTGCACATTACCTCAACTAACATGTACTGCTTATTCAAAACAGATGGAATTTAAGGGAAAACAGAGAGGCTCAAATATTCACAGAAGACGTTACAAGGAGGCAGAAAAACACAGTAAGATTTCATGAAAAAACAACATGAAAAAATAGATTACAGGGACATTATTAAGTAGTGGATGTCTGTGGATTATTTTTACAAAAAAAGAATATGGTTTAGTGTCACTTTAAACCCTCAATTTTATTTACAGTAAATTGGCCTGCGGCAAAACAGGTTAATATTATAGTTTGTGAGTTTTTCTTTGCAGTACCACACTGCATTGTCTTAAATGTTTAATAAAATGTCAAAATAGAGTGCACAAAACACTTCCAAACCACCCCCACTTTCCATGAGCCTCCTCTAATCCCCTATCCCCAATTATTCTGAAAATGTAAACTTCAGGTATATGTATGATAGAAATTGGCCAGTATCAGGATAGTATGCAAGCATTTGAATAGACAGTGAACTGAAGGAGCTTTGCAGTATGGGTCTCTTTTTACCATATCTGCTACTGAAGGCCCTCATTTTTATCAGGACCCACACCAGCCATTTTAAAGTCAACATTACAGTGTTATTATTTCATTGAAAAAAGTCTCCAGAGTGTTCTAGTGTCAACATTTACAGTATTAGCGCAGTCCGGCTCTTTAAAGATGGTCATAGGTGGGGGAGAGTGATATGTTTAAGGCAGTAAGGTCCTGCGCAACCTACTCCCACTGCCAAGTTGTGGGTAATTTTTTAAATATTTTTGTTGGATTATATTTTTGAAGATTGCTGTTATTTTTATTCTGCACCTTTTTTTTCAAAAAACGCAATAAAACCGATTTAAACTGGTTTTAAAGGCAGAAGTTTTTTTTATCTTAATGCAATCTATGGATTAGGATAAAAAAAAACCTGTGTGCAGCAGCCCTCCTGAGCCCCCTAATACTTACCTGAGCCCCATCTCTATCCAGCGATGTTGCACGAGAGACTCAGCTGTCCGGGACTCTCCCTCCTCATTGGCTGAGACAGCAGCGAAGCGCCATTGGCTCCCCCTGCTGTATATCAAAGCCAGTGAGACAATGAGGAGAGCAAGGGTATGGGGTCGGCCCACGGCCCCATGTCTGATTGGACACACAGAGCAGAGGCTTGACTCTGGTGCCCCCATAGCAAGCTGCTTGCTGTGGGGGGCACTCGGCAAGAGGAATGGGCCAGGAGCGCTGAAGATGGACCCAAGAAGAGGAGGCTCTGGGCTGCTCTGTGCTTTGTTTCTGTTATACAATTTTTTAAATGAATAATCTTTCTTTATAAATTTAGGCCAAAATGTATTCTGCTACATACTTTGGTGAAAATAACCCAAATCAGTATTTATTATTTAGTCTGTAGGAAAGTTATAGATTCCACAAACGATGGTATCTGACACACACACATCTCATTTTCTTGAGGCCCGAAAATGCCAGGACAGTACAAATACCCCCCAAATGACCCATTTTTTGAATAAGACAGTCCAAGGTATTTAGTAGGAGGCATGGCAAGTTTTTTGAAGCTGTAATTTTTTTGGCCCAATTATTTGGA
Source organism: Aquarana catesbeiana (assembly GCF_042186555.1). Classification (NCBI taxonomy): domain Eukaryota; kingdom Metazoa; phylum Chordata; class Amphibia; order Anura; family Ranidae; genus Aquarana; species Aquarana catesbeiana. Next base: position 490,763,112 of record NC_133324.1, on the reverse strand, counting down.
AAATGAAGAAATGAAAAAAAAAATTGTTCACAATTTTTTTTTTAAACATACTGTTACCAGTGCAGTATAGCGTTATCATATAACTGGTGTGGCAGTGATCAGGGGCACTGACTAGTGACAGTATGCAGAAAAAAAAAAAAAAAAAAAACAGAAAAAATATTTTTTCTATTTTTTTTCTTTTTTATTAAATTTTTTGTTTATGATTTTTTTTTTTAACACACTGTGGCCAGAGTAATACAGTGATACCATAGTAACACTGTACTACTCTGGGGAAGTAATCAGGGTTTTTTTTTTTTTACACATTATGGTTGCTTTTAACAATAGTTTATTCAGTCTTTTGTTGTGATTAGCTGTAATTGGCCAAACCTAATCACATGGTATAGATGGGCTGTGATTGGCCATGTCTGTACCATGTGATCACTGTGAAACATAACAGCTAGCAACATAATTATATACAATGGATGGCATTAAAGGAAGCCCGGTGGACACAGGCAGTGACAGATCGTGCAGGTGCACGGCCCTGCAGCCGTGTGGGAGACATGTTGTGGGAGGACGTCATACGACATCCTCCCAGAACAACAGTGCTCGCGCCTGGTCATCATTGTACTATAGGCTGAGTGGTAGGATGTTAAATAAAGCCCACAAGATATTATAGTGCCTAGGTGCACAGTACTGTTGCACTAAGTCCTAGTTTTAACAGGATCCACATCAGCAATTTTAATATCAACAGTAGAGTGTAATTATTTGCTTGAAAAAATGTTACAACTTAAAAAACTTGCCATGCCCCTTACTAAATACCTTGGATTGATTCAGGATTGATTCATTTTTAGATATATATACCATAGTTTTTAGACTTTATAACTTTCCTACGGAGAAAGTTTGTAACCAGAAAGTCTACCAAACCTTAATATAATCCCACACGTCATCCCAGTAATCAAAGAAAATTGGAAGAGAGAGTGCCCCAAGGGATTGTCCGGGTGAGGGTTACTAAATGCAAGATGAGTACAAGAGTATTGGAAAAATAGTAAATTTAAAATTTTAATTCGAAATACAAACAGATCATATTTAAAAACAATAATTAGAACAATTCATATAATTGATACAGTCAATCTTTTGAAGCATGATAGAAAGGACTCTATAGTGTAAGAGCACAATCGAACATGACAGTCAGCATACCCGACATGTTTCCAAATTTTGTTTATACAGTTCCTTCTTCAGGGTTTTTTTTTGGGGATGTACTGTATTAATTATTGGAGACTGTCCATATGCGCTACAGGTGTGTCACACACGAATAAAGGCCCATTAATTTGACAGGCATTTCCTACAGACTAAATAATATACAATGATTTAAGTTATTTCATTGTTTTGTGAAAATGACATTGAGTTATTGTTGTAAGATACATCGATCAGCCATAAAATTATGACCACCCACCTAATATTGAGTATGGCCCCCTTTTGCTAAAACAGCCCTGACCCATTTAGGCATGGACACAAAAGTAACATCCAAATGAATGGCAGGACCCAAGGTTTCCAGGCAGAACTTTGCCCAGTGCATCACACTGCCTTTGCCAACTTGCCTTCTAATACCGTATCCTGGTGCCATCTCTTGCCAGGTAAGTGAAGCGCACACACCCGGCCATCCACATGATGTATAAGAAAATGTGATTCATCAGACCAGGCCACCTTCTTCCATCACTCCATAGTCCAGTTCTGATGTTCATGTGACCATTGTAGAAGCTTTTGGCTGTGGACATAGGTCACCATAGGCTTCACAGCCCCATACACAACAAACCGTGATGCCCATTTTTCTTTCTTCTTAAACCACATCAACTTCATGGACAACATGTTCACTTGCTGCCTAATATATCCCACCAATTTTCAGATGCCATTGTAATGAGATATTCCCTTTTTCCTGTCAGTGGTCATAATGTTATGGCTGATCAGTCTATACCTGAAAGCATGTATTTACTCAATATTACAGTTTCCTGTTAACAAAATAATTATTTCTTATTTCTTTTACCTTAGCAGGAAAGCTGAGGGGATAGTGCAATGTCATTTACCAACTTTATCATTTTAACAGACATGTCTGGTCTAGAAGGTAGCAGGAGGAGCTGCTGTAGATAATAAATTGATTTGGCTCAGTGTTAGAAATAATAGCTGGCTTTTGATTTAAGAAATTCCCTTGCTGGCTGACACTTGATCAAGTAATTTTTTTTTTTGACTGATAGAGCCCCATGTATGTAGTGCTTTCCAACAACTATATCTACTTCCATGAAGTCTCAGTTAATCTGGAAAACATTCGCACACGTGAACCAGGTATGATGTGAAAAAATGTGAAAAAACTCTTTCGTGAAGGATTATTATATTCAGTTTCTATCAAGTTAGGTAGCTTTGGGTACATTTTACAAAATGAAAAAAAGAAGTACTGTACATGGCAGATAGAAATGTTTTTTTCCCTAGAAGAACCTTGTCAAATGATGCTCATCAAGACAATAGTCCATTGCAACATGAATGTCAGCATGAGATGGCTAAAGTGGCTTTCTACTGTATATAAAAAATTACATCTCTGTCATGGGCATTTTTTTGGGGGGGGGGGCTATCATTTTAAGGTCACCCATGCCCTGCCCCTTTTCAACAATGTCATCATGGTCAGAGACTGTGGACTTACTACAGGAGATGGTCAGAGACTGCAGACGTAATACAGGAGATGGTCAGAGACTGCGGACGTAGTACAGGAGATGGTCAGAGACTGCGGACAAAGTACATATACATTACACCTCCATACACCCAGATACATTACACCCCCATACACCCAGATACATTACATCCCAATACACACAGATTACACCCAGATACATTACATCCCAATACACACAGATTACACCCAGATACATTGCATCCCAATACACACATATTACACCCAGATACATTACATCCACATACACACAGATTACACCAAGACATATTACATCCCCATACATACAGATTACACCCAGATACATACACCCCCCATACATATACAGTACATTACACCCCCTATACACACAGATTACACCCCCATACATTACACCCCCACACACAAGGATTACACCCAGATACATTACACCCCCCATACACACAGATACATGATGCCCCCATACACACAGATTACACACAGATACATTACACCCCCCATACACACAGATTACACACAGATACATTACACCCCCCATACACACAGATTATACACAGATACATTACACCCCCCCCCCCACACACACAGACAATCATTAGTATGGAGAAGTCCCCTCTAATCAATTTCTATATTGCAAGCTTCAGATGACTTTAGAGAGAATTTAATGGATTACTAACCCCAGAAAAGACAGATGGAAGGCTCCAACAACAGCTGCACATGCCAAGCAGCTCAGATGAGGCTGGGGCCCCATGCGGTGGGTGTTCTCGGGGCCCCTATCTAGAAGGGAGCACTGGACCTCTCACACATGTCTAGGCAGAGCTGCACACAAAGGCGGCAGACGGACCGGGGAGGAGGAGAGGAGATAAATCATTAGGGATCTGGTCGGGCTGAGCATTAGTAGACGCTGTGAAAGGTAACAGGCAGCTACGGGAGAGCTTTGTATTTCCAGCTATTGGTCACGCTGCCTCCCCCCCAGCTCAGGGGCCACAAACACCATCAGTCCGTGACACTCCATGTTGTGTATGTGACTCCCGGCCCTGGGACATGCAGCGCGGCGCTCCTGATTGATATGCACACTTGCCTATAGGTAGCACCAGCCCTGCCAGGGGGGGCACTTGACCCCCCTTGCCCCTACCTGGGGACACCCATGATCTTTGTTTGACTGCTTCATGTAGAAACATAAAGGCACTCTCAAATGAGCACAAGGGTGCTCATCCTGCTGTATTTACATGTTTTTGGAGCATGTCCGCCCATGCTATTTTAGTTACATAGTTACATAGTAGGTGAGGTTGAAAAAAGACACAAGTCCATCAAGTCCAACCTATGTGTGTGATTATATGTCAGTATTACATTGTATATCCCTGTATGTTGTGGTCGTTCAGGTGCCTAATAATTTTTTGAAATTATCTATGCTCCCTGCTGAAACCACTGCCTGTGGAAGAGATTTCCACATCCTAACCGCTCTTACAGTAAAGAACCCTCTACGCAGTTTAAGGTTAAAACACTTTTCTTTTAGTTTTAGTGAATGGCCGCGTGTCTTATTAAATTCCCTTTGTCTTTATTGTGGGGTCACCAGTCCCTTTATTAGTTTTGTTGCCCTTCTCTGGACTCACTCTCCAGCAAATCCTTCCTGAGGACTGGTGCCCTGAACTGGACAGCATACTTCAGGTGCAGCCGGAGTCTTGTAGAAAGGGAGAATTATTGTTTTTTCTCTGGAATGAATCCTCTTTTTAATGCATGCCAATATTCTGTTTGCTTTGCTTGCAGCAACTTGGCATTGCGTGCCATTGCTGAGCTTGTTATCTACTAGGACCCCCGGGTCCTTTTCCATTCTAGATTCCCCCAAAGGATCTCTCCCTAGTGAGTAGATTGCATTCATATTTTTGCCAACCAAATGCATTATTTTACATTTTTCTACACTAAACCTCATTTGCCATGTAGTTGCCCACCCCATTAATTTGTTCAGATCTTCTTGCACATCCTGCAGAGAAGTTATTGCCCTGCTTAGCTTAGTATCATCCACAAATACAGAGATTGAGCTGTTTATCCCATCCTCCAGGTCGTTTATGAATAAACTAAATAGGATTAGTCCCAGGACAGAACCCTGGGGGAGCCCACTTTCCACCATGGACCATTCTGAGTACTCCCCATTTATCACTACCCTCTGAACTCGCTCCTGTAGCCAGTTTTCAATCCATGTACTCACCCTATGGACCATGCCAACGGACCTTACTTTGTACAGTAAACATTTATGGGAACTGTATCAAATGCTTTTGCAAAATCCAGATACACCATGAGAAAAAGCGTGGTAGAAGGTTAGGGGGATTTTAACGGTGCCAAATACACAGAAACAAAATTTATTTAGTTATAATAGAAAAAGTTTTATTGATTAACATGTTTAAAAGAGAATAAAACATATAAAAAGACAGGTATTTGGTGGTCATATTTAGGCAGTTAGTTCAAAGTTGACAAAGGAGACATTGCACACTTAGCCCGACATGTTTCGCCATTGGCTTCCTCAGGGGATGTGCAAGGCTTAATCGATAACACCAAACAAATGCTAGCACCTGTGAACTACTAGGCTGGACCCCGATAATCACCCCAAATGCCCTGATCCGAGGAAATCATTCAAGTTTGGCCATAGAGGGCAGAAGGGCTCTGAGCCGGAGGGAGACCCTCTCACTCTGTGGCGCTTGGAAGATCGCCTGCTTTCTGCAGCGAAATTTCTAAAGTCCATTTTTAAATAAATCTCTTACAAGAGTGTCTACCCCATGGATTAATAATGTACTTTTTATGTCGCCCTTCTGCGCTCTATGGCCACACTTGACTGATTCCCTCGGATCAGGGCATTTGGGGTGATTATCGGGGTCCGACCTGGTGGTTCACAGGTGCTTGCATTTGTTTGGTGTTATCGATTAAGCCTTGCACATCCCCTGAGGAAGACAATGGCAAAACATGTCGGGCTAAGTGTGCAATGCTTGGTGAACATGCCACTTAGTTTAGACTGGTCACATACTATTTCCTTTTTGGGTGCTCTGGGGTTGCAAATAGGACTTCTTACTATACTTACCTTGGGTTTAGGTGCTTTAGTCAACCTACCACTAATGACCCCAATACTACCTTCTGGAATATGTTCCACGCTGACTATCTCTACCTCTGGACCCTCCCCCCCGTCACCTAGTTTAAAAGCCCCTTTAACTTTTCAGCCATCTTCACTCCCAGCATATTTGCACCTTCCCCGTTTAGTTGCAGTCCATCCCTTCTATAGAGCTGGTAACAGACTGAAAAGTCGCCCCAGTTCTCCAGGAACCCAAACCCCTCCATTCTACACCAGCTCCTCAGTCACTTTTTTACTTCCCTAATCTTCCTCTGCTTTTCTGATTTAGCTTGAGGTACCGGTAGTATTTCTGAGAATACTACCTTGGAGGTCCTTTTCCTCAATTTAGCTCCTAAGTCCCTAAAATCGTTTTTTACAACACTCCATCTTCCTCTGACTTTGTCATTGGTGCCAACATGTACCATGACAGCCGGGTCTTCCCCAGCCCCTCCCAGTAATCTGTCCTCCAGATCCTTGATGTGCTGAACCCGAGCACCTGGTAGACAACATACTGTTCAGCGCTTCAGGTCTTTGTGACAGATTGCCCTCTCTGTCCTTCTAAGAATTGAGTCCCCTACCACCAGAACCTGTCTTTCCTTTCCCTTGGCTTTACTCCCACCCTCACTGGAGGAGTTATTCCCCTGGCAGCTAGGGGAGCCACTCAGCTCCAGCGTTGCTGGTCCCTGACTTGTTTCACCAATGTCACTCAACAGGGCGAACTTATTGGCATGTTCCAGCCCAGGACTGGCCTTCCTGACTCATTCCCCTCTATCCTTCCTACCCATCTACTCTGCTTTGGTGCCTGCCCCTCTTTATCTTCACCTGCCTCTGTGCTGGCCCCTGCCAGCACCTGCCTGGTACGATCCCAACTCACCTTTAGTATGGAGGACTTCTCAGTGTTGACGATTGCTTCCATAGATTTAGAACCTGGGCTTCCAGGGAAACAATGTGCTTGCATTTTGCACAGCAGAATTCCCCCTCGATCGGATGATCAAGGAATGCATACATGCCACAAGATGTACACCGAGTCGCATCTCCACGGCTGCCAGGCATCGTACCTACTAATTTAATGGTGACTGTGGGTTATATTCTGTCCAAATGACCTAACAACTAGCTTCCTGACACTAATACTAAACGATACACAGGTTCTCAACAAGACAATACACAGTTACTCGCAACACATGTGCACTCGCAACACATGTGCACTCACAGTCCACGTGCACTTACAGTTCACATGCACTCACAGTCACGTGTACTCAGCACTCGTGCACTCACAGTCCATGTGTACTCACAGCACTCGTGTACTCACAGTCCACGTGCACTCACAGTCCACGTGCACTCACAGCACACGTGCACTCACAGTCCACGTGCACTCACAGCACACGTGCACTCACAGTTCACGTGCACTTACAGTTCACGTGCACTCACAGCACTCGTGTACTCACAGTCCACGTGCCCTCACAGTCCACATGCACTCACAATACTCTCAGTACACAGGTACTCAGGCACTCACGATACCTAGGTACTCGCAATACACCCAACACTCAGATGCTAACAATACACACACACTACTCAGATACTCACAATACATAGGTACTCACAATACACACACAATACTCAGGTACTCACATTTTAATTGTGTTTAAGTGATTGCCATTATTTTATCCTAGTGTATGATTTAGTACTGTTGAAAATGATTAATGTTGATTAACATGTATAGAATGTGGGTAATTAATTAAGACCCCTTTCACACTGAGGTGCTTTTCAGGCACTTTCACGCTAAAAAAAGCACCTAAAAAGCTCACGAAACCCTATTTCCATTAAAATCAATGAATGCTTTCATACTGGGGCAGTGCACTGGCATGGCAGTGAAAAAACGCCCCTCTCCATTGAAATGAATGGAAAGCTCTTCAAAAGCGCCTGAAAAGCTCTTCAAAAGTGCTCAGTGTTTTACTGGCAGTTTAGAAGTGCCTCAGTGTGAAGGGGATCTAACTTGTTCCCAATCAAGTATTCCTATCTAGACCTTGTGGGGTCCAGGGAATTTCAAGTTCAGGGGCCCCTCAATATAGAAATTTTATTATATGACAAATAAAAAAAGTGAACTGAAATGAGTGATAAACCGCATTTGTTCTAAAAAAATATAAATTAGGATCTGAAGAAGACACTTGCCATATTTTCTCCAAAATGCACATTACACGGGTATTTGGAACTGTCTACTCATTCATCACAGTTATGCATCTCATTACAATATTTACAAAAAGTCGTTCTTCCTATACTAATGCCGCGTACACACGGTCGGACTTTTCGACCAGACTGGTCCGACCAAATCCGGCGGACAATCCGATCGTGTGTGGGCTTCACCGGACCTTCAGCGGACTTTTCCCGTCGCAAATCTGACAGACTTTAGATTTGGAACTTACTTTAAATCTTTACGTCGTAACTCCGCCGGACCCAGAAATACGCTCATCTGTATGCTAGTCCGACGGACAAAAACCGACGCTAGGGCAGCTATTGGCTACTGGCTATCAACTTCCTTATTTTAGTCCGGTGTACGTCATCATGTACAAATCCGTCGGACTTTGGTGTGATCGTGTGTAGGCAAGTCCGTTCGTTAGAAAGTCAGTCGGAAGTCCGTCAAAAGTCAGTCGAAAGTACGCTGGAAAGTCTGTCGGACCCGTCCGGTCGAAAAGTCCGACCGTGTGTACGCAGCATTAGCTTCTGAAAAATCTTTAACTAACTCATCAAACTGTATCATTTTGAAGACACCGCTTGGCAGCCAATAGGCACAGAACACTTATGCCGCGTACACACGGTCGGACTTTTCGTCTACAAAAGTCCAACGGACGCCGACGGACTAAAGCTGGCTGGTAATCCGTTCGTGTGTGGGCTTCTCCGGACTTTCAGCAGACTTTTTCAGCCTCAAATCCGACGGACTTTAGATTTGAAACATGCTTCAAATCTTTACGTCGTAACTACGACGGACCCGAAATCCGCTCGTCTGTATGCTAGTCCGACGGACAAAAACCCATGCTAGGGCAGCTATTGGCTACTGGCTATGAACTTCCTTATTTTAGTCCGGTGTACGTCATCACGTACGAATCCGTCTGACTTTTGTGTGGTCGTGTGTAGGCAAGTCCGTTCGTTAGAAAGTCTGCTGCAAGTCCGCCGGAAGTCTGTCGGACAGGCTGTCGGACTTTTGTAGACGAAAAGTCCGACCGCGTGTACGCGGCATTAGGCCTCATACACACGGTTCGAATGTTGTACGACCGAGCGTCAGATTTTTGTCAAAAAGCGCGTATGCAGGGTTTTGTCTAGCATACTAACTATCCGCAAATTGTTGCTTGACAAACATGAACGTAGTGACGTACTATGAGAGTATAAAGAGGAAGTTAATTTCTCAAGTGCCACCCTTTGGGCCCCTTCTGCTAATTTCATGTTAGTAGAAGTTCGGTGAGCGTTGATTCGTGATTTTCAGATCGCACAAAACAAATGACTTTTAAAATACGTTTGGCATACCTACATGCAAAGCAGCTTCATTATTATTCTATTAAAGAAGATGAGAATGTGCGCTGCATTTCAACATTTCATCAATTGCCGTGTCACGAATGTTAATTCTAGATTACGAACGGTAGTTTACAAAACCAAACTCTTCCGGCTCGTTCCTTGATTCCGAGCATGCGTGTTTGTACTTTTGACTTTTGTGTGACAATTTCTGTACTGACCATCCGAAAATCAGATGTTGAGTTCACATCCGACAAAAATTTTATAGCCTGCACATCCAGATTTTGTCTGATGTAAAAGTCAAATCGGCTGTCGAAAGCACTGTACTAAGGATCCGAACATCCGCAGACAGCTCGTCTTATGAATTTCCCCTTCTGATTTTCGTATCGTGTGTACGAGGCCTAAGGCCCCTTTCACACTACTGCGACTCCAAAGTTGCGCGATTTTGCTGTGATTTTATGGCAATTTCTACGCAATTTGCTGTGATTTCAGGGAGACTTGAGGTCTATGGACCTCAACTCGCATCAAAGTTGGATCAAAGTAGTGCAGGGACTATTTGAAGTCGGCATGACTTGAAGTCGCACTAATATGAATGGTTGCCATTGGAAATCAAGGGGAACGACTTGTCATGCGACTTTGCAGTCCAAAGTCGCAGGACAAGTCGTACAAGTGTGAAAGGGGCCTTAGGCTCTGTTCACACCTAGGCGTTTTGTTTTCAGGCAGAAAGTCGTGCGATTTTTGCCATGATTTTACTGTGATTTTGTACAGGTCAAAAGGTAACCAAAAAAGCAGAAAACGCCTGTAATCTGCCAAAAAAAAAAGCTCCTGTATTTTTTTGAGCTTCAGGCGTTTTGCTTCAGATGACAAGATGCTCAGATGTGAACAGGGGCTATTGAAGTGAATAGGATTTGTCTTGTTGGGCGTGTTTAGAGCTGAGGCTTACAGCAGAAAAATGCCCAAAAACGCCTAGGTGTGAACTCTCATAAAACGCCAGAAAAAAGGCCAGAAAAAGGCCAGAAAAACACCCAACAAGCAAAATACCATTTATTTAAATGACCCCTGTTCACATCTGAGCATTTTGTAGCCTTAAGCAAAACGTCAGAAGCTCAAAAAAGTACATGAGCTTCTTTTTGGGCAAATTACATGCCTTTTTCTGCTTTTTACATTGGTTAACTTTTGACCTCGCAGTAAAAATGCTGTAAAAAATGCGTGCCTTTCTGCCTGAAAACAAAACGCTAGATCTGAATTCAGCCTGAGTGCTAGTTTACACCAGATGCAGTTCCGTGTGCTTTTTTCTGTACTAAGCCCAGGTTCACACTGAGCTGCAGGAATGAAGCCATGCGCGATTTCACTCCTGCATGTCAGTCCCGATTTCGGTCGCGATTTCAGAGACATCTGTGCAGAATGTCAATGTAAATTGCAGCCTGAAATCACAAAAAGTAGTACAGAAACTACTTTTTGAAACCCGTGCAACTCACCGGAAACTGACTGGAACTGACTGCACTGGTGTGAACTAGAGACATTGGAATACATGGAAACTACTGTGCATGCATTTTTAGTGCAGTAAAAAAGCGCACGGAACTGCATCTGGTGTAAACTGGCCCTCAGTCTTTCATGGGTCATCATGGTTCTTAGAATATATTTGAGCGTGATGCATGATAATCACTACGTCATTCAGCTAACTGGTTCTGATAAAGACTTATCTAGAATCTACATTGTGACAGACCTAGCCGGGACAGAGGCTGTTGGAGAGGACTGAATGCAAGCCTGTTGCCTTTTGATTATGAATAAATAACCAAGTGAACTGCGCTAGCAACTGTATATAATTAAGATGTACCCCAACAGAATAAAAACAACAATGGTGAATATGAAAGTGTCACAAATGGTGAAAAAAGTATCAAAGACCTGGACATGCACCCTGCGCAACGCACCCAATTTGGTGTGAGAATGCACAGGAGTGCACTACCAGAACCACAAGACCTTCAATATAGGTGATAAACCAATTTTTGTGCCTATTACTGTACAATGAATGGCAACGGGAACGTACAAAACTGCGCTCCCTGAGTGAAAACTTTCACTACAATAAAAAACAATTGATGTGCAATTTTGAACAAATAATATAAAAAATATGAAAAATATCAATTATCATAACACTCATGTGAGGACGGAAAATAAATATACTCTCAAAAAAAATAATATATTAATGATATATACAATCAAAGACCGACTTATGGAGCGATCCTCTCAGGAAATGCAGATGGAATAGTGAAATCATGAAATGTCACCAATAACAAACAGAAGAAACGTAACTAGTGGTTAGAACCCCTTCATGGGAGAAGCAATAGGCAGACTTCCAGCTTTTTCATCCTTATGATCACACAGGGCTGATGGTATAACAATGTTGAAATTGCTTGAAAGGGACCACAAAGCTCGCATTCCACCAAAAGAGAAAGGAGAAGCATATAGCATAAAACCTTAGGGTACCAAGGGGTCACCTGCGCATAAAAGCGCTACTCACGGGACCGGTATGCAGAGCAGGCCTGAGCCTGAGTCTTTGATAACGCCCTGGGGGAGGGGCGAAACGCGTCGACGCAATATCCTGTCCACGTCTGTCTGATTTACTACCAGTGACATCACTTCCTGGTGTTGGTGGAACGCACGCCGGAGAGCGGCGAACCGACCATATTATCTGATTGCCTGCTCTGCATACCGGTCCCGTGAGTAGCGCTTTTATGCGCAGGTGACCCCTTGGTACCCTAAGGTTTTATGCTATATGCTTCTCCTTTCTCTTTTGGTGGAATGCGAGCTTTGTGGTCCCTTTCAAGCAATTTCAACATTGTTATACCATCAGCCCTGTGTGATCATAAGGATGAAAAAGCTGGAAGTCTGCCTATTGCTTCTCCCATGAAGGGGTTCTAACCACTAGTTACGTTTCTTCTGTTTGTTATTGGTGACATTTCATGATTTCACTATCCCATCTGCATTTCCTGAGAGGATCGCTCCATAAGTCGGTCTTTGATTGTATATATCATTAATATATTATTTTTTTTGAGAGTATATTTATTTTCCGTCCTCACATGAGTGTTATGATAATTGATATTTTTCATATTTTTTATATTATTTGTTCAAATATGCACATCAATTGTTTTTTATTGTAGTGAAAGTTTTCACTCAGGGAGCGCAGTTTTGTACGTTCCCGTTGCCATTCATTGTACAGTAATAGGCACAAAAATTGGTTTATCACCTATATTGAAGGTCTTGTGGTTCTGGTAGTGCACTCCTGTGCATTCTCACACCAAATTGGGTGCGTTGCGCAGGGTGCATGTCCAGGTCTTTGATACTTTTTTCACCATTTGTGACACTTTCATATTCACCATTGTTGTTTTTATTCTGTTGGGGTACATCTTAATTATATACAGTTGCTAGCGCAGTTCACTTGGTTATTTATCACTAAAGTACAGTACTTTTATTCTGCAGCTGCAACAAAATTCCTTTTTTTCTTTTGAGATCACATATATATATTTGCGAGCGCTGTATTGTATGATTTTAGCCTTTTGATTATGGGCCCTAGCATTTGGGGGAATGGTGCTCTCTGTGAGCTGTATGCCTGGGGACCCTGGGGTTGGTGTTACTTTGGATTCAGCTCCATGTCCCTCCAAAACACAGAGACTCTGGGAACCCTTTATATGCCATATTAGAATGATAAGACTGAATTATACTGTTGGGACACATCCTGTGAGGAGATGCTGGTGTCATCAACTCCAACTACCTGTGTTTATGTTAATTGAATGAGCTGATCACATTGTCCTCTATACAATGTAGGAGACGGGACGACTCCTATTGGAGCTGCTGCTATTGTGAGAAGGTAAATAATAAAAACAGTGCTGCGCAAATATAAGTCCTTAAATCAACATATATAAGGTGTGATGACAGGGTTGGGAGACAGGAACCACCAGTGAGCAATGCAGGCTAAAACCAATATCTGAATGGTGACTAAGATCCCTCCACCGGACATGGATGGCCCCTCACCTTAGATACTCGACCTGAAACAGGTCACACAGCATATATATCATATCCTGGCTGGATCAATCCTTAATGATGGTGGTATCTTCTTCACTTCCCAGCACTCAGCATAAAGACGGATGGTGCATATGTAATAAAAAGGCAAACAACATAGTGCTCTCCGTAGCTACTTTATTAAAATAATTAAAAGATGAATGTAACACTCACAGATACCGGCACTCAGATCCGAGTGCCGGCTAGAAGGCGTGTGATCATCTCTGCCAATGGCCGCGGGTGACGTCATGCGCTCCTTACCCCCGTACGCGTTACGTCCTATGGGCGGGACTTCATCGGCGTGGGGCGGGATGCGCAATGACGGCCCGCATTGTTTATATACTGTGCTATGGTAACGGCGGCACCAATCAGAGGCGCGGACATACTGAACAGGGAATCTAGCACCTCCCAACCGCTGCATCTGAACTAGTAATTCACATTACACTCACCCTATATACGGGTAACGAAAAATAGACGCTGCCGACCAATAAGCAACCAGATAGTGATAATAAACAGCTTACTTACAACCCCAGGATATAGAATCTCATTGTGCAGAGTTGATTAGCTTAATATTAATTCCAAATATGGAAATTTGGCAATATTATTCTTTAAAACGCATAGATTCATGCTACAAAGTCGCATATAAAAAATAAAACATATGAAACGTATAAAAAAGGACGTCAGACCATGGGCATCGGCTAAATACGATCACATATACATAATGAAATTAAAATGAAAATTATCTATTAGAAATAAAACAATTCAAATCAAAATCAACATTCATTCCAGAGGGGGAGAGAACCTTGGTCTCATAGATCCAGAATGATTCCCTACGGCTGAGCTGCCTGATATAGTGGCCACCCCTCCACTGTCGGGGAACCTTTTCTATCCCCCAAAATTTGAGGCAGCTCAGCCGTAGGGAATCATTCTGGATTATTTAATTATTTTAATAAAGTAGCTACAGAGAGCACTATGTTGTTTGCCTTTTTATTACATATGCACCATCCGTCTTTATGCTGAGTGCTGGGAAGTGAAGGAGATACCACCATCATTAAGGATTGATCCATCCAGGATATGATATATATGCTGTGTGTCCTGTTTCAGGTCGAGTATCTAAGGTGAGGGGCCATCCATGTCCGGTGGAGGGATCTTAGTCACCATTCAGATATTGGTTTTAGCCTGCATTGCTCACTGGTGGTTCCTGTCTCCCAACCCTGTCATCACACCTTATATATGTTGATTTAACCACTTCAGCCCCGGAAGGATTTACCCCCTTCCTGACCAGAGCACTTTTTACAATTTGGCACTGCGTCGCTTTAACTGCTAATTGCGCGGTCATGCAATGCTGTAACCAAACGAAATTTGCGTCCTTTTCTTCCCACAAATAGAGCTTTCTTTTGATGGTATTTGATCACCTCTGCCATTTTGATTTTTTGCGCTATACACGGAAAAAGACCGAAAATTTTGAAAAAAAATGATATTTTCTACTTTTTGTTCTAAAAAAAATCCAATAAACTCAATTTTAGTCATACATTTAGGCCAAAATGTATTTGGCCACATGTCTTTGGTAAAAAAAATGTCAATAAGTGTATATTTATTGGTTTGCGCAAAAGTTATAGCGCCTACAAACTAGGATACATTTTCTGGAATTTACACAGCCTTTAATTTATGACTGCCTATGTCATTTCTTGAGGTGCTAAAATGGCAGGGCAGTACAAAACCCCCACAAATGACCCCATTTTGGAAAGTAGACACCCCAAGGAAATTGCTGAGAGGCATGTTGAGCCCATTGAATATTCATTTTTTTTGTCCCAAGTGATTGAATAATGACAAAAAAAAAATTACAAAAAGTTGTCACTAAATGATATATTGCTCACACAGGCCATGGGCATATGTGGAATTGCACCCCAAAATACATTTAGGGTTGAAAATGTTTTTATTGTTATAAAACAACAAAAGAGTTAATACATTTGACATAAAGGAAGGCATATTGAAAGATCAATCAGCGAGCAAAATGGCTATCGCCCACAGCTAAGCTGATAATTATTATGTAAATTTTAACATAAATGAATCATGTCCCAAAATACATTTAGCTGCTTCTCCTGAGTATGGGGATACCACATGTGTGGGACTTTTTGGGAGCCTAGCCGCATACGGGGCCCCGAAAACCAATCACTGCCTTCAGGATTTCTAAGGGCGTACATTTTTGATTTTACTCCTCACTACCTATCACAGTTTTGAAGGCCATAAAATGCCCAGATGGCACAAACCCCCCCCAAATGACCCCATTTTGGAAAGTAGACACCCCAAGCTATTTGCTGAGAGGCATGTTGAGTCCATGGAATATTTTATATTTTGACACAAGTTGCGGGAAAGTGACAATTTATTTTTTTTTTTTGCACAAAGTTGTCACTAAATGATATATTGCTCACACAGGTCATGGGCATATGTGGAATTGCACCCCAAAATACATTCTGCTGCTTCTCTTGAGTACGGGGATACCACATGTGTGGGACTTTTTAGGAGCCTAGCCGCGTATTGGGACCCCGAAAACCAAGCACCGCCTTCAGGCATTCTAAGGGCGTAAATTTTTGATTTCACTCTTCACTGCCTATCACAGTCTCGGAGGCCATGGAATGCCCAGGTGGCACAAACCCCCCCCAAATGACCCCATTTTGGAAAGTAGACACCCCAAGCTATTTGCTGAGAGGCATGGTGAGTATTTTGCAGCTCTCATTTGTTTTTGAAAATGAAGAAAGACAAAAAAAAAAAAATTTTTTTTTCTTTTTTTAATTTTCAAAACTTTGTGACAAAAAGTGAGGTCTGCAACATACTCACTATACCGCTCAGCAAATAGCTTTGGGTGTCTACTTTCCAAAATGGGGTCATTTGGGGGGGTTTTGTGCCACCTGGGCATTCCATGGCCTCCGAGACTGTGATAGGCAGTGAAGAGTGAAATAAAAAATTTACGCCCTTAGAATGCCTGAAGGCGGTGCTTGGTTTTCGGGGTCCCAATACGCGGCTAGGCTCCCAAAAAGTCTCACACATGTGGTATCCCCGTACTCAGGAGAAGCAACAGAATGTATTTTGGGGTGTAATTTCACATATTCCCATGGCATGTTTGAGCAATATATCATTTAGTGACAACTTTGTGCAAAAAAAAAAAAAAAATTTGTCTCTTTCCCACAACTTGTGTCACAATATAAAATATTCCATGGACTCGACATGCCTCTCAGCAAATAGCTTGGGGTGTCTACTTTCCAAAATGGAGTCATTTGGGGGGGGTTTGAACTGTCCTGGCATTTTATGCACAACATTTAGAAGCTTATGTCACACATCACCCACTCTTCTAACCACTTGAAGACAAAGCCCTTTCTGACACTTTTTGATTACATGAAAAAATTATTTTTTTTTGCAAGAAAATTACTTTGAACCCCCACACATTATATATTTTTTTAAAGCAAATGCCCTACAGATTAAAATGGTGGGTGTTTAATTTTTTTTTTCACACAGTATTTGCGCAGCGATTTTTCAAACGCATTTTTTGGGGAAAAAACACACTTTTTTACATTTTAATGCACTAAAACACACTATATTGCCCAAATGTTTGATGAAATAAAAAAGATGATCTTAGGCCGAGTACATGGATACCAAACATGACATGCTTTACAATTGCGCACAAACGTGCAGTGGCAACAAAATAAATACATTTTTAAAAGCCTTTAAAAGCCTTTACAGGTTACCACTTTAGATTTACAGAGGAGGTCTACTGCTAAAATTACTGCCCTCGATCTGACCGTCGCGGTGATACCTCACATGCATGGTGCAATTGCTGTTTACATTTGACGCCAGACCGACGCTTGCGTTCGCCTTAGCGCGAGAGCAGGGGGGGACAGGGGTGCTTTTTTTTTTTTTTTTTTTTTTTTTTTTTCCTTTATTATTTTTTTGCTTTTTTATCTTATTTTAAAACTGTTCCTTTCATTTTTTTTTTTTTAATCATTTTTATTGTTATCTCAGGGAATGTAAATATCCCCTATGATAGCAATAGGTAGTGACAGGTACTCTTTTTTGAAAAAATTGGGGTCTATTAGACCCTAGATTTCTCCTCTGCCCTCAAAGCATCTGACCACACCAAGATCGGTGTGATAAAATGCTTCCCCAATTTCCCAATGGCGCTATTTACATCCGGCGAAATCTAAGTCATAAAATGCTCGTAGCTTCCGGTTTCTTAGGCCATAGAGATGTTTGGAGCCACTCTGGTCTCTGATCAGCTCTATGGTCAGCTGGCTGAATCACTGGCTGCATTCTCAGGTTCCCTGTTGAGACAGGAGAGCCAGAGAAAAACACGGAAGACGGTGGGGGGGCATTCTCTCCCACTGCTTGTAAAAGCAGTCTAGAGGCTAATTAGCCGCTAGGATTGCTTTTACATGAAAGCCGACCGCTGGCTGAAAAGAATGATACCAAGCAAGCATCATTCTGGTATAACCACTCAAAGTCGTGAATGGTGTACCTGAAGACAAAAAATTGGTTAACAATAAAGCACAGTAAACGGTAAAGTATAAAAAATTGCATACCTGAAAAGCAAACATGATAAAACATAATAACAATAAAACATTGCAGAATAGAATACAGTAAAAAAGAGCAGAACAATAGAGAGAATAGAGAGAGAGAGAATAGAGAGAGAACAATAAAACGACAACTATTATTTTTTATTTTATATTTTTGTTTGTGTTTTTTTTTTTTTTTTACACTTTTTTTGTAACTGTAACTTTTATAACTGTAACCGGTTCCAGGTTCGGGTCTCTCAAAATGCGATGGCATCTTGGGAGACCCTGTGAAAGTGTGTCCTAGTCTGTGCAATGCTGTACCCTACGCTAATACTCAACTAGTGAATGGTAGCGTTCAAAACATTCACCAATGCAAAGACCAGGATTGACAGGAGGGACAATAATAGCGGGTGTCACGCCTATATCCGCGTTTGCTGCAGACACAACATCTTTTTTGGGGGGGTTCGTTGGGTAGGGGTACTCGGGAGGACATAAAAATGCCTCTCATGTAGCCGACTGCATTTGGTTGGGGATGTGAATGGGGGAAGTACGGGCGCTGCAGAAGTGGTGGGTTCCCAATTAGGATTGGCGAATGCAGCAGGAAGGGCATTATGGGCACGACGGGCCTGTGTTTGTCTTTTTGGTGGCAGCGGGACACTATTTGTGCTTGCCACCTCACCAGCTTGAACTGCACTTATGGGACTCGCCACGTCACCAAGTGTTACTGCAGTGCTGGTTTGACTACGACCGGGGTGTACTAGGCCGCTGGCGCTTGCCAGTTCACCAAAACGCTACCAAAAAAACTGTTAACGATCGCAGGGATCAGGCCTGACTCTGCGAACGCTGCAGTTATGCGTTTAGTGTTTTGTAAGTGACAGTGATCAATCGATACTGCACTTGGGTGGGCTGGGCTGGGCCGGGCGGAGGGGCAAAACGCAGGTGCTAGCAGGTATCTGGGCTGATCCCACTAACACTGCGTTTTTGGGAACCCTAAACTGCTGGGGACGCCAGTATAGATCTAATCGGATCAGATCAGATATTGATCAGTTCAGATACTATACCACTAAGGGAGGTGTACGGTGCGTGCGTGGGTGTTAGCGCTACTGGCACTAACCTGACGCTGCCTGGGGCTGGTGCTTGCCAGTTCACCAAAACGCTACCAAAAAAACTGTTAGCGATCGCAGGGATCAGGCCTGACTCTGCGAACGCTGCAGTTATGCGTTTAGTGTTTTGTAAGTGACAGTGATCGATCGATACTGCACTTGGGTGGGCTGGGCTGGGCCGGGCGGAGGGGCAAAACGCTGGTGCTAGCAGGTATCTGGGCTGATCCCGCTAACACTGCGTTTTTGGGAACCCTAAACTGCTGGGGACGCTAGTATAGATCTGAACGGATCAGATATTGATCCGATCAGATACTATACCACTAAGGGAGGCGTATGCTGCGTGCGTGGGTGTTAGCGGTACTGGCGCTAATCTGACGCTGCCTGGGGCGACGCATATCACCGCCGGGCGATCAGGGGGCTAAATCTTTATTCGGTAATAAACGGCGGGTGCCCTGACACTATAAAAAATAAACGAACTAACCAGCGTCACCCGTAACGGTTATACGGTGATCAGTGGTGAAAGGGTTAACTAGGGGGCAATCAAGGGGTTAAAACATTTATTAGATAGTATATGGGGGTCCCTGTCGCTATAAAACGCTGACGGCGAACCTAAATATTTACGTCCCTAACTAGCGTCACCAGCGACACTAATACAGCGATCAGAAAAATGATCGCTTAGCGACACTGGTGACGGGGGGTGATCAAGGGGTTAAAACTTTATTAGGGGGGTTAGGGGGGTATCCTAGACCTAAAGGGGGCCTAACACTCACTGCCCTAACACTGTAACTGTCACAAACTGACACCAATACAGTAATCAGAAAAAAAAAAAAAAAAACCTGCTTGGCGTCAGTTTGTGACAGGGGGGGGGTGATTGGGGGGGGGATCGGGGGGCGATCGGGGGGGGGGATCGGGGTGTTTTGTGTGCCTGGCATGTTCTACTGTGTGTGTAGTGTGTTGGTGCACTCACATTACAGTCTTCTCTCCTCGGCCCGGAACGGAAAATACCGAGCCGAGGAGAGATGACATCATTTCCTCTGCCTCTGTGTACAATACAGAGGCAGGGAAATGATCCCATTGGCTGGGAGCGATCACGAGGGGGGGGCCACGAATGGATGGCCTCCCGCTCACCACCGGGGGAGATTTGCCGACCGCCGCAGGCACAGGGGGGGGGGTCCGATCGGACCCCCCACCCGCGGGCAGGCAAGGACGTACCTGTAAGTCCTTTTGCCTGCCCGTGCCATTCTGCCGACGTATATAGTCGTGCGGCGGTCGGCAAGTGGTTAAGGACTTATATTTGCGCAGCACTGTTTTTATTATTTACGTCTTTGAGGTATTATTTGAATTAGCCTTAGTGCCTGCTTGCATTTACTCTTTTGTGTCCGCTTATCAGTCAGCGCTGAATTTATATACACCTATTTTATTTCCACTTAATTCAAGATTAATTCAGCTGCAGACCATGGAGGTTTTTACATATGTTGAAAACAGAGAAATTATTCTTACTGATGTTTTTTCAAGAGATGTGGTCAATTCTCAACAAGATGACCTTGGTTATGCCTTTAAGAAACTTGGTCATTTATTCGAAAAAAAGATTAAAACCTGGTGGGATATCGTTTCCTTTGAACAATATTTGTCTGCTAATATTGTCCCCAGGCGTTTAAGGTGGGAATTACCCCCTAACGATGGGTTAGTTGATAACGAGTCCAACACAGAATGGTGTAACTTTTTTGTTGAGAAAAGCTTTGATCTTCTCCGGTTTCTGCTTGCTCGCAAACAGAGAAAAAAGAAGCACTTGGAGAACCAGATCAAAGAAATTACTGACCGTATTGAGAGTCATAAAGACTCCAGTGATTTTATTCAATTGTCTGGTGAATTGAAATCTAAACTTATCAAATGGGATAGGGAAACAAGAGATAAAAAGAGGAAAAAATTTCTGCGGGATATTAACGATTTTGAAGGTAAACAGATTTTTAAGTTGCAAACCCAAGATACAATACCAGTTAATAATCCTATGGGTACAGCAGCCATGATCCCAATACCAGAAATTAATATGCCTCCTCAGGGTTATTTTAATTATGAAATACCCCCCTCTCAGCAATCCCAAAATATACCTAACTTGCAAAATACACCTAGAAGGAGAGGGCAGGGTCCCCCTAGAACTAACAAACGGGGCCGGGGTAGGAAGTACCAGTATCCCCACCCAGGTTCATATGACAACGGCCATGATTACCGACCCCCACATACTGAGAATCACATGTGGCAAACAGTGCCCATTAAGGGAAAAGGCAAGTCCCAGGGGAGAGGTAATTCTACAAAAGGAACACCTGTTTACACCTCTAATCACTATGCCCCCTTACAAAATCTTCAGGGTGAATCACAATATAACCAAGATCATTTTTTAGGGCAGGTGAGGACCCCCTGGAGGGGACCTCCAAGGACCCCCATATGGGTGAGAGAGCCTGTCGATCAGGTGAACTCTCAGAATCAAAGGAGAGGTCCGCAAGACCCAAGGAGAGATCAAGGCAGCTTAAAAAGAAAACACAGAGAGGGTCCAGGGGGGGAAGATGATTCCAAAAGGTCAAGACCCCATTAGGCACTGGGATTTTTAACCTCTCACTGTAGTGGCACTCCTCTCACTACAGAAGAAACATTGGTCCTGGATAGGGGCTTGAAGTTTGCTCCAGTCCGCAATCTGAACAAATTTCAAGCCTATATTAGTATTCAGAAATATGTCCGTAATTTAAATATGAAGAAATATTTTCTTTCTAATCCTGTGCAACGCACCACCCCTCCATTAGCTACTAGTTCTAGACATTCCAACCTCCGGAATCGCTCTGTTTTCAATCCTATTTGTAGTGATAATAGGCATTTGGAAGTATTCAAAAATATGGTATGTCAAGATCTTGACCAACTCAAGATCAAGAGGGCTAGAGATTCACAGGCTATTAAAAGAGGCATTGCTTCCCAGGAACAAAGGAAAGACATAGTAATCCGGCCAGCGGATAAGGGTGGAGGGCTGGTTGTTCTCAGCAAAACGTACTACCAGGCAGAAATGGAGAAATTGCTGAACGATCGGAATACTTATGAACTTCTGAGGGGTGACCCTATGTTGCCTTTTAAGAATAACTTACATTGTTTAATTGAAAAAGGTAAAAACAAGGGAATTCTAAATTCCAAAGAGGCTGCCTATTTAGATCCATTTTACTGCAGGACCCCTATAATTTATATCTTACCCAAATTACATAAAAACGCAGAACACCCACCTGGCTGCCCGATCGTAAACGGAATTGATTCCGTAACTTCAAGACTAGGCCAATATCTGGATTTTTTTCTCCAGCCACTCGTTATAAAAACTAAGGCGTTTCTACGTGACACCAAACAAATCCTTCAGATCTTATCCACCCTCCCATGTACCCCGTCTAGCATATTAATAACTGCAGACGTGGGCTCTCTTTATACTATTGTTGATCATAAGCAGGCCCTTGATTCAGTCAAATGGGCTTTGACTACCTCCAACCTCTCGAGTGATCATATCTCCTTTTTATTGGAAAGTTTGGAGTTCTGTTTGTTAAACAATTATTTTTGGTTTAATGGGGATTTTTTTCTACAGACAAGAGGTGTAGCCATGGGGGCTAGGTTTGCTCCCAGTGTGGCCAACCTTTTTATGGCCCACTGGGAGGAGGACACCATTTTTCAAGACCCCCCACCGCAATTATCGTGCTACAAACGATATATTGACGATTTAATTATGATTTGGGAGGGCGATATGTCTAGCCTACAAACCTTTATGGACAGGTTGAATGCTAACAATAAAAACATTGAGTTAACTTGGACGATCAACCAACAACAGATCACATTTCTAGACCTTGAAATATTTAAAGGTGAGGTAGGTTTCCATACCAGGAACCACTTCAAAACAACTGATAGGAATGCATACATCCCACTGACTAGTTGTCACCATAAGTCTTGGCTCTGTAACATACCAAGAGGCCAATTTATCCGTTTGCGCCGCAATTGCACTTCAGATGAAGATTTTTTAGCACAGTCACAAGTGCTCGCAAATAGGTTCAAAGAAAAAGGGTACACCCAAGCTCTGATAGATGCAGAAATAGCCAAGGTACTAGCAACTGATAGGAATACTGTTGTTGCGGACAAGGCCAAACCCACGGAAGTTGATGACAATGTCACAAGCTATCGTATTATACTTGATTACAATATTCAGTATAAAAAACTAGAACATATCATAGCCAGACATTGGCCCATTCTTAAAGGGGATAGGACTCTTGGACCGGTTCTTCCCGATCACCCTCGGTTTATATACCGTAAGGCTCCTTCCTTACGTGATCGGGTAGCACCAGGGGTCATTGATCCACCCAAGACTGTGACTAATGGACTTTTTGGGTTTCTATCTGGCTTCTACGCATGTGGTAAATGTGCCACATGCAGGAAGGCCAGCAGAAATATCAAAAGACGGAAGGAGTTTGTCTCAAATGCAACGCAAAAAAGCTATAAAATTGAAGGTCTGATTATGTGTTCATCAGTGGGGGTGGTCTACATGCTGGAGTGCGATTGTGGCCTCCAGTATGTGGGCCGGACCTCAAGAGCACTTCACGTAAGAGTTGGAGAACACATTAGCAACATCAAGCGGGGGGTAAAAACCCATAGTGTGTCCAGGCACTTTCGCCTTTGCCATCAGAGGAACCCCAGATGCCTCAAATTTTGGGGGATAGAAAAGGTTCCCCGACAGTGGAGGGGTGGCCACTATATCAGGCAGCTCAGCCGTAGGGAATCATTCTGGATCTATGAGACCAAGGTTCTCTCCCCCTCTGGAATGAATGTTGATTTTGATTTGAATTGTTTTATTTCTAATAGATAATTTTCATTTTAATTTCATTATGTATATGTGATCGTATTTAGCCGATGCCCGTGGTCTGACGTCCTTTTTTATATGTTTCATATGTTTTATTTTTTATATGCGACTTTGTAGCATGAATCTATGCGTTTTAAAGAATAATATTGCCAAATTTCCATATTTGGAATTAATATTAAGCTAATCAACTCTGCACAATGAGATTCTATATCCTGGGGTTGTAAGTAAGCTGTTTATTATCACTATCTGGTTGCTTATTGGTCGGCAGCGTCTATTTTTCGTTACCCGTATATAGGGTGAGTGTAATGTGAATTACTAGTTCAGATGCAGCGGTTGGGAGGTGCTAGATTCCCTGTTCAGTATGTCCGCGCCTCTGATTGGTGCCGCCGTTACCATAGCACAGTATATAAACAATGCGGGCCGTCATTGCGCATCCCGCCCCACGCCGATGAAGTCCCGCCCATAGGACGCAACGCGTATGGGGGTAAGGAGCGCATGACGTCACCCGCGGCCATTGGCAGAGACGATTACACGCCTTCTAGCCGGCACTCGGATCTGAGTGCCGGTATCTGTGAGTGTT
The DNA here is from genome assembly GCF_042186555.1 of Aquarana catesbeiana. Classification (NCBI taxonomy): domain Eukaryota; kingdom Metazoa; phylum Chordata; class Amphibia; order Anura; family Ranidae; genus Aquarana; species Aquarana catesbeiana. The sequence goes on along the minus strand of NC_133324.1, from coordinate 490,738,687 downwards.
ACATTCATCTTTTAATTATTTTAATAAAGTAGCTACGGAGAGCACTATGTTGTTTGCCTTTTTATTACATATGCACCATCCGTCTTTATGCTGAGTGCTGGGAAGTGAAGGAGATACCACCATCATTAAGGATTGATCCATCCAGGATATGATATATATGCTGTGTGACCTGTTTCAGGTCGAGTATCTAAGGTGAGGGGCCATCCATGTCCGGTGGAGGGATCTTAGTCACCATTCAGATATTGGTTTTAGCCTGCATTGCTCACTGGTGGTTCCTGTCTCCCAACCCTGTCATCACACCTTATATATGTTGATTTAAGGACTTATATTTGCGCAGCACTGTTTTTATTATTTACGTCTTTGAGGTATTATTTGAATTAGCCTTAGTGCCTGCTTGCATTTACTCTTTTGTGTCCGCTTATCAGTCAGCGCTGAATTTATATACACCTATTTTATTGTGAGAAGGTGTCCTGTGATAATTAACTCAGTCTGGGCAAAAGGTCATGTCTCAATCACCTAGGCTGTATAAAGGATTAGTTAATTAGCTCATGTTAATTAGGTTAATTAGGTTACGTTTGTATTGTTAGAGTATATAGAATATTAGAATATTTTCTCCTGTATACAGGGCTGTGTTTTGGCCTAGGCCGACAAGGCCTAGGCCTAGGGCGGCACTTTGCGGGGGGCGGCAAAATAGGCCGCCCCCCGCGTGAGAGAAAGTCCCCCCACCCGTCTGACTGATTCCCGGCTCCCGCTGCCGGTTCCCGCTGCCGCCTCCCGCACACTTGCAGCCCACGGCGGCCGGCTTTCTGTAGCGGCGCCGCGGTGTATGGGCGTGCTTGGCAGAGGGTGGGGGCGTGTATCTCACGCCCCCTACTCTCTGACAAGCACGCCCATACACCGCGGCGCCGCTACAGAAAGCCGGCCGCCGTGGGCTGCAAGTGTGCGGGAGGAGGCAGCGGGAGCCGGGAATCAGTCAGACGGGTGGGGGGGCTTTCTCTCATGCGGGGGGGGCGGCGTGTGTCACTCGCGCCCCCCATATGCAACAGGTGACAGGTGGAGCCTTAAGCTCCACCGACCCTCCCCTGCACTGCTTTCCTGCAGTGAATCTTCTCCTCGGCCCTGGGGCTGTGACGTCAGGAGGAGAGAGAGGAGCACGAGGGAAACCCCCAGGACAGCAGGTACAGTGATTTAATAAAGTATATCAATGTTATGGGCACTGGCAGAATTTGATGGGCACAGTGGCAGCGTTCGATGGGCACAGTGGCAGCGTTCGATGGGCACAGTGGCAGCGTTCGATGGGCACAGTGGCTGCGTTTGAGGGCACAGTGGCTGCGTTTGAGGGCACAGTGGCTGCGTTTGAGGGCACAGTGGCTGCGTTTGATGGGCACAGTGGCTGCGTTTGAGGGCACAGTGGCTGCGTTTGAGGGCACAGTGGCTGCGTTTGATGGGCACAGTGGCTGCGTTTGAGGGCACAGTGGCTGCGTTTGATGGGCACAGTGGCTGCGTTTGATGGGCACAGTGGCTGCGTTTGATGGCACAATGGCTGCGTTTGATGGCACAGTGGCTGCGTTTGATGGGGCACAGTGGCTGCGTTTGATGGGGCACAGTGGCTGCGTTTGATGGGGCACAGTGGCTGCAATTGATGGGCACAGTGGCTGCGTTTGAGGGCACAATGGCTATGTTTGATGGTACAATGGCTACGTTTGATGGGGCACAGTGGCTGCGTTTGATGGGGCACAGTGGCTGCGTTTGATGGGGCACAGTGGCTGCGTTTGATGGGCACAGTTGCTGCATTTGATAGCACAGTGGCTGCATTTGATGGGCACAGTGGCTGCGTTTGATGGGCACAGTGACTGCGTTTGATGGGCACAGTGGCTGCATTTGATGGGGCACAGTGGCTGCATTTGATGGCACAGTGGCTGCGTTTGAGGGCACAGTGGCTGCATTTGATGGGCACAGTGGCTGCGTTTGATGGGCACAGTGGCTGCATTTGATGGGCACAGTGGCTGCATTTGATGGGCACAGTGGCTGCATTTGATGGGCACAGTGACTGCGTTTGATGGGCACAGTGACTGCGTTTGATGGGGCACAGTGAGACCCCTCCCCCCCCGTGATAGCATTAAAACTCAGCAGCTAAAAATACTGTAGCTGCTGAATTTTAATATTAGGACACTTACCTGTCCAGGGATCCAGCGATGTCGACACCTCAGCCGATTTTCGGATTGGCTCTCGGGTTTTGCCACTATCATTCATGGTAAGGGAAACCGACCGGTTCCCTACTGCACATGTGCGAAGCGCGTTGCACTTTCTGAATGGCCCAGCGGAGGAAGGAGGAGGGGGGCAAACTTCAGAGGGGACAGCGCAGTCTCCCGGAAGTGGGGAAGGGTACCTGTCAGAAACAGGTACCCGTTCCCCCCTGAAAGGTGCCAAATGAGCCTAAAGAGGAAGGGGTGTTGTTTACAGATGATAGGGTGGGTCTTAAACAGGAAGGGGTGTGGCCTCGGCAGGATGGGGTGGGTTGTATTTAAATTAGGGGGGTGCATGCGTTTAGTCAGGCCTAGGGCAGCACAAAACCTAAATACACCACTGCCTGTATATAAGACTGTATTCTGGTTCTGAATAAAGTGAGTTCATACGTCAAGGGGGGTTGTGACCAATCCACACTGTTTTAGTGGAGGAGCACCAACATGCCTCCATCCCAAATATATATAGCAAAATGGGGGGACAGAAGCGGGACTTTATATGAGGCATGTGGGTGAATATGTTGGGCCAATGATGGGAGTTGGAGTGAAAAAGGATGAAAAATAAAAATTATATAAATGAAATAAAATAATAAGATGTATATAATCGACATGGATGATGATAAAAGATAATAATGGTGAAAAAGTTTATTGACATTGATATTCGGACCAGATAGAGTAAAAAGGGAAAAAGAGCACATTTGAGACCAAAATAAGACATGTTAGCAGCAATGTATGGACAAGCAGGGTTCATAAATAGTTATACAGTTACTGGAACGTATATACATTGTACAGTCAGTGTATACATCAATGGATCTGGACTCTAAAACATATTAACAGCAATATATGGGCGAGCAAGATTCATGAATTGGTAGTACATTTACAGGAACACACATGTATTGTACAATCGATGGATGCATCAATAGATCTAAACTCAACGCATTTCTTGGCTTTAAACCAATCGTCAGGAGTCCGATGCGATTGAACTATATCAAAAACAATAGAGTATCTATTATTGTATAAATGAATATTTGTAGAGGACATATGCTGAAAATGTAATTTTCTGCATACTCACAAATTTATGCAATGATTGATTTATGATGACCTGTGTGTTGCAATGTGATGTTGGTCTGGGTCCATAGAGTCTCCCCCGGGGTTGAGGCAGAGAGCGCACCCCAATGATGCCGGCCACAGTGGCCCAAGTGACACAAGCACCCACAAAACCGGCAGGCAGGGACGTCCAGCGAGGACAGGGAGTGTAGATGAGCTGGGGAAAAAAGGTGAAAAAAGTAGAAATATGAGAGATGTGTGAGATGGTAGATCAATGGTGTTGAGAATGAGTGGGATGGGAGCGATATGGCGTGGCCCTGAGTGTGTGGAAGGGAGCTAAAGACAGCAGAAGTGAAAGTGATGGGAAAGATAGATAACATGTGCGAAAAAGCATATATACTGAAGTGGGTGAAGGAAGGTGACAGAGTGTGAGAGAATTACCTGAGTGATGAATACCCAGCCGAGCCAGACGTCTAGCGTGCATGGCGGAATCGTGGGATGCCCGGCCGAATGGAGCCTCATATAGCCGCAGACATGCGGCGCACTCACGCCAACGTCACGCGCGGGCGTGATGACGCGGTGAGGGGAAGGGAGGCCAATGGGTGCGGCCACCTAACCACCCGTACAGCGCTTGAGCCCGGAGAAGGGAAAACACTAGACATCCCGTATGCGGCGGCAGAGACGCCGCAAGCGGGGTGTGTAGGAGGCATGACGCCGATGCGCCGAGGCCAGGGCCCGCCCACGTCAGTGACAAGAGGGTGATGGGTCCTGGGCTGGGCGCGTCGCAACCCCGGGGATTGGACAGAACGGATCCCAGCATCACAGGTGTGCAGAAATCAAAAGGATGACAAATGTGTGAAAAAAGGGAAAAGCAGCCAGGGCGACACAATGTTGAGTACAAAAGAAATAACAAAAACAAAAACGAGCGTGTCTTTGCCGTATTTGTATAGCAAAGAACACAATAATATATTTTTAATCCCAGCGCAGGAATCTCTCTGTGCAAGGGAGTATAGAACATCATGTATTTTTTAAAACCTTGTACAGGAATCTTTCTCTGTGCAAGGAAGTATAAGAGATAAAGAGCTTTAGCCCTGAATTGAATCAGTATTTATCTGGCTAAAGAAAAACAAAAAATAAAAAATGTAAAGAAGAAAGAAAAGGGAATGATCAAAGGTAAAAAATTAAAAACTTTAGCCCTGAATTAAATCAGTAGTTTGCTTAGCTAAAGAAATAAACAAAAACAAAAATAAACAAAAAAATGAAAACTTTAGCCCTGAATTGAATCAGTAAATTGCTTAGCTAAAGAAATAAACAAAAATAAATATAAATAAAACAAAGAGAAAACTTTAGCCCTGAATTAAATCAGTGTTTGTTTGACTAAAGAAAAACAAAATAAACGAATAAGACAAGGAGTGAGATAATGAGAAGTAAGAGAAGGCGAAAATGGTTTCCGTCCACAAGAAGATGAGTATTGATTGAGCTAGGTGAAGATGGCAGAATGGGAGAAGGAGGAAAATAGTTGCAGGGAATAGACCTAAATGTGACGGTGTGGATGGCTGTAGGACAATGGGGGGCGAGTCAAAACCAATTAATATTGTGCTGTATTGAGACAGTAAATAGTAGAACAAAGAAAAGAAAATTAGTGGGACAATGAGTAAAGCAAGGAATAAACTGTTGTTTAATGCCATATGAAGTTAGTATGAGGATACAGTTTACAGAAAGTAAAAGTGTGAAGGCGAGAAGTGATGTGAGGATGACTCTAGCAAAACAGTCAGTTAATAGATAGGGGGAGGACCGAAGGTCTCAATACGGTACTTCACAGATGGTGGGTAAAAAAGAGGAGATGAGGGAAAACCGAAGAAAAGGAGAAGGGAAAAGGGAAAGGGGCCAAGGGGTAACGGTGTGTCAAAAGAGGAGTGGGATGATCAATGGAACAGGATAACAAAGCACAATTAGCAGATGAATTGTATAAAAATGTGTGGACATGGATAGGTGGAATATTTTGGTCACAAAAAGCGGGTGTTTGCCACCCTGATTATCATACGTCAAGGGGGGTTGTGACCAATCCACACTGTTTTAGTGGAGGAGCACCAACATGCCTCCATCCCAAATATATATAGCAAAATGGGGGGACAGAAGCGGGACTTTATATGAGGCATGTGGGTGAATATGTTGGGCCAATGATGGGAGTTGGAGTGAAAAAGGATGAAAAATAAAAATTATATAAATGAAATAAAATAATAAGATGTATATAATCGACATGGATGATGATAAAAGATAATAATGGTGAAAAAGTTTATTGACATTGATATTCGGACCAGATAGAGTAAAAGGGGAAAAAGAGCACATTTGAGACCAAAATAAGACATGTTAGCAGCAATGTATGGACAAGCAGGGTTCATAAATAGTTATACAGTTACTGGAACGTATATACATTGTACAGTCAGTGTATACATCAATGGATCTGGACTCTAAAACATATTAACAGCAATATATGGGCGAGCAAGATTCATGAATTGGTAGTACATTTACAGGAACACACATGTATTGTACAATCGATGAATGCATCAATAGATCTAAACTCAACGCGTTTCTTGGCTTTAAACCAATCGTCAGGAGTCCGATGCGATTGAACTATATCAAAAACAATAGAGTATCTATTATTGTATAAATGAATATTTGTAGAGGACATATGCTGAAAATGTAATTTTCTGCATACTCACAAATTTATGCAATGATTGATTTATGATGACCTGTGTGTTGCAATGTGATGTTGGTCTGGGTCCATAGAGTCTCCCCCGGGGTTGAGGCAGAGAACGCACCCCAATGATGCCGGCCACAGTGGCCCAAGTGACACAAGCACCCACAAAACCGGCAGGCAGGGACGTCCAGCGAGGACAGGGAGTGTAGATGAGCTGGGGAAAAAAGGTGAAAAGGAAGGGGTGTGGCCTCGGCAGGATGGGGTGGGTCGTATTTAAATTAGGGGGGTGCATGCGTTTAGTCAGGCCTAGGGCAGCACAAAACCTAAATACACCACTGCCTGTATATAAGACTGTATTCTGGTTCTGAATAAAGTGAGTTCATGTTAGCAACAAGCAAGTGTCACCTTGTTTTGTGCTCAGAGAGGTTGGAATATCTGATATCTGTATACAGACTGGGAGGAAGTGGTATATGACGGAAGCACTCAAGCGGAGTGTGGGACGTTCCGTGACATACATTAACACCAATTTTATAATTATTACATTTTTTTTTTTGTAAAGGAAGTCTGGGGGTGCCCTCTAGCGAGGGGGAGGGGGCAATTATCCCTTTAGCCTCCTTATAAATATGGCACTGAGCCTTATGATTTGTTAGGATTGTACATGTCCCTTGTTAAAGGGTAGATATTGTTTTTCAGTCTTTCAGAATAACATGTAAGAAAGATCAGCTTGATTAAAGCCAAATTGAACCTTCTACATTTATTGCTGTATTGCATTTGAGTTGCATGTACAGTAATAAATATTTTAGTTTTTAGGTTTGTTTTACTTGCTATGCACACTGCCCACAGCACTCACATGCTCTCCTAGCAAGCTTAACAAACCTATAAGAGGTGCATATTTATTACACTATATGCAGCCTCACTGAATTACAATAATAAATACAGAAGGTTCAAGGGTGCTTTATGGGCACACATAAAACAAATGTATGATAATAATATTATATATATTTACACTTTCTAATTAAACATGTACATAGCGTCGATAAAATGTGCTTATTACTTACGTGGGCTCTGCTTCCTGCTATGAAGATTCACACAATGGTTGTCCTTGATTGTTCCTTCTTACAATGCAAGTCCATAAGTCATCTGACTCATTGAAAGCTATGCAATCCCTGTGTGGCTCACAACTTATCTTAACAGTTTCTAAGAGGGAGACAGAATAATTGTATGGAGCCATAGTGCACTTCTTTTGGTTGCTAATATACAAATCAATGAGTCACGTCAAAGTTACTTTAGGGTACATTCTGCAATAATAACAACTTAAAATATGTGCTTAAAGAAAGTTCTGTATAATTCCTTTAAGAAATTATTTTCCAGTGATAAATCCAATATCTAGGCAACCAACTACCAAAGTGATATGTGGGGCGCAACACCTATTTTGCACCCAATCAGAATCTCCTCTGAAGAAAGTTTTTAATAAAAATGACCCAAGTAGATATAAAAATGAGATTTTGCAGCACAGTAAACAAAAAACAAAATATGTTAGCACATGTCTTTTTCAGATAATCATTTCCGAGCACTATCTGTATTTTACCTGACCTACTTTTCAGTGTGTTAACAGATTGGCAACTGACTATTCAATTAGTGTATAAAATCTCTGTGAGAGTAATGTCTCTCTTTCATAATGCCTAGAGGAGGATTTCCCAACAAAAGATGAAACATACTTTCTTATTTCTGCTTCAGTTAATTATAAATTGAGTTCATTGTTAGAAATGAATGATTTGTGGATAAGTATTGGTAAATCCAAGAGTATATTATGTGGCCCCCAACCACTGCTTTGAATATTTTAATTAATCTAATTTTATGAAACTTGAGGCGTGTCCCTGGGATGTGGGGTTGAATAGTGTATTTCTTTGTTTCAATGGTTTTTATTTGAGTTTTTTATACATACAAGAAAATAAATTTTAATTAATCTAATTTTATGACACTTGAGGCGTGTCCCTGGGATGTGGGGTTGAATAGTGTATTTCTTTGTTTCAATGGTTTTTATTTGAGTTTTTTATACATACAAGAAAATAAATGTAAATACACAGGGTAAGAAAGCTTTAATATATCCTGTTATAAATTTGGATATGTACCACAGAGGTACTTGAGTGTTTCATTGGTAAACAAAAAGAGGTGGGACTTAAACTTTGACATTAGATGTGGGAATAGTGCGGGGCGTATGGTATGGGCACTGTCCCCCACATCTGCCCCTTTAAAAAAGTGATTCTCAATTGTGGTAAAAATAATATAAAAGTAGTGGCGCTTCACCATGCAAACTTATAAATATAACGCCAAATTTCTATCAGGAAGTGAAGACGCCAAGTACAGTGAAACTTACGTTGGAGCGGGGATTCGTCACTTCCAGAATCCCATGTGACCCTTATCCAGGCCCAACATTGAGAATCAGGCATAGAGAAAACGCTAGTGTTATACCAACACATTTCTATCTGCACATGCTGTAGATCCCAAGTGAAAGGACGGGCACTATCACATGTGAGTGCAAAATCATTTTAAGCTTGTTTTTACCAATATTAATAAACTTACTACAATATACTGTATAGTCCTTCTCTGTGTTCCTGGTGTAGTACACCATTATTTTCCTAGCCATACCTGAGAGATCTCTGGAGTGGAGTGGTGGAAGTCCAGAAACCTAATGCTGCGTACACACGAGCAGACTTTCCAGCAAAAAAAAGGTCAGACGGAACAATTTTGTCAGATATTCCGATCGTGTGTGGGCTTCATCGGACCTTTTCTTTCGAAAAATCGGATGGACCTAGAAATAGAACATGTTTCAAATCTTTTCCGACGGACTCAGTTCCTATCGGGAAAACCGCTTGTCTGTATGCTAGTCCGACGGACCAAGAACGACGCAAGGGCAGCTATTGGCTACTGGCTATTGAACTTCCTTTTTCTAGTCCCGTTATACGTCATCACGTTCTAAACAAATGGACTTTGGTGTGATTGTGTGTAGGCAAGTCCGTTTCAGCGGAACTCCGTCGGAAAGACCGTCAGACTTTGGTCTGATGGAAAAACCGGCCGTGTGTACGCAGCATTAGTGTTTTACAAAAAGCACTTTTTGAAACGCCTCGGGTGAGTTGCCATCTACCCTCTGAGCATCTGTGGTGAAGCTACCAGAAGACCTATACTGTACATGTGGAAGCATTTTAGATTCTTGGTGTTGGGCACAGTCACATTGGATTATTTATGTTTGCATTTTTTAACAACACCGCTATGTTTATATTAATTTTTATTTCTATGACTATGTTGTACACTTTTTTCCATATTTTGCATAGAGATTTGGCTTTATATTTATGAGTTTGCATGGTGAAGCGCCACTACCTTTATAATATTTTTACCACAATTGAGTGGGTTCAAAGTGTGTTGTGGGGTGGGAGGCAATGCGGCCTAAGCGCATTACTTATTTTTTTCTATAGTTGGTCAACCAAACGAATAACAGAATGTAGATCACAAATACCCTGAATGGGGTGCAGGTATAAGTTAAAAGAAAGGTATGGTCTTATTGGTTGCCATTTAAAGTACAATAAGCACATAAAATTTACTTAACGTGAATTAACAGGTTATGCTTTTCAAGTGAGTCGCTCATTAGAGAGAACTATGACAACTTGAACATCTATACAGTTTTACACATAAACAAGTGCTGTGGTGGGTTTAAACTTAGATTGTAGGTCAAAGTGGCTGAAAATCTATCAACCACCGAGTTAAAGTCACCCATCATAAGATTATGATTGATACCATTCAAGCCATTGGGTCCATGGTATGTTTGTGGATGCCAGTCTACCTTCCGATGATGCAAACATGCGTTCATAGGATCCATGTGTGTGGACTAAGGAAATTACCTCATCTAGAGAGATCGGGTCAGCAGTTTACCAATATCTTGCAGCTAGTAGAATGTGAATGGTCACGCAACAGATTTGGGGTATGATATGTTCGATTTGTTTGGTGTAATGCTTATGCCCTGTACACATGATAGGATTTTCCGACAACAGATGTTCGATGGGAGCTTGTTGTCGGAAATTCCGACCGTGTGTAGGCTCCATCTGACATTTTCCGTCGGAATTTCCAACAAACACAATTTGAGATCTGAATCTCAAATTTTACGACAACAAAATCCGTTGTAGTGTGTACACAATTCCGACGCACAAAATTCCACGCATGCTCGGAATCAAACAGAAGAGCCACACTGGCTATTGAACTTCATTTTTCTCAGCTCGTACATACGTTTCTCGTACGTGTTGTACGTCACCGCGTTCTTGACGTTCGCAATTTCTGACATTTGTGTGACCTTGTGTATGCAAGACAAGTTTGAACCAACATCTGTTGGAAAAAAACATGGATTTTGTTGTCAGAAAATCCTATCGTGTGTATAGGGCATTATAGTACAACACTGTAGTGTGGGAGTCTGTCTCTGGATAAGAAATATCCGTTAGTGTATTAAACAAAGGGACCAAAGAGGCCCTATCTGCAACCATATTTATTCTTATGGGGGTACCAGGGCGTCCTAGCTGTCTAAAATGTTCTGTAGTCACTGCATTGTGGTTATTGATAACAGGGTCTTCTGTTGCTTAACTAGACAGAGGTGCTGCCTTTCTATGTTTTCAGTACAGGAATCTAAAATTGAAAGTAAACAGCAGAGGAGAAGCTGCAAAGCATGCAGGGAATCCAGGAAGTTGATGGGCAGCAGACAAGCAGCACTAACAACAAGAAAGAAGATTTTTCAACTAAGCTTATTATATTGGGTTGTCAAAAATAACTATTAATTGTATTGTTACTACAATGCAGATGTTATAAAATGAAAATATAAACTCACCAGCCACTTTATTAGTCTGTCTAATTGCTTGGTAACACAAATTGCTAATCAGCCAATCACATGGCAACAACTCAATGCATTTAGGCATCTAGCAGTGGCATAGACGACTTGCTGAAGTTCAAACCGAGCATCAGAATGCGGAAGAAAGGGGATTTAAGTGACTTTGAACGTGGCATGGTTGTTGCTGCCAGACAGTCTGCTCAGAGTATTTCAAAAACTGCTGATCTACTGGGATTTTCACACACAACCATCTCTAGGGTTTACAGAGAATGGTCCGAAAAAGAGAAAATATCCAGTGAGCGGCAGTTGTGTGGATGAAAATGCCTTGTTGATGTCATAGGAAAATGGGCAGATTGGTTTGAGATGATAGAAAGGCACCAGTAACTCAAATAACCACTCTTTACAACCAAGGTATGCAGAATACCATGTCTGAATGCACAACACATCTAACATTGAAGCAGATGGGCTGCAGCAGCAGAAGACCACACCGGGTGCCACTCCAATAAGAACAGGAAACAGGCTACAATTCGCACAGGCTCACCAAAATTGGACAATAGAAGATTGGAAAAACGTTGCCTGGTCTAATGAGTCTTGATTTCAGCTGCGACATTTAGATGGTAGGGTCAAAATTTGGCGTAAACAGCATGAAAGTGTGGATGAGTATAAAGAACGGGCAGTCAGCAGCGGCGGCAGTCAGCAGTGGCGGCAACCGGATTATATCCACTGCACTGTCACGTCGAGTGATATGCCTGAGGGCAGCGGCAGACGAACATGCGGTGCTGGATTTTTCCTTGCAGCCAGCGTGGCGACGCACAGTAGTCTGTTGCCTCCAGGGGCATGCTGTGTCACTATGCCTGAATGCAGCAGGAGAACAGAAGAACGACCGTGGTGGAAGAGTTAAGGTGCTTCTGGTGGAAAAAAATCTCTCTCTCTCTCCTCCTCCCCATCTCCATAGTTTGTAGACACAATAACTTTTGTCCAAACTAATCAATATATACTTATTGTGATTTTTTTTTAAAAAAAAGCAGAATACATGACCTAAATTGATGAAGAAATTTTATTTTTTAACATTTTTTTAATGGATGTGTTTTACAGCAGAACGTAAAAACTTGTTTTTTTTTTAAATTGTCAGTCTTTTTTGTTTATAGCGCAAAAAAAATTAAAAAAGCAGAGGTGATCAAATACCACCAAAAGAAAGTTCTATTTGTGGGAAAAAAAGGACATCAAATTTGTTGGGTACAGCGTCACATGACCACATAATTGTCAGTTAAAGTAACGCACTGCCGCATTGCAAAAAATGACTTGGTCAGGAAGGGGGTAAACCATCCAGGGCTGAAGTGGTTAAGCCAATGACATTGGGAGAGTGTTAGGGAAATAATTCACCATCTCAGACCGTCCTCGGGCATCAAGGTAATATTTATTTCATATGCAAGAGAAATGAATTGCATTACATGTTCATGCTGTCATCGTCATTTCTAAGGAAAATACTGTGGTACATGTCTTTTTTTATAAGCCCTGGACACCCCCCTTTCCTGTCTTAAAACATGCCCAGTCTCATGTATTTTCAACTTTATTCTGGACACAACAGGAAAGGTGGAAGTGTCTGTTACAGACTTTATCTTCATCTAACAATGGTTACAGGATACTGACTTGAAAACTCCCCAAGCCAACACAAAAATACAGGATATATTCAAAAAAACTGCATATCTAAGCTTCTTATATTGCTGACTCCATTTTATTACTAGTCTTTAGTTTAATCCTAGATTCATAGCTAATTTCTAGGCCATGATAAACAAAATGGCGTCTTTCATAACTGACATTTAAAGTATAATTTCTCTAACATCTCCCCCCTTTTATACTAATAATGTCAATACTTCAAATATCCAGGTTCTTTTATTTTACCAGGTATTATCATTTAGATAGATAAGTCCTTAGCGAGAGTTGTAAATTCATCATCAGGTTCTGAGTATAGTTCCGTGTCGCTCTGGAGTTGCATAGTTTTTGTTAAAGATGTGTCAATCAGTCTTTGAAGAATTCCCCTAATACAGGGAATGCAGCAACATCCACACAATGTAAGAACTGCGGCTGCCATGACAATAGAGATAAGCAAACTTTTTGCAAGATCACCCCATTTACCAAACCATTTTTCAAAGAGTCTCGTCAGGGGGTTCTCTACACCAGAGTTCTCAGCTAATTCTTCGGATAGCATTCGTAGGCCTTGTAAGGCCTTGGTGATACTTCCATCAGGTGCCGTATTGTTTGGAATAAAAGTGCAGCAGAAGGTGCCGAACATTTTGCATACCCCGCCCCTTTCTGCCAGCAACATATCCAACACTATACGGTTCTGCCACGCTGTCAAAGAGGTGGCGTCCAATTGTGCTGCTATGCCTTTGATAGCATCTCTGGTGTAATTCACAAACCTCTGCTGGTTGTAGTAGATGTAGTTTATCCAGTCGACGTTCTTTTTGGGCTGGACTCATATGAAAAGTGAGGTGAGTCCTGCTGTTATTTGATTCTGCGCTTTAATTTCACCTGGAACTCCTTGTGGAACACCTATTTCGTCTATATACACTCGGTTGTCAAATGAGCCTTGTGGTGTTTCTCGCTTAATTCGTTTAAAAAAGTATTTACGTGGTAGTTTCATTGATTTATCACTCATAGGAACTATATAAAAGGGAAGCAGCAATCGGGTAAGGGCACAACTAACCTCCCATCTGGTGATAGTCTGGGCCTTAGTCTCTTATCTCCACACAGCCACCAAACATCAGCCAATTGCTGTTTCTGTTCCTGAAACCATTTTAGTTGGTACTTAATGTCTGTAGTAAGGGTTGTAGTTGCACAGTATTCAGGGGATAGGGTGCCAACATTTGTACCATTACTGTCATTGTTAGAGAAACAAGTAAAATTTCCTGGTAATGCTTGTACTGATGGGGGTATACTTTGCATTTTAGTCTTAGAGTAGCTCTTTTTCTCATTTACACATTCTGACCCAGTAATAATTTATGAAAACATTCTTATTATACAAGTCAAGTCTATTTCCTCTTCAGGGAGAGGAACGGTGGCTAGTTGTGGAATATAATAAGGTTTACCATACAACATTTCATACGGTGTTAATCCTTTAGCAGTAGGGGTAATTCTTATACTCAACAATGCCATTTGCAAACACTAAACCCATTTATTTTTCCATGTTTCCTCCAACATTTTTCTTAGTTTACTCTTATTTACTCTTATAGGTACCATTGTGTCTCTCCACTGTGCCCACAGATTGTGGGTGGTAGACACAGTGGGTTTTTTAGGTCAATATTGTACCATTTACCAATTTGTTGTATTGTACAGTTTACAAAATGGGAGCCGTTGTCACTGTAAATCACAGAGGGGATCCCATGAAATGGAATCACTTCTTTAATAAGTACTTTGGCTACTGACTGCCCATTTGGGTGTGTCAGGAAAAGCTTCCACCCACTTTATAAACAACAATAATCATAAAATCCATGCATATCGTGTGAAAGGGATAAGAGGGTTGTGGGAAATGACCTCTTAAGGGTCTTAGGGCACCTTGAGCATGGTATCTGTTACAAAGCAGATATGTGAGGCAAAAATTTCTAGAGTCTTTCGTAAACCCATATGTTGTGAACGCCTTGTTGATCACCTGCACCATCCCTCCTTTTGAGATATGGCCTTGCCCATGGCTCAATAACGCAGCATATCTAAACAGTGATGTAGGTAAGATGGGTTTACCTTCTGTACTTGTGTATATACCATTGAGCAGCATTGTCCCTTTAGATAACCACTTTTGTTTTCACCTTCCGGTGATGTTTTCTGCATTTCTGATAACCATGTTTTATCAATAGCTTTCCGTACCTCACCATTTTCTTGGGGACCTGTATAGTATATGTGTGTTTTTTTGCGGTCCTGTAGCAGCTTCCCTTGCGGTCTTTGTCTGTTAGTGCATTTCCTAGAGTAATTGGATCTGTTCCCTTTCTGTGTGCTGTACATTTACAAATAGCCACTTGTGCTGGTTTCTGTACATTTTCTAGAAGGGCCAGGATAAGATCTCTATGTGAGATTGGTTTACCTGTGGACGTAATCATACCCCTATTTTTCCATTGTTGGGCAAATATGTGTATAGTAGAAAAAGCGTATTGGCTGTCTGTATAAATATTTATTTTCTTCCCTTCCCCTAGACTACAGGCCCTGGATAGGGCAATAATTTCAGCTTTTTGTGTAGAGTAGGAACTGGGAAGGGGTCTGGCTTCAATGACCCGGTCATGCGTTACTATAGCGTATGCCGTTTGATTTACCCCTTTTTCCTTTTTACAAGACCCATCAACACAAAAGGTAATGTCAGCATCTAGAAAGGGAACATCAGTGAGATCCTTCCTTACAATCTACAGTCTGATAAAAGGTTTTACTGTAATTGGGAAGGCTAAGCATAACCCACAATGAGGTGCTTTACCTTCGTAAATGCATCCTCTGCTTGCACATTCCACTGAATGGAATCTTTTGCAGCTATTAGTGAACCATAGATGAGATCAGAAAGAGGCTCCACCTCCGTAGCATAATTTGCTATCCATGCTCTACAGACATTTGCCATGCCAAGAAATGACATCATTTCTTTTTTGGTATGTGATTTGGGGACTTGAAGGATGGCCACTTTTCGGATCTCATGCAAAAGTCTACCTTCTTGAGATAAAATGTAACCCAGGTATTTCACCTTTTCTTTCCACAGTTAGTTAGTGTAATTAGTCTTTGCTGACCTTTTGACCTTGGTCTGCGAGGAAATGCATCAGAACCAAGGTAATTTTACATACATTACTACCAGAATGTCATCCACATACAAGAGAATTTAACCCACACTGGGAGGTACAAACCAAGACAAATTATTGGACATTCTTTGTGAGAAGGTAGTTGGACTCACAATATCCCTGGGATAACCTAGTGTATGTGTACCTTTTTTTTTTTTTCCGTGTACATAAATGCAAACCAGAACTGACTGTCTTTGTGTAAGGGAATGGAAAAGAAGGATTACTGTTATCGATAACATAAAATACCTTGTTCTCTGGGTAGAGCTCGTTCAGGAGGACATGCATGTCTGGGACCACCGGGGCCCTCGGTAATACGGCCCTATTGACTGCCTGTAAATCCTGCACGAGTCTCCACCCATCTTTCTCTCCCTTATGCCTCCTATACCTCTGAATCCCTCTGGATTTTAGTTTCTCATCTGTCAATTGGACCTAGTTTGTGATAAATCCTCCTAGCTCATGCCATGATACCTTGGGATTCTGGGTGACAGAAACACAAGGTACAGTATCCTGCCTGTATATTTGCAGAATAGTCTGTGGTAGGAGACAAGTAGCCACGCTATTTCCTTCCTTATCACAGTCCAGGCATTTTAAGAGAACTTCAGTGTTAGTGAGACTCATTAACTGTTTCTCATAGGACTTATCAGGCCCAGAGATCTTTCTGTAGTACATGGTGCAATAAAGTTTTGTCTGGACCTTATACCTTTTCCTCACAGACTCTTCGTCAATTATTTCTTCCAGGGTTTTGGGTATATTTAATCCCTCAGTTTGCAAATTCCAGGCTGTACCAGTATCAGGGCTCATTATCCACGGCTGTGATTTGTTTTTCACACAGCCGATGGGCTCTGAGACCTCCCTCCACTGGTACGACAGAAATATCAAGAGCGTGCAACATGTCTCTACCCAACAAATTAACAGGACATTTAGTCAAAATGACAATTTTACACTCAGCCTTTTTACCTGTCTGTGGATCTTCCATAGTAAGGCCTTCAGACACGGCCTCCTGGTGCATCAACCCATTTTGCAGATTTTACATATACTACCCCTTTTTCTTTACCTTTTTCATATCCAGCGGGTGTATTAGGGTCCTACAAGCCCCAGTATCACAGAGAAATGTTAGCCATCTACCCTTCACAACCAAGGTTATTTCTGACTTGACTTTAGCATGCAAACAAGTTTCAACAGTGCACACATCCAAAATTTCAGATTCTTTCTCATCATTTTCTTCTGTATCTCTCTCTCTGCAGACATACCAACATCTTCTAGTCATGCTTCTTCCTCTCTGTTTGACCTACATTCTTTTGCCAGGTGACCTCTTTTACCTCACAGGAAACACTCCCCTCTCTTTTTTTTCCCCTCATAGTCCTGAATGCGGGGCCTTGTTCAGGTGTTTCCCATCCTTCTGTTCTCCTTCTCAATGACATACACATCATTACCTTCACCTACATAAGCACTTTCCCTTTCTTTACTCTCTTTTTTGATTGGAAGTGCCGCTCAGCATGCCTCGCATACTCAATCAGCTCCTGAAGTCTGCAGATCCTATGGTTGATCATGTGTTTGGTAACAAACTTGATATAGGGGCAAGCAGCCCCTTCAAGATTGCATCCTTTAGCTGTTGCTCATATGGGCTATCGTTTACTTGATTTACTGGGACTTCTATTCCTGAGTGATTATTGAAAATCTCCCTCATCCTAACAATGAAATTGTCCACTGTTTCCTCTTCTCCCTGCACACACTGATTTATAATGGACCAGTCGGCTCGACATATACATCTATTCTCTATCCTTGCTATAAGAGCATTTCTCCTGTTTTCTAGTGCTGCATCATCATGAGGCAACACAACTCCCTGATTGTTTAATCCACTCCAATCTCCCACTACATGATGCCAGTCGGGACCCAGGATCTGTCTGATGACCTGCTCTATTTCCCTCCCAATAAGATGATAGTTAGCAATCATTCCCATGATATCATCCCTGATTTGAGCTATGTTGACCTTGGGATGTGGTACCCCTTCAGTAGTTTTTTTAACATCCTCAGGGGTCCAGGGGCGATATACCATCATAGTGTTGGGGACTACTATACCTCCTACATTTTGTCCTGCCCTAGGGATGGGAACTTCAATTAGTGGAAATTCTTTCTCTCCACATTCTGTTTGTTCCCCTGTTGAGGGGGATATCAATTGGTTCACCAGGTCCCCGAAAAATTTTGTAACAGTTGCTGTAAAGGGGGTCCCTTGTGGACTCCTCTGGACAGCAAGAGTCATCTTGAGAGGGGGTTTAGCTGCAGCCATAGGAGAATCGGTTGCATCTGCGGGTGACCCAGGTGACCACGGGGGAACAACAAACAGTGTAGAGTCAGGTTGCATTTGGTTTGTTACGTTTTGTTCAGTCAATACTTGCTGAACTAAACTTCAGAGGACAGTCATATTATTGTCCTCCTCTTTGTTCAAAAACATAGTCTTTTTTATGGTTTTCTGAATTTAACCTATGGTTAGCCTCCTCAAGCCATTTCTTTGCCTGGGGAAGGCCTAATTTCTTCTGTTTTCTTATTTTCGTGCCGACATCATTTTTAAGCTTTCTACACAGTATTACACAACAATCCTTATTTAAAAATGCATCAAAATCATACTTTGTTTTCAAACATTTTAGGAAATGTCACATTCTCTTTCTCTAGACTACACATATACTTAACATCTTCATTCATACCAACAGATTTTCCATGGATCATACCTACTTTGTTTATCGTGCACACTGAGCTCTTTTTTTGTTAATGTCTTCTCACAATGATACAACACACGCACACAGTATCTTATCACTTGCAATCACTCACAGACTTTCTAGTCATGATATATCACTTCTAGATTACTGATCTTGTGTATTGCTAAAACACTGGTGTCTTAGAGAATTACAGAATTACAAGGAGACTGAGTTCTCCTGACTGTTCTTTCATCGTTACTTCACTAACTTGTAGAGAGCATTTACAGAATTACAAGGAGACTGAGTTCTCCTGACTGTTCTTTCATTGTTACTTAACACTTCACTAATTTGTAGAGAGCATTTACAGAATTACAAGGAGACTGAATTCTCCTGCCTGTTCTTTCATCCTATCAAAACATTTAATATTTCAGTCATTGATCCAAGGGTATTTATGTGCCTGCTCAGGATTAATACAACATATGAGGCTGGCATGAACACTGCGGGTCCGCCAAATGTCCTCTCTTTGTTTGTTACCTGGAAATCTATCAGGCCACACCCTTGTATCAACGGGGGGTTCTTTAGGTTTTTTTTATCTGAGAGTATTTTTGATCCAAGGGTATTTATATGCCTGGAAATCTATCAGGCCACACCCTTGTATTAATGGGGGGTTCTTTAGGTTTTGATCTAGGAGTATTTATGTGTCCCCACAGGAATTTTTGCAGTTTACAAGGCTGTCAAACCGACAAATTTCCTTTATCTGCACCCGGATATTAGTATGGGACCATACCCCTATATCAAATGACAATTAACCAGGAGAAACAAACAAGAACACACAAGAGAGAACACCCGCAGTGCTCGACTGCCGCCAGGTCGCCCTGAGCGCGTCTTTCCAAAACGCGGGCTAGTCACTAGGTCTGCCCATCCAGGATGGCCACAGACGGATCTATACGGGGAATACGTGGCCACTTATTTCCCCTCAACAAGAGTAAAGCAGATAGGACAGAAACAGATAAACATTCGATCAATCTCTATATTGTATGTATGTATTCAAATTCCTTATTCATCAAATTCCTAATCAAGTCTAACACAAAAAGGTTAATAATAAAATAAAAATAAAAATCTTACCTTGTCCCGAGAGTGGTCTCTTGTGCTGATCCGGTAAGTCGCTGCCCGTGAGGCACTAGTTCAGGGGACCGGCCTCTTTTTAACGTCTAATTTAAGATGGAGGACTTATGCCCCGTACACACGGTCGGATTTTCCGATGGAAAATGTCCGATCGGAGCGTGTTGTCGGAAATTCCGACCGTGTGTGGGCTCCATCGGACATTTTCCATCGGATTTTCCGACACACAAAGTTGGAGAGCAGGAGATAAAATTTTCCGACAATAAAATCCGATGTCGGAAATTCCGATCGTGTGTACACAAATCCGACGGACAAAGTGCCACGCATACTCAGAATAAATAAAGAGATGAAAGCTATTGGCCACTGCCCCGTTTATAGTCCCGACGTACATGTTTTACATCACCGCGTTCAGAACGATCGGATTTTCCGACAACTTTGTGTGACCGTGTGTATGCAAGACAAGTTTGAGCCAACATCCATCGGAAAAAATCCTAGGATTTTGTTGTCGGAATGTCCGAACAAAGTCCGACCGTGTGTACACCCTATTACAGTTTTGCCGTACGGCCATCGGTCACTGAGTTGACCAGTGCGTCTCGGGGGAAATTGGACTCCCGGCTCTTCGAAGGACCAAATTGTTAGGGAAATAATTCACCGTCTCAGACCGTCCTCGGGCATCAAGGTAATATTTATTGCATATGCAAGAGAAATGAATTGCATTACATGTTCATGCTGTCATCGTCATTTCTAAGGAAAATACTGTGGTACATGTGTTTTTTTATAAGCCCTGGACACCCCCCTTTCCTGTCTTAAAACATGCCCAGTCTCATGTATTTTCAACTTTATTCTGGACACAACAGGAAAGGTGGAAGTGTCTGTTACAGACTTTATCTTCATCTAACAATGGTTACAGGATACTGACTTGAAAACTCCCCAAGCCAACACAAAAATACAGGATATATTCAAAAAAACTGCATATCTAAGCTTCTTATATTGCTGACTCCATTTTATTACTAGTCTTTAGCTTAATCCTAGATTCATAGCTAATTTCTAGGCCATGATAAACAAAATGGCGTCTTTCATTACTGACATTTAAAGTATAATTTCTCTAACAGAGAGCAGCCCTGGGGTGAAAGAATGAAGGTGTTGGATTCTCTCTCGCTTTTCAGTGGTGTTATCTGGGAGAATGTTGATTTTCTTGTTTTTTTTCTTGAGTGAACTTATTCTTTATAGGATGCTGCATCTGGTGACAGGCCACAGTGGCAAGTGACGTGCTGCATCTGGTGACAGGCGATGGTGGTAAGTGACACACTGCATCTGGTGACATGCAACGGTGGCAAGTGACACGTTGCATCTGGTGGCAGGAGACATGGCAAGTGACAGGCCCAGGGCTCCCACTGATTCTGTACTATGGTGAGTTGAACCACTTCATTATATCTTACAATGTAACAATAGAAACGCGCTTCAATCACCCTGACACCATATCAACCATGGTGCCATGATGATTGAAGGGCCCGTGAAAAATTGCTTACCACTGGAATGCCCACCACCACCACCACCACCCCGCTGCTGCTATGGGCTCTAGCCCCAGATCTTTTGCAGACCTAGCAACGCCCCTGGTGTGGGGGATATTTTCTTGGCACACTTTGGGCCTCTTGAGCCTTGAGTACCAATTGAGTATCGTTTAAACGCCAAGGTCTACCTGATTATTGTGGCTGACCTTGTCCATCACTTTATGACTACAGTGCACCAATCTTCTGATGGTTACTTCCAGCAGGATAATACACCGTGTCACAAAGCTCAAATCATCTCAAACTGGTTTCTTGAACATGACAATGAGTTCACTGTACTCTAGTGGCCTCCACAGTCACCAGATCTTAATCCAGTAGAGCACCTTTGGGATGGTGCAATGGGAGATTCGCATCATGGATGTGCAACCAACAAACCTGCAGCAACTGCGTAATGTTATATAAATGTGGAACAAAATCTCAGAGCAATGCTTCCAACACCTTGTTAAATCTATGCCAAGAAGAATTAAGGCAGTTCTGAAGGCAAAAGGGGGTCCAACCCAGTACTAGCAAGGTGTACCTAATAAAGTGGCCAATGAATGTATGCTGAGGCCATAGAACCCCTTCAAGGACCTCAGCATGATCTAAAGCACTAAACAATAAGTAACTGCTACAGATCTGTTTCATCTATTTATTAAAGGTAAACTTTAGTCAGACATGAAAAGTTTGTATTTAAGTGGTTCCCGTCCGGCCTATGGGTGAATGATGCCAGGGCCCGCCTCCCATCAATTCGGAATGTGCCCCACTTGCAGCCGCGGGGTCGCATAGCGCGTGATCTGTCACTGGCTGCGTCCACCAAACACAGCCGATGACTGATCCCTGTACGCTGCTGATACCATATGACCGCTGTAACCAATCACAGCAGGTCACACAACAGTTGTAAACAATGGATGGCTTCCTTTCAAGCCATCCGTTGTGTACAATTGTGTTGCTAGCTGTGTTTGGTCACAGTGACCACATGGTTCAGACTGGGCCAATCAGGGTACATTTGTGCCATGTGATCAGCTGTGCCTAATCACAGCTAATCATAACAAAACAAACTGAATGAATCGATTTCATGTAATAAAATGCTTGCATATAGCAATGAAATTCATTACTATATGCAATGAAATTCATTGCTATAAGCAAACATAATGTATATAAAAAAAAATCACTTCCCAAGAGTAGTAAAATGATACTATGGTAAATCTAAAACAAAATGATTTCGCGCAAAACAAATACCTCAATAATGAATGCTAATAGCAAACAAAATAAATACACATGTGAAAAAATAAGGTCAAGGTACTAAATAAAGTCAAAATACTAAATAACCACATGTGAAGCTCAAAACACAAAAAAAAAACAGTGTTATCGCGTAAGTGGTAATGTTCAGTGCCAAAAAATATATAATATAAATGTTGTAGGTGATAAAAATCGGTGAAACTCACAGTGAAAATTAATAAAAAATCAATCAATAAATAAATCTAAAATTATAAATGAAGGAGTCCAAAAATATTAATCATTGAAGCACAAATGTTGATAAATCTTCTCCATAAATGAGGTAGATGATATGGGCAGTGATGGATGGTACAGAAATGTGCTCACAGAGCCCTTACCTCAACAGGCATGGGCAAATGCCTTAATGGTCAGGATGGTGGGTGGCAGTAGAGACCGATGGATGTCTTCGGCAGATGGATGTCAATCTTAGGGCCGGGTCAGGCTCGTGCACATAGAAAGGAAAAGGAACAGAGGGCCTACAATCGTGTAGTAGTATTAAAACTCCAGTTTATTAACTAAAACACTGTACAGGGCATTCAAAAAACACAGCACAGCACCAGACGGTGTATCGCCGTCACCTATTACGAAACTTCCAGTCCGCAACAAAAACAACCGGGTCAGGGGTGATGTCTTCCGGTTACGTCGACTAACGTGTATCCTATGCGTTACGTCACGAACCCTCGTGTCTTCCTCAGGGAATCTGATTGGCTGAGCAATCAGTTCATTTATAATGGTGGGACAGGAAGTAGCACGGACGCCATTTTAATGGAGCCCAAAGATAATTTGATATGTACTACTGCGGCTGTAAATTAAAAGGTTTAAAATAGCAAATGAATTAATTTATTAAATTAAAAACTATTAAAATTATGTATATAATATACATATAAAGTACTAAATAAAAAGAAAAAGAAAAAAGGGAAAAACCTCAAAGGACAATGATGTCAGTTCCAACAGCCTGAAAAAATACTCACTGTTGACATCTTGTGGTGATTTGGATAACTGCATTTATGCTCATAGCCACAGTGCACCAGCCACTAATGGCTAATTAAGGGTGACTCATAAAATATATATGAGTGATGGATTAAACTAAGCATAATTCCTAGGCCATAATTAATGAATAGACGGCGGCCCCAAAATAAAAATAAATATAAATATAAAAAATCCGAAGTTAAAAAGGGGGAAAGCGTACCGGAAATTCAATAAAAGGTTCACAATGGACAGTAATAAAATTAAGATCAATAATCACTAATAAAACAATTCAAATCGAAGTCTATATTTAACCCATTGGGTGTAAGTGTATTCATTTTGGAAATTCATTGGGATTCTTTCTGACAAATACTTCTAATTTTATGATCCCCCCTCCAGGATTTATAGTATCTGTCTATACCCCAAAAGGTCATTTCAGTCGGATTACTTTTATGAACTGCGTCGAAATGCCTTGATACATTATGTTTTGGAAACGCTTTCATAATGTTTTGAACATGTTCTTTAATTCTGCCTTTTAATGCTCTTTTAGTTCTTCCTACATACTGTAGTTTGCAAGAACATTGTAAGACGTACACAACACCCTCTGTGTGACAGCTGATAAAATCTTTGATAGGGTGTGCATGTCCAGTGCCAGAAATTCAGTCTTCTTACCCTGAAATTTCTTAGAGTGTGACATGCAAAACAATATTTGCATGGAAAAAATCCTTTTCCGTTAAAGGAAGAAAAAGGACTATTAGAGGGAGGGTCCACTACATTTTTCACAATTAAATCACGTAGTGTGGTAGCTCATTTGTATAGAATCACTGGTTTATCTGGTAAAATACTTTGGAGGTGTTTATCACCTTTCAAGATATGCCAGTGTTTCTTGAGTATTTTTTCTAAATCTTTGTGTTGTATATTAAAGTCAAGGACTAAAGCAGGTGCTTCCGATACTGGTTGTGATACTGGTTGTGATTTTTTTATCACCATGAATCATTAAAGACCTGTCAAGTGATTGTACCAATTGAATTTGTTTATTAACAAATATTGAGGTGTATCCTTTCGCAATAAATCTCTTGCCAATTAGATCAGCCTGTGTCATAAAGTCTGAGTCCTTAATGCAATTGCGTCCAATTCTGACTAGCTGGCCCTTTGGAATATTAAACAGCCATGGTTTGTGATGACAGCTGGTGAGGGGGAGATAGCTGTTTCTCGCCACCTCTTTGAAATGTGTTTTGGTAATAAGTTTGTCATTTTCAATATGAATCTCTAAATCAAGAAACTGTATTTGTTTTTCATCAATTTGCCAAGTGAGAGCAATATTTCTGTCATTCTGGTTCAGTTTCGACAGAAATCTTTCCAGTGAGTCTTTATTACCATTCCATATGATTAAAATACCGTCAATTAATCTTTTATAGAGTTCTAATTGACCAGGTGTGTCTTTATATACAAAATAAAGTGTTTATAACACTGTGCTAACCCAGTGAACAATGATGAAGCTGCTACATACAAATGTGACCAACATTCAAAACGTGTAGTATATAAATGTAGCACTAATAATGAACAAAACTAGAAAGTAATAAAAAATCAGTAGAAATAACCTACTGAAACAAATAAAATATATGTAGTGAGTCCGACATGAGTGATAAATCTTCAAGTCTGTGTTTCATCAGCATGTAATCTGGAACAGGGAATAGATGCAATACGCTTACCAGAGATGGTGGATTCGGATGCCAGTGACACTGAATTGAACAGGCTTAGAGATCCTAGATGGAAGTGGTCATCCAAGGAACCCTGGATCTCAAGGGAATCCCTCCTCTGTTCTACCGATCCAGACTGCCAATCCAAAAAGGCCAAAGGGGAAGATGGAATGTCCAAACCTCATAGAAATCCCGGAGGTGTGTAGAAGCTTGAAAAAATGTATAAAATGCGTCTTTATATACCGCTTCTGCTTCCCATTGGGCCATGAACGCATTGGCAATTCCTGTGGTCTGTTTATAGAAATCCCGATTGTGCAAGAAATAGTTATTTTTAAGAGAAAATTCTATGCATTTAATGAGGAACTTCCACTGCATGCGTGGTAAATTGCTAAATTTCCTCAGAACCCATTTCGTGGCCTCACACGCTTGGTGATGTTTAATGATTGTGTACAGGGAGGACACATCGGCTGTTGCCAGTAGGGTTCTTCCTTCTAGGACAGTTGGTGATTCCAATAACTGTAGGACATGTTTCGTGTCCTTGAGGTATGATGTTGTACACTGAACAGCCGGTTGAATAAAACTGTCAATGTACTGGCCTAATCTTGATGTTAGTGAATTAATGCCATTAACAATGGGTCTCCCTGGCGGATTTTCTTGGTTCTTATGTATTTTTGAGATGGTATAAAACACTGGGATTCTGCATGAATCTGGTACTAAGTAGCGAGCTTCTTTACTATTCAGGATTGATTTCTTTACTCCTAAGCGAACAATATGTTCTAGTCCTTGTTTGACTTGCGTCATGGGATTCTTCAAAAGTTTAATATATGTAGTGGAATCTTGAAGCTGTCTTTCAATTTCATTTAAACAATTTAATTTACTTTGCAGCACCACTCCTCCCCCTTTATCAGCTAGTCTGATTACTATATCTTTTCTAGCAACTAGTGATCGTATGCCTTTCTTGATATGAATGGGTTCCTTGACTTTTTTGATTTTTAATTCATCTAGGTCTTTTAAAACTAGATTTTTGAAGACTTCGATATGTTGATGATCATGAAACTGAGGGTTAAACACTGATTTATTGCGTAAGGTACTATGTTGTACCATCCCTTGAGCTGATGATCTGGCGATGTCCCTAGTTTGCGGATTGCTTAAGATGGCTTTCTTGATATTGATTTTCCTAACATACTTGCATATTCCAATATAGACGTAGAATTTATTTAGATATTGTACTGGGGCATATTTGAAACCCTTATCTAGAACAGCTAGCTCCTCCGTGCTAAGCTCTTGTCCACTGAGGTTGAAAATGCCTTCTCCAACTATTTGCACTTTCTTTTGGATTCTCTTTCCCGCTCGATTTCCTCTCTTGGTTCTGATGTTCTTCTTGGGTGATCTTCTTGTTGACGCCTCCTTGGTGAGTTGTGTGATTCTTGTTGGTGTCTTCTTGGGGACTGGTGTGTGTATTCTTGTCTCCTTTTTGGGGAATGGTCCCTCAGGCCTTGATCTAAAAAATCCCCCTTCTGTCTGTCTTGTTAGTAGTAAGGTTGGCGATAATAGGAGTTATGATCCGTCTGGTGTCCCAGTGGTTCAAACCTATTGTGGGTGTGTATCGGACTTCTCTCCCATCTTGCTTGTGGGTATGAATAAGTGTATTCTCTGGTGTCTTTCTGATATCCTTCGTAGTGGGGTCTATCTTGTTGGGGTCTTTCATATATATATAGCCATTGTTGTGTGGTCTGTCTTGTTGAGGTCTTGAATAATGGCCAACATTCGGATAAGGTTTCTTAAACGTTTTTTTAAAAGATTTTTTTCTATCATTCCTAGGGGTTTGATACCAGATGTTCTGATACCCTTGGTGATCTTGGTTTCTTCTCGGTGTCTGATAATCTTCCCTTTTCCATCCACCAGACAGCGGAGGTTGTTGAGAAGTACTTGCTACCGGTTCTTCAATTCTTACTTCGCGTTTGGGAGTAGAATAGGCTGAGGGTACCAATGGTTCCTCTAATTTACTTTGCCATTTGAAAACTTGATCCGCCTTGTAGTCCGAAGTGTCTCTTTGATACTTTTTCATTTTTCTTTGTTGGGCTTCTAAGTCTTTAGCAACAAGATCTTTGTGCATTTGGTTGGCTAATAGGTTAAATTCGGTGGAGGACTTGTAGGGTTCCAATTTAAGTTTAAAAATCTTCTATTTGTTGGTCAATATTCTGCATTTTTCCTCATTTTCTTCCTAAGAGAAATTCTAAACCTTCTATACTTTTCTTATTATAGAACTCATACCACTCATCGATGGACTCTTTATCCATGAGTCCATCGTTGAGTGGTAATTCCCATCTGAGCCTTCTAGGTACTATGTTTTTTCTCAGATACTATTGTAACATTATTTTGCTCTGGTCAGTTTGTTAAAAAAAATCATTAAAAAAAAAAAAAAAAAATAGAAAATAAAAAAAATAGAAAAAAATATATTATTGTTATTTTTTTTGTACTGTCACCAGTCAGTGTCCCTGATAACCACCACACACATTATATGATGACGCTGTACTGCACTGGTGACAGTATGTAAAAAAAAAAGAATTACATTCCTTTATTTTCCAAAAAATTATGACAAAAATTGACAAGTTCAAAAAACTCATAATGCCTCTTACTAAATAACTTGGACTGTCTACATTCCAAAAAGTGGTCATTTGGGGGAGATATTTGTACTGTCCTACTATTTTTGGGCCTCAAGAAGAGAGATAGGCTGTCAGTACATCAGGATTGATCAATTTTCCGATATATATCATAGTTTGTGAACTGTATAACTTTCCTACAGACTAAATAATAAACACTGATTTAGATTTTTTTCACCAAAGAAATGTAGCAGAATACATTTTGGCTTAAATTCATGAAAAATTATTTATTTGCAAAATGTATAACAGAAACAAAAAAAAAACAGCGGTGATTAAATACCACCAAAAGAAAGCTCTATTTGTGTGATCAAAATTTAAAAAAATGTTGTTTGGGTACAGTGTTGCATGACCACGCAACTGTCATTCGAAGTACGACAGCGCTGACAGCTGATAATTGGCCTGGGTAGGAAGGGGATAAAAATGCCTACTATTGAAGTGGTTAAACTAACTGGCTCTCATCCGTATCATGTGTAGTTAGCTGCTCTGATAGCTTAACCTCCCTGGCGGTATGATTATTTCGGATTTTAGGTGCTGAAAGCGGTACAATTATTTTGCATGGAAATTTGCGTTTTATATTGTAGGCCTGTAATTCTTAACAATAACACACTTAAATCTGTCCACCAAGAGTCTAGTAGATATCCCGGGTATGATGAAGTTTGAAACACAAAAACATACATTATAATATAATAAATAAATATAAATAATTAAAAAAAAATAATATAATAATAATAAAATACATTTCCCCACGATTCACTATTGCTCAATTCTGCAAGTGTTCTAATTTACTATCGCTGTTTTCTAGCTGATCTAAAGCCACGTTTGACATAAAGGGACACTTTTTGGTTGCTATGGACAATCTCCAGTTTCCAGGCAGAAAGAACAGTATATATCATATAAAACTGCATGCAGGGCATGGGCCAAAGCACTGGGGACAAAAGGGATGTGAAATAATTTCATACAGTACTGTAATCTGTAAGATTACAGTACTGTATGTGTTATGATTTTTACATTTTTAATTTGCCGCCAGGCTCCGCCCCCGTGCGTCGCGCCGCTCACTGGGAACGGAGCCTGGCACAGAAAGGCTTCAGAGGAGACACAGCCCACGGACACTTCATGTCTCCATTCCCAGTGGAATCCTGTTTAGGGGAAACGCGTCGGGTGGAGCTAGAGGCTGTGACACCATCACGTTTGTCTGGTCTTTCTCCATGCAGTCAGCCGGTTTGCTCCCGCTCTGCATGTATGCTGATTTTTAGCTAATTTTTATCTGGTTCCCATTTTTTATCTGAGTTCCGTTTGGTGTATACTTGGGAGTTTTTTTGATTTGTAGTTCCTGATGTGCAGTGGAGTGTTGCTGTGAACATTTGCAGTGGAAAGAATTGTTTTAAAGTGACTGTGAAAGAGATTTTGAATAAATCTATAAAACACATTTGCACTATGGAGCCTTTTTCGTTTTATTCCCACTGAGGTGTATCTTCTGTATGGATGAACTAATATTTTGAAACCGGATACATTGTATCAGTGAGGATAGATCTGCCTGTGTATGGGAGCGCAGTGGCTGAGGAAATCTCCCAGGAAAACGCCCAGATCTGCCTGTGAATTGGAGCATAGTGGCTGAGGAAATCTCCCAGGAAAACGCCCAGGTGATAATCTAAGGCCGGCAGGCTAATGCAACATGCTCATCTGATCTCACTAACCTGAGATCCATCTGATCCGGTAAGCGGCCTTTTTTACCATATTTGTGAAAAGGAGGAATATCGGTGTGTCTCTTTCTATAAAGAAGATTGGTGCTAACATTAACCTAGCATATTTCCATCAAGGACTGATCAGTGTTTCTACATCTAAGATGTTCAAGGGGAATAAGTGTCCCACTGATAAACATTTTTAGCACTAATTTGGATATGTATGGTGTTCACCACATTGTTGCGAATTGATAGTCACAAGTAACATTGTTACCAGCAACACATGTTTCAGGGTGCTCACTACATTGTTGCGGACTGATTTTCATAAGTAACATTGTAATTAATAACACATGTTTTGTTTCACTGTTGAACACGTGGTGTGATTATAGGATTTAAATGTTCCTAACATAGGAAAATAAGTTAATTTCACGATTTTTTTATATGTCTATAGTAATAACGTTTTTCATGAGTTTTGGCCGTATTGAAATGGCTTTAAGTGTGGTATACCAATAGTAGTCATAACTATCGTGATCACATATATTTAATACACACTAAGATATGATGCACGCTGGTTACACTATTTACTGGGAGCATAAGCAACCTTGCACAGCCTCGCCAGCAATTTCCCGGGCTTATTACCAAATTTGTGCTACTGTAGGTCAGAGTAAGACTTGTAGATACGTTCCTGGGCGTCGGCCCACATATCAAAGTTTGATTTGGCTTTCCGCCAAGTGTCGCGGCGCATGGGGGTATTGTTGCGTGATAGTTGTGCCTGGGTGAAGCACAAATGATCACTGGCTGCACAAAAATGATTGAGGACCTTTCTTTTATGCGCAGAGGCAAAGGCCATGATCCTTCCACGCAGGACGACCTTGCCCGCATCCCAGAGTAGGTTGGGGTCAAGGCAGTGGGGAGCATTGGTTGATTCGTAGATCGACCAATTCTCTTGTATGGTTTTCTGGAGAGCTGGGTTTCGGGCCAGGAATTGGGGAAAGCGCCATGACTGTGAGGGGGGTGAGGGGCCAAAGCCATGTATAAGTAACAAAATAGGGGCATGGTCGGAGATAGCAATGTCGTGGATGAGTGTTTCTGAGGTGTTGGTTAGCAGAGTGGAATTGCATAATAGGTAGTCAATTCTGGACAAGGTGTGGTGGGGAGAAGAGTAGAAAGAATATTCCCTGCCTTCTGGGTGAGCTAAGCGCCATGGGTCACTAAGTTGAAGGGCTGCTGCAAAGGAGGAAAGTAAAGTTTCTGTGGTTTGAGGGCGCGACTGGAGGATAGGTTTTCCCTTACATTTATCTTCCTGTATGTCCATAACTGAATTGAAATCACCTCCTATTAGGAGGGGGAACTGCAAGTAGGGAGCTAGGTGTGAGGTGACTGTCTGAAAAAAGGATTTGGTAGGGGAGTTTGGGGCAAATACATTGGTCACTACAAGGTCTTTGCTTGAGACACGAAGGTGAACAGTCAGAAGACGCCCTTCCTCATCTTAAGTAGAGGATACGGTGTTGCAAGGGAGGTTTTTGTGTATGAGGATAAGGACACCTGCTTTACCTTTGACAGCGGCTGAGCCATAAGTTTTGCCTACCTAGAGCTTGCGCATTCGCCAGAAGTCAGCCGCTGGGAGATGAGTCTCCTGGAGAAGTGCAATGTCCGCTTTCAATCTCTTTAAGTGGCGGAGTATCACCATGCGTTTGTGGGGGGATCGGAGCCCTTTGACATTCTTTGAAAAAATTTTCATTGTGTCAAAAGGGTTAGGGATTAGGTCAATGTGAGGTGCTTGGTTGCAGGCAAAGGAGCAGTGGGGTAATTGCTAGTTCAATGGTCAGGGATGGAGACTGGGGAGAGGGGAGAAGGGGGGAGGGGCGTCGGTGTGAACCTGGGGATGCGTAGAGGTTGAGTGGTGTGAAGAAAGAGTGGTGGGATGGAGCGTAAGTATAGACAAAATCTACTCAGTTTAGGAGAAGCCTTGACTTCACTTTTTTCCACACGTAACAATCTTCTTCAGACAGCATTACTGCCAGGTAGGCGAGGCGTGTAGGGTGGCAGGTGGGAGAGGGTCGCCGAAAGGTTCGGGTTAGTGCATTTCGAGCCCAAGGCCGCACGTTTTCGGAAGGCTGTAACAGAAGGCATTAGAACAACAACAACAGTTATATAATGGTAACAAACGTAGAACAATTTTCCAGAACAGTCAGATGGAGGTTTTAAGCATCAGGGTCCTAGGATTTTAGGAGAGGGAGGGTCTTGAAAAAGCCGCAGGCTTTGTGAAACCCACTTTCAATGGTGTTTTGGGGATCCTGGAGTGTTTGAGCAGTGAAACCTTTTAGGTGGATCCTTGCAGGGGCTACGCTGATCCCTGGGGCCTTCAGGGCATCAATTGATTTTCATGGGGGATACATCCTGGGGAATGTGGAGGTATGTTTGCAGATAGGAGGCAGCTTCCTCCGGGTGGGTGAAAGACTTTGTTTCTCCTGCCTGGTCGGTGAGGCGAAGTGTAGCCGGGTATGCCAGTGTGAATTTTAACCCCTTGAGGTGGAGGGCTGTGCATATGGATCGGAAAGCTTTCCTCTTGCGTGATACTTCTTGCGAATAATCAGCGAAGATGAGGAGCTTGTGCCCTTCCAGTTGAAAAGATTTGGCATTACGGAAGGATTTTAAGATGGCGACTCTATCCGAGTAGTTTAGATACCTTACAATTATCGGGCGTGGGGAGCGTCGGTTGTTAGATGGTGCACCCACTCGTGAGCTCTCTCCACTATGCAGGGTGTGGCGATGCCAAGGGCTTCAGGGATGAGGGTGGAGCATAGCTCTGTTAGTGTGCCTGAGTTGTAAGCTTCTGGGAGGCCTATGACCCTAAGATTATTGTGTCTTGCATAATTTTCCAGGTCATCTAATTTCTCCAGTATATATTGCTGGGTCTGAGATGCCTGAAGTGCAGCTGTTTGTGAGCTCTGTGCCTCTTCCTCTAGATCTGACAGGCGGTATTCCACTTCATTGAGCCTGCCTGCCTGTTCTCTGAGCTCTCTCCGGAGCTGATCTATCCCTGCAGACACTGCCCTATCCACAGCAGCAGTGATCGTGGGGGAGAGCAGGGCTTGGGCCATCCTGCCATACTGATCCTCTGTGGTGGCCGGGGCGATTTGTGCAGTGTGGGCTGCGTGTGAGGCAGGGAGCTCTGAGGAGCTGTCGGCCATCTTGGCCAGCTGGGGGACATGAGTCTGATCAAGCTCAGCAGCGTGTGCGGGACCCGGGCCACCGGAGATTAGGTACCGCTCCATCGGAGGGTGTTCCGGAGGCGTGCGGGGGGCAGTGTGGATACCGGGAGAGGAGCCTGGTGGTCTGTGGCCGTTCTAATGAGCTGTCCCTGCCAGAGCCGCCGTCTCTCGTGCCCATTACATATGACGCCAGAACTGGAAGTCTATAACACCAAATTTAACACACCTGCTCCCCATTCACACCTAAGACTCATTAGTCACACTAATGAGTCACATGACTAATTGCTAATTGGGCCCAATTTGGACATCTTCACTTAGGGTTGTACTCACTTTTGTTGCCATCGGTTTAGCCATTAATGGCTGTGTGTTGAGTTATTTTTTTAGGGGACAGCAAATTTACACTGTTATACAAGCTATACACTCAATACTTTACATTGTAGCAAAGTGTAATTTCTTCAATGTTGCCGCATGAAAAGATAACTGGTGTACTTACTTTTGTGAGATACTGTATATATAGTTATATTTTTAATTTTTTGAGAAGAGGAAGAAAAAGTATGCAAAAATTCCCTTTTTTTTGTTGTTGTAGTACCTGTAGAGAGCAGCAGGCGGTGCTCAACTGTAGCCTGCCTGTAGAAAAGTTCACAGGGGAGGCAGCTCCACCATATAACCAGGAGGCTCTGTCTTTCCCAGGCTTCCAACACAGAATGAGCTTTTCAAATTGTCCCAGGGAAACCAGGGACCTCCCCTGGGACTCCACCCTTGCTACTGGCAAAACTAGTGCTTTTTCCCCTAACCAAGATGGCAGACGGCCCTTCTGCTGACCATCGCACATGCGTGGCCCGGAATGGCCTGATGACACCACTAAGGCGCTCATTAGTAAGAAAAAGAGCATGGAGCAGCCGCACTCGCGGCTGCCCCATGCTTGCTCGACCTGCACCCTACAATGGTGCAGACTACAAAGGAGGAAAAAGAGAAAAGAAAGAGGGAAAAAAGAGCTTCAGGGAGAGAGAAAGCAGGAAAGGCACAAGGTAAAGACACAAACTTAGAGGGACAGCATACCCTAATTGCCCCAAGCAGCTAAACAAAGAGAAAATTAGAGCAATAGATGGCCTCCCTCACACCTCTGCCAGCAGTCACTTAAATCATGGTAGATTTCGTTCCTAGTGAAGAAACACTGCAGGCCCCAACAAAACCCACAGAAGGGGTTCCTAGGCTATTAAGTAGCCCGAGCACTGGGACTGCTCACTGGGGGAGGCTGAACCCAGCCAGAAGCTGCAGTGAGGCAGAGGTGGGCACATAATACTGCTTACATCATCACTGCATTGAGGAATGAATAAAAAAAGAAGAATTGGGGAGGGCGACTAACTACTCCTTTTCTTATGCTATTCAATGGAGGCGGAGCTCTATCACTAGTATGCTGCCATGTTGGCATCAGGAAAGGGGTTTTCAGGCTTAAAAGGATAAGAGCCAGTATCTTGCAATGCCTAATCATAAAACAAACTGTTCATGAAAGAAATCTGGGGTCTGCCATTATCAAAAGGAGAACTCAGAGCAGCCCATATGCTTATCTTCTGACAAGATCCTTTTATACAGAACGTTGGCTTTAAGACATTAAAAGAGACTGACATATTTGCTTTAAGGAACGTGAAATCTGGAACTTTTAGCTCTGAGTTTAAGTAAAATCTGACAATTGTAGAGAAGGAATCACAAACAAATAGGGGATTTTTAAAACACATGTCACATTAAGATAGCACGTTACTACTGAAGCCTGTTATACTCCCAAGAAAACACTGTATAATGTTAAAATATTAACAGTTTTATTTTGATCTGTATTTGTTTTCTTAATATTTTTCTTATTTTTTATTCACTGCGTCAAAATATTAGGTTTGTTGGAGGAAGAAAGAGAATTCTGAAATTACCTTGGTGAATACAAGAAGAACATATAAACTCAGGGGCTGGATTCATGCTGTCGCATTGCAGTAATGCATGTTACATGCATCAGGTCATTGCGATGCCCCCCATCCCCATTCCATAGGGGAGAAAGGGAGTGCACAGATGTTGCAACGCACAGTAATGCATGGCAACACACTAGTATGCGTTTCGAAAATATGGAGCATGTACACTTTTTCAGATGTTTTGGTCAGGTGGCAGCCCCTTCCTTCAAATGAATACTATGAGCAAAAATGCATGTTTATGCAATTCACCAGTTCACCCAGGTATAAATGAGCTCTAAAAGCTGGAAAAAGATGTCAGAGCCATAAGCTATACAGAAACAAAGCCAGTGCTCTATGGGAAAAAGTCAAAAAATATATGTCAATATATGTGTTAATATATCAAATTGTATACACCTGTGATTCGATTAAAAAACAATTTATTGCACTTAGATTATAGCCCAGCAGTATCCATAGGGCTATATACAGTATGTTGGTGTAAACAGCAGTAGAAAGAAAATTGTAACTGTACAATTGATCAGAAAAATGTAAAAACGGCCCCACCATATGATCTTGAAAGAGAGGGGTTACCTGTTCTCAGGAAGTTCGCTGTTCAGGTCATCCTGAGGTGTGTGGAGGGTAATCTGGCTCCAATCTGAAGGAGTGGGGTGATGGAAAAACTTCTATAAAAGAATACAGTTTTTGTCTTTGGAAATGCTTTATATCAATGCACTGTGCACATCCTGTAGACTGTTTGCGGTTGATTTACTAAAAGCAAATAAATTGTTCACTTGGCAAACAAATTTTCCCTTAGCTTGATGAATGCAGGGAAAATTCACTTTGGAAAGAATACTACCACAGTTTGCTGCCACTTCCTGTCTACATGCATGGCTGACTCTTCAGGAGAAAAATTGGAAGCCAGGGAGAGAGCAATGTCACCATACAGCAGTGAGTGTATGCAGGGCAGACATCAGAAATTTTTGGGCCCCTTACACAGCTTTAGGCCTGGGCCCCCCCCACCCCGAGCCTGACCACCAACATTCCACAGGGCTTGCCCATGGGCCATCCTACCGAATACGCACACCGGCCACCTCACCTGTATGCACTCAGCCCCCCCCCCAATCCTGTATATATGTCAGCCCCCCGACACACCTGTAATAATGTTAGCCCCCCCACACACCTGTATATATGTCAGCGCCCCACCCACACACTTGTATATATGTCAGCCCCACCCCCTCACACCTGTATATATCAGCCCCCTCACACCTGTATATATGTCAGCCCCCCACACACCTGTATATATGTCAGCCCCACCCCTACCTGTATATATGCCAGCCCCCCCACACTTGTATATATGCCAGCCCCCACACCTGTATATATGCCAGCCCCCCCACACCTGTATATATGCCAGCCCCCACACACACCTGTATATATCAGCCCCCCTCACACCTGTATATATGCCACCCCCCCCACACCTGTATATATGTCAGCCCTCCTCACACCTGTATATATGTCAGCACCCCCCCACATCTGTATATATGTCAGCCCCCCACACACACCTGTATATATCAGCCCCTCTCACACCTGTATATATGTCAGCCCCCCCACACACCTGTATATATATCAGCCTCCCACACACCTGTATATATATCAGCCCCACCCCATCTGTATACATGCCAGCTCCCCCACACCTATATATATATGTCAGACCCCCACACACACCTGTATATATCAGCCCCCCACACATACCTGTATATATGTCAGCCCCCCCATACACCTGTATATATGTCAGCCCCACCCCCCAAATGTATATATGCCAGCCCCCACCCACACCTGTATATATGTCAGCCCCCCTCACACCTGTATATATGCCAGCCAGCCCCCCCCACGCTCATATATATATATATATATATATATATATATATATATATATATATATATATATATGGCAGCCCCTCACATACACAAATAAAACAACTAAAACCATAAAAAAAACTAATAAAAATCTGCAATAAAACTGTAAAATGATCAATCATAGATCTGTGACCAGTCTGTTTTGTTTTATATACACAGTCTATATAAGTAAGGTGACCAGATTTTTAAAATGAAATCTGGGGACATATTTTTTTTTTACTAGTAATGGCAGCAATCGACGACTCTTTGCCCGTCTCCGCCGCCACCGCCCGCCTCACAGCCTGTCAAGTCTAAAGCCCCATACGCACGGATTTTCTGCTGATTTTTTCCTTCAGATTTACCAAAACCATATAATATAAGGTCAAACCTTAGGAGTTTCAATGTGTAAGCAATCAGGCAGGCCCTTGCACTACATGGTTTTGGTAAATCTTAAGAAAAAAATCAGCAGAAAATCTGATAGTGTGTATGGGGCTTTACTCTTCGGGCCCCGGCTACTACTGGGTGGGGAGCAGAGGAAGATCACTCCACCAGGGAAGGCAAGGAGATAAGCAGGCAGGCAGCTGGCCGGGACTTGAGCCAAGGCAGAAGAACATCCGAGTGGAGCTGAATGGGCATGCGCTCGAAACTGAAGAAATAGTCCCTCCGCTCCGACCAGCACATGATCATCAGAAAGAGGCACAGATAATGGAAAAAAATAAATCCCCATAAGCTAGTAGGAGCGGCAGAGGAGGGGGGGTGCCATTGAGATTTTTTCTTCTTATTCTGCACGGGCTGTCTTTGAAATTGCCCCAGCCCCTGTTCAAATCCAATCCGGGGACAAAACTGGGGACAGACTTGGTCCAGGGACAGTGTCCTCAATCTGGGGACTGTCCCCAGAAATCGGAGATGTCTGGTCACCCTATATATAAGTCTATGTACGGATGGTGAGAAGGGGTTAAAAGTCTAGAACAAGCAGGGCTGCCATCATATTAGAACAGAAACAATGTTCCAGGGAGCTGCAAAAAACAAGGAGAGAAGCGCCTCTGGATGCAGACCTTTTTAACAAGCTTTAATACACATTTCAGCAGAAAGTGATAGGCATAAAACTATAGACATGGTTATGTCATGGTGGCGATCCTGAGTCCTGGGCCTTGTAGTTCCTCTGTCAAAACAGTCTGGTCAGAGAGGTCTGCGCCGTGTTAAGATGGTTATGCTGGCTCCGGAAGACAAACTCGAGATGAGGCATGAGGCGCAGGGAACAGCAGGCTGCAGGGGATGACGTCACCAGTAGTGGACGCGTTTCTTGAGTAGGCGCGCTGCGGTGTACTGCCAAGCCGCACTCCTTTATCAAGAGACATCTGTCAACAGTCTGGTCAGAGAGGCGGACACCTCTCTTACCAGAGTGTTTTGACAGAGGAACTGCAAGGCCCAGGACTCAGGATCGCCACCAGAGGTGCCTCTCTCCTTGTTTTTTTTCCTCACATACACAAACCTGTAAACACACAAGGCCCCTCCCTGTACACAAACAGCCCCCTTCCCTTTCCCTCACAGCCCCTACTTGTATAGAAGATCTTCCTACCTAGTCCCAGCTCATTTTCACAAAGCTGACATGTTGCTGAGAGGCATAGTACAGCTCACATGAGGGGTGCACATACCCATAGTAGCGAGAGGTGGCAGTAATGAGCTTGATGTCTGAGCTCAATGATACGAGAACTGCAGAAACTGTGAAATCATTTCTGTACTGCACAGCACGGCTCCCCTTCACCCATCCTGCCTTCTTCTGGCTCGGGCCCTGGGGCCCCTTACAGTTGTGAGGGCTGTACCCCCCTGATGGCAGCCCTGAGTGTATGAACAAGGACCTTTAGGAATTGACCACCAGTTTCAATTTAATGGAAGTTGCAATGTAACAAAATATTGAGAATTACTTTTAAAGATAGAGTAACATGCTAAAGTTTATATAACATTTTAGTTGCTGGATTTACATATACTTTACCAATACCAGAATACAATTGAAAGGTGTGCATTTTATTTTATTTTTTTATTGTTTTAATCTGAAGGATGGCAGGTTTAATATTTTTTTCCATTATTTTCTGTGGTGCAATGGTAATTCAAGTACAATAGTTCAAAAGAGTAAGCATGACTGTCTTGTCAACTTTAGGACTTTCCAAAGAACCATTAATAATAAGTACAGTATGGTTGACAGGTTTATTATTTTATATAGCAATAGTTTAGTAAAATATTATTATTTACTATGGTATTTTAACATTTAACCACCAGGGGTCCTACTTTATCTATTTTTATGCAACAACATTTCTGGTCACGTAAAAGACACATAAGTTTTTTTATTTACTATAGTTAATACACACTTGCTTGGAATAATGTTCTCCCTAGCTTTCTGGGATATTTATTTACTATTCATTTATTAAAAAGCAGTGTGCAAACAATTACGGTGGCACAATCCCTCTTAATATTTACTGCAGACAACATTCGTAACCTTTTATTAGTCCCAAAGCTGTTGGTTTTACTATTCTAATCATCACCACATTTTCTTTGTATGCTTCTGCAAAGCAATGAAGTGGCAAAGAGGCAAAGATTTAGGGAATTAGTCTATTATGTAATTGATATTTCAGTTCTGGGTGGGCACGTGAGCATTAAATTACTCATTTACTTCTTATGTCTCTCAAAAACCACTGCAGCATCATTATTCCAGAATGCCTGCATCTCCTTCAACAAGGCTTTAACAAATGTATCACTTATAGCTGGATTATAGCTCAAGAGACAGCATGGGAGTAACCAGTAAGGATGGGCTGAACGGACCCCTGTTCGGTTCGCACCAGAACTTTTGAACACCGTGAAAGTTTGGACCTGAATAACGAACCCCACAAAAGTGCCCATTTTGAAGGCTTATATGAAAGTAATTGGGCATACAATGGTTATAGGGGTCCGGGTCCTGCCCTGGAGGACATATATCAATAAAAAAAAAAGTTTGTGAAAAACATCATTTTTAAATGAGCAGTGATTTTTTAATTTTTAAAGTGAAAGCATAAAAATGAAAAATTCCTTCCAATATGGTGCCTGGGGGGTGCCCTTATGCCGTGTACACACGACCGGATTTTACTTTGCCCGGCGGACTTTTCGACGGACTTTCCGAATGAACGGACTTGCCTACACACGATCAACCAAAGTCCGACGGATTCGTACGTGATGACGTACGACCGGACTAAAACAAAGAAGTTCATAGCCAGTAGCCAATAGCTGCCTTAGCGTAGTTTTTTGTCCGTCGGACTAGCATACAGACGAGCTGACTTTTCGACTGGACTAGAGTCCGTCAGATAGATTTGAAACATGTTTCAAATCTAAGTCCGTCAAACTTTTGAGAAAACAAAGTCCGCTGGAGCCCACACACGATCGAATTGTCCGATGAAATCCGGTACGCCGGACCAAGTATGCCGTAAAGTCCGATCGTGTGTACGCAGCATAAGTCTACCTGTAAAGTCCCAGATCTGTACCATGTCTAGAATCTGCTGCAGCAATAATTGCATTGATAAAGCCCAACAAAAATTTAATTTTCCCTGCAAGCTGCCTTTTATTTTGCCCAGCAACCACTGGGGAGCCAGTGTATATGGTGAGGCCACAATGTAGTGCACTGGGAACAAGATTAAAGATCTTTTGGATACATTCTGTGTCACTTTGACTTTGGATAGAAGTAACGGGTGCGTAAAAATTGGTCTTTGGGTGTCGGTGGCGCCTTTCCCCCGTAACCCTATAGAAGTACACTTGATGAAAGCAAGAACTGGCCTTGTTGTAAAAAAATGCAATAATATGCACCTGTCAAAAAGGTGCAGAAAAATTGGTCTTTGGGTGTCAGTGGCGCCTTCCCACCGTAACCCCATAGAGATACTTTTGATGAAAGCAAGAATTGGACTTGCTGTAAAAAATTGCATCATCATTACCAATGGAGACAACTTGGCAATACGCTATGTCTGGGGGAGCATGAATGCCAATTTGTCTACCAGTGTTCTCCCCTCTCTCTAGGCTCATGTTCCTGTCATCTCCTGGGCCGGGAGATAACAGCTGTAGAATGTGATGGAATAGGGTGGCTGCTCTCTACTCTTTCTTGATTTCGGCCTCCTTGGGGTTGTGACCCCTCACCTTTAGTTTCCTCCTCTGCTCTATCTGGTGCCCAAGTCGCATCAGTGACCTCATCATCATCCTCATCTCCATCTCCTCCATCATCATCATTACCACTGGAGACAACTTGGCAATACACTGCATGAATGCCAATTTGTCTACCAGTGTTCTCCCCTCTCTCTAGGCTCATGTTACTGTCATCCTCAACCTCAGAACCAACATCTGTATCCAGTAATGACTGGGCATAATTAAGGAGCATGAGGCTGACGCTGTGGTCAAATAACTCAGCTGACTTCTCCATGGCTGATGTTGGTGCTATGGCAGGAATAGATGTGGACAAGTAGGCAGGTTTATCCACTCTGGCAACTGGACACTTGTCTCTGCTTGTGTGACAGAGGATGAGGAGGATGAGTTTTAGTAAGCTAGTCCACCACCTCCTCTGCATGCTGTGGCTGGATAGCACGGGCAAACTCACTAAACAGAGGGAATGATGCCCTGCCTGAGGACTGACCACCACGTCCACCTTTGCCTGTGGACACATTTGTTGCAGGCCCCCTTACAGTGGCAAGGGAATGTCTGCCTCTCCTTGTTGTCCTCCCAGACATTATTGGGAGAGGGCCGGTGCTTATAAGCAAATGTAAAGAAGAGGTGGAAATCTGTATGTAGATGTACTTTAATCAATGTAAAATGGTGTTTGGTGCACTTTAATTTGAGTATTCACACTACACAGACTCACTCCACAGATACACTATAATATACTGCAATATAATGCGGCAAACGTACAGTGACGCACAGAACTATATGGCATTAAACTTGCAGTAACGCACACAGAAGTAAATGGCATCAAACTTGCAGTAATGCACACAGAAGTAAATGGCGTTAAACCTGCAGTAACGCACACAGAAGTAGACATGTGCACACTGAAATATTTCGTTTCGGAATTTCGTTTTCGCCCGAAAAATAAATTTATTTAGTTACTCCCGAAATTAGTTTCTATTTATTTTGTTTCGTTAAAAAGTGCATTCGTCCGAAAATCTGAAATAATGAAGGTCGAATCTGTCATTGAAGGCTTATGGTGTCTGTCGAATGTCCTAAGAAGATTCGACGAAGCAGCTAAACTGTACGACGCCGCAATCGTACATTTCCGGTCGAATGTTCCACCTGCAAGCTATAGTAGAATTCTTATGTTGTATGACACTAGTAATAATTATATTTATTAATTATTATTACTAGTCAACCAACATTAGAATTCCTCTATAGCCTATGGACGGAGCATTTGACCATAAATGTCTGCTCGCGGCGACTGCTTCGTCGAATCTTCATGTCGAATCTTTTCTCTCTATGTCGAATAATCTTGGACTAATAGAGTTAGATTAGGCACATTCGACCTTTTTTGGTATTGTCTCTATAATGTCGAATTTTTTCTCCCTATGCCGAATCTTTTCTCTCTATGTAGAATAATCTTGGACTAATAGAGCTAAGGTTAGGCACATTCGACCAAAGGTTCGATGGACACAGATCACTATTGTCAGCGTCATGTCGAATCTCCTATCTATATCGAACTGTTGTCACAACGAAAACGAAAAAAAAGCATTTGTTTATGTCGGATCTTTCGGTTTTCGGATTCTGCACGTTCGTTATCGTTTGTTAAAACGATACCGAAGATATCCGAAATTCGGACGAAAATGCATTCGGACGGAAACGAATGCACATGTCTACACAGAAGTAAATGACGTTAAACTTGCAGTAATGCACACAGAAGTAAATGGCGTTAAACTTGCAGTAACGCACAAAATAACGCACACAGAACTATATGGAGTTAAACCGGCAGTAACGCACACAGAACTATATGGCATTAAACTGGCAGTAATGCACACAAAACTATATGGCGTTAAACTGGCAGTAACGCACACAGACCTATATGACGTTAAACTGGCAGTAACGCACACAGACCTATATGACGTTAAACTGGCAG
The DNA here is from genome assembly GCF_042186555.1 of Aquarana catesbeiana. NCBI lineage: Eukaryota > Metazoa > Chordata > Amphibia > Anura > Ranidae > Aquarana > Aquarana catesbeiana. Next base: position 490,696,234 of record NC_133324.1, on the reverse strand, counting down.
TAACGCACACAAAACTATATGGCGTTAAACTGGCAGTAACGCATAGAAAACTATATGGCGTTAAACTGGCAGTAACGCACACAGAAGTAAATGGCATTAAACTGGCAGTAACGCACACAGAAGTAAATGGCGTTAAACTGGCAGTAACCCAGTCAAATAGACTGTTCAACCGTCACTACACTGACACTATCTGAACTGTCCCTACTCTAGCTACTGTATACACTAATGTCAAGATTACTGACACGGTCTCACTACACTACACTGAGACTATATGAGCTGTCCCTACTCTACACTAATGTATGTATGAATGACACGGTCTCACTACACTACAGTGAAAATATCTGAGCTGTCCCTACTCTAGCTGCACACTATGCAAAGCTTAGTGATGGTCCTCCTCACTACACTCACACTATCCCTAGACTGACACTAAACTAATATTCTACATTGACAATTGAAGCAAAATAGCACAGTATAGCACACTAACTAATAGCACTGAACAGAGCCCTGTTCTATCTCTCTCCACGCCGAAATCACACTGAAAATGGCTGCCATTGAAAGAATACTTTTATACTGTGGGGCGATAATGAGCCATGATTGTATAAAGTCATGATGACAGTGTCCAATCATGACTCTGACAGTGCTCTGCGTCCTGATTGGCTGAAGCTTTCACTGCTTCAGCCAATCAGGGCCTGCAATGCACTGTTCAGTGCCGCAATGCATTGTGGTCAGTTCGGGGGGGCTGAACAAACGGTCAAACAACCCATTTGTTCAGATGTTCGCTGAACGTCCGAACAACCAAAGTTCAGCCCGAACTTATGCTCGCGACAAACCTTTCGCCCATTCCTAGTAACCAGCAAGTAGCTAGAATAGTGACATTAACCAACAAGTATTCAGTTTACCAGTAACCATGCAAAACTACAGCATGTTGGCTGTCAGTACTAGCAGTCTGATGGTGTAATTTTTGGCTCTCAGTCCTCAAAGTGCTATAAGTATCACTAAGTTATAACGTGAACCCTACAATAAAAGAACCTCTTTAATTCACAAAAGCCTAAGGAAGGCCATAAATTATGCAATCTTCTTTTCTTTAACCACAGGTCAGAATAGAATGATCACTGCTAGCAGCTATGATCGAACAAAAAAGTTGATTGATCGACTTCAGTACAGCAGTCTGCCTGTAGATGGATGGAAATTTGGCAATTTGGAAGTTCCTGCTGAACTAGCCAAATTTTGATCCATCTATGGCTGGCTTAACTCCAGCCAGATACAGAAGACATAGATTAATGCAGCTCTGTATTCATTAAATCCCAACTCCAGCCAACTAAAAGGTTATCACTTGCAGTTTATGTCTAGTGGAACAATAAAAAGATAATAACTTGCCTAAACCTCCCTGCAGCTAGACTGGTTCCTGAAGCTTCTACAACCCTATGCTCTACCATTTTTGGATTCTGACAACATTAAGACCAGAGCAGGGTTGATAACCCTGCACTGGATGTGAGGACACTGAGGAACAGTCCACCACTGGATCATGTGGATCAATGGAGCGTGTCTACAGGGGAATTGGAGGATCAGTTAAAACTGTTCCCCCCTCCCCTAGGCAAAACAAGCTATTAACCCTTGTGTATAAATATGCTGAAAACTACATATCTATACAAATGCCATCAGTGGCGGGGCAAGATCATCCAATGCACCAGGGCAAACAGGCCAAATGGTGCCCCCTTCCCCTTTTGATGTGCAAGCTCAGGGGATCCTATGCCAGGCAGTCACATACTTGTCTCAAAATCAGTGTGCATCTCTGGATCGGCCAGTCAGGTTTCTGTGGACCTGGAAGTGCGCAGTTATGTTGTAGGACCTTTCTGCTGTGTTCTCTACCTCTGCTCGTCTCCTCTTGTCAGAACTGAAAACAAAAGGTAGAGCACATATACCAGTCACAGTGGAGCATGTAGTTGCACAGAATAGGGAGACACAAATATTGTGTATGTCAGATCACCTAGCTATAAAGCAGTGGCTGCCCGTCCATTAGGGGCACCCGGGCGCCGCCCCCTCTATCCACAGCTACCACATCTAATTAATGCTTTATGATTCACATGCCTCTACCCCCTATTCATGCGTCCGGCCCCTTTCAGGATGATGGGCGCATGAATTACAGCGGTGGGGGTGTTTTTTTGAAGCACCTGATTAGAGCCAGAGGCTTTAATAGGCTTCAAAATAGGGTGGGCTCGGGTCGCAGAGCATTGCACCATGAGCCCACCCAGGTGTTACAACAGCGAATAAATATTTGCTGTTGCAACACTGATCCTCTTCCCGGCCAATCGGGAAGCGGGTCTGATACCCGTCACCCAATTGGCTGAAAGGACAGGCAATCCTATTGGACGCCTAAGAGGAGGGAAGGAGTGAGGGAGGCGCACAGTGGAAGCGAGGAGGAAAAGACACAGGAGCTGTTGTGTCCCGATGCCTGTAGCAGCCTGATGTCTGCCGATGCCCCGATCCATGCCTCTGCCCGATGTGCGGCAGATGCCCGATCCCCGCTGCCTAGATGGGGTAAGTGCCGGTGGGCCGGTAGACAGCGAGGGGGGAGGTTTGAGGTGCCGCAGGGGGGGGTTGTTTGTTATTTAGTATCTAATACATTTAGAAAAAAGGGAGGTGGAAAATAGCAACTTTATACATTTTAATACAGCCTGTGCCCAGTGTTAAAACTGCAAAATGTATAAAATACATTCAAAAATATGCAACAATTTGTGAAGGCAGATTCACAACAGGTGCAGTAGGAATGCGTTGGGCAGCTATTCCAGCACAGTCCCAATGCAAGATAAAACACAGTGGGGTTTGTTACTAAAGGCAAATCCACTCTGCACTACAAGTGCACTGCAAGTACACTTGAAAGTGTACTTGTAAGTGCAGTCACTGTAGAATGCTGTAGATCTGAGGGGAAGCTCTGAAATGAGGGGAAGCTCTGCTGATTTTATCATCCAATCATGTGCAAGCTAAAATGCTGTTTTTTATTTTCCTTGCATGTCCCCCTCAGATCTACAGCGACTGCATTTCCAAGTGCACTTTCAATACACTTGTAGTGCAAAGTGGATTAGCCTTTAGTAAATAACCCCCAATACCCTGTCTCCTACCTGGCTGATTCACACAATTATGTTGCAGTGGTGTGCACCAAAAAAAGTTCTACATGCACTACATTTTTCAGCACAGTACAGTGCAAATCAATCCACTGCCTGGCATCATGCTGTGGCCATTAGGACTTAATGAAAACTCATTTCAATAAAGTGTAACATGTAACATGTAACATTTTTTTTTTTTTTTATCCAACAAAATTTTATTAAGTTTACAGGAAAGACAATACAAGCATTTTGGGCAAACCCATAGGATTTCTCTAATACAATACAGAATCCAGTAAACAATCAACGGCAGCAATATAACACCTTCAGCACATGATACCAGTTACACATAACCGCAATTTGTACCTCACCCGGCATTGATTCCTAGTAGCCTATCATATACCAGCTCCAAACATGTAACATTTCAATAAAGTTTTTTTTTTTTTTTTTTTAAAGTGAACAATGCTATGCGCCATGAACAGTGTATCAGCACTGCTGTCATCCCACTGCACACCAGCCGCTGAATTCTAATGCAGCCACTGGTGTGAATGTACCCTAAAAGTCATAAAAGTAACTTTCTGTTTCTGTTTCTGTGTTTATATATATATATATATATATATATATATATATATATATATATATATAATTTTTTTTTTTTTTTTTTACATTTATGAATGGATTTGTATTTGTAAGCAAATCCATTCATAGTTCTGAGCCTTGAATTGAATACAGTGGTCAGTCACCATTGTCCTCACTTCAGCTTTCTACAGTCTAATAAATGGCTTTGTTTACCTTCAAATCCATTCATACATAATTAAAGGGGCTCAAGGTAGTCAAAGCAATTCATACCCTCAGAGGCTGCTGTCACATCTGGACAGCACTGGGGACAGTGCTACCGCCTTATTAGTACAGATGAACAGATCTGGACTTTTTCAGGGTTTTCTTACTTGCCCCTGCCCATGATTTTTGCTACCATGGTGGGGAGCAGCTGGCCAGGGGGTGCAGGATAAAAGAAGAAGGGGGGGGGTTGTAAAAAAACCTAGCACAGTCCTGATCTGAAACCGCTCCTGTATTCAGAAGCCGGCAGCTGTGTGTATAGGAGCGCTGCACTGATAGGAAGGAGGAGCTGGAGGGTGAGAGAGTACTTTGCCCCTGCGTCCTCCTGACTCTTTCCTCCCCTACTGGACACTTCTAGCACACGGATGTGGGCTGTATTCTCTCTCCCCTCCAGCTCCTTCTTCCTGTGCAACACTCCTGTACACACAGTTCCTATATTATGTACACAAAGCTGCCAGTGATTGGCTTGTAAATAAAGGAGAGCTGCACTGGTACTAAGGAGAAGGAGGAGCGAGAACACAGCCTGGACCTCCTCCATGCTGTTTCCTCGCCACTTACAGGACTTTTCTGACACAGGTAATGATGGTGCTTTCACTAATCGTGTCAGCCATGTAGCGGAAAAAACTTGCAGCAGCACCCCCTCACCCAAAATAAAACGACTGCGCCCAAGGCAGTTACCCCTCCTGCCCCCCCATGTGGTAAGTAGTTCCTATAAATGTATTTTATCTATGTTTGTGTTTGCCTGGTGCTTGGCTTTAACTTTTATAGATCTGAACACCTATTGCATAACCCTAGAATAAGCCCTTAACACTAATCCCTAACATAGTCTTTAAAAATAAACCCTCTCCCTAACCCTCACATTCCCTTCTAAAACTCCTAAAGTGATTCCTTAAAACAGAACTAAAGTGGGATTTTTAAAATGCTGCAAGTTAGCAATACATTTGTGTTCTGTTTCAAATGCAGCTTTATGTATTGACGTACCCCCATAGACCCAGTCTGTCTGGACAGTATGGTCACCTGCTGACTTGGCACCATCCACAAGCAGCTTAACTCTTTAATGAGACATTGAAATTTAATCTAGGTCAATTTTACTTCAGATAAGTGTCAATATATAATCAATCAATTTCAGTCTAAATGAAATTTGTTGATTTACTTAACTTGAACTGATAATTGATTATGTATTGGAATGTCTTTGAATTTTTGGAATGTATTGTAGTTTCTGGAAATTTGGGACATGCTATAATACTGCATGATATAACCATTTGGAGATACAGTATTCTGGGTTATCAAATGAATTTACAGATAGACTGATTAGAGCTGTTTCACTTTACACTAAATGTTTTTGCATTTTGGTAAATAGATACACCAGCTTATCTGATTATGGTTGTATTTGGGGAGAAGGGAGGTATTCTAAAAAGGATAGTGCAGAATGTATAACATATTTAAGAAATGTTTCAAATTCACCTGACTTCTCTTTACACATGTCACACATCAGCTGTCACTGGCACATGCTTGCCATTGTACATACTGGACGTTATTTGCTTCTAAGGGCAACAAAAAACAGTTAATGACTTTTTTTCGGAGTTTTTTAATACTATATCCTAACTGGTTATATTTTATGTTTAGACTTTCTTAAGGCGAATTGGTTACGCATTCATATTATTATACTTTGATAAACGTTAATTTGACCTTAAATTAATATAACAATGTTGTTTATATCCAATCTGTTATTACTGTTATAATTTTTGTATACATGTATGGAACAACTGGATATCTAATATAGTCAGGAAAGTAATTTAGTGGGATTTTGTGGGTGCCAGGCAAATAGATTTAGACAAACATCAGAATAAAAAGTGTAAATCACATTTTATTAAACATAAACAAAGTTTAAAAATTATGCTGGCTGTACATAATATATAACAAACGGCAGTACATATCAGATTAGGTAATGAATAAGGGGTCACTCAGCACTAAAATCCCGACATGTTTCGCACACTGGGGCTTCCTCAGGGGATGTTTGTTGAGGGACCAAAATCGGTATGTCACTGCATAAGATAAAGTACAATTAAGATCCATCCAAAACAAAATATAACAAGAAAAGTATGTTTAAGAAAAGATGTCAACGACTGTCCAAAGCTGAGTAATTCAACTGCCAACCATTGGATAGTTACCTGCTGTAGAAGTAAATTAAAAAGATGGTAACAGGTGCTTCCCTCCCCTCCCCTTCTCTTCCCCCCTTTCCCCCCCTTTTCCCTTTCCCTCCCACCTTTCCCCCCCTTCCCCCTCCCCCCTTCCCCTTTTTCCCTCCCCCCTTCCCACCCCCTCTCTTCCCCCCATTCCCCCCTTCCCTCTTCCCTTCCTCTCTCCCTCCCCCCCCATTTCCCATCACTACCCTACTCTCTATTCCCTCACTATCATTCCACTCATGCTTCTCTTTCATGTGGCAGACACTGGTCCCACGGCCCTTATCTGGGCCCATCTAGGCCAACTTTTTCCAGCACAGCGCAGTGTCCGTTCTCCTAGTTCGGCTCTACTCCTGCAGCAGGTAAATATCCAATGGTTAGCAGTTGAATTATTCAGCTTTGGACAGTCGTTGACATCTTTTCTTAAACATAGTTTTCTTGTTATATTTTGTTTTGGATGGATCTTAATTGTACTTTATCTTATGCAGTGACATACCCATTTTGGTCCCTCAACAAACATCCCCTGAGGAAGCCCCAGTGGGTGAAACATGTCAGGATTTTAGTGCTGAGTGACCCCTTATTCATTATCTAATCTGATATGTACTGCCGTTTGTTTTATATTATGCACAGCCAGCATAATTTTTAAACTTTGTTTATGTTTAATAAAATGTGATTTATACTTTTTATTCTGATGTTTGTCTAAATCTATTTGCCTGACACCCACAAAATCCCACTAAATTACTTTCCTGACTATATATGTTATTCAGGGATGGTGGTGCCTCTTTTTTGACACTGTCACCTATCCATACCAACCAGCAACTGGATATTTTAAGCTGCATATATTTATTTGTACTGTATAAAAAGATTGCCAAGACCCTAAAACTGAGCTGCAGTGCGGTGGCCAGGACCATACAGCGGTTTAACAGGACAGGTTCCACTCAAAACAAGCCTCGCCATGGTGGACCAAAGAAGTTAAGTTCACATGCTCAGCGTCATATCCAGAGGTTGTCTTTGGGAAATAGAGTGTGAGTGCTGCCAGCATTGCTGCAGAGGTTGAAGCCTGTCAGTGCTCAGACTATACACCACAAACAGCATCAAATTGGTCTGCATGGCTGTCGTCCCAGAAGGAAGCCTCTTCTAAAGATGATGCACAAGAAAGCCTGCACACAGTTTGCTGAAAACAAGCAGACTAAGGACGTGGATTACTGGAACCATATCCTGTGGTCTGATGAGACCAAGATAAACTTATTTGGCTCAGATGGTGTCAAGTGTGTGGGGCGGCAATCAGGTGAGGAGTACAAAGACAAGTGTGTCTTGCTTACAGTCAAGCATAGTGGTGGGAGTGTCATGGTCTGGGGCTGCATGAGTCCATCAAACGCAACCACTGTGCCCATCAAATGCAGCCACTGTGCCCATCAAAAAAGCAGCCACTGTGCCATCAAATGTAGCCACTGTGCCATCAAAAAAGCAGCCACTGTGCCATCAATTGCAGCCACTGTGCCATCAAAAAAGCAGCCACTGTGCCATCAAACGCAGCCACTGTACCATCAAACGCAGCCACTGTGCCATCAAACGCAGCCACTGTGCCATCAAACGCAGCTACTGTGCCAAATGCTGCCACTGTGCCCATCAAACACTGCCACTGTGCCATCAAACGCAGTCACTGTGCCATCAAACGCAGCTACTGTGCCAAATGCTGCCACTGTGCCCATCAAACACTGCCACTGTGCCATCAAATGCAGCCACTGTGCCATGAAACGCAGCTACTGCGCCAAACGCTGCCACTGTGCCCATCAAATGCTGCCAGTGTGCCCATCACATCCTGCCAGTGTGCCCAACTGCCCATCATATGCTGCCAGTGTGCCCATCAAACGCTGCCAGCATGCCCAACTGCCCATTAAATGCTGCCAGTGTGCCCAACTGCCCATCATATGCTGCCTGTGTGTCCATCAAACGCTGCCAGTGTGCCCATCAAATGCTGCCAGTGCAAATGGAGCACAAGGTCTCTAACATCCACCAGATCTGTGATGTCGTCATGGAGGAGTGGAAGAGGACTCCAGTGGCATTCTGTGATGCTCTGGTGAACTCCATTCCCAAGAGGATTAAGGCAGTGCTGGAAAATAATGGTGGCCACACAAAATATTGACACTTTGGGCCCAATTTGGACATTTCCACTTAGGGGTGTACTCACTTTTTTTGCCAGCGGCTTAGACATTGATGGCTGTGTGTTAAGTTATTTTGAGGGGACAGCAAATTTACACTGTTAAACAAGCTGTACACTCATTACTTTATATTGTAGCAAAGTGTCATTTCTTCAGTGTTGTCACATGAAAAGATATAATAAAATATTTACAAAAATGTGAGGGGTGTACTCACCTTTGTGAGATGCTGTCTATCTGTCTATCTATCTATCTATCTATCTATCTATCTATCTATCTATCTATCTATCTATCTATCTATCTATCTATCTATCTATCTATCTATCTATCTATATACATACAGTTCTAATTACAAGTGTATAAACACTTATACTATATATATATCTATAGATATCTATAGATCTATATAGATATATAGATATATAGATATATAGATATATATATAGCTATAGATATAGATCTATCTATCTATCTATCTATCTATCTATCTATCTATCTATCTATCTATCTATCTATCTATCTATCTATCTATCTATCTATCTATCTATCTATCTATCTATCTATTATATCTATCTATCTATCTATTATATCTATCTATCTATATATATATATATATATATATATATATATCTAGATATATAGATATCTATAGACATCTATAGATATCTATAGATATATAGTATAAGTGTTTATACACTTGTAATTAGAACTGTTAAGTAGACAAGCTACTTGGTCTCTGGGGCTGTCTTTGGTTAAGGTGGTGCCTGACAGAGGCAGAATAGGGTGTCTTTGAACTTGTGGCTTTATGTTTTGAAACATCTGGCTGGTTGATTGCAGTACTTATTGGCACTATTTTAGTGCTGACAGCTGCACCCTAGCCAGAGAACGGTTGCACTTTCAGAGATACACAGGTGTGCTTGCTTAACTTGCTTTATCTGTTTATAGGATGGGCGGTTCTCAAGATAAGGAGACCCCCGATCCTCTGATGCCACTGCATAAAGTACTAAGACAATTGAAAGAAATGAAATGCTTTAAAAGATGGGAAGTCAGTTCCAGCTCACCAAAGGCAGTGATGTTTGCAACTGAAACTTGTACAGAATATGTGGCTTGAGTGTCACTGTTTGGAATAATATTATTATATGAATCCCTGGTTTTCAAATTTATCAGGATGAACAGAAGCCATGGGGAATGCTAACCCTTTTCCCAGGAGTGGCGGAAATGACAAATTGCACATGAATATGATAAGGAGAATACATCTTGGAGACAAGGAAACCTTTCCTTTCTTTTGACCGGACCCCGGGTGGGACATGAAATACATGAAAGGAGGAGCACTAAATTGGTTGAAATATGCCCCCGAATATGTGCCCCCTACAATTGCACCAAAACCAATATTAAGCCCCAATAATCCTTTTAGGGGGCCTCCTCCTTACAGCTCTTTGTATCCTAGTCTGCCTATTAATTATGATTTGGGGGATATAATAAGGTCCCATAGACCCCAGCCCAACCCAGATTCTGGTGTTGCCCCCGTTGTTCTTCCTGCCCTGCCCATTCAACAAGCGGCGGAGGCTAGAGGACCTGCTGAGATACAACAAGTAGTTGCCCAGTCAACATCCCTATCCCAACCCATTCCCCAACCATCGCCAGATTCTTCACAAACAAGTGAAGAACAGAGCATGAACATCATGGCTGTACATAATGCCAGCAGTGAACCCAGTGCACCAACGGCCGTGCCTGCTGCTCAACATGCCACATTCACTGCCAGTAGTACCGGCATAGAGGTACAGGGCGGGGTCATTACCCCTCAACCCATTCAAACAACTCAGCCACCCACTACACTATTCTGGCCCCCTACATTGCAGATTCTTCCCGCAACCCCAAATGCCATTTTGCTTTCACCTGCCTCTCTACAGCCCCAACTACAGTCTCAGCAGACAGTAGCTGACCTAACAGGCATTACAACAGAATGGTGTCTTATGAGAGATTCTATGGGACAAGCACTTCAGAAGATAGATGTTCTCTGTGAAGAACATCAGAAGGGAAAAAGGAAAAAGAGCAAGAAGGCAGATAAGGTGAGGAGTAGAAGGAACAGTGTCAGCAAGACCGAGAGGGTAGCAGATAAGAAAGGGGCACCCCAGGAAATAGCCACAGTAGATAGTGACAGCGGGGAAGAATCAGAGGGGATGGGACAGGAAAAAAAACAGAGGAGAATCGTAAGTCAAAAAGAGTGGAGGAAAGGAAACAAAGGAAAACAGAGAAGAAACAAACAGAGCAGCAAAGTGAGAAATCCATGGTGTCCATGCCGGGACCGGAGCCAGTGGAGACATTCCCCTATATAGTCATGGGAAATGAAAACCATTAGACAGCAGTGAATTCAACAGTATTATTAGCCAATGCGCTGACCCTCGCAGAAATCCTAGTGCAGCATAAATGAACTAAAATGGATGACTAATGGTCGCCAATGTTCCATTGAGGATTAAAGCCTAATTATCGATGGATACTTGGGTATGATATGGATGCAGGCTAGAAGTTGGAACGTATCCCTGCTTTGCATAACAAAAATGTGCAGGGCGGATACCAAACTGCATGAGACCCTACTAAAAAGGCTGCAGAGTATCCTCACCGAGTCCCAGAGATAATGAAAAAGATGTGGAAAGATTTAGAGATAGAGATGAAACGTTTATGGCAAGACAAAAAGTCTTTGTCTGTTGCCATTGCCTGTTAACAGAATAATAAGTAGAGTGTTACAGATTTTATTAAAAGATTCAGAAAGGTTTGAAAGGAAGAAGCTAGATTACTGACAGAGTCAGCCGAGGCCAGTACTATCTATACACAGCATGGTCTCTAGGTGGGCAACTAAGACAGCAAAGGAGTTTGATCAAGATGTGATGGAAAAGGATGCTGCAGGATGTTTTGATTTTCCAAAACAAAAATCTACACCTCAACACTTTGAATGTTGTGCATCTGAATGTTGCAGACCCTGAGAGGCACTGTATGGACAGCAAATGAACAGAGGACAGAGAGGAGATTTTAGAGGGGGCTATAGAGAACGGGGCCAAGGTGGCAGATTTCAAAACCCAAATTTTTGCTATGACCGGTGCTTTTCATGAGGTCAAACTGGACATTGGAAAAATGAATGCCCTAACCAAGCCCGGGAATCAGATAGACGTTTTGGAGGAGTGTAGACCTTCTGTGGGAGCAAATGGGGTCCTTTTTCTTTGCGAACCATCCATTAGGATTAATGGAGTAATTACACAGACTTTTGAAACACCCCCACTACAAGTATCAAATGCAGCAAATGGGGAATACATACTGTAGTTCATCATGCTTTAATCCTGCGTATACACGATCGGGATTTCGGCCCGCAAAAGGCCGATAAGAGTTTTTCGTTGGAAAATGCGACCGTGTGTATGCTCCATCGATCTTTTGCTAGTGGAATTCCAGCCAGTAAAAGATTGAGAGCATGCTCTCAATTTTTCGGTCAGGAAAAGTTCCTATCCGAAAATGCAATTGTCTGTGGCAATTCCGACACGCAAAATCCCTACGCATGGTCAGAAACAATTCGACGCATGCTCGAAAGCATTGAACTTCATTTTCTCAGCTCGTCGTAGTGTTGTACGTCACCGCGTTCTTGACGGTCGTAATTTCAGCGAACTTTTGCGTGACCATGTGTATGCAAGGCAAACTTGAGCGGAATCCCATCGGAAAAGCTATCATATCTTTTTCCGACGAGAAATCCGCTCATGTGTACGCGGCATTAGAGTCATCCCAGGGTGCCCAGTCAGTTTACTGAGAAGAGACTTACTAGGAAAACTCCAAACAATACTCACACTGGATGAAAAGGGGGGTTTACATATGGAATCACCATATTGTTGGCTAGCAGAGGAAATAGAAGATCTAAAGGAAGATCTGGATACAATAAATCCTATAGTCTGGGCCAAAATTAAAATGGACATAGGCTTCATACCTTGCACCCCATACAAAGCCAGACTTAAACCCAATGTCACTCCAGTTTTCCAGAAACAATATCATTTATCACAGGAAAAGGTTAATCCAATCCTTTCTTGAACAAGGCATACTGACCCTGGTAGTATTGCCATACAACACACCAAAAAACTCGATAAAGAAACAGGATGGTTCATATCGCTTTACACAGGATTTAAGGGCCATCAACAACTTGCTACAACCAATAGCACCTATAGTGCCTGATGTACTGTCATTGATAACCTCCATTCCTTATGACACCCAATTTTATACAGTTATTGATTTAAGTAATGCATTTTATAGAGTGCCTGTGGAGGAGGAGACACAACTACTCCTGGCCTTCACATTTTTTCAAATAGAACTAACATGGCGTAGGTTGCCCCAAGGCTATGTTGATTACCCGGCAATATACCGTATGGCCCTCCGTGAATCTCTTAAGAGCTGGCACTCATGGGCAGGTTCTCTCCTCCTCATGTATGTAGACGATTTGCTCCTATGCAGCCCAAGCAGAGAGACCTGTAGGCAGGATAGTCGGTCTCTGTTAGAATATTTGGGTACAAAAGGATACAAGGTCCCCCTCTTTTTAACCCCTACAGGAGGGAGTTTAAAAAAACATGCAGCCATTCCTGGAAACTGGAGGAGAAGCGGTTTAACCTCTTAAATTGCATAGAGGGTTCTTTACTGTCAGAGACGAGAGGTGAGGATTTAGAACTTCCTTCTACAAGCAATGGCATCAGCAGGAAGTGTCTCTAGTTTAAAAAAACTTTTAGATAGGGATCTTAATGATTGCAACATACAGGGATATGGGATTTAATATTGACGTAAACTCACACACACACACCACAGGTTGAACTGGATGAACTGGTGTCTTTATTCAACCTTAACAACTGTATAAGTAAAAAGTTTGTTTGAACACGTGAACATCGTTAAAGTCTATGGGACACGAACGTGAAAAATCAAAAGTGCTCATTTTAAAGGCTTACATGCAAGTTATTGTCATAAAAAATGTTTGGGGACCCGAATCCTGCCCCAGGGGATATGTATCAATGCAAAAAAAGTTTTAAAAACGGCCATTGTTTCAGGAGCAGTGATCTTAGTAATGCTTAAAGTGGATGTAAACCCGAAAATTTTTTATTTTTGTTTGATGTCATAATGTAGAGTATAAGATTTCCTATCATTTGAGACCAGTCTTGCCACAAAGAGTTAATCCAGCTCTGAGCAATCCTCTTTTATTGTTCAGTGAGATAAAACTTGACAAACAGAAAAACTTTGTCAAATCCTCCCCCTTGCTGTGAGTGACAGGTGATTTACATATCTTGCACTAGCCTAAGACATGCAATATTTTTTAATTCCCACCCACACTCCTTTCTTCAGCAGCTCTGCAAAGATTGGCTGTTCCACACCTCAGCATGATTTGGCATGCTGAAGTCATGTGATTACTTTCCTGTCTTTTCACTGGATGTTAGAGATCATAGCAGAAGTTAAGTGTAAGAAATACACAGGAGAAAATGCATATTGACAAGGGGAGTGTAGGAGGTGGGCGGGGAGTCTACTGACATCATGACTCCACCCACCGAGCTCCAGACAACAGACCCACCCACAGAATCTGCAGTTTTTCGACTCTAATAACAAACAGAGGGGAGACATTTTACAGGTAAAGATACATGCAGGAGGCATGTATATCCTTATAGCTAACCCCTATGGCAGTAGTTTAGAAAGGGTGACATTGGGTTTACATCCACTTCAAAGTGAAACAATAAAAATTAAATATTCCTTTAAATATCGTGCCTGAGGGTGTCAATGGTGTGCCTGTAAAGTGGTGCAGTTTTCCCATGTTTAGTACAATACCAGAGCAAAATGATATTTCTAAAGGAAAAAAAGTCATTAAAAATTGCTTGTGGCTGTAATGTATTGTTGGGTCCCGGCAAAATAGATGAATCATTGAGAAAAACGGCATGGGTTCCCCCCCCCAGCTCATTACCAGGCCCTTTGGGTCTGGTATGGATATTAAAGGGAACCCCGCATCCGAATTAAAAAAAAAATTGCGTGGGGGGGCCCCCAGGCACTATATACTCTGAACAGAAGTATATATACTATACAGCTTGCTCTATATACTCTGCAGAAAATTGGGCCTTAAGTGTTGGTGATACCAGAACACTGTAACCCCTCACAGTTACTCTTGGTGAACGCAGGAACAGGCCCTGCTGTGAAATATTAGATCAAGAATTGTAAGTATAAAGGAAGAAAAACTAGGGCTTTGGACTTTCTTGGCACAATAAACACTATAGTAATATGATTAAAAATCCAATTTATTGAAGATTATTTAAAAATATAAAAAGGATAAAGACAGAAATAAGTTCATACCCATACATTTACAATTTATACACTCCATACAAAGCTCTGTAGTATAGAAATCATTTATGCAGTAATCGGGGTTACCAATATACATACGATAGTATAAAGATTAAAGGAGAGCTATGCAGAGATAGTAATCGATGGTGAGAACTCGCTCAACATGTTGCACGTCAAAGTGCTTCTTCAGGAGCACAGAACAAATTACATGAAAGAATTTGATGGGTTGAGTGACATATATGTACATAGAAATAAAAAGTATCTCCACTGGGTTCTAGACCTTCAGCCCAATGGTGCAAGGATAGACCACAGTAGGCAAATGACAAGAACAGATGATGTCTCAGTTGATGGCAGGAGATAGAGATATATTTGTATCAAGCCTCTGATACAGCTTAAAGGGGTTGATCCGTAGCCAGGTCATATGACTTAGTGATTCAGGATTGAAGGCAGACACAGTAAGCAGCAGGTAATAACCACACCGCCGCTCGGGTGTGGAGCGACTGGCAATTAATCTTCAATAAATTGGATTTTTAATCATATTACTATAGTGTTTATTGTGCCAAGAAAGCCCAAAGCCCTAGTTTTTCTTCCTTTATATATAACATGTAAGGTCATGGCACTGAGTATTTTCTACCACCAGTATCCACATTACCACTATGTGTTGATACTTCAATTACTTAATAAGAATTGTAAGTACATGCCCCTGTTAAACAGGGGCAGAAAAATTGGGCCTTTGGTGGTGGTGGTGGTGGTGCCAAAACACTGTAAGCCCTCGCAGTTACTCTTGGTAGGCGCAGGAACGGGCCCTGCTGTGAAATTTGTAATTACATGCCACTGTTAAACGGGGCAGAAAAATTGGGAATTTGGTGGTGGTGGTGCCACAACACTGTAAGCCCTCACAGTTACTCTTGGTGGGCGCAGGAACAGGCCCTGCTGTGAAATATTAGATCAAGAATTGTAAGGACATGCCCCTGTTAAACAGGGGCAGAAAAATTGGGCCTTTGGTGGTGGTGGTGGTGCCACAACACTGTAAGCCAGGGGTGTCCAAACTTTTTTCAAAGAGGGCCAGATTTCATGAAGTGAACATGCGTGAGGGCCGACCGTTTTGCCTGACTTTTTTTGAACCATTAAAATTAAATGCAAATTAAATATTTTATGCAAAGTTTATTGCAAATGGAATACTATTCATGTCGTAACATTGATGACAATATATGATGATATATAATATATATATCTTCTCTTCTCAGGGTAACAATGAGCTCAGGCGTGTCAAGTTTACAAAAAAATTTATATATATTTCTTCTTTAGCCTGTGACCAACCCCCAAGCACCTTTCGGGGTAAGGATGAGCTTGAGCGTTTATTATTTTTTAAAATAATAATCTTTTCTTTAGCCAGCCTAATCCACCAGTGCTTCTCACTGACTGAAATGAATTGCAGTTGGAATTTACATATATATCCATCTGTGCCCCCCCAAGTATATCCATCTGTGGCCCCCAACGCTCGAGCATGTTATGTTTTTTTTGCTGTGAATATACCTATCTTCTTGAGCTGAACAAATCCCCGAGCGCCGCTCTCATTGTTAAAAGTCGATGTGCCCGAGCCTGCAAGGAAGAAAGCTGACAGCGCGCAGCGCCACCGCCAATCGCAGGCACTGTGACGTTTCCCCGATCTGCGGACTAAAGATGCAGAGATCGGGAATAGTCACAGTGCTTGTGATTGGCTCTGTGTGCTGTCAGCTTCATAGCGGCTCAGGCACATTGACTTCTGAACATGCCCAGCCACACCCCCCCCGGCTCATCAACAATGAGCGCGGCGCTCAGGGATTTGTTCAGCTAAAGCAGATATATTCACAGCAAAAAAAACATAACACGCTTGAGCTTGGGGGGCCACAGATGGATGCATATGTAAATTCAAAGTGGGGACAACATCAAACCGGAACGAGGGCCGCAAATGGCCCGCAGGCCGGACTGTGGACATGCCTGCTGTAAGCCCTCACAGTTACTCTTGGTGGACGCAGGAACGGGCCCTGCTGTGAAATATTAGATCAAGAATTGTAATTACTTGCCCCTGTTAAACAGAGGCAGAAAAATTGGGCCTTTGGTGGTGGTGCCACAACACTGTGAGCCCTCACAGTTACTCCTAGTGGGCGCAGGAATGGGCCCTGCTGTGAAATACTATATCAAAAATTGTAATTACTTGCCCCTGTTAAACAGGGGCAGAAAAATTGGGCCTTTGGTGGTGATGGTGCCACAACACTGTATGCCCCCACAGTTACTCTTGGTGGGTGCAGGAACGGGCCCTGCTGTGAAATATTAGATCAAGAATTGTAAGTACATGCCCCTGTTAAACAGGGGCAGAAAAATTGGGCCTTTGGTTGTGGTGGTGGTGGTGCCACAACACTGTAAGCCCTCACAGTTACTCTTGGTGGGCGCAGGAACGGGCCCTTCTGTGAAATTTGTAATTACATGCCACTGTTAAACGGGGCAGAAAAATTGGGCATTTGGTGGTGCCACAACACTGTAACCCCTCACAGATACTCTTGTTGGGCGCAGGAAGGATCACATGATCCGTAACAATTTCCTTCCAGCCACGTACAACTCCTTGGGTTTCTGGGGACTGAAAACCATCCCTTGAAGACTGCTGCTGAGTGTTATCCTCCATGTCCATCCTGACACAATCCTCCTCCTCCTCTTCTTCCTGTGTGTTTGGCAGGCCCGCAGGAATACTATCTGGATAAAGCTGTTCTGCCTCAAGTGCCCTGTCCATTATTCCACGAAGCGTGTGCTCCAACAGGAAGACAAGAGGAACAGTATCACTGATGCATGCATTGTCGCTGCTCACCATCTTTGTGGTCTTCTCAAATGGTGACTGGACAGTGCATGCATCCTTGATCAGTAGCCACTGGTGTGGCGAAAAGGAGCCAAGCTCCCCTGACCCTGTCGTGATGCAATACTCACACAGGTACTCATTGATGGCCCTCTGCTGCGTGTGCAGCCGCTGAAGCATTGCCAACGTTGAATTCCACCTGGTGGGCATGCCGCAAATGAGGCGGTTGGTGGACAGATTGCATTCCCTTTGAATGTCAGCCAGCCGAGCACTGGCATTGTATGACCGGAAATGACCACAGACTTTTTTGGCCTGCCTCATGAGATCCTGTAAGCCTGGGTACCTGCTCAAGAACTGCTGCACCACCAAATTCAGGACGTGGGCCAAACATGAAACATGGGTCAAGTGTCCCTGTCGGAGGACGGAGAGAAGGCTGGTGCCATTATCACATACAACCATTCCTGGCTGAAACTGGCATGGCGTCAACCACCTCTGAGCCTGCCCCTGCAGAGCTGACAATCTCTGCCCCAATGTGGCTCCTGTCCCCTAAGCAGACCAACTCAAGTACTGCATGGCATCTTTTTGCCTGAGTGCTTGCGTAGCCCCTTGAAAGCTTACGGAGCACCGATAGTTCAGAGGACAAATCTGCAGAAGAGGCCATAGAGGAAGAAGAAGAGGACTACTATCATTTTGGAGGCATGTGGCAGAACAAGCTCCAACAATACTGAACCCTGTCTTGCATCCTTCCCAGCTGCCAGCAGAGTTACCCAGTGCACCATGAAGTAAAGGTAACATCCCTGCCCATGCCTGCTAGACCATGAATCAGCGGTAATATGCACCTTACTGCTGACTGCCCTGTCCAACAAGGCCAAAACATTGCCTTCCAAGTTGCGGTAGAGAGCTGGAATGGCCTTCTGTGAAAAGAAATGGCGTTTTGGAACCTGCCACTGAGGTACAGCACATTCCACAAATTCACGAAAGGGGGCAGAGTCTACCAGCTGATAAGGCAGCAGTTGCAGTGCTAGCAATTTGGCCAAGCTAGCATTCAGACACTGAGCATGTGGATGGCTGGGACTGAATTTCTTTTTTATGGTTTAGCAAATGGGGTAGGGAAATTTGCCTGCTAAAATCAGATGGTGGTGTACTGCTAGCAGATTGGCTGCAAGTACTTGGGACACCTATTGCTATACCTTCATTCCTCTCAGTGCAGGTTTTTGAGAGGACTGGAGGTATAGTGGGGTTGGAGATCCCAGATGAGGAGCAAGAAGAAGTCCGCCTTTATCTTTGATGTGGGTCGTTCAAGTGCTGTTGCCAAAGGACTTCATGGGAGGTCGTCAAATGTCTGGTCAAGCATGTGGTGCCCAAGCGGCTGCTGTTCTGGCCACGCTTGATTCCCTTCAGACATGGGTTGCAAACAGCAACGGTGCGATCTTCTGCACACATGTCAAAAAAGGCCCACACCAAGGAAATTTTCAAAATCAGCAGGGAGTCAGCAGCGCCCTGCTCCTGCGGAGCTCTGCTGTGTGATGCAGTAGGGTGGCTGCCCTTAAGCTATCCCCTAGAGGACATCCTGCCTCATTGGAGTTGTACCACCTCCTCCTCCTCTCTTCTATCAGGCACCCAAGTAGAGTCAGTGACCTCATCATCCCCTCCCTCCTCGTCACTGGAGCAAACTTGGCAGTATGCTGCAGCTGGGGGAACATGACTGCCAGTTTCTTGTCCTTCTTGGACACCCCCTCTCTCTAGGCTCACATTACTCCCTTCCTCAACCTGAGAACCAACATCGGAGCCTTCAAATTGATGCGCATCCCCCAGCAGCATGTACCCGACAATGTGGTTGAATAGTTTGGGGACTTTGTGCATGATGGTTGGGCTATGGAAGGAGTGACTGTGGACAAGGAGCCGGTAAAATAGGCCGCTTTGGCAGCTGCATTGGAAGGCAAACTACTCTGAGGCTGTGTGACAGAGGATGAGGATGGCTTTGTTATCCACTCCACCAACTCTTCTGCATGTTCTGGCTCAATAACACGGCCAGCAGCAGAAAAAAAATGACAAGCATGCCCCACGCCCACCTGCAGAGGATGCACCATTTCCACGACCAGCACTGTTGACTGTAGACACAGAGGCAGCTTGCTATCTTTTAGTGGCCTGTGAGCATCTGCCTCTCCTTGGTGGCCTTTCCGGATATGATGTATATGCAACACCACACTACACTGTATTGTGTACTGTGTACACCACCAGAAGTGTAGTAGCAATTGCACTATGGCTGCACTGTATTGTGTACTGTGTACACCACCAGAAGTGCAGTAGCAACTGCACTACTGCTGCATTGTATTGTGTACTGTGTACACCACCAGAAGTGTAGTAGCAATTGCACTATGGCTGCACTGTATTGTGTACTGTGTACACCACCAGAAGTGTAGTAGCAACTGCACTACTGCTGCATTGTATTGTGTACTGTGTACACCACCAGAAAAGTAGTAGCAACTGCATTACGGCTGCACTGTATTGAGTACTGTGTACACCACCAGAATTGTAGTAGCAACTGCATTATGGCTGCACTGCATTGTGTATTGTGTACACCACCAGAAAAATAGTAGCAACTGCACTATGGCTGCACTGTATTGTGTACTGTGTACACCACCAGAAAAGTAGTAGCAACTGGACTACAGTTGCACTGTAGTGTGTACTGTGTACATCACCAGAAGTGTAGTAGCAACTGCACTACGGCTGCGCTGTATTGTGTACTGTGTACACCACCAGAAAAGTAGTAGCAACTGCACTACAGCTGCACTGTATTGTGTACTGTGTACACCACCAGAAAAGTAGTAGCAACTGCACTACGGCTGCACTGTATTGTGTCCTGTGTACACCACCAGAAAAGTAGTAGCAACTGCACTACGGCTGCACTGTATTGTGTACTGTGTACACCACCAGAAGTGTAGTAGCAACTGCACTATGGCTGCACTGTATTGTGTAGTGTGTACAGGGCCGTCTTTAAGGCAGGGCAAAAGGGGCAGCTTCCCTGGGCCCTGTCATTGTTGTAGGGCCCAAAGCAGCTGCCTCATACTTGCCAACTATCCCAGTTTGAATTCCATTGTCCCTTGAGGTTTTAGTCCTGTGTTGTGTCCTGATATATCAGTGTGAAGTGCTGCTACTAATGCTGCCCTATTGTGTATGGGTGACTCACCTGCAGACCCTGTGTTTACATGTAAATAACTGGCGTTCATATGTAAATAGTGACAGCCGGCGGCATTAATATGTAAATAAAGGCGGCATTCATATGTATATTTTGCCCCCCTGAGGTTATATCCTCTATTACCTATACTGAATGCTGCCCACTGGGAAGGTAAAGGGGCATGCTTGAAAGTCCTGCCTACAACTGTGGTCATTAAGCATAAAATCTGCCTGTTCTGCAAGGGTAAGCAAATTTGTGGGGGAAGGGAGGGATAGTGTGGGGTGTGCAGAGGTAGGCAGAGAGAAATTACACTTTGGGGTGCACAGGTGAGCAAGGAGGGGATGTATGAAGGTAAGGAAGGAGGGTGCAAAGATGAGCAGAGGAGGTAGGTACAGTTAAAGGGGAGGAGGGGTGCAGAGGTTAGCATGGGTTTTAGGATGCAAAGGTGTACTGACAGGGTGGATAAAGATGTAGGTCACGTGTAGGGCAGCCCATTCATTTCAAAGGGATTTTTTAAGCTCTAGAAATGCTGACGAAAGTCCCAAACCCTTTTTCAAAATCACACAGTTGCACAGGACATGTCAACAAATGTGTGAGGGTGTCATTAAAGGGGTTGTAAAGTTAATTTTTTTTTTTTTTTAAAATAACAAACATGTTATACTTACCTTCACTGTGCAGCTCGTGAACCTGGTCTTCTGGGGTCCCTCGGCGGCTGTTTCAGCTCCTCCCCGCAAGCATTTACCACCTTAATGCGAGCTCCCTCGCACGGTGGTGAGTGCTTGCGGGCGCGCTCCCGTGATACAGCCGGCGGCTATAGCCGCTCGCTGTATCACTCGGCCCCGCCACCCGGCGCGCCGCGTCATCGGATGTGATTGACAGCAGCGCGAGCCAATGGCTGCGCTGCTTTCAATCCATCCACTGCAGCCAATCAGCGACCAGGCTGAGCTGCAATGAAGATGACGTGGACGAGCAGCGAAGATTCGAGGCATCAGGTAAGTAAAACGGGGGGGCTGGGGGCGGCGGTACTGTCAAAAGTTTTTTCACCTTAATGCATAGAATGCATTAAGGTGAAAAAATTTTTACCTTTACAACCCCTTTAACAATTAATGGCACTGCTGTGTATCTGCTATAGGGCAGCATGTTTCTGTGGTGTCGGGAAATCGATTTTTCATGCGTTCCCGACACACGCAAATGTGAACGCAGGCTAAATGTCTCAGTTACATTGGGGGTCAGTGTAAATCTTCTCATTACATTGGTGCTTGGTGTAGAATCCTTTCATTCACACTAGTGGCCAGTGTGAATGTCCCCCTTACATTGGTGGTCAGTGTAAATCCCTCCTTACATTGGTGGTGGTTACTGTGAATGCTTCGTTGAGTTGAGTTGAGTTGAGAGGCATCTTGATATAGCGCGGTCTTACCCCGAAGGGTCCTGATGCGCTTGGCGGAGTCAAGTTCTATTACATTAGTGATCAGTGTAAACCCCTATTACATTGGTGGCCAGTGTTGAAACTCCTCTTTATATTGGTAGTCGGTAAAAAAATCAGCATTGCCATTGATCACACCCTCCCCCCCAGCACTGACACTGATCCCAGGAGTTCTAGGACTCCTAGGAGTTTTCTGTCTATTGATGGGTCTGCTCACCTCCCCAGTCCATGTTGTGCAGGCAGTGAGGAGATGATGTGCTGTAACCTCTAGCAACCAGTCAGTAAGTAGTACTGATATGCTGTAGCCTCTGGTAACCAATTGCAATCGCTGCTGATCTGATACAGTAAACTGTTTTTTTGTCTAGCTGCTATGTATTGTATGTATCAGAGCAGATGGAGAGCAAAATTGCATGGGGGGCCCCAAGAAAAGTTTTGCCCAGGGTCCAATCGATATTAAAGACGGCCCTGACTGTGTACACCACCAGAAAAGTAGTAGCAACTGCACTATGGCTGCACTGTATTGTGTACTGTGTACACCACCAGAAGTGTAGTAGAAACAGTACACCACAAAATGCACTGTAGATATAAGCTACACTGGATGCAGAGTATATATAAAAATCAAACATAAAAGTGAGCAACATTGCGATCACAATAGGAACACAAGCTGTTGCTGTTCCTATTGTGATCGCAATGTTGCTCACTTTTATGTTTGATTTTTACCTATCATGTTACCATTCCATCTTTTTCTTTGTCTATACCATAGCCGTCTTGCCTTATATGTATAACTAGTGGTAATGGCTTTTTAATGGATTATATTCTATTGATACCATTTAAGCAATATATCTGGTTGGATTTAGTTTTTACTTAATAAGTATACAATATCCTTCTTCTGTAGATCATTTTTTTGATCCGATAAGTTTCCTCATCATACGGTCTGATGTCCTACAGACTCTTTCAGTGTATCTGACTTCACCGTCATTTATTCATGGGAAGTATCTCTCTGTACCACCCCTTGAGGTTGCAGTTGTTTTAAGTTAGCCATGATTACGCCACGAATCTGGTAAGCAAGTGTGTACATTCTCTGTAACTTAGAATATGTGATTAAACACTGTTTATATTGTTATTCTGTATAAATTCTATTGGTACCTTTTGCAATTTATATAATATAATAGATGCATGCTGAGTCGCTCTGAAGAAGCAGTTTGTGAAACGCGTCGGAATCTCAGCATTTTCAAGCATTTTGTTTTATCATGTGCATTAAGTATCTTCTTGGTCATATTTTTATCTGACCTGTGACATTATTATTGTCAATTTTATGATACCTGTTTGTAATAAACTTTTGAATATATCTTAACATTTGTGTGATCGTGCTTGCCTCAGCCTGACAGTCAAAACACTTTTCACTAAAATCCCATTATTGTCTGAGTTTTTCTCACACACCTTCTTTCTAGAGGGACATTTCGGAGCTATATTACCTGATACTGTCTGATATCTGCGGCTTGAATGTATGTGACAAGCAATGTAAACAACTCTATTTCTTTGTGGATTTATGTTGTATAATGTGAAAAATTACTGACAGCTAGTAGTAAGTAACAGTAATTGGTAAATGCAGTCTGTGACTGTGATACAAAATGATGGCATTTTTAAATGTAGCCCCAATGCATTAAAACTGTGATTGACACTTGTAATACCTCTAAGCATGCAGGTAAGCACTGTATATAGAAAAAATGTATACTGCGCTACCTGATAAGAATAAAAATAAATAAAAAGCTGCAGCTCAAAAATGTGAGATATACACAAATACAGTAATAATATAAAAAATGTGAGCAGCGCTACAAAAAGTGAATAACATATGTAGGAATATGTGAATAAATACGGTCAGAGGATCCATGATGGACCCAAAGAGATGTACAAAATAAACAATATAAGTGCCAAAAAACATAAATGGGTGGTAAAAATTAGTCCCAACAATAAGGAATGTGGATGTAATGATGAAAAGTCTGTGGATAAAACCATCCGAAAGTGTTCAGAACAAATAAAGGTAAGGTTAATTGATCGCACAGACACCAACATGTGAGAAGATCCACCACCGTATGTACTGTACGCTTACCAGACGGCAAGCTTTAGTAAGCTTGTATGGCAACCTGACACTCAGTGGCTGGTAACGTCACACCACGGCTTTCCAGTGAAGGGCCAGAAACAAACAGGGTAGCTCCGTCCAGTGTGGCAGTCAGTAGGCGGGACCCAAAAACATAAAACAACGGCTCTCCATAGTGCAAATCAATAAAACCCAAGTTTAGTAAAGGTTACACTTACATGAAGAATGTAGATAAAAGCATGGAAAAAACAACAGCAGCCGGCCGGCTTACAGACACCCGTTCAGGACGAGGTACTAGGCGATGACGTCAGCGCGTCACGCATCCGACGTATGTTTCGTCTCACAAAGACATCGTCAAGGGAACGGGCGACTCGCTGACTCATCGCATATTTAGAGGCAAACAGACCCACGCCTCGTTGTGAAGCATCAGCAGCAGAGCCTGATTTCCCAGATGAAACCAGGAAATGATTAGAGACATAATAATGTATTGCATTTTACTTTGGACAAAAATATAATAAAAATCCGTGTCGAACACCTGACATAAAGGAAAAATATATATTGAATGCTATATAGCAGCCATAATATGTAAAACCAAGCATGCTAATACCCACTACGCCATCTAGTGGGAAAAAAAGGGGAGAAAGTGTCAACATAAGTGACCACAAAAGGAAATTTAATATATGAAATATATACGAATAAAAATGAAATTAAAAATAAAAATGAATATGAAAAATTAATATACATATTATATAAATCCATGCGGGATAAACCAGCATGGAAACTAAAGAAACTAATGAATAACTAAAAAATCCATTAATTAATAAAAAATTAATTAATAAAAATTAAAAAAGAATGGGAAAATGGGAAAAAAAGATAAAATTTAAAGAAAATTAAATCCAATATGAATAAAATGAGAAAATCAAATGGGAAATATCCAAAGTGAGATGAACAAAGAAAAGTAGTCCCACCATAACATTTAATGAAAAGAGTCAAGTTATAAAAAGTGTAGAAAGTTATGTAAAATATGAATAGATAGCACCTAAAGTGAGGTAATAAGTGAGTGTAATCCCACCATATCATTACATAAAAAATGGAGAGCCGTTTTATTTTTTTGGGTCCCGCCTACTGACTGCTGCACTGGACGGAGCTACCCTGTTTGTTTCTGGCCCTTCACTGGAAAGCCGTGGTGTGACGTTACCAGCCACTGAGTATCAGGTTGCCATACAAGCTTACTAAAGCTTGCCGTCTGGTAAGCGTGCAGTACATACGGTGGTGGATCTCCTCACATGTTGGTGTCTGTGTGAAGCATTATATATAGCCCTAGCTCACTCTAAAATGCTGACTGCTGTTTAATGCAAGGCTTTTATATAGGGTTTTGTGATTAGCTATTAAGACCCAGGGTGCAATTGGAGGTCATAGAACACATAGGGGTTGATTTATTAACAAACAGGGTGTTAACTTTGCAAGGGATTTTTTCCAAAGAGCTTAATGAGTTTGGGTATTCTTTGCAAAGTGAAATTTTACCAAACTCATGCAAGAAAAATAAAAAAACATTTTTTGCTTGCACATGATTAGATGATGGAAGGCAGAAGAGATGGACCTCATTCACTAACCTCTGGGGATAATTCACTTGCAAAGTGCAACTTCCCTTGCAAAGGGAACAGTCTATTTGCCTTTAGTAAACCAACCCCAAAATGTAATAACCTTCCAAAACCAGAAAATTGTGAAAACTCCTTTAGCAGGAACCCCTAAAAATTTGTGAATATCCACATTGGATACATCTTGGTGATGCATGTGAAATCCTGGCTTAAATGTACCATGTTCTATTTATAAATCAGTTTCAGTTCTTACACCAAATGAGCTACCTAATTCTAAATAGTTTATGCGTTTTTTTATGTCAGTTATAAATATTTCGGTTGTTTTTAACAGTATTTATATTTCACTTATTTTTAACTATTCTATTTCTATCCTAAAAGGATATTGATAATATATCTAAGGTTTTCCTAAAGGACATTCGATCAGCAGAGAATATTGAGCATCCGCTAATGTAAGTTTTATTTGGTAATTTAGTGAAAGCTGAGAGTAGCAGCTGTGGCAGAGAATTCCATGGCACTTATTTTGAAACAGGCATTTTGTCAATTTCCAGAAAATTGAACAATAAGACTTTGAGCCAAGACATGTTCTTACTCCCAGAGCAAAGAATAAAGCAATACATTTCAGGTTTGCAGCTACAGTGACAACTTTTTCAGCACTGGTGGGGGTCACTGATTTCCTTTTCTAAAACATCACTTTCAGGCAGGATTCAAAACAGAGGCTTTCAGTTTACTTTTGCACTTTCAGTAAGCATCAAGGTGCTATCTTACTGAAGTTCAATATAGCCACAGCTGTGTGTCTACCAGCAAAACCATCAGTTCAAGTGTTTTACTAAACCGAGAATATAAGAAAAAAGACACACGTTTTAGTCTGTGAGTATCAACATTGCTTCCCAATCTCACAAAATCTTCTTATAAAGAAATGTTTTTGTTCAATAAAGCTGTTCTTCAGCCAAAAAAAAATAAAAAATAAAATAAAAGTCAGCAACTACAAATAATGTAGCTGCTGACTTTTAATAAAAGGATATTCATCTATCCAGGGGTGGAGCGCAGTCCTCACTAAAACCAAATCTAGCCTGTCTTTGGTGCTGACATGTTTACTGTGGGCAGCTGCCTGTGATTCCTTGTGGCTTCAAATTCAGCTGCCACTGCACATGAGTTAGCCACTGTGTTGCGCTGTGTGAATGGTCCCACAGCCTTCTGGGACTTGTGACGTTTCCCAGAAGGTTGCAGGCAGGGGTGGGGGGTGGGAGGAGGGCACAGAGCAGAACTTCCCCTTTAGGGTAAAGTTCTGCTTTAACATGTAATATGCAAAAACACTTGTGGGTTTACAATTATGGGGGGGGTCACTGTTATGCTGTGCCATATAAAAATATATATTTTTTTATTACCCTGGGTTCCCCCAGGCATTTTTAGGGGCTCCATGGTGTTTGTGCCAGTCAGAGGAAACAGCATATTCAGTTTCCTCAATGGTTAATAAAACCGACTTTGGCACATGCACTCAGAGTAGGATCAATAGATTAGCAGAGAGCTTGTCTTGTCACAGCACAGCTCTGCACATTCCTTCCTTTTTCTGCCTATGTGGAGGGGGGGGGGGGTGTCTTTTCTCCAATCAGCTGTCACACAGTGTATGCCAAAACTACACTTCTACTGCTGAATGAGGAAGTAAAAATTGTAACACAATGTTAGAATTCTAAAGACTATAGAAAGCTGAAGATAGCAGATATACATGTAAAACGTATGTAGGGGGATTTGTTTAATACCTGTGTATCATCTGAGGCTGTTCACTTCACTGGGTGTAGGAGAGGGTTTACATCCATTTTAATGCGCTATCATTTGAAGCTGGTTCTCAGAATATATACTGTTGTCAACATGAAACTTACAACATGCCATAAAAGCATACAAGAT
The DNA here is from genome assembly GCF_042186555.1 of Aquarana catesbeiana. Taxonomy (NCBI): domain Eukaryota; kingdom Metazoa; phylum Chordata; class Amphibia; order Anura; family Ranidae; genus Aquarana; species Aquarana catesbeiana. Next base: position 490,668,595 of record NC_133324.1, on the reverse strand, counting down.
GGATTTCTGCCTTACATGTTTTTTGTTCCTTAGCTCTCATCTGTTGTTTTCATACCTTTCAGGTGAGAAAGGATGGACTGGTCCCATGCCATCTTGACCATTATTACTTCCAAAGTGGTGAATGACTTCCATGGATGTAATTTGAACTGTTTACCAGACCTTCCCAAATTTGCATCTTATCTTCATTAGTATTTAGGAAGTACCCCATCCATTGGCAATGTGCCCCAGAAGTAGTCCAATGTTGAGGTTTCTCATTTCAAGCCAGGTGTCCTATGTTTGCATTTTTCACACAGCCTATATCAGCTCTGTGATCCGAGTTATCTTATTGCTCTCTGTAAACCTGACACAGACAAGCGTTGATTTTCTTTATTTTAAGGCTTCTACTTAACACTGTATATATACAGTATATGCACATACTCATGCACATACAGTATAAGTATAATACTGTGTGTTTGTGTGTGTGTATATATATATATATATATATATATATATATACGTATATATCAGCAATAACTTTATGACCACTGACAGGTTAAGTGAATAACACTGATTATCTTGTGGCAATGGTAACTGAAAGTCGATGGGATATACCTTCAGAGGTCTAGTTGGGGCCCATGCCTCGACAGGTCAGGGCTGTTTGGTGGCAAAAGGAGGACCTACTCAATATTGGGTGGGTGGTCATAAAGTTATGACTGATCAGTATACAGTGGTGAAAATAATTATTTGATCCCCTGCAGATTTTGTAAGTTTGCCCACTTACAAAGAAATTAAGGGTCTATAATTTTTATAATAGGTGTATTTTAAATGATAGAGACAGAATATCAAGAAAAAATCCAGAAAAAACACGATACAAATGTTATAAATTGAGTTGCAGTTCAGTGAGTAAAATAAGTATTTGATTCCCTACCAATCAACAATAATTCTGGCTCCCACAGACAGGCTACAGTATGTGCTCATTAGTTCTGTCAATTTAAGAAGGTGCTCCTAATGACAACTAGTTATGTGTATAAAAGACACCTGTCCACCGACTTTCTTTCTTTCATTCAAACCTCACCATCATGGGCAAGACCAAAAAACTGTGAAGACATCGAGGACAAGATTATCGACCTGAACAAGGCTGGAATGGGCTACAAGACCATCATCATTCTTGGGGAGAAGGAGACAACTGTTGCAGTGATTATTTGCAAATGGAAGATACAAATACAAAATAAACATCGGTCTGGAGCTCTATGCAAGATTTCGCCTCATGGGGCTCATCCCAGAACTAAACGGGTGGTGCTTGTGAATGATCTCAAGGCAATTGGGACCACAGGCACCAAACAAACCATTGGTAACTCAATACACCGCCATGGCTTTAAAATCCTGCACTGTTCACAAGGCCCCCCTCCAAAAGAAGGCACATGTGCAGGCCCGTCTAAAGTTTGCCAATGAACATCTAAATGATTCAGAGAAGAATTGGGAGCAAGTGCTGTGGTCAGATGAAACCAAAATTGAGCTCTTTGGCATTGACTCGTCGTGTTTGGAGGAAAAAAATGGTGACTATGACCCTAGGAACACCATCACTACAGTCAAGCACAGAGGTGGAAACATTATGCTTTGGAACTGTTTCTCTGCTGAAGGTACAGGCCGACTTTGCCGCATTGAGGGGCCAATAGATGGGGCCATGTATTGTAAAATCTTGGATGGGAACCTTCTTCCCTCAGCTAGAACACTGAAGATGGGTTGTGGATTTGGTCTTCCAGCATGACAATGACCCAAAATATACAGCCAAGGCAACAGAGGAGTGGCTCAAGAAGAAGCACATTAAGGTCATGGAGTGCCAGTCTCCAGAACTTAATCCTATAGAAAAGGATTAAGCTGAAGCTTTGAGTTGCCAAGCGAAAGCTAGGAAACCTTAAGGATTTAGAGAAGATCTGTAAAGAAGAGTGTACCAAAATCCCTCTGGACATGTGTGCAAACCCGGTAACCAACTACAACAAACGTCTTACCTCTGTGCTTGTCTACAAGGGTTTCTGCACCAAGTACTAAGTCATGTTTTGCTTGGGGATCAAATAATTATTTTACTCACTGAACCGCAACTCAATTTTTACCATTTGTATTATGTGTTTTTTCCTGGATTTTTGGTTGATATTCTGTCTTTATCATTTAACCACTTCAGCCCAAAGCCTATTTTTCAAACCTGTTTACAAGTTAAAATCCATTTTGTTACTAGAAAATTACTTAGAACCTCCAAACATGTTTTTCTAACACCCTAGAGGATAAAATGGCGGTCGTTGCAATACTTTTTGTCACACCATATTTGCGCAGTGGTCTTACAAGCGCACTTTTTTTTGGAAAAAATACACTTTTTTGAATGAAAAAATAAGACAACAATAAAGTTAGCCCAATTTTTTTTATATTGTGAAAGATGATTTTACACAGAGTAAATTGATACCCAACATGTCACACTTCAAAATTGCGCCGCTTGTGGAATGACAAATGTTTACCCTTAAAAATCTCCATTTGCGACATTTAAAAAAATCTACAGGTTGCATGTTTTGAGTTACAGAAGAGATCGAGGGCTAGAATTATTGCTCACACTCTACCGGTCACAGCGATACCTCATATGTGTGGTTTGAACACCGTTTTCATATGCGGCCGCTACTCACGTATGCATTCGCTTCTGCACGCGAGCTCGGCGGGACGGGGCGCGTTTAAAAATTATTTATTTTTCTCATTTATTTTACCTTATTTTAATTTTTACACTGTTCGTTTAAAAAAAAAATTTGTCACTTTTATTCCTATTACAAGGAATGTAAACATCTCTTGTAATAGAAAAAAAGCATGACAGGACCTTTTAAATATGAGATCTGGGGTCAAAAAGACATCAGATCTCATACTTACACTAAGATGCAATAAAAAAAAAAATGTTGCTTGAAAAAAAAAAGTCTCTTTAAGAGCTATGGGCGGAAGTCACGTTTTGACGTCGCTTGCGCCCTGCAATGGTATGGAGACGGGTGGGGGCCATCTTCCCCTCACTCAGCTCCATACCACACATGGGAACGTATGCAATCGCCTCTGCAGCTGCCGGCGGCCCCGGTAAGCGGCAGGGGGCACCGGAGCGCGGTAGGAGGGGGGCCCTCTCCCGCCGCCGTTAAAAGGGATCTCGCGGCGAATCTGCCGCAGAGACCACTTTTATTTAAAAGTGGACTGCCCGCTGAAGAAGAGGATACCGGGGTTATGGCTAGCTGCTGCCAACAATGATATCCCTCTTCAAACAGCCGACGTATAACCATGGCAAGTGGTCTGTAAGTGGTTAAGATACACCTATGATAACAATTATATACCCTTCATTTCTTTGTAGGTGGGAAAACTTTCAAAAGCTGCAGGGGATCAAATAATGATTTTCTCCACTGTGTGTGTGCATGTGTGTATATCTATCTATATATATCTATATAGATATATATAGGTACAGTGGGGCAAAAAAGTATTTAGTCAGCCACCAATTGTGCAAATTCTCCCACTTAAAAAGATGAGAGAGGCCTGTAATTGTCATCAAAGGTATACCTCAACTATGAGAGACAAAATGTGGAAACAAATCCAGACAATCACATTGTCTGATTTTTGAAAGAATGTATTTGCAAATTATGGTGGAAAATAAGTATTTGGTCAATATCAAAAGTTCATCTCAATACTTTGTTATATATCCTTTGTTGGCAATGACAGAGGTCAAACATTTTCTGTAAGTCTTCACAAGGTTGTCACACACTGTTGCTGGTATGTTGGCCCATTCCTCCATGCAGATCTCCTCTAGAGCAGTGATGTTTTGGGGCTGTCCCTGGGCAACACAGACTTTCAACTTTCTCCAAAGGTTTTCTATGGGGTTGAGATCTGGAGACTGGCTAGGCCACTCCAGGACCTTGAAATGCTTCTTACGAAGCCACTCCTTCATTGCCCGGGCGGTGTGGTTGGGATCATTGTCATGCTGAAAGACTCAGCCACGTTTCATCTTCAATGTCCTTGCTGATGGGAGGAGGTTTGCACTCAAAATCTCACGATACATGGCCCCATTCATTCTTTCATGTACACGGATCAGTTGTCCTGTTCCCTTTGCAGAGAAACAGCCCCAAAGCATGATGTTGCCACCCCCATGCATCACAGTAGGTATAGTGTTCTTTGGTTGCAACTCAGCATTCTCTCTCCTCCAAACACAATGAGTTGTGTTTCTACCAAACAGTTCTACTTTGGTTTCATCTGACCATATGACATTCTCCCGATCCTCTTCTGGATCATCCAAATGCTCTCTAGCAAACCTCAGATGGGCCTGGACATGTACTGGCTTAAGCAGGGGGACACGTCTGGCACTGCAGGATATAAGTCCCTGGCGGCATAGTGTGTTACTGATGGTAGCCTTTGTTACGTTGGTCCCAGCTCTCTGCAGGTCATTACCTAGGTCCCCCCGTGTGGTTCTGGGATTTTTGCTCACCGTTCTTGTGGTCATTTTGACCCCACGGGGTGAGATTTTCCATGGAGCCCCAGATCGAGGGAGATTATCAGTGGTCTTGTATGTCTTCTACTTTCTAATTATTACTCCCACAGTTGATTTCTTCACACCAAGCTGTTTTTTTTATTGCAGATTCAGTCTTCCCAGTCTGGTGCAGGTCTACAATTTTGTTTTTGGTTTCCTTCACCATAGTGGAGTTTGGAGTGTGACTGTTTGAGGCTGTGGACAGGTGTCTTTTATACTGATAACAAGTTCAAACAGGTGCCATTAATACAGGTAATGAGTGGAGGACAGAGGAGCCTCTTAAAGAAGAAGATAAAGGTCTGTGAGAGTCAGAAATCTTGCTTGTTTGTAGGTGACCAAATACTTATTTTCCAACATAATTTGCAAATATATTCTTTCAAAAATCAGACAATGTGATTGTTTGGATTTGTTTCCACATTTTGTCTCTCATAGTCGAGGTATACCTATGATGAGAATTACAGGCCTCTCATCTTTTTAAGTGGGAGAACTTGCACAGTTGGTGGCTGACTAAATACTTTTTTTGCCCCACTGTATATATCTATATAGATATATATACATATACTGTACATATTCATATATTTTTTATAGACATATAAATATAGACTGATATATTGTATGTCAAAATGACCTTCAAAACTCTTTTTACATTTAATGTTTAGAATGTACAAAAAAGTTAAAAACAGTATTGAGATACAAAAATCGGGATGCTGCATGACCCATATTTTTATTTATGACAACATTTTATATAGTGCCAACAATTTACGTAGCACTTTACATATCTTACATTCACAATAAATGTGGTATCTATGTTCTTCAATATAATCCGCCGCGGCTCCGGTGCAAAGTGCTCGGGAGTCCTGTGTGTCTTCTGGTCTGTTTCAGGTCCGACTCCAGCCCAAAATTTGGACTGAAATCGTACCTGAAATGGTGATTGGAGACACACCGGACTCTTGCTGTGAGCCGCTGTTCAGTGTTCTAATGTGAACCCAGCCTAAAAAAATGTGCTTTTAAAAAATGGCAGTGTTGTGTGTGACAGCAATAGGGTATGGAATTAATTATATTTTTCATCTAAACATTGGTGTCTCAAGGAGAGTTTAATGCTCCTCTGACTTTTTAAACACAGAGAATGAGAGTGCCTTATAGTACAAGGCACTCTTATTGTCTTGCCCCGTACACACGGTCAGATTTTCCGATGGAAAATGTGTGATAGGACCTTGTTGTCGGAAATTCCGACCGTGTGTAGGCTCCATCACACATTTTCCATCGGAATTTCCGACACACAAAGTTTAAGAGCATGCTATAAAATTTTACGACAACAAAACTTGTTGTCGGAATTTCCGATCGTATGTACACAAATCCGATGCACAAAGTGCCACGCATGCTCAGAATAAATAAAGAGATGAAAGCTATTGGCTACTGCCCTGCTTATAGTCCCGACGTACGTGTTTTACGTCACTGCGTTCAGAATGATCGGATTTTCCGACAACTTTGTGTGACCATGTGTATGCAAGACAAGTTTGAGCCAACATCCGTCGGAAAAAATCCTAGGATTTTGTTGTCGGAATGTCCGATCAATGTCCGACCGTGTGTATAGGGCATCTGTGTTTAAAAAGTCAGAGGAGCATTAAACTCTCCTTGAGACACCTATGTTTAGACTCCTCTGTGAAGAATAGCTAATGTCATGTCTTTTTTAGTCTTTCTCTATCTTCTAGAGAGAAGGAAGGACACTTTTAATATTTGTTTCTGGCAGCTAAAGGCTTAGAGAGCCTGACTGTAACACCAGCTTTTGGGACCAACACATTTCAGTGAGCTTGAGTAATTTCAGAGTAAACTAAAACAGTCTATTTTTGTTAATAAAAGTTTTTTGTGACATTCATATTTTTTGCGCAATTTATGAAAAGGAGGGTTCTTTTCAATGCAGTATTCTGTGTATAGGGGAGTAACAATGAAACTGACCCATGTAATCTATCTTCTCAAGCAAATCAAACTTAAATTATAAGGAACATTTTTTCTTTTATTACACTGTGTAACTCCGTAGTCATAACTTCACATTGATTACAAAATGAACAGCTTCTATTCTTTTGGTAAATCAAACCCTTAACAAGCAGCATGCATTTGTGAAAAATCACTGCTGATTGTTATGTTAGATGGGGAGAGAACAGAATAGCCACTACCATCCAACTTATAGTGCAGAGAAATTATTTTGCCTTATGGGTGTTTCTTATTCAGGCATAAAGGAGTCTACTGACAATTGTGCTTTAGGCTAACTTGTGCCTTAAGCTTTAAGTTTGGAGTTCTTTGAGCCAAGGGAATGCAGCCCATTCACAATAGAACAAATTAATTCTAAAAGTGTAATGCCCTGTACACACGGACGGATTTTCTGATGGAAAATGTGTGATAGGACCTTGTTGTCGGAAATTCCGACCGTGTGTAGGCTCCATCACACATTTTCCATCGGATTTTCCGACACACAAAGTTTGAGAGCAGGCTATAAAATTTTCCGACAACAAAATCCGTTGTCGGAATTTCTGATCGTGTGTACACAAATCCGACGCACAAAGTGCCACGCATGCTCAGAATAAATAAAGAGATGAAAGCTATTGGCTACTGCCCCGTTTATAGTCCCGACGTACATGTTTTACGTCACCGCGTTCAGAATGATCGGATTTTCCGACAACTTTGTGAGACCGTGTGTATGCAAGACAAGTTTGAGCCAACATCTGTCAGAAAAAATCCTAGGATTTTGTTGTCGGAATGTCCGATCAATGTCCGACCGTGTGTACGGGGCATTAGTCTGCGCTGTGGGAACCCTTCTTACCATTTATGTACTGGATTCTCTTTAGTAAAATAAATTAGAAAAAGAAAATGTCTATCAATGAAGGAACAGTACATGATTGAAGGGGAATGGGAATATTATTTGTGTCTTTGTTTTGAGTCATAGTAATATACAAAGTCCCCACTGCTAAACAAAAATAATAATAATGAAAATGAGATGTGAAATTCACACCCAAACTAAAGTCCATGTGCCATCATACAAAAGTTGTTTTAAAACATAAACATAGCAGTCTTTAAATAAACGGTGAAAACAAAATTGTGTAACGAGAAGTGGGATTCCACGTGTCATCAATGTTGAGGTGAGGACACAGACAAGAGAACCACCACCAGTTAGTTAGAAGGCTTACCGGAGTGAGAGGACTCAAATGGGCATATGCTCAGTGAGTCAACAAAGTTTATGGTGCAACCACCAAAATATGGGACCTCCATGTCTGGGTTCCAGATCAAGTTGTAAGGCAATCCAATTGGTCAAGAGATGTCACCAAGAAGCCGTCTTCAGAAGCAGCCAACTTGTCAGACCAAAGCCTCTCAAGTGTTCAAAATAGCATGACCAAAAAAGAAAATACTCCACATAGTGTGAATCCGTATAAACGTAAAATTTATTAAAAGAAAATTGGAAACACTCACATTTAGAAAGTGGATCAAGCGCTTAAAATTGAAGTTTGTGGATAACGCGATGACATCAGCAGGGCTCTTCCCGATGCGTTTCATCTAAAGAGACATCACCCCCAGATCTGGAACCCAGACATGGAGGTCCCATATTTTGGTGGTTGCACCATAAGCCTTGTTGACTCACTGAGCATATGCCCATTTAAGTCCTCTCACTCCGGTAAGCCTCCTCACTAACCGGTGGTGGTTCTATTGTCTGTGTCCTCACCTCAACATTGATGTCACTTGGAATCCCACTTCTAGTTACACAATTTGTTTTCACCGTTTATTTAAAGACTGCTATGTTTATGTTTTAAAACAACTTTTGCAAGATGGCACATGGACTTTAGTTTGGGTGTGAATTTCACATCTCATTTTCATTATTATTAGTTTTTGTGGTCATTGCAGTGTACATTAGTTTGTATACATATGTATTTCAATGTTTTGAGCGCTGCACATAATTTCACTTTTTACTTATTCCTTGATTTACACTTGTCTTATGCCCCGTACACACGATCAGACATTCTGACAACAAAATCCATGGATTTTTTTCCGACAGATGTTGGCTTAAACTTGTCTTGCATACACACGGTCACACAAATCTTGACGGAAATTCCAAACGTCAAGAATGCGGTGACGTACAACACGTACGATGAGCTGAGAAAAATGAAGTTCCATAGACAGTGCGGCTCTTCTGCTTGATTCCGAGCATGCGTGGAACTTTGTCCGTCGGAATTGTGTACACACGATCGGAATTTACGACAACGGATTTTGTTGTTGGAATATTTGAGATCCAGATTTCAAATTTTGTGTGATGGAAATTCCGATGGAAAATGTCCAATGGAGCCTACACTTGGTTGGAATTTCCGACAACAAGCTCCCATCGAACATTTTCCGTCACAACATCCAACTGTGTGTACGGGGCATTAGTGTTGTGCTGGCTGCTACTAGATATATGTCAGCGCGGTATACACCATTTTTTCTAAAAAAAAATAATGTATTCTTGCAAATGACAAAGAAATACATTTTTAAAAAAAGTAATTCACATGCAATTGTACGCTCTGAGAATTTATTCGCTGTTTACTAGTCTCAGTACAACGCTTCTTATAATGGTGTTGGTCATTCACTGTGTTGGAATTATAATGAACTTTTGTCCTGTTCAAAGCACTGCTCCTAATAGCTGTTTTTTTTTTTTTTTAATATGATAATGTACACAGGAAATATGTTAATGCTTAGTTTTCTGCAACTAGCCTTGAATTAATGCTAAATGAAAGCTTTCACATTAGCCACTCGAACTTACACATCACTAACCATTTTACCTTTAAAGCAATTTAGAACTTTCTAAAGCCTATAGAAAGGGCCATGATAATAATTACTCAGGGAAAGAGTACACAGAATTTACTCAGCATAATTCATACTGAATTATTAAGCGTACTTTATACAGTAAATGCTTTCAAAACATGAGCTGCATAAAAGAAAATATTGGAAAGGTTACAAGACAGTTACAAGAATTGAAGTATGAGAAACAAAGCATGAACACAATACTTGAGGAGTCCTGAAAAATTGTAAGATATGGCATAGTTAGTCTGGTTGAAAAAAGACACAAGTCCATCTAGTTCAACCAATAAAAGGGGGAAAAAAATCCTAAAAAAAATAAATAAATCATACAATCCTTTATATACACAATCCTATACCCACAGTTGATCCACAGGAAGGCAAAAACTCCAGCAAAGCATGATCCAATTAGCTCCAGCAGGAGAATAATTCCTTCCTGATTCCCCAAGAGGCAATTGGATATTCCATGGATCAACTTTACCTATAAATGTTAGTATCCAGTTATATTATGTACAATCAGGAAAAAATCCAGGTCTTTTTTAAAGTAATCTACTGAGCTGGCCAGAACCAGCTCTCGAGGGAGTCAATTCCACAAGTTCACAGCTCAAGACGATGATATACAAGCACCAAATGTTAAAGCTCAGACTTGGCCTGAAAAGAAGCATCTGTAATCCCCTGCAGCCTGGGAATTTAAAAAAAGCAGCTTAAGTTGTTATAGTCACCTCACCCTAGTGCTGCTGCCCTTTAGACTCAACAAACTAGAGATAAGGTGCTTCAGCTCTTCTATCATGGCCCCCCATCTTGGACTCACAGGAGAATACTGCAGAGAGTGGTGCAACATCATTACACACTACCACCCTTTGGAACATTTAGATTCCACCTACTACTAAAGGAAAAAGTGGGTGAGGAGGACCCAGCTGCAGACACCATTAAAAAAGGTAATTATACAGATTTTATTTTTAGTGGAAGGGATGCTCAACTGGGAAAGGGGGGGGGGATGAGGTACAGGACTCAAGCCCAAACCCAATTAAAGTAGAACACATAGCATTTTGCAGTTTTGGTTAGAAAGTTATGAGACAGTTACATTACAGATAGCCACATTAGTTCTCACCCTGATCTGCTAAGAAACTACTGTAAAATGTTCATGAACATCTGTGGGAGTGCAAATGCTAGTGTGGTTTTGTGCTCTATGACTAGGCTGTTACTAACAGTCTTGGCCAAAGTGTCTTGTCACTAAAACCTTTTTTGTATGTTTTTGGGTTTGACACCTTCCACTATAGCCCCCTCTGTTTTGCTGATTAGTTAGTATGGTGCAGGAGGTGAAGTCAGTACAGGAATCACAGTTCAGTGCCACTTACAACTTTACTCTGCTACTGGCTTAAGCTGTTCCTGTCTATGTAGAATAAGGAGGCTTTGAAGAGAAATGTCATTTCACCATGCAAGAATTACCCTGAAAAATCATTCTCTGTAATATCAAAAATACTAAACTGAAATAAACTACTGCCTACGCATTTTGTTGAAATGGAAAAAGTAAAAATGAGGCGCTGGGTTAAAACCACAATAGTTCCAACAGACTGTGATAAGGCACAATGGCTCTGGTAAGGCTGCCCTGAACAAAAGTGGTGTGTCCCAAAAATAGGCAGCCCAGATTTGAAGATTTTTGTGAATAAAGTCACATAAAGAAAGGTCTAAGTGTCCAAACATATTTATTATTGATATTTGCTCACAAGAAGATAACAAATAACAGCCAACACATTTTGGGGGCTTAAAGATCTTCCCCTAAAAGCAGAACTAAACCCATCAATTTAACAGTTTCCTAAAACAGTTATATGCAAGGCATACTGTGATTGGTAACTGTCATGATTGCTTGTGCTCTCAACTAAACTGCCAAACCAACAAATGGCTAGTCTCAACGTAATATGCATATGCAGCATCATGGCAACTACATTTCAAACAAAGGGAAATATGGCAGCTTCCTTAACTGTAAAAGTTAGGAAAGATTAGTTTCACTTTAAATTCAATGGAGATATTAGAGAAGTTTACCTAACATAGTCTATGCAAGCAAATAAACTAAAGGTGTGGTCACTTTCGATACCCAGTGGGATACACTGGGTTTCGATACCCAGTGTAGTAGAATAGCAGAACCCAAAATGTCGCCTCCAAATGTTACATTATTTCAAATGAAAAGTCCATAAAAAAAGCACCCACTGATGCATTTTAACCTTTTAGGGTAGGAGTCATAGTATGGTTATACACACTGAACAGATTCCTAAAAACCTACCGACCCCCCACATGAAAACATGTGATTGGTTCTCATTAAAAGAGACTTGATACAAGACACCATAGAAAAAAATCAATACAATAAATATAAAAAGTTTGAAACGTTCCCCACAGCAAGATGTGTGTCTTCACTTAATAAACCAAATTTAAATAAAGGCATACATAACATAATAAACTCTCAATTATTTCAGGAAGAGGCTCGTATCCTACTTAAGAGTTAAAGGATACGTTTACTTTTTGTAACGTTACATGTTACACCAGTATTTATTTATTTTTTTAATACAAATGATTTTTATTGTATGAAGTAAAGAGTAATAACAGTAAGCATCAAGTACAGAAAGTAGTACAATGTATGTAACAAATTTTGCGATCATTAGTAGCAAAGTACTTATATCAGAGAATGATGGTCAGAAGTCCAAAAGGGGACAGCTTATCAGCTTCATTCCGTGTTGTCACATAGGTTGTTTATCTAAGAGAGTCACAGCTATGAGAGGAGCCCAAAATCTTATTAAAATCTTATTAAAAGTATAGCGGGCGTCCCAAGTTCTCATTGACACTTCTACTGTAGAAAGGAAAGATGAAAAAACAAACAGACCAAACAAACCAGTAAACAAAAAAAAGAAGAAACAACAGAGAACCTAAGGGTAATGTATGCTTACAATGCAGTAATATCTGGGATGTTTTCCATGGGAGAATATACAGTCAGGTCCATAAATATTGGGACATCTACACAACTCTAATCTTTTTGGCTCTATACATCACCACAATGGATTTAAAATGAAATGAACAAGATGTGCTTTAACTGCAGACTTTCAGCTTTAATTTGAGGGTATTTACATCCAAATCAGATGAACGGTGTAGGAATTACAACAGTTTGTATATGTGCCTCCCACTTTTTAAGGGACCAAAAGTAATCGGACAGATGCAACAATACTTGGTTGCAAATCCTTTGCAGTCAATTACAGCCTGAAGTCTGGCATGCTTAGACATCACCAGACACTGGGTTTTCATCCCTGGTGATGCTCTGCCAGGCCTCTACTGCAACTGTCTTCAGTTCCTGCTTGTTCTTGGGGCATTTTCCCTTCAGTTTTGTCTTCAGCAAGTGAAATGCATGCTCAATTGGATTTGGGTCAGGTGATTGACTTGACCATTGCATAACATTCCACTTCTTTCCCTTAAAAAACACTTTGGTTGCTTTTGCAGTATGCTTCGAGTCATTGTCCATCTGCACTGTAAAGTGCCGTCCAATGAGTTCTGAAGCATTTTGCTGAATATGAGCAGATAATATTGCCCGAAACACTTCAGAATTCATCCTGCTGCTTTTGCCAGCAGTCACATCATCAATAAATACAAGAGAACCAGTTCCATTGGCAGCCATACATGCCCACGCCATGACACTACCACCACCATGCTTCACTGATGAGGTGGTATGCTTTGGATCATGAGCAGTTCCTTTCCTTCTCCATACTCTTCTCTTCCCATAACTCTGGTTGATCTTGGTCTCATCAGTCCATAGGATGATGTTCCAGAACCGTGAAGCCTTTTTTAGATGTTGTTTGGCAAACTCTAATCTGGCCTACCTGTTTTGAGGTTTACCAATGGTTTACATCTTGTGATGAACCCTCTGTATTCACTCTGGTGAAGTCTTCTCTTGATTGTTGACTTTGACACACATACACCTACCTCCTGGAGTGTGTTCTTGATCTGGTCAACTGTTGTGAAGGGTGTTTTCTTCACCAGGCAAAGAATTCTTCGGTCATCCACCACAGTTGTTTTCCATGGTCTTCCGGGTCGTTTGGTGTTGCTGAGTTCACCAGTGCGTTCTTTCATTTTAAGGATGTTCCAAACAGTTGATTTGGCCACACCTAATGTTTTTGCCATCTCTCTGATGGGTTTGTTTTGTTTTTTCAGCCTAATGATGGCTTGCTTCACTGATAATGACAGCTCTTTGGATCTAATATTGAGAGTTGACAGCAACAGATTCCAAATGCAAATAGCACACTTGAAATGAACTCTGGAGCTTTTATCTGCTCCTTGTAAATGGGATAATGAGGAAATAACACACACCTGGCCATGGAACAGCTGAGCAGCCAATTGTCCCATTACTTTTGGTCCTTTAAAAAGTGGGAGGCACATATACAAACTGTTGTAATTCCTACACCGTTCACCTGATTTGGATGTAAATACCCTCAAATTAAAGCTGAAAGTCTGCAGTTAAAGCAAATCTTGTTTGTTTAATTTCAAATCCATTGTGAAGGTGTATAGAGCCAAAAAGATTAGAATTGTGTAGATGTCCCAATATTTATGGATCTGACTGTATATACACCTTGGGTTTCAAGTAGACCAGGACTTCCACTTCGTATCACATATGGGCATGGTGTCCATGATAGTATGATATACTTTCTCCATGAGTTGTATAGCCGCCATACGCTTAAGAACCTGGTCCCAGGGGAGGCCATGAGCATGCCAGAACAAGGCGATAGTCCAGTGGACTGCACTAAATAGAGTGTAGGCCACTTTTTGGTCAGGGGGGAGACCCCAGGTATTTCTGCGAAAAACAGGCACATCTGATGTGTCAGTGTCAACAAAACACCTGTGGTCTTGGCCACTTTGGAAGCTACATTCTGCCAGATCTGCTTAAGTGCCCTACAAGTCCAGAAGATGTGTAGGTGTGTCCCCTTCTCAAGACAACCTCTAAAGCAGTTTTCGGAGACAGTGGGAAAAAATGTATGTAATATTGAGGGGGTGTAGTACCATCTCGTGTGTAGTTTAACCACTGTTTCCTTTACCGCTATGGATTTAGTGCATTTGTGCATGTTAGAGATCCTATCTATCCAGTCTTCCGGAGAAGACACTTGTCCGTTCTCTGCCTCCCAGCTGAGCATAGCTGCAGATTTCTCAGGTAGGCCCAGACTGTTCATATAGTTGTACATAGTGAAGATAGTCCCTTTATCCCTAGAGGAGGCTCCACAAAAGTCCTCGAATGTGGTGTCTGCATTAGCTCCACTCAGGGAGTATTGAGAGCTGAAAAAATGTCTGATCTGCAGATATTTGTAAAATTCTGTTCTAGGGAGGGAGTGGGTGGTTTATAGGGTAGTAAAAGAACAGATTACACCATCCTTCGACAATGAGTCCAGGGTAATAAGATCTTTCAAGATCCAAAGGGCAAAAGCACTTGGGGAGGGGAATGCCGAGTGGAAGGTGGGGTCCCCGACAAAAGTTGCCAGCCTAGGGCCAGATGGGAGTAGTGAGAATTTTCTTTTATATAATGACCATAAGTGTAGGGATTGTCCCACCACTAGGTTTAGGGGGGATATGTCCTTGGGGCAAACAGAGTTTGCCCATAGTAACCCGGGTAGGAAATATGGACCAATGGAAGTCCACTGAAAAGCGGAGCCAAGGGATACAATTCGGGAGCGTGTGCCATTGTGCCAGTTGGACTAGTCTGGCAGAAAGATAATATAACCAAAGATTTGGTAATCCCAGCCCGCCCAAGGACCACGGTCTATATACAATTTTCCTACCCAGGCAGGGTTTTTTGCTTTGTCAAACAAATTTATTGACGTCCCTCTGAATCAGATCAATCTTCTAGCGTGACACATAAATAAGGTGGGCCCTGAAATAAAACAATAGTTTTGGGAGTACTGACATCTTCACAGCCTGGATCCTAACTAAAAATATAATATGGTATGGGGCTCATGTGTGTAGTAGCTGCCTAATACGTGCAAACGCTTGGGAGTAGTTGGTGAGGTATAGTCTGCGGAGTGTAGGGGCCAATTTAATGCCCAGATAAGGCAGCGTCTGTCTGCGGCCTGCGGCAGTCGGCAAATCTTCCCTGGCGATCGGAGGTGAGGGGGAGGCCATCCATTCGTGGCCCCCCCCTCGCGATCGCTCCCAGCCAATGGGATCATTTCCCTGCCTCTGTTTTGTACACAGAGGCAGAGGAAATTATGTCATCTCTCCTCGGCTCGGAATTTTCCATTCCGGCGCCAAGGAGAGAAGACTGTAATGTGAGTGCACAACACACACACATACAGTAGAACATGCCAGGCATACATTACACCCCCGATCCCCCCCGATCACCCCCCCCCCGTCACACTGACACCAAGCAGTTTTTTTTTTCTGATTACTGCATAGTGTCAGTTTGTGAGGTAGGGCAGTTAATTGTAGCCCCCTTTAGGTCTAGGATACCCCCCTAACCCCCCCAATAAAGTTTTAACCCCTTGATCACCCCCTGTCACCAGTGTCGCTAAGCGATCATTTTTCTGATCGCTGTATTAGCATCACTGGTGACGCTAGTTAGGGAGGTAAATATTTAGGTTCGCCGTCAGCATTTTTTAGCGACAGGGACCCCCATATACTATCTAATAAATGTTTTAACCCCTTGATTGCCACCTAGTTAACCCTTTCACCACTGATCACCGTATAACTGTTATGGGTGACGCTGGTTAGTTCGTTTATTTTTTATAGTGTCAGGGCACCCGCCGTTTATTACCGAATAAAGGTTTAGCCCCCTGATCGCCCGGCGGTGATATGCATTGCCCCAGGCAGCGTCAGGTTACCACCAGTACCGCTAACACCCACGCACGCAGCATATGCCTCCCTTAGTGGTATAGTATCTAAACGGATCAATATCTGATCCGATCAGATCTATACTAGCATCCCCAGCAGTTTAGGGTTCCCAAAAACGCAGTGTTAGCGGGATCAGCCCAGATACCTGCTAGCACCTGCGTTTTGCCCCTCCGCCCAGCCCAGCCCACCCAAGTTTCTGTATCGATCGATCACTGTCACTTACAAAACACTAAACGCATAACTGCAGCGTTCACAGAGTCAGGCCTGATCCCTGCGATTGCTAACAGTTTTTTTGGTAGCGTTTTGGTGAACTGGCAAGCACCAGCCCCAGGCAGCATCAGGTTAGTGCCAGTACCGCTAACACCCACGCATGCACCGTACACCTCCCTTAGTGGTATAGTATCTGATCGGATCAATATCTGATCCGATCAGATCTTTACTAGCGTCCCCAGCAGTTTAGGGTTCCCAAAAACGCAGTGTTAGTGGGATCAGCCCAGATACCTGCTAGCACCTGCGTTTTGCCCCTCCGCCCGGCCCAGCCCAGCCCACCCAAGTGCAGTATCGATTGATCACTGTCACTTACAAAACACTAAACACATAACTGCAGCGTTCGCAGAGTCAGGCCAGATCCCTGCGATCGCTAACAGTTTTTTTGGTAGCGTTTTGGTGAACTGGCAAGCACCAGCCCCAGGCAGCATCAGGTTAGTGCCAGTACCGCTAACACCCACGCATGCACCGTACACCTCCCTTAGTGGTATAGTATCTGATCGGATCAATATCTGATCCGATCAGATCTTTACTAGCGTCCCCAGCAGTTTAGGGTTCCCAAAAACGCAGTGTTAGTGGGATCAGCCCAGATACCTGCTAGCACCTGCGTTTTGCCCCTCCGCCCGGCCCAGCCCAGCCCACCCAAGTGCAGTATCGATTGATCACTGTCACTTACAAAACACTAAACACATAACTGCAGCGTTCGCAGAGTCAGGCCAGATCCCTGCGATCGCTAACAGTTTTTTTGGTAGCGTTTTGGTGAACTGGCAAGCACCAGCGGCCTAGTACACCCTGGTCGTAGTCAAACCAGCACTGCAGTAACACTTGGTGACGTGGCAAGTCCCATAAGTGCAGTTCAAGCTGGTGAGGTGGCAAGCACAAGTAGTGTCCCGCTGCCACCAAGAAGACAAACACAGGCCCGTCATGCCCTTTCTGCTGCATTCACCAATCCTAATAATTGGGAACCCACCACTTCTGCAGCGCCCGTACTTCCCCCATTCACATCCCCAACCAAATGCAGTCGGCTGCATGAGAGGCATTTTCTTTATGTCCTCCCGAGTACCCTTACCCAACGAACCCCTCCCAAAAAAGATGTTGTGTCTGCAGCAAGCGCGGATATAGGCGTGACACCCGCTATTATTGTCCCTCCTGTCCTGACAATCCTGGTCTTTGCATTGGTGAATGTTTTGAACGCTACCATGCACTAGTTGAGTATTAGCGTAGGGTACAGCATTGCAAAGACTAGGCACACTTTCACAGGGTCTCCCAAGATGCCATCGCATTTTGAGAGACCCGAACCTGGAACCGGTTACAGTTATAAAAGTTAGTTACAAAAAAAAGTGTAAAAAAAAAAAAAAATATATAAAAAAAAAAAAAATAGTTGTCGTTTTATTGTTCTCTATCTCTCTATTCTCTCTCTATTGTTCTGCTCTTTTTTACTGTATTCTATTCTGCAATGTTTTGTTGTTATTATGTTTTATCATGTTTGCTTTTCAGGTATGCAATTTTTTATACTTTACCGTTTACTGTGTTTTATTGTTAACCATTTTTTTGTCTTCAGGTACGCCATTCACAACTTTGAGTGGTTATACCAGAAAGATGCCTGCAGGTTTAGGTATCATCTCGGTATCATTCTTTTCAGCCAGCGGTCGGCTTTCATGTAAAAGCAATCCTAGCGGCTAATTAGCCTCTAGACTGTTTTTACAAGCAGTGGGAGGGAATGCCCCCCCCCCCCACCGTCTTCCGTGTTTTTCTCTGGCTCTCCTGTCTCAACAGGGAACCTGAGAATGCAGCCGGTGATTCAGCCAGCTGACCATAGAGCTGATCAGAGACCAGAGTGGCTCCAAACATCTCTATGGCCTAAGAAACCGGAAGCTACGAGCATTTCATGACTTAGATTTCGCCGGATGTAAACAGCGCCATTGGGAAATTGGGAAAGCATTTTATCACACTGATCTTGGTGTGGTCAGATGCTTTGAGGGCAGAGGAGAGATCTAAGGTCTAATAGACCCCAATTTTTTCAAAAAAGAGTACCTGTCACTACCTATTGCTATCATAGGGGATATTTACATTCCCTGAGATAACAATAAAAATGATTAAAAAAAAAAAAAAATGAAAGGAACAGTTTAAAAATAAGATAAAAATGCAAAAAAATAATAAAGAAAAAAAAAAAAGCACCCCTGTCCCTACTGCTCTCGCGCTAAGAGGAACGCAAGCGTTGGTTTGGCGTCAAATGTAAACAGCAATTGCACCATACATGTGAGGTATCACCGTGAAGGTCAGATTGAAGGCAGTAATTTTAGCAGTAGACCTCCTCTGTAAATCTAAAGTGATAACCTGTAAAGGCTTTTAAACGCTTTTAAAAATGTATTTATTTTGTTGCCACTGAACGTTTGTGCGCAATTTTAAAGCATGTCATGTTTGCTATCCATGTACTCGGCCTAAGATCATCTTTTTTATTACATCAAACATTTGGGCAATATAGTGTGTTTTAGTGCATTAAAATTAAAAAAAGTGTGTTTTTTCCCCAAAAAATGCGTTTGAAAAATCGCTGCGCAAGTACTGTGTGAAAAAAAAAAAATGAAACACCCACCATTTTAATCTGTAGGGTAATCTGTAGGGCATTTGCTTTAAAAAATATATAATGTTTGGGGGTTCAAAGTAATTTTCTTGCAAAAAAAATAATTTTTTCATGTAAACAAAAAGTGTCAGAAAGGGCTTTGTCTTCAAGTGGTTAGAAGAGTGGGTGATGTGTGACATAAGCTTCTAAATGTTGTGCATAAAATGCCAGGACAGTTCAAAACTCCCCCAAATGACCCCATTTTGGAAAGTAGACACCCCAAGCTATTTGCTGAGAGGCATGTCGAGTCCATGGAATATTTTATATTGTGACACAAGTTGCGGGAAAGAGACTAATTTTTTTTTTTTTTTTGCACAAAGTTGTCATTAAATGATATATTGCTCAAACATGCCATGGGAATATGTGAAATTACACCCCAAAATACATTCTGTTGCTTCTCCTGAGTATGGGGATACCACATGTGTGAGACTTTTTGGGAGCCTAGCCGCATACAGGACCCGGAAAACCAAGCACCGCTTTCAGGCTTTCTAAGGGCGTAAATTTTTGATTTCACTCTTCACTGCCTATCACAGTTTCGGAGGCAATGGAATGCCCAGGTGGCACAAACCCCCCCAAATGACCCTATTTTGGAAAGTAGACACCCCAAGCTATTTGCTGAGAGGTATAGTGAGTATTTTGCAAACCTCACTTTTTGTCACAAAGTTTTGAAAATTGAAAAAAGAAAAAAAAAAGAATTTTTTCTTGCTTTCTTCATTTTCAAAAACAAATGAGAGCTGCAAAATACTCACCATGCCTCTCAGCAAATAGCTTGGGGTGTCTACTTTCCAAAATGGGGTCATTTGGGGGGGTTTGTGCCACCTGGGCATTCCATGGCCTCCGAAACTGTGATAGGCAGTGAAGAGTGAAATAAAAAATTTACACCCTTAGAAATTCTGAAGGCGGTGATTGGTTTTCGGGGCCCCGTACGCGGCTAGGCTCCCAAAAAGTCCCACACATGTGGCATCCCCGTACTCAGGAGAAGCAGCTGAATGTATTTTGGGGTGTAATTCCACATATGCCCTTGGCCTGTGTGAGCAATATATCATTTAGTGACAACTTTTTGTAATTTTTTGTTGTTGTCATTATTCAATCACTTGGGACAAAAAAAATGAATATTCAATGGGCTCAACATGCCTCTCAGCAATTTCCTTGGGGTGTCTACTTTCCAAAATGGGGTCATTTGTGGGGGTTTTGTACTGCCCTGCCATTTTAACACCTCAAGAAATGACATAGGCAATCATAAACTAAAAGCTGTGTAAATTCCAGAAAATGTACCCTAGCTTGTAGATGCTATAACTTTTGCGCAAACCAATAAATATACACTTATTGACATTTTTTTTACCAAAGACATGTGGCCGAATACATTTTGGCCTAAATGTATGACTAAAATTGAGTTTATTGGATTTTTTTTATAACAAAAAGTAGAAAATATCATTTTTTTTCAAAATTTTCGGTCATTTTCCATTTATAGCGCAAAAAATAAAAACGACAGAGGTGATCAAATACCATCAAAAGAAAGCTCTATTTGTGGGAAGAAAAGGATGCAAATTTCGTTTGGGTACAGCATAGCAATGCCGCACAATTAGCAGTTAAAGTGACGCAGTGCCAAATTGTAAAAAGTGCTCTGGTCAGGAAGGGGGTAAATCCTTCCGGGGCTGAAGTGGTTAACTCCTGTAGATTTTCTTGTGTAAGGGCAGGGAGAGGTATATTATCTACCCACGTCTTGAGAGAGGGGTCCGGTGAGGAAGTAGGGGGAGAAAGGAGCTCTTTCTAAAATTTGGAGAATATCTGCAGTACTTCCGTGGGGTGGGAGACCAAATTCCCATTGGGGTTTCTAAGTTTGTATGTGTAGGGGGGTTGTATAGATTGATTGAGTTTTTTCACAAACATGGCAGAGGATGAGTTCCTGTGTAGCAGGAACTTAGCTCTTGACCATCTCAAGGATTTCTCAGTCTGCTTTGAAAGGATCTTATCCAATTCTAATCTGTTTACATTGATTTGCTGCAATAGGTCAGGAGAATGATTTTGGCTATGTAGGTGGTATAGTTTATTAAGATCAGTAGTGAGTCTGGCGATATCAGTAAGACTCCCCTTCTTCCTTGCAGTCGCTAGGTGGATCGGGTGTCCTCTAATTACCACTTTATGAGCAGCCCACAAAGCGGTGGGAGAGATATCGTCTGTGTCATTAATCGCAAAGTATTCTTCTATGTGTCACCATACATGTGGTAGATGCAGCACTGGGTCCGACAGGAGGGACTTGTTAAATCTCCAACCTGCGACAGAGGGCCGAAGACCTATGTGTGTAATGTCTAAGGAGACTACCTGGTGGTCCGACCAAGGGCAAGAATGTATGGTGACTGTGGTAGAGTTTGCGAGGAGTATAGGGGGACAGAACAAGTAATCCAGTCTGGAATAACTGTCATGGGGGTGTGAGTAGAAAGTGAACTCCCGGGGTCCCACATTATGGGCCCGCCATGCGTCAACCAGTTGGTGCGAGTGTAGCAGTGATTTCAAGGTTTTAGCGAAAGCATTGGTGATACTACCAATTCGACTCCTATTGAGAGCAGAATGTGCCACCAAGTTAAAATCACCCTCGAGCTGGAGGTGTGGGGAGGAATATTTATCCAAAATCTGGAAAAATGATTTAAAGAAGGTTGCTTGCGAGTCATTAGGGGCATATACATTGGCTATAGTAACCTTCCTCCCTTGTAGTGAACCCTGAACAATAATAAACCTGCTCACTGGATCTTTGTAGATATGTTCCACATCAAATGCTATATTATTTCTAATAAAGATCGCCGCTCCTCGGGACCTGGACCCAAAAGTGGTATAATGCCCCAAGCCATAGGATCTATCAAAGTAGGTTGGGTGATTAGCTTCAGAGAAATTAGTCTCCTGTAGGAGCAGGATGTCTGCTTTTTTTCGGGGGGGGATATTTTTCCCTGAAATATTTTTTATGTTGTCAATATTTGTTGTTTGTAGGTTTCGTGTACTTCGTTCCAGTGTACGAAACGCGTAGACGGAGGGTAGCGCTAACATGCCCCCACATATCTCGATGACCCCCAAGTCCGAGCGATAAGGCAGAATTGCCTACCATTCACGCTGGAGGTTTGGACTGATTAAACAGCTCATTTGAAATTCACTTGATATCCACCTGATATCCACCTGGAGGATATTTGGACTATCCAAGCCGTACTCCACAGACACTATCTCTGCATGTGTCCTGCACTATGCCTGGGATGATTGAATCCTCTCCCTAAAAACCAGCAGTTTTAGGCATTATCTTTTTATGATACAACGGCTACAATTGCGGACACTAACCAAATCAAAACTACAGTCCAAAATCATCAACTGATTCAAAGGACATCTCAGCAGATTGAATCTGGAAATCCATCCTGGACATACAGAGACCCGTAACTACGATACAATCGGGGTAAGACGCCCATACACGGGCCAATATTGTTCAATTACATTCCTGTTTTGATGTATGCAGCAGGTTTAAGACTTTGTTTATCGGTGGATACGATTCATACTTTGGAGCCAACAGATGATGCTACATATTCTGCTATTGATGATTCCTCCGCTGTAGTGATATCAGTCTAATTGTCATCTACATGAGACTGTATACATTTTGATAAACACCTATACTGTGGACATTTGACACAACACAAACGTAAATTTTTACCTTTGGGTGTTTACATTGTTTCCCTTGATCCAGCTTCAAACTTGTCTTAATCAGCCAATAGGATGTTAATCATCTTCAACTAATGCATATTTAATGACATATACCGGTCAATTACAGAAAACAGCAGATCTCTGCAGTTAATTGAAAGCTGGAGACACCTTTGCTACAATTACCTTTGGTGTCACCCTTGGGAAACTCATTTTCTTTTCAAGTCCATTTTTCCTCCTGGTCTTTGGTATTAGTCTTGATATAGTAGGGCTCATGTATTAGCGCTTTTTAATTTGTGACAATATTGTCTTATTACAATGTGATTTTATTAGTGATTCATGAATTTTTTGCAAATTACATGAACATTATCCAACCAGGGTAGGGTTGTTCCGCCTGGATTGGAACACTGTCAATAATGTTGTACTTCACCAATAAAGCTTCTATTAATTAATTCATATACCGTGACTGATCTCCCTTGATTGTTTCTTAGGGTTACCTTTTAACCCTTCCCTTCCCCCCTTTATGTCCTAGGCTGCACGCTTTCTGGGAGATATACCGCCCTAAGGGCGAATCGGTGGGTCAGTTTACCTCTATGGTTCACTAACCAATAATGTAGGATTCCTTTTTTGCCTTTTATAGTCTGTTTAAACTATTTAGATTGACCTGGGTGTCCCCAAAGAAAGATATTGGTAGGGTTTTACCCTCAAATCCTGTTTGGCTATGTGACAGGAAGTGAACAAATTTGAAGTAGAAACTGGCAAAATTTGGGAGGTGTCTTCACCCTATCAGGAGTGCAGACATCTCCAAAAACTGACAAGACTTATACTTCCTTAACACTCTATACCCAAGCAAAAATAAGAAAGGATTTCGTTTAGTCTAACTTTGCAAAGACACATTCCTAAGTTCAATTGTGATGCATGTCAATGGCCCATTTAGACCTTGTTTAATAGAAAACACCAGTTGCCTTTCACTATAAACATTTGTTAGTTCAGTCCTGGAAATCTGCATCTGCTTTACTATTAATTTCCATAAAAACTGGGTTCCTGCAGCTAGATACGCGACCGCTGTGTATGTGAGATGCGCAACTGCTGTGTGTGCGGAGGTGTGTACCTGTGGCGCATATCTGGTTCCTGGAAGCGGTGGCCAGCACACAGGAATGACATCACGCCCCTCCAGGAAGTTGCTTGTACTGTTGGAGAGAAAATTGAGTACTGTCCGTGATAATTTTTTCATTTGCACTAACATACAATTTTTCAGGACAAGCTTTCGGGGTATGTCCCCTTCTTCAAGGTCCAAGCAGTACTGATTCACAAATTTTTAAGCAGAATGTTAAAGAAGAAGAAAAAAAAAAAAAAAAGAGAAAACCAAACACATACAAATCAATGGTAATAAAGATAGCAGCAGAGTTAGTGAGATAAGACAGAGGGAGATCTAGGGGGGAATGCAGGGGGGATACTAATCACAGAGCGGTCGTAAAACTTTAGCATAATGTGTAAGGAAACCAATATCTAAATTCAGGCCATTATTCTTCGTGTCAAAAAGAAGTATCATTCTTAGTTCAAACGTTTTCCTTTCCTGGATAGTTCTGAAATTCCCTTTAAGAACTAAGACATTGAGGTCTTCTATGGTGTGGTCCGATTGTGAGAAATGATGTCCCACAGGTGTGCATAAACTGTCTTCTTTATGTTCTTTGATGGTATGTCTGTGCAAATTCATCCTTGCTTGCAACTTCTGTCCTGTTTCACCAACATAAGATCCTTTGCTGCACCTTTTGCATTGGATGAGGTACACAACATTACTTGAGGTACAGCTGTAAGATCCCATGATATTGAAGGTCCCATTTGTGTGTGTAACACTTTTGGATAGATTTATCTGGTTGCATAGTTTGCAGCGTTTTTTGTGGGCACTTTCAAATGTTGGGTTTTAGATTCTAAAAAACACATAAACATTACATCACATTAGTTAGGGCAGTGTTTCCCAACTCTCCTTCTCAAGATGCAAACCCAGGTCATATTTTCTTGATTTCTTGAATTTTGCACAGCTAATAATGTCATTTTCACTGTTAGTAATTAGCACAGTCATTTATAGACTGAGGAAAATCTAGAAAACAGGACCTGGTGGTGCACCTAGAGGAGTGGAGTGGAGAAACACTGAGTTCTGTCCCTAAACTTTCACATTTTAAAGTCATAAAAACATGGCAATTAGTAAGGGCAAACAGGAGCCAACAAGTGGAACAATAAACTTTAGACCAGGCAAGAGGAAATTAGAATTTGGCAAGCATGTCCACAAAATCTCTGATTCTTCGCTGTAAAGCAGTGGTAGCCCTCTTGATTTGCTCCAGTTCCTTCAAACAATGCAACATATCTGCACCCATTCTGCCAATAAAACATTGTGGAAGATCATGAACTAGTAAGAAGAGTAAAAAGTATTAAGGGAACGATGGTCAAGTGGCTGAGGCCCTACAAAGTGAGTTATGGTCAAGTTACTAGTCAAATTAAGGAAATACTTACCTACCCAGTCTATTGTTGCTTGCAACTAAGGATGAGCCGAACACCCCCCGGTTCGGTTTGCAGCAGAACATGCAAACAGGCACAAAATTTGGACGAACATGCGAACACCGTTAAAGTCTATGGGACACAAACATGAAAAATCAAAAGTGCTCATTTTAAATGCTTGTAGCAAAGTTATTGCCATAAAAAGTGTTTTAGGACCCGGGTCCTGCCCCAGGGGACATGTATCAATGCAAAAAAAAGTTTTAAAAACGGCCATTTTTTTCAGGAGCAGTGATTTTAATAATGTCTAAAGTGAAAAAATAAAAATTAAATATTCCTTTAAATATCATACCTGGGGGTGTCTATAGTATGCCTGTAAAGTGGCGCAGTTTTCCCGTGTTTAGAACAGTACCACAAGAAAATGACATGTCTAAAGGAAAAAAGTCATTTAAAACTGATCGCGGCTGTAATGAATTGTCGGGTCTCGGCAATATAGATAAAACTCCAGCCCTCCAGTCCGTTACCAGGCCCTTTGGGTCTGGTATGAATATTAGGGGAACCCCCAAACCAAAAATGTAAAAAAAATTGCGTGGGGGTCCCCCCCAAAATCCATACCAGGCCCTTCAGGTGAACCCTGTGCCAAATTTTAAAAAATGGGTTCCCCCTCCAGTCCATTACCAGGCCCTTCTGGTCTGGTATGGATTTTAAGGGGCACCCTGTGCCAAAATTTTTTAAAAAATGGTGTAGGGGTCCCCCCAAAACCCATACCAGACCCTTATCTAAGCAGGCAACCTGGCAGGCCCCAGGAAAAGAGGGGGGACGAGAGAGCGGCTCCCCTCCTGAACCATACCAGGCCACATGCCCTCAACATGGGGAGGGTGCTTTGGAGTAGCTCCCCAAAGCACCTTGTCCCCATGTTGATGGGGACAAGGGCCTCATCTCCACAACCCTTGCCTGGTGGTTGTGGGGGTATGCGGGGGGCTTATCGGAATCTGGAAGCCCCCTTTAACAAGGGGACCCCCAGATCCCACCCCCCCATGTGAATTGGTAAGGTACCATTTCACAAAAAAAGTGTCAAAAATAGTAAAGAAGACAGAAGACACTTTGGGGCAAGTCCTTTATTAAAAGATGAAAAAATAGAAATGTCCCACAATATAAATCCATCTCACTTCGCTGACGAGCTAAAAAAGAAAAAAAAAGCTGCAACAGCTCCGCCTCCGTGGGAGGCTCCCACCGAGTGACGCTTCTTCTTGGTGACAGCTGTTATATAGTTGAGGGTGGGGCCACTCGGTGACTTAAACGGGTGACCCCGCCTTCCTCTGACGTCACGTAGAGTGACAAGGATAGAGAGGGTAAAAAAGGGGGAGGGGTATGCCTATATCAAGAATAATGTACAAGTGAATGTGAGAGATGACATCACTAAGGGAGCTAGGGAGGAGGTGGAATCCTTATGGGTAGAGCTCCAAAGGGATGAAGCTAAGGGGAAAATAATACTGGGAGTATGCTATAGGCCCCCTGACCTGAGGGAGGAAGGGGAGACAGATCTCCTATCACAAATTGGATTAGCAGCAAGGATAGGAAGTGTTATTATAATGGGGGATTTTAATTATCCAGACATAGACTGGGTGGAGGGAACCATGCATTCATCTAAGGCTCGCCAGTTTCTAAATGTCTTGCAGGACAATTTTATGGGTCAGATGGTAGACGCACCAACTAGAAATAAAGCGTTACTGGATCTACTGATTACCAACAATACAGACCTGATCACGGATGTGGAAATACGGGGCAATTTAGGTAACAGCGATCACAGGTAATTGGCTTCAGTATAAATCACACAAATAGGAACCATAAGGGGAATACAAAGACACTGAATTTCAAAAGAGCCAACTTCCCTAAACTATAAACCTTGCTAGAAGGCATGAATTGGGATAAAATCTTAGGAACAAAAGAACACGGAGGAGAGATGGGTTTGCTTTAAGAGCATAATAAATAAGGGCATTAGCCAATGCATCCCATTGGGTAATAAATTTAAAAGAGCGAACAAAAGTCCTGGATGGCTTACCTCCAAAGTAAAAATGCATTTAAAAACAAAGGAGAAGGCCTTCAAAAAATACAAGGTCGAGGGGTCATCATCAGCATTCAGACTTTATAAAGAATGCAACAAGAAATGTAAGGGTGCAATAAGGATGGCTAAGATAGAACATGAAAGACACATAGCGGAGGAGATAAAAAAAATCCCAAGAAATTCTTTAAGTATGTAAACAGTAAAAAGGGAGGACAGACCATATTGGCCCCATAAAGAATGAGGAAGGACATCTGGTTGAATTTATTCTTCTCGAGGGGGTGCATGCGCGGAGTCTAGCAGGGCAGACATGCATTGTTAGAGCTCCACACCGCTGAGGAGAGAAGAGAAGGACAAAGCGGAGCCTGCAGGCTCAAAAGGTATCCATTTGAATCTTTTTGCCCCAGGGAACAAACTGTGAAAGTTTGGGCAGGAAAAATGGTACTGGGAGGAAGCCGTGGCAGAAATAAAAATCACCTCACAAAGAGCTCACAGGCACTCACTGCAACTAAAGCAGCTCCAGTCACCTCACAATATACAGCATCAGGGCGCTCTCACAGACAGAAAATGTCACAGCAAGACTCTCCATTTGAGTCAGATACAGAACAAATCCTCTCACAAATTTCTCCACAAGCCTCCTCAGCATCCCCAGTAATATTATTACAATTTGAAAAGATGCTTCATAAGGCTTTAAAACAAACCTCAGACCAAATAACAAACAGCCTAACCAAAGAAATAAGAGAGCTGGGAAACTGCACCGCAGCCTTAGAAATAAAAATGGATTAAATTGAAATTACAACCCAAGAAAATATAACAGAATTGGAACAATTAAAAGAAGAGAATTTAATACTTCAAACTAAGCTCGAAGATTACGAAAATAGAGCCAGACGTTCAAACTTGCGCATAAGGGGAATACCTGAAACTGTGACAGACCTGCAATCTACTATTACTGCTCTATTACAAGAACTAAAGCCAGATATCCCTATTGAACGTTTAGAACTGGACAGAGTACACAGAGCCCTCACAGCCAAAAAGAAAGATGGACCCCCACGTGATATAATCACAAAATTTCATTATTACAGAACAAAAGAACAAATACTAATTGCTGCAAGAGAAAAAAAGGAACTTAATTTTCAAGGACACAATTATCAAATTTTTGCTGACCTATCCCAACTTACTATTACTAAAAGACGATCCATGAAACCCCAACTAATGGAACTCCAACGCCACAACATTATGTATCAATGGGGTTTCCCCTTTTCAGTCAGATTTAACTACCAAGGTACAATTTACAGAAGCAGATCAGCAGATGAACTACAACAAACCCTTTTAAAATTAAATCTGACAGAACCCACAAGCAGCAACTCTCCCACACGCAGAAGAATGGCATCATCTTCACCTTCAGGCAGCACCCAGAAAATATCAGAACAAAATGGGAATCATCATTCTCACAAAAGAGGCCGTTATGCCACATCATCCATGGACCAAGAAGATTCAGTGGACTGACATCCTATTTCCTGATATCTCTTCATTTATTATACTAAGAGATGGTTCTCTATAAAAAACCTGTATTTATAACTGAATGTAACTGCATTCTGATAGTCACACACTGTGTGGGATCATGTTACATTCCAGTTATATTTCTTATTACTTCTGATTCATATAGCCTTAGAATATATAAGTGAAACAAGGAAATTCTTGTTCAGTTATATATTTTCAGGTAATAACAATAGATTTATTACTTTTTAGGACAAATATGTTCAATAATCCAGAAGTAATGGAAGCTTTTTCTTTCTTTTCTTAAAACAAATATATTATTACCTAACTAGTTCCTAGAACTATGTTTTTGTTTATTCTAATCTGAAGCAAGACAACCTCAATTTTATGAGTTAACATATCTAAACAGTTACATATGAATAAAATATGTAATTGTTTACTCTAAAAGGGTTAAAATCCCCAAATAATTCAAACCATCTTCATCAATACCAAAGTTATTAACAGTACCTTTCTAACTGAATTATTTAGCCTAGGGCAAAACTAACCATATACAACCACCCTGGAATAAATAATTTCAACAAAAACTATATTCTGCACTCCAATTAATGAATCATCATTTTGATGTCTTTTGACATAGCACTTCTCTCCTGTAAGCGGAAGATCCGTGTACCCCCATTAGCCCTCCTCATTCTCCCAACCATATTATGTGGGAGTGTGACGAAGGCACTTATTCCCCTGAGAGAGATATTTATTCTCTTTCACGGGTAAATTGTGATTACTTGCAAAAAATAATTTATACAATGTATCATCTAATCTCATATGTTTTTTGTTTACTCTTTACTCCAGAATTCACTGGTTTCTTTCCTATCTTTTCATCTCTTCAGTCCACACAGGTTGATCTGCGCAGTCAGCTCTGCATAACAAAAAGTAAGTCAAAACTATTTGATCTGTTACCATGGCACCACTGAATATACTTTCCCTGAATGTTCAGGGAATAAATGTCCCTCAAAAAAGGACCAAAGCCTTCCGTACTTTCCATAACAAGAAGGCTCACATAGTATGCCTCCAAGAAACACACTTCACCAAAGATTCTACTCCAAAATATATTTCTCCTTTTTATCAACAAATTTACACGGCTTCTGCCTGTACCAAACAAAGGGGTACTCTAATTGCATTTCACCGATCCACACCATTCACCTTATCATCAGAAATTAAAGACCCAGAAGGTAGATACCTGATACTCATGGGTTATATAATGGATACAGAAATCACGGTGATTTCCTACTACGCTCCTAACAAACAACCTACACCATTCCTCTCACATATATTACAAGTGATTAATACACACAAAATAGGAACAGTGATAATGTGGGGGGATTCGAACCAGGTCCTCCTCCCATTTCTAGATAAATCACCTTTTACACCATCTAAAATAACCTCTAGATTACCTTTTCCTCAACTTCTTTCCAAATACAATCTGGTAGATTCGTGGAGAGAAAGTAACCCAATGAAAAAGAAATTCACTTATTTCTCGCACCCTCATCAAACCTTCACCAGAATAGATCATATTTTTCTAACAATAGGAATGATACCAGAAATTATTGCATAAGATATAATTCCGATTCCGTGGTCTGACCATAATGCAGTATACACTACTATAGCCTCAGCCATACCAAAAGCGCATGACCCAACGTGGTACTTACCGGACATAATGCTCAAACACCCACTACATCAGATGGCCATTGAACAAGCTTTAAAGGAATACATAACAATTAATAATACAACAGACATTTCCCCAATAACACTGTGGGAAGCTCATAAGCCTGTCTTGCGTGGTACAATACAAAGACAAATGGCACTATTTAAACGGGAACGCAAAAATCTAGCAAAAAAACTAGAACTCAATTTTAATGCAGCCTACATATCATTCCAAGATAATCCATCTCAGAGTACAAAATCTCATCTGGAAAAATGTAGATTGGAATACGATCTATTTCTCACTGAGTCAGTTGATAAATCCCTCAAACGCTCCAAACACAATTTCTACATGAATACAAACAAACCAGGCACATATTTGGCACGGGCATTAAATTCAACTAACAAATCTTTCAAACCAATACGTTTGAAATTATCAAAAAATGTTTATACTTGTAATCCAGTTAAAATAGTCCATAAATTTCACTCACACCTCGCAATTTTATACAAGACAAACAATGAATTTAATCCTACAGAGGCTGAATCCTTCTTCTCAAAAATAACCTTACCTGAGTTGTCTCAGAATCAAAAAAGCAGTTTGGATGAGCCTATAACTATAGATGAAGTTGCTAACGCCATAAAAGACCTAAAACTTAACAAAAGACCAGGCCCAGACGGCTACTCGGCTTTATACTATAAAACATTCTCAGAAATACTCTCTCCCATTCTCACTGAAACTTTTAACAAACTTCTAGAAGGACATTCTTTTCGGCAAGAAACATTAATGGCAATTGTTTGTATGATCCCAAAACCCCTTTCTGATGATACTTCCTGTGTGGATTATCGGCCTATCTCTCTGTTAAACCTTGATATTAAATTATTAACAAAAATAATAGCAAAACGCCTCAATAGCATTATAGGAAAATTAATACATAGAGATCAAGTAGACTTCATGCCAAATAGACAGGCAGGCGATAATATACGCAGGGCAGTGTTATTGGCACATATTGCTAAAAAACTGAAAATCCCTTTATGTTTTCTATCTCTCGATATTAAGAGGGCATTTGATACAGTATCCTGGCAATATATGCAATATTCATTACAAAAATGGGGTTTTGGACCCCACTTTTTAACATGGATCAAAGCATTATATAATAAACCCAAAGCCTATAAAAAATATGCTGGATACAAATCTGATGCCTTTAATATCGAAAGAGGTACCCGACAGGGTTGCCCATTATCTCCCTTATTATTTGCCCTTATACTCGAACCCATGGTCCAATACATCAGAACAAACCAAACTATAACTGGCATTGAAGTAGGAGGTATTACACACAAATTATGTATATTTGCAGACGATATATTACTTTTTCTATCATCACCACAGGTCTCTGGTCCTAACTTAATACCAGCTCTTGATGGATTTGCAGCCCTATCCGGCCTTATGATTAATCCTAAGAAATGCCTAGTGCTTAATATTTCGCTCACAAACATGGAATTGATCCCGGCTAGGGCTGCACTCCCATTCACATGGGCAGAAAAATCAATCCCATATCTTGGAATTCATTTAACAGCATCTCATTCTGACTTATTCTCAACCAATTATCCTCCTGTATTAAGACAGATCACAAATCTAATAAAACAATGGTCGCAACTTCCTTTATCCTGGATAGGGAAGATTAATGCAATCAAAATGACTATTCTACCCAAATTGCTTTAACTATTCAGAGTCCTCCCTATTCCAATTCCTTCCTATTTTTTGAGAATAGTACAAAAAAGAGCAACTTCATTTATATGGGGGTCTTCTAAACCACGTATACCTATACACACACTACATCTTCCCAAAAATAAAGGAGGCCTGGGATACCCTAATTTTACTAACTACTACAGAGCAGCACATTTGGCCAGTCTGTCCAAATACCATGCAAAACAGGAAATCCCATTATGGGTATTTATAGAGGCTTCAGAAAATGACCCTCTATTAATATCAAACTTGTTATGGCTTGATCCTAAAGACCGCTTTAAAATTCATAATCCCATAACTAAACACTTCTTATCTCTCTGGGATAAACTAAAAACCAAATATCAGTTACAATCTCCACACAATCCTCTCCTTTCTTTTATCAGAAATCCGGCCTTTTATCCGGCATGGATCTACCCAAATTCTTTTAAAGCTTGGACAACATCAGGCATTCAGACACTAAATGACTTCATAGCATCTAAATCATTCCTTTCATTCCCATCGCTTAGAGAAAAATATGATCTACCAAACTCTGAGATATTTAGATATCACAAATTAAAAATTTCTATACACCATTCCTAAAGGAGGATACACCATTATCCCAATTATCCATTTTTAAATCAATCTGTACAAAAGATCCATTTGCTAAAGGTACAATTTCATCACTTTATAATCAATTTTATGGAGTAGTAAATCTTAATAGACCCTCTTACGTTCAGAGGTGGGAGGAGGACCTGGGACGAACTTTAGAAGACACGGACTGGTCTAACATATGGCTCACATCTAAGTCATCTTCACCCAACATCTTAGCACTGGAGACAAACTATAAAGTCCTAACTCGCTGGTACCTTGTACCCGCTAGAGTGGCAAAATATTCACCTAATACCTCAGCTCTTTGTTTTCGAGGATGCCCAGAAATAGGCACACATTTACACATATGGTGGACGTGCCCAGTAATCCAAACCTTCTGGAAGGAAGTCTTCGTGATTGCATCTAAAATATTTAAAAAAATAATACAACCAGATCCATATATAACTTTACTTAATCTAAAACCGGAATGGTTAACACTCTCTCAATTCAAACTTATGATCCAACTAATACCGGCTGCAAAACAAACAGTGGCTAAGGCATGGAAATCTCCTACATTGGTACTAGCAGAAACAATTCACAGAATGAATAATACAATGTCCCATGCTAAGATGGTAGCCATCGATCAAAATCAAATTCCAAAATTTGAAAAACTTTGGCATCCTTGGATAAAACAACAGTTCCTGTCAAATTTCAATGACTCTGTCCTGTTGCCATGGTAACAGATTAAATGACTTACAGAGATACCCATTCTAAGGCTTCAAAGAGAACTAAAAAAAATAATAAACTGACGAGCGGGACAACCTTGTGGACCATACCTCTGCCTTTCTACCCTTTTTCTTCTTTCTCTTTCCTTTTCTCCACCTTACGATTAAAGCTCATTATCAGAATTTATTTGACCTATATACACTCTACCTGTAAACAATATGTATAGTAGGTATAAATCATTTAAATACCTACAAAAGTAATTAAGGAAATGATATATATCTTTAATTTAGGTTTACGTGAACCCAATGTTTAATATTTGAAATTTCATGATATTTACCTATATAAACCCTACTGTAAAACAATGAGCTTACTTTATAGATCCTTGTAAACTTACTTTATGTATCTTTATAATATTGTATACTCAATAAACTTCTTTTGACAAGGAATTTATTCTTCTCCTCGGTCTTCACGAGGGAATTGGGGGGCTTCAGTAACCAAAACTGCAGTGTTTATCGTCATGACACATCACAGGAAGCACCTCCATGGTTAACAGAGGACAGAATTAAAATTAGACTTGGGAAACTTAACATTAATAAATCACTGGGACCAGATGGCTTGCATCCGAGGGAACTCAGTCAAGTAATTGCCAGACCATTGTTCCTAATTTTTACTGACAGTCTATTAACTGGAATGGTACCAGGTGATTGAACAAAAAACAATGTAGCACCAGTATTTAAAAAGGGCCCAAAATACATCCCTGGGAATTACAGACCAGTTAGCCTAACATCAATAGTATGTAAACTCTTGGAGGGGATGATAAGGGACTATATACATTTTAGTAATGAGAACGGTATCATTAGTTGTAATCAGCATGGATTCATGAAGAATCATTCTTGCCAAACCAATCTATTAACCTTCTATAAGGAGGTGAGTTGCCATCTAGATAAAGGAAGGCCCGTAGACGTGGTTTATCTGGATTTTGCAAAAGCATTTGACACAGTTCCCCATAAATGTTTACTGTGCAAAATAATGTGCATTGGCATGGACCATAGGGTGAATACATGGATTGAAAACTGGCTACAA
Source organism: Aquarana catesbeiana (assembly GCF_042186555.1). Classification (NCBI taxonomy): domain Eukaryota; kingdom Metazoa; phylum Chordata; class Amphibia; order Anura; family Ranidae; genus Aquarana; species Aquarana catesbeiana. Next base: position 490,633,992 of record NC_133324.1, on the reverse strand, counting down.
GGGCGAGTTCAGAGGGTGGTGATAAATGGGGAGTACTCAGAAGGTCAGGGGTGGGTAGTGGGGTCCCCCAGGGTTCTGTGCTGGGACCAATCCTGTTTCATTTGTTCATAAACGACCTGGAGGATGGGGTAAACAGTTCAATCTCTGTATTTGCGGACGATACTAAGCTAAGCAGGGCAATAACTTCTCCGCAGAATGTGGAAACCTTGCAAAAAGATCTGAATAAATTAATGGGGTGGGCAACTACATGGCAAATGAGGTTCAAAGTAGAAAATTGTAAAATAATGCATATGGGTGGCAAAAATACAGTATGAATGCAATCTATACACTGGGGGGGAGAACCTCTGGGGGAATCTAGGATGGAAAAGGAACTGGGAGTCCTAGTAGATGATAGGCTCAGCAATGGCATGCAATGCCAAGCTGCTGCTAACAAAGCAAACAGAATATTGGCATGCATTAAAAAGGGGATTCATTCCAGAGATAAAATGATAATTCTCCCGATCTACAAGACTCTGGTCTGGCCGCACCTAGAGTATGCTGTCCAGTTCTGGGCACCAGTCCTCAGGAAGGATGTACTGGAAATGGAGCAAGTACAAAGAAGGGCAACAAAGCTAATAAAGGGTCTGGAGGATATTAGTTATGAGGAAAGGTTACGAGCACTGCACTTATTCTCTCTGGAGAAGAGACGCTCGAGAGGGGATATGATTTCAATTTACAAATACCGTACTGGTGACCCCACAATAGGGAGTTTAACAAAACTTGTGGCCACTCATTAAAATGAGAAGAAAAGAGGTTTAACCTTAAACTACGTAGAGGGTTCTTTACTGTAAGAGCGGTAAGGATGTGGAATTCCCTTCCACAAGGCGGTGTTCTCAGCGGGGAGCATCGATAGTTTCAATAAACTATTAGATAAGCACCTGAACAACCACAACATACAGGGATATACAAGGTAATACTGACATATAATCACATACACATAGGTTGGACTTGATGGACTTGTGTCTTTTTTCAACCTCACCTACTATGTAACTATGTAACTATGTAATGTGTGGAGTTGGTGTTTGGTGTGGACATCTAAACACTTGACATGTATACACATTTGAAGCAAGATTCCAAGAATACTTACTTGCGCAAACAAGAGGCTCCCCAATACTTTCTTCCTTTTCTGGTTCACTTTGGCCCTCACTGTGACTCGCTTCAGGGGATTTGACGTCCACAATGGCAATGTCTGTGCTGGGTTCAGGAGACAGATCCCATGGCTCCAAAGAAGCATCCTGGGTGAGCTGACCACACTCACTTTCCTCTAAAAAGAAACAATACACCATTCATTAAGCCAACCCAAGTCCCATCTGTTTCTGTGAAAAATACATAAAAAAGGGAAGGTGATGGCATTTTCCAGAGGGCAAACACTTGACAAGTGCCAACATTGAAAAAGTCCTGCAGTTGCCCCCCTGCCCCTATTGTCTCCTATGGGATACCTGATATATGATGACCATCCTAGCAGGCGTGGCTCTGTGTGACTGGGAGCCCCGGGGCATCTCCTCTCCTTTTTGGCAGACCATACAGAACCCAGGCCATCACTGTCTATGCTCCTTTCGACGTCTGCTGAGGCCACAGCTCCTGAGGTCCACACAGGTCTTAATGCATAGGATGAAGATGTGGAGGAGCCCAGCTTAACCCAGGTATAGCATTGTTGAACATATTTGTATCCAAAAATACAATGATGATAACTAGACATTATAGGGAAAATATTTCTGCCTTAACAAAGTGGTTTCCATATCAACAGACAATAGGAACCAAAAATGATTTGAACAAGATTGAAAAATGCTGGGATCAGAATGATAGTTTTTTCTACTTCTTCACATTCAGTTTGCAACAGCGAGGAGATCAAAACTGTGTGTGATTGATGACCAAACCCAAAAAAAGATTCTAATTATTTCCCATTTTCATACATAGGAAAGTGTTAGTCTGGAGGAGCCAGTGGCCAGTAGCCAGACGAAGTCGCAGATCCCTCCCCTACGTCCTGCTGCAAAAAGAGCCAGAAAGACCGTAAATCTGGAGGAGGCCACAGCATCCTTTCTCAGCCAGGCCACTACTGCGCTCCGTACTGACCCAGATGAGGCTGAAGCATTCGGGTGTGTGACGGCCAATAAATTAAGACAGATGGCTAGTGAGCAAAGGAGCAGGTGTGAGGAACTCATCCTGCAGCTCCTCAACAAGGGGACGAGGGGCAACATTTCTGAAAACACCCCACCCACCACAGCCACCCCACCCACCACAGCAGCATGTTGGTCAGTGGCAATACCAGCCAAAAGAACCACCCCCTCTGGTCTGGGGATTTTCACCCCTTCACTACTTACTCATTTCTACTATTTTGTTTTTTTTTGGAATAATGTTTTTATTTGTTATATTTTCTAAATTTTTGTATGCATGGAATGCACTTTTTTTGTTAAGTTATTTGTATTTGGATGGCAGATAGCATGTCTAATTTAATCTGTGTTATTTTTTTCTGCACAGTAAAAAAAAAATGTAGAATAATACTTGGCTATGTGTTCTATTTCAAATGAAAGTTTGGGAGTAGGCAGTTACATAAAAAAAAATACAATGTCAAATTAACAAGGGACACCAACATAGTTGTATCTTTGAGTTTAAAAACTCAGGGATCATGGTGTTGTGGTAACTTGTCCAAAAAATCAAACAACAAGCATAATAATAATATTCATGATATCACTAGAAAACAAATGCCTTTTAAAAAATGTTTGGCATAACTCCATCAGTATCACCAGCAAAGCAGTTTCAATATTATTCCATTAAAGAAAAAGAGAATGTGCGATGCATTTCGACATTTCATAATTTGCCACGTCATGACTGTTAATTCTCCATTATGAACGCTAGTTTACAGGACCGACCGCTTCCGGCTCGTTCCTTGGTTTCGATCATGCGTGTTTGTACTTTCAACTTTTGTGTGACGGATTTGTGTACTGACCATCCAAAAAAGGATAGTTCAAAGGAGCTACCAGGACTACCTGACTTTTACCTTTTCTATTGGCTCCAATGCAATTTACCAAAATGGAAATTAAGAAAAAATTTTCAAAAATTTGCCAATTTACACCTACATTTCAAGTAAATAATACCTCTTCATTCTTTTCCCCTACTCACAGCTTCCAAGGAAGCACTAATTATCAGGTGTAATACTCCTCTACTATGCAATACTGTTTACAAGCTAATATCTATAATTGCAGCATTGTAACAAAATATAAAACAGTACAGATATTTTAACTCACTTGCCCACACGTTTGCTACAGTTTTGTCATATAATATTTTAATTTAGACATTTTTTAGATGTCTAAATTAATGGGGGGGGTGGGGGTAACCTAGAAAAATGAACACTGTAATCCTTTAAAAATCCACTGTATGAATTCAGAGATGGTTCAAATTACCGTGGCTACGTAATTGATCCAGGTGGTGAAGCAAAAAAGCAAGACTTTATAATAGTTCAAATTGTGGATCACTAAAAATGCACTTTGATTACCTGTTAGGCTAAGCCTGAATTGTGCTAGATACTAATTGTAGCAGTAAAAGGGCTACTTGTAGTAATTGTAGAGTCAAAGGGCTAATGGTGCCTTTTATTGTTGCCTCATTGAAATCCTATTCTAAACCAAACCAAGAAAATACAGTTCTGTGTAAAATGAAAGTAGAGGGAACGCAATAGCGCCCCCTATCTATGGGAATAGGGACAAATCAATAGGGCAGTTCGCTGTAAATTTAAAAAATAAAATACAGTTATTAATTGGTCACTTACCTGTCAGCTGACATTTGACTTCTAGAAGATTCTTCAGTTGGCCAAGTGATTCAATGAACCTATAAGAAGAAAAAAGAGGTTATAAAAGAAATCAGACCAACGGTTTTCATCAGAACAACGGCTGTAGCAGAAGAAAAGGCGCCCCTCCCTCCCCTTGTTGCAGTCCTTCCCCATTTTGAATATCCTTTCTGTTGAAAGGGATAGTGTTTTTTTGTTATAAATTGGTTGGTTCGAGCTTTTATAGCTGAACCATTGCTATGTTAATCTATGTAAGGTTATAAAATGTTATATCGTCAAAAATATATTGGTTATTATTGGTTATATATAATCATACCAGTAATAAAATGCCACGGCCATTCATACCACATTTTAAGACTAATTGTTTTATTATATTTAATATATTTAAAGATTAAGATAATATTGAGTTTGGTCTCTAGTTCCATATAGTATTCTCAGAGGGTGCAATAGTTTTGTTTTCAGTGACTGAAAAAAATTAAAATTGTATTTTCTTGCCATTGCTTAAATTTCCATCCTTTAAACCACAAATGTTTAAATAAAAAAAAGTTCAAAAATATGTTTCTTTTACTGCTCATTGGTGCATGTCTCAGCCTTGCATCTAATAAAGACTCAAGAAATGTTTTGAACGCATTTCAAAAGACTCATATTTTATTGCTAAAGGTAACTTTGAAATATCAAATGTACCTATTTTTCATTCTTCACTCTCAGCATGACCAGCTTCTCCCATTCAAGATATGGTTTGTAAGCTGTCAAGGTATGGATAGTAAGGAAGGATACGATCTTATTTTGAATACTGATTTACATATCAAAGCAAACAATTACTGCCTCTTGACATTCCTTAAGCAAAGTCATTATTTTGGCCTAGTATGCTGATGTGATAAAATAGAGTGCAGAGAATGTTATATTATGTCATATTATAACGTAGATTTTATGTGATTAAAAATATATAGATTTTTGCACACAAATATACAGTATTGTGACAGTTTCAAAAATTACACAGGGCACTACAGTATGTATAAAGTTATCTGAAAGAAATATCCCTATTATATAGAGTATAGTTGCTTCTTGCATGCAAGATCAAGTGATTTCTCTATATGTGCTTGAACGGGATTGCTGAAAGTAGATGTAAACCCTAACTGAATTACCTTGTTTTACTTTTTCATCTTTTTATACATTGCACTGCTGTTGATCTCCCACAGCCTCTTTGAAACAATTTCTTGCCTACATGCACTCCAGTGATAGCTAAATAGCATTTCTCAGGGCAGGTTTCCAATGGTGGCAACAATAGTGTCTCTATATTGTCTTTATCTTAAGTCTGCATGACAGGATAACAGCGCAGGAGAATGATTTGGAGACGGAGTGCGGAACATTGCCTTCTCATGTCAAGGAACAAGAACCTTTATGGCAATATCACTTGGTATTATTTTAATGAAAGTTGCAGATTTAAACATGTTCAAGATGACTTATGATGTTTTAGCTGCTATGAAATTTTAGTGATGGAATTTTCATATGCTTAACTGCTTCCTGCCCAGCCAATAGTGATGGCCAAGCAGGAGCTTTCCCATCCTGGGTGAATGTCATATGATGTACTCCCAGTTGCATGACTCCTACGAGCTCTAGCAGCTGCAATACGGCTTAATCTGTAACCTGCTATGTTCACCGAACATCATTACTGCTATAAGCACTCATAGTGTGAAAAAAAAAATCCTGACCACCTCCCCAGAGCAGTAGCGTGTCACTATGGTAACACTGTACTGCTCTGGTCACAGTATCCACTTCCGCTCTCACACCTGTTCACCCACACAAAGCATGGGATCGTCAGCAGATGAAGCAGTCAGCAATGGCAAAAAGACTCCTCCACACTGCAATACTGGTCTCTGGATCCTCCAAATGAAAAACACTACCTCCCCAGAGCAGTAGCGTGTCACTATGGTAACACTGTACTGCTCTGGTCACAGTATCCACTTCCGCTCTCACACCTGTTCACCCACACAAAGCATGGGATCGTCAGCAGATGAAGCAGTCAGCAATGGCAAAAAGACTCCTCCACACTGCAATACTGGTCACTGGATCCTCCAAATGAAAAACACTCCAAGCACATATATATCATAGGATAAAAGAGAAGGGCTTCATGGTGCAGTACTTATTTTAAAAATGGTTTATTTCTCAATAGCATTGACATCCAAGCACAAGCGGTATACAAAGCACTTCAAAAACAGCCGCGGCTCAAACCAGCTGTCGTCGCGTTCTAAAAGCTCCACCCAACGCGTTTCCCCATAGAAGGCATCAACTGGGAAAGGAGGCCTCTTTTATCCTATGATATATATGTGCTTGGAGTGTTTTTCGTTTGGAGGATCCAGAGACCAGTATCGCAACAGTGTGGAGGAGTCTTTTTGTCATTGCTGACCGCTTCATCTGCTGACGATCCCATGCTTTGTGTGTGTGCCCATATGATCTCTATAACCTGAGATCCACCTGATCTGGTAAGCGGCGCTGTTTGCCTTTTTGTGAATATTGATGAACAGAATACTATCTTCTCCAAATGTCTTTGTGATACCTCATGAAGTTCTCTGGATATAGCTTGTGGACTATTATATAGGAACACTTTTTTGCAGATATCGCTACTGTTTTAAATAACACAGTTACATTGTCAGATTGCTACACCTTTTGCAGAGTGTGGCAAATATTTATTCACTTGCATTTATGTTTTTTGCTTTGGACTCTTTTCACAGCAGTCTTTGGACCATAACATGTTTCACTATATGACAATTAGTGTTTCATTTTTATGGTTGATATACCAATATACTAACAATTTTGGGTTGCGCATATACACTTTTATACACATTGTCATAAACCAGATATTCTGGTTTTGTTTTGATGCTGCACTTTTTTTCCTCATTTTTGCATTTTTTCATGTTTATTTTTAATGCACATAGTTAAGGTTTAGCGCAGATATTCTCTCCCTTTTTTTATAGCTGTGATCCTGACATACAATATATTAACATGTATGAAAACATCATTTAAAACACCAAAGTCCATATAGTGATGCTGTGCAAAGTCCTTAATTTCAGTGCAACACCCAGTGTTTAAAGAGGTTTAGGCAAAAATGTCTTCTTGACAATTAGTGTTTAATTTTTATGGTTGATATACCAATATACTAACAATTTTGGATTACACATATACATTTTTATACACAGGATCACATCTATACTAGACACCGCAACACGTTTTCTTTATATTTATCTGGATGTTGTGTACAGTGTTGTGAGTGCTGCTGTCTTATCATCATTTATTTTAATTTATTCACACACACTGAGCACAATATATATATTTTTCTTTACCTAGATTTGTTTTGTGTCAGTTTTAATTTGTGTTTTAAAGCAAGAAATGGATTTCAAACAGTAATATGCTTGTGTAGGTGCAAATGCTGTATGCTTTCAGATTCATTCAACTTGCATGTGAGATCAGTTTGAGAAGTTTCTGAGATCCTTTCAAGTTTATTTTAACCCCTTTTAGAGCTGAATCAAGCTTGCATCCCCATTGTAATGTGGGGAAAAAAAAGCAGGTCAAATGCAAACTAAAGTCTATCTACACAAGAGCTATAGCTGCCATAGTGGAGTTATACATTATGCACATATTAAATGTTGGGATAGAATTTGTGATGTGACACCCAACACATTCTTTCTTATGCTGGCCATGCACTAGTAGATTTTTGGATGAGAATATTTGTACAAACATTCATATGGAAATTCAGTTAGTGTCCGACTGTCCACCGCAATATTGTAGTCCCACTATAAGTCGCTGATTGCCACCATTACTAGTAAAAGAAATAAAAAATATCCCATAGTTTGTAGACGCTATAACTTTTGTGTAAACCAATCAATATATGCTTATTGGGGTTTTTTTTTACAAAAACATGTAGCAGAATACATATTGGCCTAAATTGATGAAGAAATTTGATTTTTTAAAATGTTTTTTATTTGGATATGTTTTATAGCAGAAAGTAAAAAATATAGTTTCTTTTTCAAAATTGAAAAATAAAAAACGTGAGCATATACCACCAAAGGAAAGCTCTATTTGTGGGGAAAAAAAAGGACATACATTTTATTTCGGTACAGTGTTGCACGATCGTGCATTTATCAGTTAAAGTAACGCAGTGCCATATCGCAAAAAATGGCCTGGTCAGGAAGGGGGGGGCAATTTTCATGGAGGTCAAGTGGTTAAAGGGCATGGTTTTAAGCAAATTATTTTATTTTTAAACTTACATTTTATATATTTTTATATATTTTTACGATGTATATATTTGTTTTACAAATAGACATGTAATGCAGGTAATCTATACATTTAGTAATGCAGGTAATCTATACATTTAGTACATTTACATTCTAAAAAGAGATTCACAGAGCATTGTGGCTCCTCTCATAAGATAGTACAGCAGAAGCTGTTCACTTTCAGTCTCTCTTTCTCGAAACTTTGTAGGGAAACTCATCTGAACAAAGAAGAAAGGAATGGGGGATATGATCACATTGTGTCATGTAAATAAATTCCATCTTAAAGCAGAAGTTTTTTTTTTGGGTGAGGGATACAGCGTCATAGTTATGGTGTGTATTCCATTATCTGCAGGCTTCTGCTTCTGCTAAAAATGCTGCCTGCTGTGCCTCCAGTGTTCTGGTGCTGTGAGAGGTAACTGTAACCGCTGCTACAGAAAAAGTTGCACCACTCACCCACCCCCTTCTGCCTTCTCTGCCATTCCTAAAACTTTTATCACTATATAAATATCTTATAGTGCAGTGCTGCAATTGAATATATTAAACATACTCAATTACTCCTCAATAGTATAAATTCTTATATGTGCAAACTTCTTAAATATTGTGAAACATCAGTCCATATATATAGAAATAATAAGTGTCTATTCCACCACTGTGTTTCTCCGTCCTCCAACGGAAAATATCCCCAAGTTGTGCACACCGTCACCAGCTGTAATACCTGCTCACCTCAAGGATGAGTTCAATGAACTCAGATATGTTCTCTGTTTCGTTCCACTACGATTTATGATCTCCATCCTCCACACCCAGACTTCTGCTCAGCGCCAGCCCTCTCAACTCTGTAACCTCAAGGAAGCCCAATCAGAGGGCGACACGCATAAAGGAGGGAGGAGCCGAGCCCGTGACATCACGCAAGCCACCGCTCGTGAATGGAAGTGGTGAGTGAGTGGACGTAAGAAAGATTTTATGAATATGCAAATTTTAAAGAATATTTCTTGTCAGTGTTCCTTTATTGGGGCTATTTTAATAAATAAGTAAACAGAGAGCACTATGTGGTCTGTGTTTGTGATTACATGTGACAACGGAGTTGAGAGATGTGTAGCTGAGCGGAATCCCGGGAGTGGAGGAAGGAGATTGTTGCAGGGTTTTCACACAGGAGTGATCATTATCTGAATCCATTAAAGTCATCCTTGAGGTTACAGAGTTAAGAGAGCTGGCGCTGAGCAGAAATCTGGGTGTGGAGGAGGGAGATCGTAGATCGTAGCGGAACGAAATAGAGAACATATCTGAGTTCATTGAACTCATCCTTGAGGTAAGCAGGTATTACAGCTGGTGACTGTGTGCACAACTTGGGGATATTTTCCGTTGGAGAACAGAGAAACACAGCAGTGGAATAAACACTTATTATTTCTATATATATGGACTGATGTTTCACAATATTTAAGAAGTTTGCACATATATGAATTTGTACCATTGAGGAGTAATTGAGTGTGTTTAATATAATAAGATATTTATTTGCATTGTTTGGTGTGGTGAATTCACTAATGCCCAGTACACACGAGTGGAATGTCTGACAGAAAAAGTCCGATGGGAGCTTTTCATCGTATATTCCGATTGTGTGTATGCCTCATCAGACTTTTTACGTCGAAAATTCTGACGGACCTAGAAAGAGAACATGTTCTAAATATTTCCGACGGAACCAATTCCTATCGGGAAAACTGCTCGTCTGTATGCTGTTCCGATGTACCAAAAATGATGCATGCTCTGAAGCAAGTACGAGACGGAAGCTATTGGCTACTGGCTATTGAACTTCCTTTTTCTAGTCCCTTCGTACGTGTTGTACGTCACCGTGTTCTTGACGGTTGGACTTTGGTGTGATCGTGTGTACGCAAGACAGTTTCAGCGGAATTCCATCGGCACTCCATCGGAAAAACCTTCAGAGTTTATTCCGACGGGAAAACCGGTCATGTGTACAGGGCATAAGGGTGTTCAGCAGCTGCAGACACTTAGCAACATTATTTGTATCTATTATTGTACATTTATATTTATATATAAACAAACACATTATTGTTAGGCATATTGCACTTTATAAATAGGTATTGGTGGCGCTGATTGCTTTATGCACTATTCTATCACAATATGACCTGCATAGCTGTCAAATTGGGAGCAGCGGCTGTGTGTTTTAGTTTTGGAAAGAGTGCAGAGGTAAAAGAATGCTTGCCAGTTTTTATTGCTGTCTGTGCCCCCATTAAAGAGATTCATCCTCTCTATTTGTCCCGTTTACCATTATCATTGAAAGTGAAAGTAAAGGAAAATCCCACATTTGGGTTGTCCCCAGAAAAGTAATAGAGGGGAAATATTCCAGTGTGGACACTAGTTCTTGTGACCTGGGGGTCATCAAGGAATTTCCTTAATTTGCAGGGATTTTCGCTTACTTCCTGTTTGTTCTATTGCAGAGATTTCACTTCACTTCCTGTCCCATAACCAATGATGGCGAAAAGAAAATATGACAGGGGTCCCTCCCTTGCTCTATGCTAAATTAAAAAAAAGGTTTTGCCTATAATTCTACTTTAAAGACTAACTCCACTTTGGTTGAAAAAAAAAAAAAAAAAACAATCCACTCTGGGTGATCTACAGTGCCTTGAAAAAGTATTCATACACCTTGAAATGTTCTACATTTTATCATGTTACATATAAAAATGTCAGTTTATTTTATTGGGATATTATGTGATAGACCAACACAAAGTGGCACATAATTGTGAAGTGGAAGGAAAATGATCATTGGTTTTCAAAATCTTTTACAAATAAACATCTGAAAAGAGTGGTGTGCATTCGTATTCAGCCCCCTTTACTCTGACACCCCTAACTAAAATCTAGTGGAACCAATTGCCTTCAGAAGTAACCTAATTTGTGTAGCGGGTGTCTCACTCTATAACTCACAATCCTGCCAAGCTGGCCGGAACGATGCACATAGGCTTTCCAGTTTGAGTTAGGGTGATCTGCCTGCTAGCAGTTGTAAGGGGGGATTTTCACCCCCTCCTTCTTCCTGTTTTCACTGACTGAGTTAATGTAATGTGAGCTGACACACACACAGAGCTCTGCATTCAGTGGCCTCTCTTGTGCCCCTATTGGAAGAGATTGTACTGAACTGCTGGGAGAGCTGCAATGGATTCTGGGACATGCAGTTCCCACACAAAACGGTATACAGGGAGAAATACAAATCCCAGCAGGCTTTGCTGACAGGAAAGTACAAGACTCCATTTCGTATCCTGAGGTAAAGTTCATTCAGCCATGGGGTAGTAAAGAGACAAGACCTGACACTTGTAGTAAGACTATCCATTTCTGGGACATTGTATATAGACACCATTGTCCTCTCACATTGATGAACAAAACCCTGTCTGTTTCACTTGATAATCTGGGCCAGTTATATTGTTTGCCCTGCTACCCAGAAATTAAAGTGCACCAACGAAAGGGGCTAGCTGAAAACACCAAAGCTTATCTTTTCTTTAAAAAAGGACTGAAGCTATTAGGGTCATACGGATCCGCATACATATTCAGGGCTCTGCATATGTATTGGGTGTGATGGACAATTTATCTATAAAGTTAAGCCCTTACTTGCTGACTTGAATGGGTATATAAAGTTGGGCCTGTGGTGTCAGTGGACAGTAGAGAGAGGCCTGACACAAAGGGAGTCATTCCTCTGCTCTCCTCCTGCCTGGACTCATAGAGCCAATCTGAGTAGAGGTAACCAATCTAAATTTGAAGTGTCATATTGTGCTTTATTTACTATTAAAGTGTGCCTGAGCTCTTGAGGACATTCTCAGGTTTGGAATCCCCTGAAAGCAGCTTGAATATAGGATTAAGAGCTCTATTGCTCTTAAATCTCAGTTATTGATCTCTAGTTTATTACTTGATTATATACTGTTACTGTTTGTTATTCTTCTATGGAAATATTGCAGTAAAGACAATTTCTGTGTTTTATTATAACGTGTGTTTCTCATTGGTCATTGCACCTACACTATTGCCAGGTGTGCCAGAGGGGGCTGAGGCTAATATTAGGGTTGAGAGGCAGAGTAACGGACTGAACAAACAAAAGCTGCTCCTTCGGGGGTATCGCTACATTAGTAAAGAGTTCACCTGTGTGTAATTTAATCACAGTATCAATACAGCTGTTCTGTGAAGCCCTCAGAAGTTTGTTAGAGACCCTTTGTGAACAAACAGCACCATGAAGGCCAGGAACACACCAGAAAGGTCGGGAATAAAGTTGTGGAGAAGTTTAAAGCAGGGTTAGGCTATAAAAAAAATATCCCAAGCGTTGAACATCTCACGGAGCACTGTTCAATCCATCATCTGAAAAATGGAAAGAGTATGGCACAACTGCAAACTTGCCAAAACATGGCCATCCACCTGAACTGACAGGCTGGGCAAGGAGAGCATTATTCAGAGAAGCAGCCAAGAAGCCCATGGTGACTCTGGAAGAGCTGCAGAGATCCACAGCTCAGGTGGGAGAATCTATCCCCAGGACAACTATTACTAATTGCAACTAATTGCAGTTTGCGAGAAGCCATGTGGGGGACACAGCAAACATGTGGAAGAAGGTGCTCTGGTTAGATGAGACTAAAATTTAGGCCTAAAAGCAAAACGCTATGTGTGGCGGGAAACTAACACTGCAAATCACCCTGAACACACCATCCCCATCGTAAAACATGGTGATGGCAGCATCATGTTGTGGGGACGTTTTTCTTCAGCAGGGACAGGGAAGCTGGTCAGAGTTGATGGGAAGATGGATGGAACCAAATACAATATTAGAATAAAACCTGTTAGAGTCTGAAAAAGACTTAAGACAGGGGCGGAGGTTCACCTTCCAGCAGGACAACGACCCTAAACATACAGCCAGAGCTACAATGGAATGGTTTAGATCAAAGCATATTCATATGTTAGAATGGCCCAGTCAAAGTCCAGACCTAAATCCATTTGAGAATTTGTGGCAAGACTTGAAAATTGCTGTTCACAGACACTCTCCATCCAATCTGACAGAGCTTGAGTTATTTTGCAAAGAAGAATGGGCAAACATTTCATTTTCTAGATGTGCAAAGCTGGTAGAGACATACCCAAAAAGACTTGCAGCTGTAATCGCAGCGAAAGGTGGTTCTACAAATGCACGCCACACTTTTCATATATTTGTTTGTAAAAAAAATTGAAAACCATGTATCATTTTCCTTCCACTTCACAATTATGTGCAACTTTGTGTTGGTCTATTAGACACCTTAAGGTTTTTGTGATAAAATTTTCAATGAATAATTACTGTGCATGTAGACACCTGAGGCTGTGTTACTGCAGCTTGCAGAATGTTAAAACTTTACTGTGTGATGGCTCAAAAAATGGGAATGAAAAAAAAAAAGGGTCACCTTCATTTTAAATTCCCAATTAAAATACATTTACATTTTTGTAACATAACAAAATGTGGAAAATTTCAAGGGGTATGAATACTCTTTCAAGACACTATGTTCATTACAAAGTTTTTAACAAAATTTGTTGCAGATTCCTACCTTTTGTTATCCTGAAGAAATCCCTGTGTGTATGTCTGTGTCCATGTAATAAGTGAATCTAATGGGAGTGGTTTCATAATTATCAATCAGCTGCTGCACCTGCAGGGCTCTAATGAGGAAAATTGCAGGGTTTGCAATTCCTATTGGAAGTATCTCACCAAAAATGAAATTTTTGTTGCAGGGGATGCCTGATATCTGACTTGTATCTTAGTGCAGACTTCTGGGAAAATCAGTTTGTGTACAGAACACCTCCAGGCAGCCATACTGCATAGCATTTTTACAGATTGAAAAGGAAAGGTAATTTTTAATAACATTCAATTACAATATGACTTGAGTCGCAATTGTATATACTATATTATTTTATTTTTTCACAATTTTTTTCCCCCCACGAAGGTGGCGTTACCCTTTAAGTGTTTCCGTGTGAACGAGGTCTTAAAGAAAAAAAAAAAAGGTTGCCCACTGCCTCTATCCTCTCCTTGATCCTCTGCCAGTGCATCCTGAAGTCTTGTGTGAGCTTTGACTTGAATATCATACAGGTTATGCAGGCTCCCTGCTCCTCATGTGACAGTGCCTTTGCCTGCTTTTTGGCTATGCACTGCAAAAATCTGTCTTGTTAATTTGCCTAAAGGACAGGTCAATTTTAAGGATGTATAACCAATAGCATTAAATGGTAGTTTTTGTAATATCTGGAGTTCAGCTTTAAATGATATAAAGGAATAAATAATCTGAGAGAGGTACATATCTAGAGATTACCCTATACCCCTTTAAAAAAGCAGTAACATCTACATACTAAATATTAACAGTATATTTTTAAATAATCGAGGAAGAAATAGACATATTGTCTCTTTAAGTGAAAACAGTGTAATGGTATCTTTTTCTGGTGTCTATCCATTTATGATAATCAAACACTTGAGATGTCATATTCTTTACATTTCACATTGGAGTGAAGTGATAATCTGCAAGCATGATTGAGAATCACAGACTCACATAAGCACTATATAAATCACCATCAGTTCAGTTGCTTTGTTATTAATTGAGTTTACTGGTTGTGAGGCTGGAAATTTTCTTCTGCATAATTAATCTCATTTAAATAGGGTAACAGAAAAGGTGAACATGATTAGAATATGAAAGCCATGATTCACACACTACTTTGCCATTAATAATTTATGGATTAAAACAGGCTAAACCATAACATAATCATTTCAATTAAAATAACAAGATATCTTCTTACTGTCTATATATGAACTGCTTGCAGGACCATCAATTAGCAAATTCCTTGCAAGCATAAAAAAATGAAGGTGACCCTTTTTTTTTTTTCATTCCCATTTTTTGAGCCATCACACAGTAAAGTTTTAACATTCTGCAAGCTGCAGTAACACAGCCTCAGGTGTCTACATGCACAGTAATTATTCATTGAAAATTTTATCACAAAAACCTTAAGGTGTCTAATTAAGCAATACATCACTATGCAAAGTGTTAGAGAGGAGAAAAAGATAAGAGCTCAAATGTAAACATACTGTAAATGACATATTAATAGAAAAAGTCAAGGTTAATCCAACCAATCGTATAGGGATGTAGCCATGTCAGCTACTGATAACAATAATCTGACCCACCTTGTCTGCAGATTTTTTTTATAGCTAATGCAAGGTGCTACATGGTGATATAATTTATTTCTTCTAAATATTTCAGTTTATACAGTAAGTATATATTCTATACTTGCAGTTTATGGGAATGGTTGAAATACGTAAAGCTAAAGTTTAGGTATAAACTATTTTGCATAGGTACACTTGTCCAGCTTGGACCAATGCAAGTATGTATGCGCCATACCTAGCCTATCCCTGTAGAAACTGGAAATCACTGCAGTAGGCATCGCTACTTCAGTGATCACCATTAGCTTCCAGTTCCTGTGTTGAGTGGCTGCCTTGGTGCTTGTGAAAACAGGAGGTTACTCACTTAGCTACGGGGCCATTCAGAGAACACTTTGAATTTTCTCAATGAATGCAAAGCGTTCTGTGATTGGATGAGGTGAAGATCATGACATCCCTGCGCCGCCTCTCCACCTTGTTTAAATAGAGAATTCTTTGCATTCATTGAGAAAAGGCAAAGCATTCTCTAAATGGCACCTATGCTGAGATAATTAACTCCTGTGTTCACTAAGCAACAGGGCAGCCACTCAGCTTTGGACCCAGAAGCTAACATTGATCACTGTAGTAGTGGTGCCAACTACAGAGATTTCTATTTTTTACAGGGATTTGCCAGATAATTCACCTGCATACTTACATTGATCCATGTTGGATCAATATAACTATATACAGTGCCTTGCAAAAGTATTCCCCCCCTTGGCATTTTTCGTGTTTTGTTGCCTCACAACCTGGAATTAACATAGATTGTTCGAGGATTTGCATCATTTAATTTACAGAACATGCCCACAACTTTGAAGATTTTTTTTTATTGTGAAGTAAACAACAAATAGGACAAAATAACAGAAAAAGTCAATGTGCATAACTATTCACCCCCCCAAAAGTCAACACTTTGTAGAGCCACCTTTTGCGGCTATCACAGCTCCAAGTCGCTTTGGATAAGTCTCTATAAGCTTGCCTCATCTTACCACTGGGATTTTTGCCCATTCCTCCTAGCAAAACTGCTCCTTCAACTTGGATGGTTTGCGCTTGTGAACAGCAATCTTTAAGTCTGACCACAGATTTTCTATTGGATTGATGTCTGGGCTTTGATTAGGCCATTCAAACACATTTACATGTTTCCCCTTAAAGCACTCAAGTGTTACTTAAGTGTACCTCAAATCACACACAGAGTGGTACAGGTTTTGCTCAAGAATATCCCTGTATTTAGCACCATCCACTCTTTCCCTCAAATCTTACCAGTTTCCCAGTCCCGACTGCTGAAAAACATCCCCACAGCATGATGCTGCCACCATCATGTTTCACTGTGGGGATGGTGTTCTTTGGGTGATGTGATGTGTTGGGTTTGCGCCCGCCAGACATAGCATTTTCTTTGATGGCCAAAAAGTTCAATTTTAGTCTCATCAGACCAGAGCACCTTCCTCCATACATTTTGGGAGTCTCCCACGTGCCTTTTTTCGCAAACTCAAAACGTGCCATTTTGTTTTTTACTGAAAGTAATGGCTTTCTTCTGGCCACTCTGCCATAAAGCCCAACTCTATGGAGCATACGGCTTATTGTTGTCCTATGTACAGAGACTCCAGTCTCTGCTGTGGAACTCTGCAGCTCCTCCAGGGTTACCTTAAGTCTCTGTGCTGCCTCTCTGATTAATGCCCTCCTTGCCCGGTCCGTGACTTTTGGCCATCTCTTGGCAGGTTTGCTGTTGTGCCATGTTTTTTCCGTTTGGTTATGATAGATTTGATGGTGCTCCTAGGGATCATCAAAGATTTGAATATTTTTTTATAACCTAACCCTGACTTGTACTTCTCAACAACAATGTCCCTTACTTGTTTGGAGAATTCCTTGGTCTTCATTGCAGTGTTTGGTTAGTGGTGCCTCTTGCTTAGGTGTTGCAGCCTCTGGGGCCTTTCAAAAAGGTGTGTATATGTAATGACAGATCATGTGACACTTATATTGTACACAGGTGGACATCATTTCACTAAATATGTGACTTCTGAAGGTAATTGGTTGCACCAGAGCTTTTTATGGGCTTCATAACAAAGGGGGTGAATACATACGCACATGCCAATTATAGTTTTTTATTTCTGAAAAATAGTTTTATGTATATGTTTTTCTAATTTTACTTCACCAAGTTAGACTATTGTGTTCTGATCCATCACATATAATTCAGATTAAATAAAAAAAAACATTGAACTAAAGGCTGTAATGTAACAAAATAGGTAAAAAGCCAAGGGGGTGAATACTTTTGCAAGGCACTGTATGTAGATGTTTTTTATTTGCACTAATGGTTACATTTTAAAGACAGTCTTTCCAGGTGTTGCATTCTTCTCAAAGAGTACTATTTGAACTGAGAGGAAGAGAACACCCTGAAAACTTGTTCCTGAGAATTTGAAGTGGTAATAAACCTTTTTGTAACATTGCAGCACCTATAAACTCATAAAACACATACAGTATGTGCAGGTAATAAACATTACATTTACTGTGTATGATACAACTAATTAAAAACATAAATAATGATTGTGAACAAACATATGTTTGCATTCGTGTAAACCAAAATTGAAAATAAAAGTCTCAAAAGAAGAGCCAAAATTTGTCAAGGTAGTATTCTTTGTATATGGTAGAAAGAAAGGTGAATCCCAAAGAAAGCCCTAAAACTTCTTGGTACCAGGAACACCACAAAAAGTGGGGGCTTACCAGATTCCAAAGACCCTCACCAAGGAAAGGTCAAACTGCATTTGTTAGGTGCTCCATAAAACCTTTGCTCCTGAGGAGCACGTCAGGCTATTACACCACAGTATGTCCCGCAATTCAAAGTGCAATGGGGCTCCATATACAAATGATACCATAAAGGAAGAAAGCAACATCCTCCATAGTGTAAATCCATGAATACAACAATGTTTAATAAAATTAAATGCACTTACAATGGATAAACATTAGGCAAACAATTCAAACCAAGGGTGTAGTCAATTTTCCCAAAAGCAAGATACAGTAGCGTGTGTTCTGGCTTGGCCCTACGTGTTTCGTTATACATCAGTTTAAAGTATCTCATATATGACGTCACATATGATGAAACCCGTAGGGAGGAGCCAGAACACATGCTACTGTACATGCACAAAGCAGCCGTGGCCATAGCAAATGCAGTTTGACCTTTCCTTGGTGAGATCATCACCTAGTGGCACCGCCCCTTCTGACGCCACAGACCCAGCATGTACCCAATACTCATTCACATGGGGGGGTGGGATCTGGGGGCCCCGTTAAAGGAGGCTTACAGATTCTGATAAACCCCTTGCCCGCAGACCCCACAACCACCGGCCATGGTTGTGGGGATGAGGCCAAGGTGCTTTGGGGTGGGGGGCAGAGCCCCCACTCCCCCATGTTGAGGGAATGTGGCCAGGTATGGTTCAGGAGGGAGGGGTGCTGGCTCATCCCCCCCTTCCTGGCATGCTTGGATAAGGGTCTGGTATGGATTTTGGGGGGGATCCTACACCGTTTTTTTTGTTTAGTTTTTTTTACAATTTTTCTATTATATGCCTGCATTCTTTTCTTTACATTCATCTGTCAGTGCGGAAGCCCGCTGACAGATGATGACTCATGGTTGAGGTCAAGGATGTGGGTGGCCGGCTTCCCTGCCCGCTGCTCTACAACCAGCTATTCTTTACACAGAATTCAAATCGGTTGATCGTTTTTCGACCGATCCGAATTTAAATCGTTCTGAAAAGTTGTAATTCATTGAAAAGTTAATAAACAAAACTCATTTTAACCACTTCAGCCCCAGCCCCAGCTTCCTGACCAGGCCATTTTTTGTGATACGGCACTGCGGTGCTTTAACTGACAATTGTGCGGGCGTGTGACGTTGTACCCAAAAATAATTTATGTCCTTTTTCCCCACAAATAGAGCTTTCTTTTGGTGGTATTTGATCATCTCTGTGGTTTTTATTTTTTGCGCGTTAAACAAAAAAGACCGACAATTTTGAAAAAAACACAATATTTTGTACTTTTTGCTATAATAAATATCCCAAAAAAAATTTTCTTCATCACTTTAGGCTGATAAGCATATATTGATTGGTTTGCACAAAAGTTATAGCGTCTACAAAATAGGGGATAGATTTATGGCATTTTTATTATTATTTTTTTTACTAATAATGCCGGTGATCTGTGATTTTTATTGGGACTGCAACATTGGGGTGGACACGTGGGGCGCTTCTGACACTTTTTTGGGACCAATGACATTTATACCGTGATCAGTGCTATAAAAATGCACTGATTACTGTATAAATGTCCCTGTCAGGGAAGGGGTTAACACTAGGGGGCGATCAAGGGATTAAGTGTTCCCTAGGGAGGTGTTTCTAACTGTGGGGGGATAGGACTGACTGGGAGTAGAGAGAGAGCACTGCTCCTGATCACTAGGAACAGACGATCTCTATCTACTCCCCTGCTATTGCTCTTAAAGCGTCCAACATACACCTAGGGCGATTTGCGCAGCCGTGCCAACCTGCTGCAGTATAATGACTGCGGCTGGTCGGCAATCAGTTAATGTATACCCCTATACAGTGACTTCTAAGAAGCATAGGTGGTTAACCATCATAATCTGGTAGGGAAACCAGCACAACAAAGTATATGGAAACCTTCACCTTGTAAAACAACCTATTCAGTTTAAAATAGAAATGAAAGGCAAAACATTTGTGAATAAAAAACATTATAAATACCCTTTTCCTCTACATAAGGAGGTCAGAGAGCTAGGTAAGGTGAAACAGCAGCACACTGGTCTTTCCAATGAATGGCTGTGCAGGGGGACGGGGGAGTCTAATCATTGGAAGAGAGACCAGGCTGAGTTCCCAGCACACCAGAAAACTAACCACGCTGTGCTTGTATACCTAGTGTGGTCAGTTTTTTTAAAAAATGGGAAAGCAGAGGGACTGGCGGGAACATCAGGAATTTCACACAAAGGAAGCAATATAAAGAGAACAGGATACTTTGTCATACACGTACATGGTACAGCAGGCACATATCAGGAATAGAAAATGTTTGGGTAACATATTCTTTAGTATTTTGTTTGTAGTTCTTTAGATTGCATAACAAATACATACAACGTACTATAAATAATAAATAATGATAAAATTGTATTATCTTATAACATGGTACATTTAATTTTTTTATCTCTGTTATTTTTCCATACTATTTTTATTGTCTGTCAGGTTTTGTTGGCATTACAGTGGGGACGGAAAGTATTCAGACCCCTTAAATTTTTCACTCTTTGTTATATTGCTATTTGTTATATTGCTATTTTGCCATTTGCTAAAATCATTTAAGTTCATTTTTTTCCTCATTAATGTACACACAGCACCCCATATTGACAGAAAAACACAGAATTGTTGACATTTTTGCAGATTTATTAAAAAAGAAAAACTGAAATATCACATGGTCCTAAGTATTCAGACCCTTTGCTGTGACACTCATATATTTAACTCAGGTGCTGTCCATTTCTTCTAATCATCCTTGAGATGGTTCTACACCTTCATTTGAGTCCAGCTGTGTTTGATTATACTGATTGGACTTGATTAGGAAAGCCACACATCTGTCTATATAAGACCTTACAGCTCACAGTGCATGTCAGAGAAAATGAGAATCATGAGGTCAAAGGAACTGCCTGAAGAGCTCAGAGACAGAATTGTGGCAAGGCACAGATCTGGCCAAGGTTACAAAAAAATTTCTGCTGCAGTTAAGGTTCCTAAGAGCACAGTGGCCTCCATAATCCTTAAATGGAAGACAATTGGGACAACCAGAACCCTTCCTAGAGCTGGCCGTCCAGCCAAACTGAGCTATCCGGGGAGAAGAGCCTTGGTGAGAGAGATAAAGAAGAGCCTAAAGATCACTGTGGCTGAGCTCCAGAGATGCAGTCGGGAGATGGGAGAAAGTTGTAGAAAGTCAACTATCACTGCAGCCCTCCACCAGTCGGGGCTTTATGGCAGAGTGGCCCGACGGAAGCCTCTCCTCAGTGCAAGACACATGAAAGGCTGCATGGAGTTTGCTAAAAAACACCTGAAGGACTCCAAGATGGTGAGAAATAAGATTCTCTGGTCTTATGAGACCAAGATAGAACTTTTTAGCCTTAATTCTAAGCAGTATGTGTGGAGAAAACCAGGCACTGCTCATCACCTGTCCATTACAGTGAAACATGGTGGTGGCAGCATCATGCTGTGGGGGTGTTTTTCAGCTGCAGGAACAGGACGACTGGTTAAAATTGAAAGATGAATGCGGCCAAGTACAGGGATATCCTGGACGAAAATCTTTTCCAGAGTGCTCAGGACCCCAGACTGGGCCAAAGGTTTACCTTCCAACAAGACAATGACCCTAAGCACACAGCTAAAATAACGCAGGAGTGGCTTCACAACAACTCTGTGCCTGTTCTTGAATGGCCCAGCCAGAGCCCTGATTTAAACCCAATTGAGCATCTCTGGAGAGACCTAAAAATGGCTGTCCACCAACGTTTACCATCCAACCTGACAGAACTGGAGAGGATCTGCAAGGAGGAATGGCAGAGGATCCCCAAATCCAGGTGTGAAAAACTTGTTGCATCTTTTCCAAAAAGACTCATGGCTGTATTAGATCAAAAGGGTGCTTCTACTAAATACTGAGCAAAGGGTCTGAATACTTAGGACCATGTGATATTTCAGTTTTTCTTTTTTAATAAATCTGTGTACATTAATGAGGAAAAAAATTAACTTAAATGATTTTAGCAAATGGCTGCAATATAAAAAAGAGTGAAAAATATAAGGGGGTCTGAATACTTTCCGTCCCCACTGTATGTTTAAAAAAAATAAGACTTTTTTATGATTGATTTTGCATCTCCCATTTTGTAAATGTTATCAGACAGGCAATTTATGAGCATGAACTTTTGTAAGAAAAGCAGTATAGCATCTGAAAATAAAAAATGGATGATTGTTTTTTCTTTAAGGTCAGGTGATTGTCACATTTAGTTAAAAGTCATATATTTTTTATGATCTATGATGATTTTTTTTAATAATACATAAATATCACTCTATCATTTTTTGTGTTGCTACAGTTTAATTAAAATCAAATACCTTTTTTAATAAAGGGCAAAACTAATCCTTTGCATTTCTTTGTCTTTGAAAAAATATATAATTTAAAAACACTTTAATCTGTTGACAGATACTGTATTCTTAACCTCTTTATATCCCTTATGGACTAGAGTGATTTTAACATTACAGAAAAATATATGTTAATCTGCCAGAAATGTAGTCAGCTTTTAAAGTGGTTCTAAGGGCAGAAGGTTTTTCACCTTTAAAGTAAAAAACCTTCTGGGTGCAGTCCCCCCCCCCTCCCCCAGCCTTCCCTTATACTTACCTGAGCCCATCTCGATCCAGTGATGTGCATGAGAGCACTTTCTCTCCTCATTGGCTCACACAGCAGTGGGAGCCATTGTCTCCTGCTGCTGTCAATCACAGCCAGTGAGCCAATGAGGATAGCGTGGGGGCCATTCACAGGAGCCTGGCTCAGGAGTGAGCCTGCAAGAGGCTTGCTATTGGGGGACACTCGGTAGGAGGCAGGAGCAAGGACCACCAGCGGGGGAACCAAAAAGGACCTGGGCTGCTTTGTGCAAAACCATTAACTAGTATCATATTCTACATATAAGTGATGCAGCAAGTACTATGTAAAAATGATGTTATATTTACTCAATTACACTTGCAGACTATCTGCAAGTATCATTTTAGAAAGCCACAAAATCCATAAATTCATTTTGACAGCCACTCCTGCTATGTGTAAAATAGCAAGTCAAAGGTGTGATTTTTACAGCTGGAAATTGTCAGTAAGAGTGGCAGAAGGCAGCATCAGGGGTAAAGAAACAGGACATAGGAAATGTTCCCTAGAAACTTAAGAGGCAGAAAAAAGACCCTGCCCCAAAGCACTCCTCCATGTTGAGAGCATGTGGCCTGTTATGGGGGGGGGGGGGGCGTTCACTCACCCCGCCCTTTCCTGACCTGCCGGACTGCATGCTCGGATAAGGGTTTGGTATCCTTTTTTCAAAAAAGTTGGCGTGGGGTTCCCCTTAATATCCATACCTGCCCTGACGCTGTTTTTTTTTTCATTTTTTTTATTGCTGGCATATTTTTTTTACATTCGGCTGTCAGTGGGGAAACCAAATTAGAGTTACTTATATAAACATGTCACCTATCCAAGTGAGATATTCTCAAAATGCCTTTTGTTCCAAAATCCAGATATGCTCTATGAACTGAATCCCTTTTCATAACTACGTTTTCTAACTTCTCTTTCTATCCTCCAGAATCAATTGTTTGTAATGATTTTCTTCCACAATATTCATTTTGAAAACATAAAAAATTTGAAATCATAAAAGGGTGCCCAATAAGAAGCAGAACAAAGAAAAAGTAATTTAATTTTAGCATCAAACATTTTCATAGTATAGTGAACGTGCAGAATTTGGCACACCTTAGATTATTTAAACAATACACTTAGAAACATGTGAAAACATTATATGCATTATCAAGGATGAATGAGATTCCATGCAAAAGCTTGCTTGCCATTATCTTTTCATCAGTCATGAAGTAGAAGTGCTAGAGAAATGTTTATTAAACTATGACTTCCAAGGACACTTTAGTCTGAATGCTGGAAACAGTACATGAATTATAATGAATCTAAACGCAGATTAGAGAACTACTAATATGATAATTATAAAGATTAACCCTATGTCTCTAAAGACCAAATTGTATCCCACTGGGATAGAATATTCCCAGAGAAACAGGCTTAGCTCTATATACTCTAAAGTCATATTGTTTTAGGGTAAAATACTTAAGACAGTTAATTTAACCCATTGGGAGTGCATCCGGCATGCTTTGTGTTCTGTGTGAATCATGACGGCCCTTTACCATGTGATCCTCTGTGCCCAATCACAGCTGATCATATGTAAACAAACGTGCCGGCTTTGGGCATTCCTTTCCTCATGCACTGACACAGCATGAGGAGAGGAGAGCTGGTAACCGGCAAGTGTGACAGGAGACATGTAGATAGATAATCAGGGCACTGATCATCAGTGTAGGCCCATCAGTGCCAATGAGGGCCCATCAGTGCCACCTATCAGTGCCCATCAGTGCAGCTCATCAGTGCCCCTCCATGCAATTTAGCTTTCCACCACAACATCCCAGTGCTAGTTCAGGCCTGCATCTCTGCAATATAACTTAAAGGCACATGGGAACATGATCCCCAACAAACCCCCACAGTGGCAATGGTCACTGCTCCCCCTGCACCGGTGGGACCACTACAACTGTCTGCTGCATCCCCCCAAATCCTGCTGCACTCACCTCTGGAGTTGCTGCCTTCTCCACCACCTCCTCTATGCCAATGTACCAGGCTCTCGCTACAATCCCCACTCACTCTCCTGCAGCTTTTATCTCCCCTGTCCTGCAGCCATGATCTCCTCTCTGTCAGAAACCATGAAATCAGACCGAGACAGAAGTACAGTTAAATCACACTTGTTTAATAATAAAAGTAAAGAGAACAAACGTAGTCAAAACATAGCCAAAGTACAGTAACCAGAATGGATTGTCAGCCAAGCCAGGAGTCAGGGATCAAAGTAGTGGAACTGCAAGCAGGATCTGTAGCCTGAAGGGATGTCAGCAAAGCCAGTCTTTAAAGCAGGAATGCAGGAGATAGTTTCTTGTGTTGTGAGCAAGGCAAAGGCAGAGAACCTCTGGACTGGACGGCTTAAGTAGGCAGGACTGACAGGCAGGATCAGCTTCAGCTGGGTAACTGTGGAGAGAGATGGGAGCTGGCAATTAGCCGACAGCTGAGTGACCAGCTCAGAGAAGGAAGGGCTGAGCCCAGCCCTGACAGTACCCCTTCCTCAACGACCCCTCCCCCTTGGAGGACCACCAGACTTGAGAGGAAAATGTCTATGGAAATCACGGAGGAGGACAGGGGCATGTACGTCCAAGGATGAGACCCAAGAGCGTCTAATCCATAGACAGGTGGGTACAGGGCCTCTCTCCATTGGGTATGGGTTATAGGATGCCCACTGGAAGATGTCGTGGAGTCTTACTCTGAGCACACACGGAACAGGCAGCTACCAAGGCAGTTACATCAGCACGTAGACTAGGCCACCAGAGTTGCTGGGAAATGGCCCAAATGTGTTGATTCTTACCAGGGTGTCCAGCTGCCTTGGGAGAATGATAAGTCAGCCCTTACATTCTTAGTACCGGGTAAGAATGAGACAATGTAATTGAAACTTGACAAGAAAAGAGCCCATCCCTTCTGGGAGAGAGGCGTTTAGCCTCAGACAAGAATGTGAGATTCTTATGGTCAGTAAGAATGAGAACCGGCACAGTGGTACCTTCGAGGAGATGTCTCCATTCTTTCAGGGCTAAAATGATCGCCAACAGCTCTCTGTCACCAATTTCGTAATTGCACTCCGCAGGTGATAATTTCTTGGAAAAGTAGCCACAATGATGCATAGCGCTCTCAGAGGTAGGACGTTGAGACAGAAGGGCACCAAAACCAGTCTCAGAAGCATCAAGCTCAAGGATAAAAAGCAACGTAGGATCAGGATGTGCCAACACAGGAGCAGAAACAAAGGCAGCCTTGAGACTCTCAAATGCCTTAATGGACTCCGGAGACCAACTCTGTGGGTTACCGTCCTTTCTGGTCATATCAGTCAGGGGCTTAACCAGAGACGAGAAGTTACGAATAAACTTCCGATAATAGTTGGTAAAGCCCAGGAAACGCTGCAGAGGTCGTAAACCCACGGGTCGGGTCCACTGTAGGACTGCTAAAAGTTTCTTTGGGTTCATCGAAAAACCAGCAGTGGAAATGACATAGCCCAGGAATTTAACCTGTTCATGATGGAACTCGCACTTCTCCAAAGACTGCTAAAATTGCGGTACTCCTCCAGGTTGACACCAGGTTGAAGGTCAATTGCACAATCATACGACCGGTGTGGGGGCAAACTACTGGCTTGACCTTTGTCAAAGACCGCTAAAATTGCGGTACTCCTCTGGCAGGGAGGAGAGTGAAGAGGTGCACAGGACCTTGGCTACCTTCTGGAAGCATGTCTCACTGCATTGTGGTGACCAGGAGAGAGCCTCAGCACGGAGCCAATCAAAAGAGGGGTTGTGCCTCTGTAACCAAGGATAACCAATAACCAGAGGAAACTTAGGTGAGGAAATAACTTGGAATTGGATTATCTCATGGTGAAGAGCCCCTATGGCCATGGACAATGGAACCATCTCATGAGCCACATGGGCAGGCTGTAGAAGTCTCCTGTCAAGAGCCTCAATGGCAAATGGAGTGTCACGCAGCTGCAGCGGAATCGAGTGCTTCGATACAAAGGCAGCATCAATGAACAGGCCTGCAGCCCCAGAGTCAATTAGAGCCTGTATCTCGAAGGACGGCTCAGTCCAAGAAAGGGTGACCGAAACCAGGGGCTTATCCTTCTGGGTAACTGGGGGCAAAACAACGCCACCTAAGGTCTGTCCATGACAGGACCTCAAGGTTCGGCAATTCCCTGGACGGGTAGGACAAGACTTCAAAAAGTGACCTGTCTGGCCACAATAAAGGCACAATCTCTCCCTCCTCCTAAAGGTTCTCTCATCCGCAGAGAGATGCATGAAGGCCAAGTGCATGGGTTCATCTTCACTGACCGACTCGGTACCAGGAGGCATAGGAGGTGAGGGAGGCATGAGTGGGATGGCAAAGCTCGGAGGCAAACGTACAGGAGGCTTCTGCAAACGCTCCTTAAAAGAGAGTCTTTCTCCGAGTCTGGAGCCAATGAGGATGGCAAACGTGCCCCCCCCCCCTTTTCCGGACTGCCAGGCTGCATGCTCAGATAAGGGTCTGGTATGCATTTTGGGGGAAACCCCACACCATTTTTTTTTACATTTTGGCATCGGGTTTTCCTTAAAATCCATACCAGACCCAAAGTTCAGGTCCCATAGACTTTAATAAGGTTCGGAGTTCAAGTCCAAACTTTGCGATGTTCGAGAATTCAAACCCAACCGAGGAGTGTTCAGCCCATCTCTATTCCTGATATAATAGGGTGGTCTGGTGGATCTTGTTGATTTTTATGTACCTTTGGTAAAGCATAACATTTTGCAATTGTCCAATTGAGTTTGAGAATGTAATTATATTCTTCTTTTGAGATCAGTTCCGTACTGATTGCATTATCAAGTAGCTGTTTTAATTTATGCGAGTATTCTTTGGTTGGATCTCTGACCAGTATCACATAATTATTCTCATTATCAAGAATTGATAAACACATTCTTAACTAGTGGCTCTTCTCTAACAGAACCATGTTTTTAACCTTATCTGAGGGTTTCACCACAAGTTCCTTATTATCTTGCAACATCTCCAAAGCCTTAATTTCACCAGGTGTTAGATTGTGATCTTTCCTAACTCTTCTCTTCCAAAGCTGGCCTAAATCATTCTCTACCAGTTTAACAAATAGCTGTATATTACTGTGGGAAAGGTGGTGTATAAGCTTGAGATCAGTGAAAGGGCCTCTCACTTCAACATTTCCCATCTCATTTTTTTGTTGTTGTTCTAATGTTCTCAGACTTTCAATCTCTTTTTGAGAGGTCAATAATGATGACTAGTCTATATTTTTGCTTTTATATTCATTTTTTAACGCCAATTTGTATGCAAAACAATAGTCCCTTTTCTAGGATACTACTCTGGTCAGGCTTTGGTCCGAATGCAATGCGAATCCAGCCATACAAAGCCATACAATCTGTATGGCTGAATTTGCATTGCACAGACATCACATTGTAGAAATTCGAGTTGTTACTGTATTAATAACTATATTTCAATAATTCATATTGATGAGAAAAGTTTCAAGAAAAATCCGTTAAGTTCTCGTGTAAAACCTCCAAAATTGATTTAATGATCAATTAGCAAAATGTTACAAAAACAATGTCAAAATGTAGAATACAAAAATAGATTATTCTTAAAATGAAGTTTAAATCAGATATGTCTGTGTGTAAAAGTTTCGATGTCTTGAGATCTGTGTGTGTGTGTCTGTGTGAGTGTCTTCATGGAGAGCTGCAGTGCATGTGTGTCTTTCCCCACAGCCTGTCTGTACTCCTTCAATTAACCCCCACCTTTTCCAAAGAGCCAAAAAGCTTAAAAGACTGGGAAATTCGAATTACTCCCTCCAACATTCCTAAGGGTGGGGCTATATGAAGATACCTAAAATAGGAATCATTTAACTTACAATATATTCATTTCCTTTAAACATATAAAATCCTACATATCAGTATACATATATTTAAAATGCAGTGTACTTATTATTATCCTATTCAAGAAATATAGTAATGTAAAGAAACAGCTTATATTCTTAACATCCTGAAACTTTGTGTCTTTGGAAAAGATTGTAACTTTATCTCTTACGATGGGGGAGGTGAAATGGTCTACACTAAATTGTATCCATATGTGAGATGAATCTCTCCCAAGAAATGCATACTAAGCCTATACCAGCATAAACTTTCATGAGTATAAAAACCTATATAACTTCACCTTTTCCATACATAGAAGATATATATATATATATATATATATATATATATATATATATATATATATATATATTTATATATATAATTCAATTATCACAAGAAATCAACCATTCATAAATTCTGATATTCTAACACACATGTGATTTGCACTGCAGTGCGGTGCGAATCACATGCGATATTGCACAGTGCACCAGTGTGAACTGGGACTCAGCCTCTAATTTCCAACTCTATTCCCCCTCCTTGTGCCTGTATACCCCCACTGGTCCTGATTTCTCAATGATTGGATTGATTAAGATACAAAATTGTTCTGAGTGACATCAAGCACCAGCTTGGAATAGCTGCTAGTGCATACTTTCTACAAACTAGAGGAAAGGACTTTCAGCAGCATACTTCTTTTGTCCTTGAACTATTGCCATTTATACTCGAACATAATTACTTCTACGAGATATACTGGTGCATAGTCATTTTGAACATGATAGAGGGGCAAGCAATTATCAACATGGCTGCCACAGAATGACCCCTTCCATTGCGGCCACTGTAAAGCATGTGCTTTTGTTCACACAATGAAGGAATTCACAAACCCAAAAAACAGTGAACAAATGCAGATAACATCTTTTTTACAACTGTAGTTCCAGTGGGCTTATATATGACGCCAGTTGTTCCTGCCCACTACTTTATGTTGGGAAAACAATCAGACAGCTAAGGAGACGTGCCCTGGAACATGTATATGATATGCTCTTGAACAAGGATAGACCAGTAGCGAGGCATTTCTGGGATAAACATAGGGGTACAACCAATAGTCTAAAATGTTGGGTTGCGCAGGACATTGAATTGGGACATAGAAAGGGCAATTTGGATAGAATGCTGCTGAGAGCTGAAGCTAGGATGGATTTTTAAATTGGGATCTAGGGCCCCTTCAGGCCTTAATGAAGGTTCCACATTCCTGCCATTTATACATAAATAACTGATTATGCTTGCTGCACTTTAATGTTTCTCTCTGTGTGCATCTGTTTTGGTGATTCCCTAATAAAGAAAGTTATATACTTGAAACAGTTAAAGGTTGGTCATAAATTGCAAAGAAAATTGGTGGTATGGATCTAAACATGTATGGTACATTTGATACAATCAATAGTAGTTTGCCAATTGACCACAGGGGGAGCTCTCTTAGCATGATGGGGCACCTGTCTGCACTGTATTCCTGTTTGCCCCCTAGTGGTGACTAAAATATATAAATAGGAGCTATAGATGGTGGCCGCCTTCATTGCACATCTTGTTTTATGTTTGAGCACGTGGTTTATTTAAAATTACACTTTTTGTGCATTATATTTATAGGGAATGCAGAATAAAATTGAAAATAGTTTGGTGTGGGAGGCACTCTTTAGTATTTAGACATAAGTAAGGGAATGTTTCTCTTCATGGAAAACCTAATTTGAATACTCCTACTAGATTTTTTTTATCCCCTGTATCCACTTGCAGGTTCATGATTTTAAAATTTTTGCCAACATACTGTATCTGTTTTAGCTGTGTATGAATAAAAGTTATGTTTTAGGGCTTAGTGGGCTCTGTGTAAGGCTGGATTCACACCTATGCATTTTTAGTGCTTTTTACATTTTGCAGATTTGCACTACAGAACGTGTTCTATAGGAAACCATGTGTAATGGACTGTGGTGCAAATCTGCAAAATGCAAAAAACACTAAAAATGCAGAGGTGTGAATCCAGCCTTAGAGAGATGGATGCACAGCTATTGATTTATCAATTGTGATTCCAACACAGTAGACTGTAATTAATTTGGTTCTGAATAGTCAGGCAAATTTATTGGTTTATATATCTTTTTAATGATAAAACAATGTTATTTTTAAGCAATTTATAGACAAAGTAACAAAATAAAAAGCACTTTTTTTCTACGTTGATCAGCGATGAAAAATAGATACTGGTGTTACTGTAGATAAAAAGTACACATATTTTATATCATTTGTTCCATTTAAAATTACACTCAAATTATGATTCTAGAACAAAGCATTGCAAAGGTATTTATAAAGAAAATGAAGGTTTTGTTTTCTGTTTTGTTTTATGCTTTTTTAATTTTTTTTAAATTCATGAACAAAAAATAAACAAGGTTTAAATATCAATGGTTAGAAAAAGTACACATATTTTCAACACTGTGTAAGATAATCTATTTTTGATACTAGCAGCTTCTACAACTGCTGTATTCACACAGCAATCTCTGATCATAATTTTAATAGTTGGGAATGGCCACCAAGTGCAGGGGTTTGGGTGGAGTAGGGCAGAAAACAGTACAGAAGTGCTATGTACTTCTTTATTATTTTTCTTTGGGTTGTGGTGGGTAGGAAATATGCTTATATTTAGGTGGGTGGGAGGGGGTGCTATGTAGTAGGCCCAGTGTTCAAAACTGGCTAGAATACATTTTTCTCTGCACTCAGATCAGTTACATAGTCAGGTTGAAAAAGACACAAGTCCATCTAGTTCAACCAATAAAAGAGAAAAAAAAAAGAAAGCCCTTGTATAAAGGGCTTTGCTTTTAGAATTTAGTTGTTACTATAAACAGCTCCCACCTGAGAAGTGATTGATTAGACCTTCTCCCTGCCATCCTATATTCCTCCTGTTCAGGTTGTTTAGTCTGTTTAGACAGAGTTTTTTATTTGCCATATACATGTACAATACTTGCAGTGCCATGTACACTCATCACTTGGTTAACAAAGGCAGGCTTTTCTTGGTGTATTTGTAAAAATCATTCACATAGCACTTTTTTTCTGCAGGCCTTCCCTTTTGAAAAAATGGCTTTAGTTTTAGGAGTGACATTGTTTTGTGTTCCATAAAATTTGGAGCTATATTTGTTTTATTTTGGTAAAGCCTTTATTTTAAACACATGCCTACTGAGCACCTTTACCCCCTTCCTGCCCAGGCAAATTTTCAGCTTTTAGCACTAATGCAGTTTGAATGACAATTGTGCAGTCAAGCAGCACTATACCTATATGAATTTTTTTACCTTTTTTTTTTTTTTAAACAAATAGTGCTTTCTTTTGGTGGTTCTTAATTACCACTGGGTTTTTTAATTTTTTGCTAAACAAACAAAAAAAGACCACCATTTAAAAAAAAAAAAAGTTTTTCTTTGTTTCTGTTAGAAAATTTTGCAAACAGGTAATTTTTCTCTTTCACCGATGTTTGCTGATGAAGCGGCTCTGATGGGCATTGATAGGCTGCACTGATGAGGAAGCACTGATGGGAACAGATTGGCACTACTGATGGGCACTTGGGGCTGCAGTGATGATCAGTGCCCTGATTATTAGTGCAGATGTCCCCTTTCACACTAGCCAGTTACTGACTCTCTCGTCTCCTCACGCTGCCAACATGGATAAGCAATTACGATAACCGGCAAGTGTGTTTACCACATGATCAGCTGTGACTGGACACAGCTGATCATGTGGTAAAGAGCAGCTGTGATGGGCTCTTTACCCTGATCTGTGATCATCTGTGTCCGAAGTGCACAGCGATCACAGAGTGTGCTGGATGCGCGCTGCAGCAGGCGTGCGCGGGGGGGGGAGGGATCACAGGAGGACGTCATATGACACCCTCTCAGAACTGGCTGACCATGCTGTAGCCATCATTTTGCTATAAAGAGGTCTGTAAGTGGTTATGTAAAACTGCATTTTTTGAAGCAAGGTTTTACTTGAAAATTAAGTGGACTTTTAATTCAGGTATGGCATTTTGGGATTTTAATTTCTTTTAAGGTTTTAAGTTTCTGTTGATAGGGCCTTTTTTAAGGTTTGGAAAGAAAAAAAAACTAAATGCAAGAACACTGTGCACCTAAATCACATCATATTATATTACTCATCTTTACTGCACACTCCCATCCCCCATAGATAAATTAAAAGTCAGCCTGTGATCCTTGTCTCTAGTAAATTTGGGCCTAGCCTTGCTTAGTAGTAAAACACATGCCTGTACTTTTTTCTCTAGTACATTTTTTTCACTGTCCTGCTACAAGCCAGTTTTACACTGCTGATTCAGCTGCAGTCATTTTATTTTTAATAAATGTTTGAGAGAAAAAGGCCAGCAGCAGGGCAGGATCAGTGAGAACAAGGACAGCCTCAGTGAACTACAGATCAATTCGTGTCTTCTGGTCAAAGGGAAACTTTTACTGTTTTGATGAAAAAAACATGCTTTGCTACTAAAACTACCTGTTATTTTTACTTTTTTTTCAAACTGAAATTAATCAGATACGGGCTAGGCTTGGGTTCTCCAAACTTAGCAGGATCCCCATGAACATTTGTCAAATTAAACCTGAGCAAATTTGCCCATCCTAACATCTATTCATTTTTGTACACTTTTACCCATATTAATACAAACACACTTAAAGAGGAGTTCCACCCAAAAGTGGAACTTCCGCTTTAGCACTCCTTGCCTCCTTACATGCCACATTTGGCATGTCATTTTTTTTTTGGGGGGGGGGGGGAGTGCTTTGTTTTCAGTGTGACTATCTGTCTCACTTCCTGCTTCCGACTATGGGCCACCTAGGCGACTCCTCTCCCCCTAGGCGGTCCCTCCCTCTCGGCAATCTTCTGGAACACGTCACAGGTCCCAGAACATTGCCTGTCCACTGGGAGAGTGCAGTGTGTGCACAGCCATGAAGCCGTAAGCTGTCACGGCCGTGTGCCCACAGTTTCAATGGAGGTACCATGAAGAGGAGGGGAAGAGGAGCGAGGCTCCGTGCGGCCGCATCGCTGGACAGGCGAGTGTGTTTATTAAAGGTCAGCAGCTTAACTTTTTGTAGCTGCTGACTTTTAATAAAAAAAAAAAGCCTGGAACTCCGCTTTAGCCATAATATTCATGTAGGCCCATACAACAATTCTCTGCATGTTGGAAATACAGTATAGCTATATTGTATATATTACAGTATACACTGGTTATTTCAGTAAAGCACAAGCAACTTATTTTTATATCATTCTTGTGTAATAAGGCCTCATGCACACTGGGCTTTTTTACAGCTGCTGTTTTGGGTGTCAGACCTTTTTTTTTTTAACTGCCTGTAAACTTCCCTGCATGATACCCTATGTGTTTATGCACACATAGGGGGTTATTTACTAAAGGCAAAACCACTTTGCACTACAAGTAGTGCAAAGTGGATTTGCCTTTAGTAAATAACCCCCACAGTGCTCTAAAATTGGCCACAATCAGGCCATTTTAGGCACTCAAAACAATTAATTCATGGTGCTGAAAAGGATGATTATTTTTATCATCAATGTATTACATACATTAACAACAAAAACAAGGTGTGTGCTTAGCAGACCCACAACATAATAGTTAGCTGAAGAAGAGATTGTCACCCCATGTATCAAATAAATAACGTTTGCACTATTGAAGAAAATGGCCAAAAAGAAAAGCCCATTGAAGAACCTAGGAGACGGCTAAAAGAAACACAAGCAAGAAATCAAATGAAATATTAGTTCAGTTTAAAATAAAAATGTATTTTAAAAGTGTTTCACACATTTGCTGGAATATCAATGGCCCCCCTACCCGCAAAGTACTCCAGATATTTTTGTCTCAGTTCGCAGGCACTTTGGGGGGGCAAGTCAGGACGGCCAGCTTCAAGTGTCGTCAGGGTTGAATGATCAGGAAAGCTGGCCTCAGTCCCAACTGAGGCCACATAGTTCATTGCATTTTTGTGTAGATAATTGTGCATAATGCAGCAAGAAAGCACAATATGGTTCAGTTTATATTCCGCCATGTGGATTGGTTTTAGAAACAGGCGTAACCGGCTGGCCATTATGCCGAAAGCATTCTCCACCACTCTTCTGGCTCTGGCCAGCCGGTAGTTAAAAATCCTCTGGTCTGGGGCGAGGGTCCTCATGGGAAATGGCCTCTTCAGATGTTCACCTAGCCCAAACACTTCATCAGCGACAAATACAAATGGAAGACCAGCCACATTGTCTTCCACAGGTGGCAAGCCCAAGCCACCAGCCTGGAGCCGTGTGTAAAACTTTGTCTGGGCAATGACTCCACCATCCAACATTCGGCCATTCTTCCCCACGTCCACATACAAAAACTCATATGTTGCCGACACCACCGCCAACAGCACAATACTATTAAACCCCTTATAGTTATAATAGTATGACCCCATGTTGGGGGGGGGGGTGGGATGATGTGGACATGTTTCCCATCTATTGCCCCTCCGCAGTTAGGAAAGTCCCACCACTGGGCAAAGTGGGGTGCCACAGTCTGACATTCCTGTGGGTTTGAAGGAAACTGTGGAGTCAAACAAGAAAAAAAATGGTACTTTTGTACATAACATTGCAAGCAGATTAGACACAAACATTCTTGGCCAACATCCGTATAACATTTAGTTTAAGGAGCATTTAAAGACAAAAATATAAGGTCCACTTATCCTCACACCCTCTGGCCCATTGTAAACATTTTAGGGGGGTATGTTTTGGACAGGTAACCCTCTCCACTTCATTGAGAGCTGAATGCATAAATAATGTGTGTTACTTTGGCCAGCCCCTCCTAACTTACACTATTGGCTGCCAACTGGACAGGTAAGAAGTGTCATAATACAAAAATATGAATACACACTGTACAAATTGAAGCACATTTTTACATTGTGCAATCACCTATCAAGATAATAGGAGAACAAAACTTTAAACAGTACCATTTGAAAATATTCAGGCAGGCCCTTGCACTACATGCTTTGATGAATTCATCCATAAATATGAACACAAAAAAGGTAGGTATAGTGTGTATGGGTTTGGCAAAGTCAGCAGATAGAGGAGTGGTATCAGCTGACTTAGCGGTTGGGGGGAGGGAGGGTTCCAAATGAGTTTGGGCCCCCCCAAAAAAAAAACTTGCACTCTGCCTGAATTTAAGGATAAAAATAAAATTTAAACACATTTTAGGGGGTGTTTAGGGTAAGCACTACAATGGAGCTGAGAAAAAACATTGTTAAGTGACTAGGCTAGGTGTGTATGGGCCCAGGATAGCATGCTGGGGAGGTTAGTGAAGGCAAATATGCATGAAGGACAAAAAAGGAACTTTAAAAGCTTCCAGCATGCATGCGGATAAAGAGTACATTCACAGCATATTACAATCATGGTAATTAGGGAAATATGAAATAAATACAATACATTAGCAAACATTAAATACATAGAATGTGATGTTAAAGGATAAAACTTACCCTAATATAGTCCTTCTGCAGGACCTGAATGATGGCAGAACAGGTCTCTGGAATAATGATCCCCAGAGCCTGGGGGGAGATGCCTGTCGAGAATGAAAAAAAAGGGAGAAGCACTCTGATTGCCACATCCGTAAACATGAGAAAAAAGGGGGATACTAAATAGTATCCAAAAAATGGACTTTATAGGCATGGAAGCAATGGGGAAAGTAACACAACTAATATTGAATCAAAATATTTATTGAAAAAATACATCAATTAGATAGTGTTCAAAAGAAAAGATAAAAACATGAATCAAATGATACAATTTGTACATTGAGCCCTTATACGTTATGCGTCTACGCGTTTCTCCGTGAGGCCTCTTCAGGACACAAACGAGGTTCAACATTGTAACAGAGAAGGGACAATAGTGAATCTCACTATCTTCAAGAGAGTGAGCCTCATGTACAAATTCATAGCAGCCAGAAAGTTTCCAAAAGTGTGGAATACTTATAACGAATGTTTAATTTTATATAAATAGCTCTAGCAGGGGCAGGTGTATATCCAAAAGTAGGAATAACCAGGTAAATGGATATAGAGGGGTCCAAAATCCAAACCCATGCACTATGTACAGCACCCGGCTGTCTCCCAGGGGCACATCGATCTATTGCTAAGTTTAAAGTAGTATATGCCTGTTCTACTACATGTTACTGCTGCTATCTGTTAACATTATCAAAGTCTCTCCCTTCTTGGATTTTGGACCCCTCTATATCCATTTACCTGGTTATTCCTACTTTTGGATATTGGATATACACCTGCCCCTGCTAGAGCTATTTATATAAAATGAAACAATTGTTATAAGTATTCCACACTTTTGGAAACTTTCCGGCTGCTATGAATTTGTATCTGAGGCTCACACTCTTGAAGATAGTGAGATTCGCTATTGTCTCTTCTCTGTTACAATTTCGAACCTCGTTTGTGTCCTGAAGAAGCCTCAAGGCGAAATGCGCAGACGCATAACGTATAGGGGCTCAATGTACAAATTGTATCATTTGATTCATGTTTTTATCTTTTCTTTTGAACACTATCTATGAATTGATGTACTTTTTTCAATAAATATTTTGATTCAATATTAGTTGTGTTACTTTCCCTATTGTTTCCATGCCTATAAAGTCCGATTTTTTGGTTACTATTTAGTTACCCCTTTTATGCCTGTCGAGAACGTGATGTCCTGCAGACTTCTCCCCATCGCCAAGTACCGCAAGGTGGCGACGAGCCTCTGCTCGGGAGTGATGGCTTGCCGCATGCAGGTGTCCTGCTTGGTAATATAAGGGGACAGCAAAACCAACAGACGGTGAAAAAGGGGGTCCGTCATCCGGAGATAATTCTTGAAATCATCAGGATTATTCTCCTGGATCTCCCGCAACAAAGGCATATGAGAGAATTGGTCACGCTGGAGCAATCAATTCTTTGTCAATGAACTCCTCCTCGCCCTATTCATGGACTGGACTTTGGGTCAAAGTAAGGACCCCAACACCAAGCCCCTGCACAGCACGAACTCTACAATGAGTACGTACCTGCAACATGGCTTCAAAACGGTCGGCTGGTCAGAAAGAACTAACAGAACACACTGAAAATCAGAAAGAACCTGAGAAGAACCATTCGAAATTCAGAAACGAGCAGACAAGAACGCACTGAAGAACAGATACGAACCCACAAGCACAAACTGAAGAGCAGTAACGATCTGAAAAGCACCAGGCTGAAAAGTGCAAATCATCTCTCACCAAACTTCTACTAACACGAGATTAGCAGAAGGAGCCCAAAGGGTGGCGCACTGGCTATTGAACTTCCTCTTTATAGTGCTGTCATAAGTGCTGTACATCAGCGCGTTCTTGCCGATCAGAATTTCCGACAACATTTATGCAAGACAAGTTTGAGCCAACATCCATCGGAAAAAAATCCACAGTTTGGTTGTCGGAAATTCCGATCGTCTGTACGTGGCAATATAGTGTGTACAGTTTCTACTACACTTCTAGTGGTGTACACAGTATAAAATAAAGTGCAGCCGTGTGTACAGTTTCTACTACTTTTCTGGTGGTGTACACAGTATCTAATACAGTGTGTACAGTTTCTACTACACTTCTGGTGGTGTACACAGTACACAATACAGTGCAGCTGTAGTACAGTTTCTAATACAGTGCAGGCAGTGTAAACAGTATTTAATACAGTGTGTACAGTTTCTACTACACTTCTGGTGGTGTACACAGTACCCAATACAGTGCAGCCTTAGTACAGTTTCTGCTACACTTTTGGGGGTGTACACAATACAGTGCAGCCTTAGTACAATTTCTATTACTTTTCTGGTGGTGTACACAGTATCTAATGCAATGTGTACAGTTTCTACTACACTTCTGGTGGTGTACACAATACAGTGCAGCCGTAGTACAGTTTCTACTACTTTCTGGTGGTGTACACAGTAATACAGTGTGTACAATTTCTACTACACTTCTGGGGGTGCGCACAGTACACAATACAGTGCAGCTGTAGTACAGTTTCTAATACAGTGCAGGTGGTGTACACAGTATCTAATACAGTGTGTACAGTTTCTACTACACTTCTGGTGGTGTACATAGTACACAACACAGTGCAGCTGTAGTACAGTTTCTAATACAGCGCAGGCGGTGTACATAGTATCTAATACAGTGTGTACAGTTTCTACTACACTTTTGGGAGTGTACACAATACAGTGTAGCCTTAGTACAGTTTCTATTACTTTTCTGGTGGTGTACACAGTATTTAATACAGTGTGTACAGTTTCTACTACACTTCTGGTGGTGTACACAAAACAGTGCAGCCGTAGTACAGTTTCTACTACTTTCTGGTGGTGTACACAGTATCTAATACAGTGTGTACAGTTTCTGCTACACTTCTGGTGGTGTACACAGTGCAGCCATAGTACAGTTTCTACTACTTTTCTGGTGGTGTACACAGTATCTAATACAGTGTGTATAGTTTCTACTACACTTCTGGTGGTGTGCACAGTACACAATACAGTGCAGCCGTAGTTCAGTTTCTACTACTTTTCTTGTGGTGTACACAGTAGCTAATACCATGTGTACAGTTTCTACTACACTTCTGGTGGTGTACACAGTACACCATACAGTGCAGCCATAGTACAGTTTCTAGTACAGTGCAGGCAGTGTACACAGTATCTTACACAGTTTGTACAGTTTCTACTACACTTCAGGCGATGTACACAGTATCTAATACAGTGTAGTGTGGTGTTGCAAAACAAAAAATACATTATGTCCGGAAGGCCAACAAGGAGAGGCAGACACTCACGGGCCACTAAAAGAGGGCAAGCAGCCTCCATGTCTATAGTCAACAGTGGTGGTTGTGAACATGGTGCATCCTCTGCAGGTGGCCGTGGGGCGCGCTTGTCCTTTTTTTTCTGCTGCTGGCCATGTTATTGAGCCAGAACATGCAGAAGAGTTGGTGGAGTGGATAACAAAGCCATCCTCATCCTCTGTCACCCAGGCTCAGAGTAGTTTGCCTTCCAAAGCAGATGCCAAACCGGTCTATTCCACCGGCTCCTTGTCCACAGTCATCCCACCATCATGCATTGAGGAGTCCCCAAAATTATTCGACCACAGTGTCGGGTACATGCTTCTGGAGGATGTGCAGCGATTTGAAGGCTCCAATGTTGGTTTCCAGGTTGAGGAAGGGAGCAACGTGAGCCTGGAGAGAGGGGGTGCCCAAGAAGTACAAGAAACTGGCAGTCATGTTCCCCCAGCTGCAGCATACTGCCAAGTTTGCTCCAGTGACGAGGAGGGAGGGGATGATGAGGTCACAACTCCAACGAGGCAGGATGTCCTTTAGGGGGCAGCTTAAGGGCAGCCACCCTATTGAATCACACCGCAGAGCTCCGCAGGTGCAGGGCGCTGCTGACTCCCCGCTGACTTTTTAAAGTTCTTTGGTGTGGGCCTTTTTCAACACATGTGCAGCAGATCACACCATTGCTGTTTGCAACCTATGTCTGAAGTGGATCAAGCGTGGCCAGAACAGCAGCCGCTTGGGCATCACATGCTTGACCAAACATATGACGACCTGGCATGCAGTCCATTGGCAACAGCACTTGAAAGACCCACATAAAAGAAAAAGGCGGACTTCTCCTTGCTCCTCATCTGGGATCCCCGACCCTACTATACCTCCAGTCCTCCCAAAAACCTGCACTGAGAGGCATGAAGGTATAGCAATAGGTGGCCCAAGTACTTGCAACCAATCTGCTAGCAGTACACCACCATCTGATTTTAGCAGGCAAATTTCTCTACCCCCAGTTGCTGAACCGTAAAAAGAAATTCGGTCCCATCCATCCACATGCTCAGCCCCTAAATGCTAGCTTGGCCAAATATCTAGCACTGCAACTGCTGCCTTTTCAGCTGGTAGACTCTGCCCCCTTTCGTGAATTTGTGGAATGTACTGTACCTCAGAGGCAGGTTCCAAAACGCCATTTCTTTTTACGGAAGGCTATTCTGGCTCTCTACTGGCATGTGGAAGGAAAGTTTCGGCCTTGCTGGACAGGGCGGTCAGCAGTAAGGTTCATATTACCGCTTACTCATGGTCCAGCAGGCATGGGCAGGAACGTTACCTTTCCTTCACGGCGCACTGGCAGCTGGGAAGGATGCAGGACAAGGTTCAGTGTTGTTGGAGCTTGTTCCGTCACCACGCCTCCAAAATACTAGTGGTGATTCTGCCACAGCTCTCTCATCCACCCCCTCCTATTCTTCTTCATCTATGGCCTCTTCTGCAGATTTGTCCTCTGAACCAGTGGTGCTCCCTAAGTGTTTAAGGGGCTACGCAAGCAGTCAGGCTAAAAGATGCCATGCGGTGCTTGAGTTGGTCTGCCTAGGGGACAGGAGCCACACTGGGGCAGAGATACTGTCAGCTCTGCAGGGGCAGGCTCAGAGGTGGTTGACACCATGCCAGCTTCAGCCAGGAATGGTTGTATGCGACAATGGCACCAACCTACTCTCGCCCTCCGATAGGGACACTTGACCCATATTCCATGTTTGACACACATCCTAAATTTGGTGGTGCAGTGGTTTGTGAGCAGGTACCCAGGCTCACAGATCTCCTGAGGCAGGCAAGAAAAGTCTGTGGTCATTTCTGCCGGTCATACAATGCCAGTGCTCGGCTGGCTGATATTCAAAGGGAATGCAACCTGCCCACCAACCGCCTCATTTGTAACATGCCCACCAGGTGGAACTCAATGCTGGCAGGGCTGCAGTGGCTGCATACACAGCAGAGGGCCATTAATGAGTACCTGTGCGAGTATGGCACCAGGACAGAGTCAGGGGAGTTTGGCTTCTTTTCGCCACACTAGTGGCTACTGATCAAGGTTGCATGTACTGTCCT
Organism: Aquarana catesbeiana; assembly: GCF_042186555.1. Lineage (NCBI taxonomy): Eukaryota > Metazoa > Chordata > Amphibia > Anura > Ranidae > Aquarana > Aquarana catesbeiana. The sequence continues at coordinate 490,592,602 of NC_133324.1, read as the reverse complement.
GTCACCATTTGAGCAGGTCACAAGGATGGTGAGCAGCAACAATGCATGCATCAGTGACACTGTCCCTCTAGTCTTCTTGTTGGAGCACAAGCTTCATGGAATCATGGACAGGGCACTTGAGGCAGAACAGCGGGAGGAAAAGGAGGACTTCCTTACCTCTCAAGGCCTCCTTTATCCTGATAGCATTCCTGTGGGCCCGCCAAACACACAGGAAGAAGAGGAGGAGGATTTTGGCAGCATGGATGTAGAGGATAACACTCAGCAGCAGTCTTCAAGGGATGGTTTTCAGTCCCCAGAAACCCAAGGAGTTGTCCATGGCTGGGAGGAGGTAGTTACGGATAATGTGATCGTTAGTGACCTAGAGGACTCAGAATCGAATGCCTCTGCAAACTTACACTGCATGGCCTCCCTGATTTTGCAAAGGCTGTTAAAGGACCCTAGGATTCGTGGTATTAAGGAGAGGGATCATTACTGGCTGGCAACCCTTCTTGATCCACATTATAAGGGTAAGGTCGCAGAACTCATCCTGCCTTCACAGAGGGAGCAGAGGATGAAACATCTTCAGGAAGCCTTGAAGAAAGGTTTGTGCAATGCATTTCCAGACCCTGGGAGGTTACAATTTCCTGGTGCTGGACAACGTGTTGCTGAGGCGTTGTTCAGTCAGAGGAAGAGCGCTGGAGAAGGTGGGTGGCTGACCGATGCCTTTAAACAATTTTTCATTCCTCAGTGCCAAGGTCTGATTGGTTCAAGCAACCACCGCCAGTGTCTGCATTACATGGTGCAAGAATATCTAGGGGCAAGAGCAGACTTGGAGACCGTTCCAAGAGAACATCCACTGGATTACTGGGTCTTGAGGATGGACCACTGGTCAGAACTTGCTCAATATGCAGTTGAGCTACTAGTCTGTCCTGCATCCAGCGTGCTTTCTGAATGCACATTCAGTGCAGCTGGAGGGTTTTTAATAGATCAAAGAGTGCACCTGTCCACAGACTCTGTTGATAGGCTCACATTCATAAAAATGAATCAGTCCTGGATCAGCAGCTATCAAGCACCTGATGCTGATGTAACTGATTGAATTTGCTATGGATGTGGGATCCCTTGAAGACTGCCTATCCTGACTATGCTCCTCAATCTTGATTATGCTAGCTTCCAACAATATTTTTAGGGCACCACCACCACCCAAGGCCCAATTTTTCTGCCTCTGTTTAACAGGGGCATGCAATTACAATTTTTTATCTAATATTTCACAGCAGGGCCTGTTCCTGCGCCCAACAAGAGTAACTGTGAGGGCTTACAGTGTTGTGGCACCACCACTGCCCAAGGCCCAATTTTTCTGCCCCTGTTTAACAGGGGCATGTAATTACTGTTTTTGATATAATATTTCACAGCAGGGCCCGTTCCTGTGCCCAACAAGAGTAACTGTGAGGGCTTATAGTGTTCTGGTATCACCAACACCTAAGGCCCAATTTTCTGCAGAGTATATAGGGCAGGCCTTATAGTATCCATACCAGACCTGAAGGGCCTGGTATGGTATTTTTGGGGTAATTTCACACCATTTTTTTGGTATTTTTGGTATTTTTATTTATATTGCCGGGATCCAACAATACATTACAGCTGCAAGCAGTTTTAAATGACATTTTTCCTTTAGAAATGTAATTTTGCTGTGGCACTGTTATAAACATGGGAAAGATGCGCTACTTTACAGGCATACTAAGGACACTGCCCAGGCACGATATTTAAAGGAATATTTATTTTTTATTGTTTCACTTTAAGCACTATTAAAATCACTGCTCCCGAAAAAAACATCCATTTTTAAAACTTTTTTTTGCATTGATACATGTCTCCTGGGGCAGGACCCAGGCCCCAAAACACTTTTTATGGCAATAACTTGTATATAAGCCTTTAAAATTAGCACTTTTGATTTTTCACGTTCATGTTCCATAGACTTTAATGGTGTTCGCGTGTTTGAACAAATTTTTTGCCTATTCGCATGTTCTGCAGCAAACCGAACCGGGGGTGTTTGGCTCATTCTTAATGGTGAGTAACCTCTTCACTTTCGACATGAGACTAGCATGCAACAAAAAACAGACGAACGGTCGTCCAAAAATCTGATCGTGTGTACAGTACAAGGCTTTATGCAGCCACCGCATCTAAAGACTGTCAAACTGGAATAAATTACATTTTTGTTTTTAGATATAGGTACATTTTAAGGTACATCTATCATGAGAAAATATTTGGGCTACCATTGCTTACCTCCTGCTGAAAATGCTAGTTGTCTGGCTGCCCCATCTTTCAATACATACCAAATCGGAAAAAATTGCAGAAAAAGTTGGGGTAAAGTAAGAATTTCTGTTCTGCAAACATGTTCAAGGCAAGTTACTTAAAAAAGTACCAAAGTCAAAAGGTTAATATGCTTGGCAGAAAATTATAAAAGACCAGCAAATGGAAGTCTGTGTATTTCTTTGCAAGTTTCCCTAATTAACTATTGGCAGGCTACCACCAAGCAAACTGAACTGGACAATTAAATTGAACATTATGGGTGGACCTTCTTTTGAATGTTTGTGTGTCAAATGAATATCATATACTATTAATTAAAAATATATGGAAATTATGTTTCTAAATTTGTAACCCAACTTCTTCCTGACGAGCTGGTTTTAAGTGACCTTTGGACCAGTAGGTTCATCGTGCATGTGGGTCAGCAAAAGTGATAATAAACAAAGATGCAAATAATAAAGAATTGCAGTGTTGTTAATTTAAGTAATAGTTACCCTCTACATTTCAGTTGTGTCTAAAATGTCCCTTAGCACAGAATCCCAAAAGAGGGAAAATAGCTCCCATAATAATTACTATGGTAGGGGAATTCCGGCACTACAATAATTTTATGCACACAGAAAACTCTGATGTGGTCTTTCATGGAGATTGTCTGTGACATTGGTGTCAATAATAAGTCCATATTTGGTATTACTACAAATGTGGACAATGATGTAATGATATCCCCAGAGAACTCTGATGCCCCGTACACACGGTCGGACATTGATCGGACATTCCGACAACAAAATCCTAGGATTTTTTCCGACGGATGTTGGCTCAAACTTGTTTTGCGTACACACGGTCGCACAAAGTTGTCGGAATTTCTGATTGCCAACAATGCGGTGACGTCAACCACGTACGACGAGACTAGAAAAGGCCAGTTCAGAACCAAGCGCGACACCCTTTGGGCTCCTTTTGCTAATCTCGTGTTAGTAAAAGTTTGGTGAGAGACGATTCGCGCTTTTTCAGACTCGTGGCTTTCAGATCGTTTTCTGCGGTTCAGTTTGTGCTTGTGGGTTTGTATCTGCTCTTCAGTGCGTGCAAGCAAGTTCCGCGTGACTTAGTCATTGTGTTCTTGTTCGTTCGTTACTGTTTTTCAGGTTGCTCTTCACAGGCCTTGCTGTTCTTCAGTGCATTCTGTTACTTCGTTCTGAGCAGCCGACCGTTTTCTAGCCATGTTGCGTATACGTACTCCTCGTAGAGTTCGTGCTGTGCGGCGGCTTGGTGTTGGGGTCCTGACCTTGACACAAGTCCAGTCCATGAACAGGGTGGGGAGGAGTTCATGGACCAAGGATTGGTTGCTTCAGCGTGACCAGTTCTCTCATATGCCTTTGCTCCGTGAGATCCGTGAGAATAATCCTGATGATTTCATTAACTTTCTCAGGATGACGGACCCCATATTTCACCGTTTGTTGGCTTCGCTGACCCCCTATATCACCAGGCAGGATACGTGCATGAGGCAAGCCATCACTCCGGAGCAGAGGCTCATCGCTACCCTGCGGTACTTGGCGACAGGGAGAAGCCTGCAGGACTTGAAGTTCTCAACAGGCATCTCCCCCCAGGCTCTGGGTATCATTAACCCAGAGACCTGTTCTGCCATCATACAGGTCCTACAGAAGGAGTATATGAAGGTAAGATTTTTATCCTTTAATATCACATTTTATTGTATATAATGTTTGCTAATGTAATGTATTTCTTTCCTCATTCCCTAATTACCATGATTGTAATATGCTGTGAATGTCCCCTTTGTCCTCATGCATGCTGGATTTTTATGTCATAATTTTTTTGTCCTTCATACATATTTGCTTTCACTTACCTCCCCAGCATGCTCTCCTGCCCCTATATTCACCTCATGTAGTCACTTAACAATGTATTTTATCAGCTCCATAGTTGTGCTTTACCCCAAACACCCCCTAAAATGTTTTGAAATGTGATTGGTGCTTTAAATTCAGGCAGAGTGCCAGAGGCTTTTTTTGTAGTGTCCCCAAATCATTTTTATTAACCCTCCCTCCCACCAACTGCTAAGTCAGCTGATCCCAATTCTCTATCTATCCTCAATCATCTATCTGCTGACCTTGCCAAACCCATACACACTATACCCATCTCTTTTGTGGTCAGATTTATGGATGAATCCCCCAAAGCATGTAGTGCAAGGACCTGTATACTTTCAAATGGTACTGTTTAAAGTTTTTGTATCCTATTATTATCTTGATAGGTAATAGCAGAATGTCCAAATGTGCTCAAATGTGTACAGTGTGTATTTATATCTTTGTATTATGACACTTCTTACCTGTCCAGTGGGCTGCCAATAGTGTAACTAAGGAGGAGCTGTTCCAAGTAATACCCTGTATTTAGGCATTCATCTCTCAATGAAGTGGAGAGGGTTACCTGTCCAAGATTCCCCCCCCCCCCTATAATGTTAGAAATGGCCCATGAGAGAGGGTGGGAGGGGGAATATGATAGGTGTACCTTATACTTTGGTGTTGTAAAATTCCCCTTAATAAATGTTATCTGGATGTTGGCCAAGAATGTTTGTGTCTAATCTGCTTTCCGTGTTTATGTGCAAAAATACTAAGTTTGTTTTGCTTTCCTCAACAGTTTCCTTCAACGCCACAGGAATGGCAGACTGTGGCCTCCCACCTTAGGTCTTTCCTAACTGTGGAGGGGCAATTGATGGGAAACACGTCCACATTGTCCCACCCCCCAACTCGGGGTCATACTATTATAATTACAAGGTGTTCAATAGTATTTTGATGTTGGCGGTGGTGTCGGCTAATTACGAGTTCCTGTATGTGGACGTGGGGAAGAATGGCCGGATATCTGATGGTGGAGTCATCGCCCAGACGGAGTTTTACAGGCGTCTCCAGAATGGCAGCTTGGACTTGCCACCTCCAGAAGACAATGTGGAAGGACTCCCATTCGTCTTCGTTGCGGATGAAGCCTTTGCGCTGGGGGACCATCTTATGCGGCCATTCCCGATAAGGACCCTCACCCCGGAACAGAGGGTTTTTAATTACTGGCTGGCCAGAGCCAGAAGAGTGGTGGAGAACACATTTGGAATCATGGCCAGCCGGTTCCGCCTATTTCTGACACCCATCCATATGGCGGAGTATAAACTTAATCATATAATCCTGGCATGCTGTGTTCTACATAACTTTTTACGCCAACATTCTGCCAACTATGCTGGCTCAGTTGGGCCTGAGGCCAGAATTCTAAATGAAACAACACTGACGGCGCTTGAAAGTGGCCGTCCTGGCTTGCCCTCCCTGAGTGCCCGTGATGTCTGGTTAAGATACCTTGAGTTCTTTGCGGGTAGGGGGGCCATCAATATGCCAGACAATTTGTGAAGCCTTTATCAAATAAAAACCAAAAAAAAATCTTTGGTGACATTTAATGCTTGTGTTTGTTTTAGCTGACCCTGACAGAAATGTGGGTAGTCCTGAAAATGGCGTGATTGTGTAACCTTATACAAAGCACTGTTGGGTGTTATTTACTAAAGGCAAAGACACTTTGCACTACAAGTGCACTTGAAAATGCACTGAAACTGCACTTGTAGTGCAAAGAGGATTTGCCCTTAGGAAATAACCACCATTTTCACAGAAAGCAGCAATTACATCACCACAAAAGTGTTGTAGCGTTGAGACAATAATCCACACATTCTTGATTAACAATCTTTTTAATACCTGCACAATCACATGTGCATTTAGAAAAGGTTTTTAAAACAAACATGTTTGTTGTATAACATTTTTTGGGGTGGCATTATCAAAAATAGAAATGTCCATTTAAGATAAAACAGGCATGTGTAAAACCAACAAGAAAGACACAAATCTTGAACTTAGAAAGTTCACATTTGGTAGAACTTGAAGGCAATATCAGACATGAGTATTTAGGAACTGTGTTTGATATTGCGTTCAGATGGGGTGAAGTCACCCCAGGAAAAGCCAAATTTGCAAGATGCACACCAATTTACGAATGTCAACATGTGCTAGCTGCCATCACGGGGGATCAAGGGACGTGTTTTGGGGGAGAAACCCCTTCCTCTCAGCTAGTTTATTATTGAGGAAGGGGTTGCACCCCCAAAACGCGTCCATTGATCTCCCGTGATGGCAGATAGCACATTGACACACTGTGTGCATTCTCCAAATTTGGCTTTTCTAAAAATCGGTAAAACATTTTTAAGATTGTAGCACACAAAAAAAAAGGGATTTGGAGGGGTTTTAAACTCGCCCCAAAACATCAATTATGTTTTTATTATTTTCAATAACATCATTGATGTTTTTCTTGAGGTTTTCCAATTCTAAATTACACCCCATGATCTCCCCGATCAGGATCTGGGCACTTTCTGATGTGAAAGGATCTGGATCCACAACATCACAATCACCTAAAAAGAGAGAAACCAAACAAAAACAGGTATCAAAAATATGCCGGCATCCATCTCTTACCTGAGCCTGTGGTCGTAGACACTCACCTGTTGTGGTGACAATTTCCACCACATCTTCTTCCTCCTCCTTCTCTGCTTGGGTTGGGGGTATTTCCCCTTCTTCCCGAGGTGGGGGTCTCTGTTCTCCTCGGATGAGGGGTGTCCTCCGAGTCTTTTCTCCCCTATGTAAACCAAAAATGGTATACTTAGCACACAGATATTTGATGGCAGAACTATAAATAGGAAACATTGCTTGGAAGTGGGGTAAAATTGTCTATTTTGGCCGAGTTCCAAAATGTAGCATTTTCAGTGTCCTTTGTCAAGCTGCAATACTTTACCTGTTTGGTACAATCTTCACAGATGGAGTCACCCCTATAGTATACACTGGAGCACCTGTGTGGGCCCCCTAATAAAAATGGTGTTCTTGTGTCCCACACTAGTGCTCCAGTGTCCAGATGTGAAAACAGCTGCTCAGTGTCCTCTCCTTACACAGAATCTAGTTTGCATTTCATTCTAGTAACAAAGCCATCTACACAACCAAATTAGTTTCATACAAGTAGGGCGTCAAAAATGTGGTCAAATGCATATGGCCAAAACGATGGTGTTTTATAGGCCGAAAGAAAAATGTTTGATACGAACGAATAATGTGCCCAAGAACATGAAAGTTGCTATTTTAAATTGTACACTTTTAAGAAAAGCACATGGAGCAGCACGAACGTAATAAACACAAAAAGAATAGGAACACAGGACAACTACTTACTTTTTTGCAGCACTCTGCGGATCTTTCTGTACTGCTCGTGTTCTAGTAATTTGAGGTCCGACCACCGCTTCCTGAGCTGATCTTTCGATCGTCGTACCCCGAAATTCCGGTGCAGACTTTTGACCACTTTCGCCATGATCTTGGCCTTTCTGACATTGGGGTTGGGATAAGGTCCATACTTTCCATCATAGTCGGCCCTCTTCAGCATGTCCACCATCTCCAACATCTCCCCAAAGGACATATTTGAGGCCTTAAATCTTCTCCTTCTGGATTGGGACGTCTCCGTATCTGGGCTTTCCTCCCCCTCCTCCTTGTTGCTGTAATTAGCACGCACCTGCTGTGTATCCGCCATGTGCTCTCCCCCACTGCGCCGAACGAAAAGGGGCGGGGAATAGACTAGAAAGAACGTCAGGGGCGGGCAGAGTTACACGCATGAGCAGTGTGTATAAAGCGTAACACGCGTGCGCATTACGTACGATCTGTGAGCGAAGGAAGGAGCATCAGAGGCGCCGATCGTGATAACGAAGGTAAGATCTAAACTTGGGCCTATACTGCTTAGAAATTGAAGCCTATATTGTAACAAGATTTGGAGAGTTTGGCCTGACCTTAGGGTTTTTCTTGTGTTGTGTCTTGCAGAGAAAATGGATGGCTTCAACGACCACAATTTCCTCCCCCTGTGCATAGACAAGTACAGGGAGCTGCCCTGTCTGTGGCAGGTGAGACATCCTCATTATAACCATAAACAAAAGAGGCAGGCAGCACTGGAGACACTGCTGGAGTTGGTGAAGCCGGTGGCCCCCACAGCAACCATACCCTATTTAAAAGCCAAAATTGGTGGCCTGAGGAGCACTTATCTTAGGGAGCGCAAGAAGGTCACAGATTCCCAGAGGTCCGGAGCTGCAGCAGATGACATTTATGTCCCCAGGCTGTGGTACTATGAGAGACTGTGATTTCTGTCAGACCACACTGAAGTCAGGGAATCCCTCTCTACTCTTCCTTCCACTCTTCCTTCCACCCCAGCTGAGGCTTCCGATGTCCAACCTGGGCCTTCCAGCCAGGAAGAAGTGGAGGAGCCCAGCTTGAGTCAGGTATAGCATTCTTCTACAGATTTCTGGTCAATAAATAAATGATCTTTACTAGATGTTATTATTGATCACTAATTGCTGATTGAAAAAAGTGTTTGACATATCAATAGACAGTAGTGGGCAACCAAAATTGGGACAAGAATGAAAAATGCTGGACTCAGAATGATAGTCTGTTATATTTGTTCACATTCAATTTGCAACAGTCAGGAGGTGAAAATTGTGTGTGATTGATAACTAAAAAACTAAAACTATGTCCCTTTTTCATACACAGGAAGACCTCAGCCAGGAGGAGGCTCCGGAATGTGGCAGCCAGGAGGAGGTGGGGATTAGTGGCAGCCAGGAGGAGGCGGGGCTAAGTGGCAGCCAGGAGAAGCCTGGGACCAGTCGCAGCCTGATCGAATCGCAGGTTCCTCCCCTCCGCCTTCCATACAAAAGACCCAGGAAGGGGAGTCACGTTCAGGATTCTGCACTCAGGCTCATTCAGGAGGCTTCTGCGTCCCTCAGAGCCTTACCCACTCCTGAAGAGTCCTTTGCCTGCATGGTTGCCACCAAACTGCAGGGCATGCAGGAGGGTCAACGCCTTATGTGTGAGCAACTTATTTATAAAGTCCTAACTAAGGGGGTGAGTGGCGAAATCACACCCAAGACTGACGTGATTGAGTTGGACCATCCTCCTTTTCCTGCTGCCACAACTCCACCACCAGAGCCACAGCGTGGAAGGAAGCGTGGAAGGAAGACCAGAGAGTGATGGCCCTGGGTTCAGTCTGGTCTGACAAAAGCTGCAGTCTCTTGTATGACCACAGCCTGGGGACACAGATGTCATCTGCTGCTTTCTGGATCTCTGGGACTTCTGGACCAGACTGCACTCCCTTATATAAGGACTCCTCAGGCCACCAATTTTGCTTGAAAAAAGTTGATGTGTGCCCTGGGGTCCAAGGCTTCACCCCTTTCTGCTGTTTCTCCAGCGTTGCCTCCCTCTTTGTTTAGTTGTGAGCCCTTAATAAATGAATTTTTGGGGAAAATTATACTCTCCTATGTGTGTTTTCATCCAAAAAGGACAGTTGGTTGGTGAGGATTCTGGTACATTTCGAAAGTACAATGTGAAATTAACAAGAGACAACAACACCAAACAATCTCCTACAGATTAAATAGAACAACATATCAATGGTGTTGTGGTAACTTGACACACAAAACACACACAAAAATATTCTGGAGTAAAAATTAAAATACAATAAAACAAAGATCAGCCTTGAAAAAAAGACAAACCAGCAAAAAATAATCTGCCTTAAAAACAAAAAAAAAAATAACCAACACAAAAATAATGTTGTCAGATGTGACAAATCAAAATATATTGAGGGAATCCCGATAAATAGTAAAGAAATACGTTTGTGAGAAGTCTGTGTGAATATGAGCAGCAAAACTACTTCATTCTTCTCACATTATAAAGAAGAAGAGAGTGCGCTGTATTAAACCATTTTTAACATTGCAGCGTGACGAAAGTGCTGTATCCATTCCGAACGCTAATTTTACCTGACCGAGCTGTTCCGTCTCAGAATTTCTTCGGAGCATGCGTGGCACTTTGTGCATCTGAACAGGCCACACACGGTCGGAATTGACGCGATCGGATTTTGTTGTCGGAAAATTTTATAGCCTGCTCTCAAACTTTGTGTGTCGGATAATCCGATGGAAAATGTCCGATGGAGCCCACACACGGTCAGAATTTCCGACAACACGCTCCGATCGGACATTTTCCATCGGAAAATCCGACCGTGTGTACGGGGCATTATATATGTCACTTGATCCTGACAGGTAGATAGTGATTTAATGAACAAGTGTAACTTTCTTTTTAAATGTGTGTGTGGTTTTTGGTCACTATTGCACACCCTCATGGTGAACTTATTAGGGGTCCAAAGGAAAACTAAGACACAGGAGACTATTTTCCCACCATAGGCCAAGCTACTTCCCTTGCTGATTTTTCTCTTGAGCATTTGGGGTGCTAAAGAGTCCTGTGTCCTTTAACACTGGACAAAGGTGCTTTGGCAATAGGTACTGCTTTTTTGGAACCCCCTCTCAAAGCACCCTGCCCAATTCTGAATGACATGTTAGCAACATTTGGCAGACTTCATGCTTGGAAAGGGGAGTGTTTTTTTTTTTATAAACTCAAATTCACAACCTGGACAAATTTTATTTTCATATGTGTTTAGTGAATAAGTGAATGTGCAGGTACAGTAAAAAAAGGATTTGTACTTCCATAAACAGGGTAAATATTACAGGAAGCACCTTTTCCCATGGAAGAAACAAATGTTGGTGAATATCAGAATACGTGTATTTGCTTCCAGTGCATGCTGGGTAAATGTACAAATTATTGTCCTTATAAATACTGTATGATGAATGTTGGGCTTTTTTTTGCATCTATGGTGAATTTGTCATCAAACTTTTTAAATATACCCTATAAAAAGAATATTAGCATCTATGAAAGATGAAAAAAAAAAATTAAATAAAATACCCTTTAATTCAGAAAGAATTTAGTGAGTTATCCAGAGACAGATGTCAATGTTAATTCTAAATTTAGAAATGATTACCATAAAGTGTTTCGTTAAATATACTGAAGTGACATCTGTCTAATTGTTAGCCTTGCTAAGTGGTACTTCAAATTTTTCCGTAGGACAAGTGCATAAATTTCCTTCCATGATAGTGCCTTTAAAGCAGAAGCTTAATGTCCTTATATTATGCCTTCCCTGGTTATTTCTTCTCCCCCTTATCAACATACTATTAATATATGTTTAAGCAAAATATTTCCAATACATACCTTATTTTAAACCCAGTGATATAATCACTGGGTCTTTGTGCTTCTCTTTGCAATACAGGCAGATCATGGGTGTTGGGAGGAGCTGGCAGGGTACTTTTCTTAAAACATCACAGTACTCCTCTCAAGATCCCTTAGCCCTAATGCAAGCAGTGGGTCGCTACTGGGAGAAGTTATGCAAATATTAAAATGCTATGATGGTCATATTAGAGGAGTGTGCATTCTTAGGCAGGCTGCATTTGTATTCTGACCACTCTGGGTAACACCCACATGTGGTGATGACCCTTCATGATTAAAGCAACTTTGGGCGGGGGTTGTGGGGGTCTGTGGGTGGGGGCGCCTCGGAACCTGGAAGCTCCCTTTAACAAGGGAGGTCCCCAGATCCTGCCCCCCCTATGTGTATGACCCATTCACCAAAAAAGTGTAAAAATTCAATAAAGACACTACACAAGTTTTTGACAATTCCTTTAGTAAAAAATAAAAAACAATGTCCCCATCGTAAATCACGTCGCCCGCTGCACCGCTTGACGCAAAAAAAGATTAAAAAAAATCTCTGGTCTCGTCGAAGGCTCCTGCCTGTTTGCCTGCTCCTCAGTCTGACATTTTTTAAAAAACAAAGGGGCGGTGTCACCCGATGTGATATGGTGACTTTGCCCCCTTGTGACATCAATGACCCAGCATGCCTCGGTTGATGACGTCACAAGATGGTGGGGCCACCCAGTGACTTCGCCTGGGCATGAGGTACTATGTGCCCCATTCTCATTCACATAGGGCGGGGCCCCCTTGTTAAAGGGGGATTCCAGATTCTGATAAGCCCACAGACGCCCACAACCACCGCCCAGGGTTGTGAAGAAGAGGGTCTTGTCAACTTCAGCATGTTGAATTTTTTTTTTTCTTGCCATGGGGTTTCACTTAAAATCTATACCAGACCCGGAGGGCCTGGTATGGATTGGGGGAGTGACCCCACACTATTTTTTTTCAGAATTTTCTATTGCCGGCATTCTTTTGTTTACATTTCAGCTCTCAGCGGGAAAGCTTGCTGATAGCTGATGAGTCAGCAGTTGTTGAGGATGCAGTGGCCGGCTTCCCGTCCCACTCTTTAACAACCAGCTATTCTTCACACAGAATTTGAATCTGTCGATTTAGTTCCGAAAATTTGGAATTCCTTCGAAAATTAATAAAGAAAATGGAATTTAACAAAACAAAATAAAACTAAATTAATTCTGAAAGGAATCAACTAAACAAAATTAGTAACATAACGAACGGAAACAAAACAAAACTAATTTTTCCATTCTGCGCATGTCTAAACTGTATCTCAAGCTGAAAGTTTGAATTTAATTTTAGAAAGCTACATTTTTATTGCTTCCTACTGTATGTCGCTGACGAGATTCAGTCTCTATTTGTTCTGGGGGCCACTGTCACCTGAATAAAAGGTGATGGGAAATCCAAATGATTTGTCACCACGAGATCTGTGGATTTACCTAAATTATTTTCTCTTCCTCTTGTGTCTGCAGGATAAGAAGTTAATATAAATTCTTTGAATGGCCCATAAGTAGAAGAAAAAAAACTGACAGGGTTATGACCATTCCAGTTGAGTCACAAACCATGAGTTTGCTTAATAACTGGACTGTGGTCACGATGCCATACAGAAGATGGTTGAGGAATTTGGGGATTATCGAAAAGTGTACAGAAAGTGGGTACCCCAGCAGTTAACACCAGATTTGAAGAAGAAAAGGGTGGAAGTTTGCTTTGGTGTATGTGACCACACACATCTTTGGCAACAAATCAGGTGATCTGCAAATTTGGCTAATCATTGGTCCCACATCCATCATACAGCTCAGATTTAATGCCCCCTGATTTCCACTTCTTTGGTCCAACGAAGGACAGTCTTCGGGGACAATGATTTGATGACACAGATGTGGTGAAAGTGGTTGTGAAGAAGTGGATACAACAGTGCACACTGGAATTTTCTTGTTCAATGATTTTTATTAGTTTAACATAGGCAAGTACGCCTAAAAACAGAAGATGTTAGAACAATTCCGTACACACCAAGGGCGAAAGTGTAAAGAAGATTATCGTTAGTCCATTAGTAAACAAAACAACCTAACACGCTGAAGCAAGGAAATTACACACCTGAATTTTTTTTAAAGAGGATTTGAGAGTTGGGTTCAACAGTGGCACAAATGCATCGCTTGTGATGGGGACTTTTCAGGGCTGGGCTCATCCCTTCCTTCTCTGAGCTGGCCGCTCAGCTGTCGGCTAATTACCAGCTCCCATCTCTCTCCACAGTTACCCAGCTGTTGTTGATTCTGCTCGTTAGTCCTGCCTACTTAAAGTCATCCAGCTCACTTGATCTCTGCCTTCGCCTTTGTCAACATCACAGAGATTTTCTCCTGTGTTCTTGTTGAAGATTTGCTCGGCTGACGTTCCTTCTGGCTCCTGATCCTGCTTGCTGTACTACTACGTTTATCTCTGGCTCTCTGACATTTGCTTGGCTGACTACCCAATCCGGTTACTGAACTCTGGCCTTGTTTTGACTATGTTTACTCTGTTTACCTTATTATTATTAAACAAGTGTGATTTAACTTTACTTCTGTCTCGGTCTGATTCATGGTTCCTGATAGGACTATATTGAATAGTACCTTTGTATAGGATAAGAGTTACTCCACCAACAAGTGCAATTTGAATGAACTATGCAAGTTAATAAAAAGTTATACCCACTTTTGCCTTACTTTCAGTATAGCTCTTATACTTTAAGCCTTTAGGGGGACAGAGGAACCTAGCCATCCTGTCTTAAACCTCCCTCTGTTTTATCCAACTTTAACCAAATTACTTTAAAAAACACTGCTAAAAAAGTGTCCTTGTTGCCACTAAACAGATGTTCTATGAATACCCTTTTTACCTTTGAAAAGTTTTACCTTTGAAAAGCTTTGAAAGTAAGGTAGGTTATTTTTCACCTTACTAATATAGTGTTCCATAAGCTTCATGGTACAGAGGCAGCTTAAACTCACAGATTCAGGGTGCCCCACACCTTGTAGGGACTCTATACCAAATTCTAGCTGTGGTAGAGATATCATATGTGACAACCAGCATGGATTTACAGTATAAAAGACCCTTCTTGTCAGACCAACCTGTTATTCTATGAGGAACTACGGGAGAAATTGGATGGTGGAAGTCCAGTGAACGTTGCTTATCTAGGTTTTTCAAAGGCATTTGATACTGTATCTCATAAACGTTTAATTTATAAATAAGTTTTGTTTGAGTTGATGAAATTGTATGTCCATAGATAGGAAACTGGTTACATACAGTAAATGGGTCCAGGGAGCAGTGATAAATGACGCATTCTCTCAATATTAAAAGTTGCGATTGGTGTACCCCATGGTTCTGCCTTGGGGCCAATGCCGTTCAGTTTATTTAATAATGATATAGAGGTTGTAATCAAGAGCTCAATTTCAGTGTTTGCTGATGCTACCAAAGCTTGCTGAGAAATAAATTTGGCACAGTATATCGCATAGTACCATAGAAACAAAGACAAAATAAAAATCAAGAGTTTTTTTACTTTTCTTTTGTATAGATCTGTGATTATCCCAAGCATGTTTGAATCTTCTAATGCCCCGTACATACGGTTGGATTTTCCGATGGAAAATGTCCGATCGGAGCGTGTTATCGGAAATTCCGACCGTGTGTGGGCTCCATCGGACATTTTCCATCGGATTTTCCGACACACAAAGTTTGAGAGCAGGCTATAAAATTTTCCGACAACAAAATCCGATCGCGTCAATTCCGACCGTGTGTGGCCTGTTTCGACGCACAAAGTGCCACGCATGCTCAGAAGAAATTCCGACACGGAACAGCTTGGTCTGGTAAAATTAGCGTTCGCAATGGATACAGCACTTTCGTCACACTGCAATGTTAAAAATGGTTTAATACAGTAGTTTTGCTGCTCATATTCACACACACTTCTCAAAATTCTTTCTTTATTTTTTATTGGGATTACCTGAATATATTTTTATTTGTCACATCTGACATAAATAATTTTTTTAAATTTTTTTTGTTTTAAAGCCATTTTTATTTTAGATTTTATGTTTGTATTTTTTCAAAGGCTGATCTTTGTTTAATGTTATTTTTAGTTTTACTCCAGAATATTTTTGTGTGTGTTTTGTGTGTCAAGTTACCACAACACCATTGATATCTTTTATTATTGAAGCTCAAGGAGATTGTTTGGTGTTGGTGTCCCTTGTTAATTTCACATTGTATATTTGAAATGTACCTGAATCCTCACAAACAAACTGTCCTTTTTGAAGTAAAACACACATAGGCAAGTATAATTCAAACCAAAATTCCTTTATTAAGGGCTCAGAACCAAACAAAGAGGGAGGCAATAATGGATAAACAGCAGAAATTAGCGAAGCCTTTGACCCCCAGGGCAGACATCAATTCTTGAACATCAAAATTGGTGGCCTGAGGAGTCCACATGTAAGGAAGTGCAGTCTGGTCCAGAAGTCCCAGAGATCCGGAAAGCAGCAGATGACATCTGTGTCCCTAGGCTGTGGTACCACAAGAGGCTGCATCTTTTGCCAGACCAGACTGGATCCAGGGTCATCACTCTCTGGTCTTCCTTCCACGCTTCCTTCCACGCTGTGGCTCTGCTGTTGGAGATGTGGCAGGAGGAGGAGTAGGACCTGGAGGAGGAGGAGGACTAGTAGGACCTGGAGGAGAAGGAGGAGGAGGGGGAGGACCTGGAGGAGGAGGAGGAGGACCATGTGTGAGGTCACAAAGGTGTGTATCAGATGTTATTTGGGCCCTCAACCCCTTATTGAGAGCCTCCAACATTAAGGACTCACACATGAGTTGTTGGCCCTCCTCCATCATCTGCATTCTACAGGCAATGATGGCAGCGAAGTCCTCCTCCACGGTGTGTGGTGCTCCCAGGGCCTCTGTAGCCTTCCAAAAGAGGCCTATGGCAGCCTCCTCTAGGGCACTCCTCCTCCTGCCACTTTCTCTTTCCAGGTGTAGGGGAGGGACCTGCAGAACAGGCAGCCTGCTCGGCCCGGCCACCTCCTGGCTGAGACTTCCCTGTGTATGAAAAAGGGACATGGTTTTAGTTTTTGCATCATCAATCACAATCATAAATTAGTACTCAAAACTAACATCTAGTTAACATCATTGATTGGACAAGCAGAAATATTTAGAGGAATGCTATACCTGGCTCAATCTGGGCTCCTCCACATGTTGCTGTCTGGAAGGCCCAGGTTGGGCGTCAGAAGCCTCAGCTGGAGGGAAGGAAGCGTGGAAGGAAGACTGGAGAGTGATGACCCGGGTTCAGTCTGGCCTGCCAGAAAATGCAGCCTGTCATAGTACCACATCCTGGGGACATAGATGTCATCTGCTGCTCCGGATCTCTGCGAATCCTGGACTTTCTGGCGCTCCCTTACATATGTGCTCCTCAGGCCACCAATTCGGATCTTCAAATATGTGATGTCTGCCGTGGGGATCACCTGCTTCACAATTTCCAACAATTGATCCAGCGCTGCCTTCCTCTTTGTTTGGTTCCTATAATGTGGGTGGTTGATCTCCCACAGACAAGGCAGCTCCCTGAACATGTCAATTAATATTGCCATGAAGTCTGTATCATTCAAGATATCCATTTTCACTGCAAGACACAACACAAGACAAACCCTAATGTCATCCAAAACTCTCCTAATCTTGTTACAATATAGGCCTCAATCTAGAAGCAGTATAGGCCCAAGTTTGTCTCTTACCTTCGTTATTACGATCAGCGCCTCCAATGCTCCTTCCTCCGCTCACAGATGGTACGTAATACGCACGCGTGTTACGCTTTATACACTCTGCCCGCCCCTGACGTTCTTTCTAGCCTATTCCCTGCCCCTTTTCGTTTGGCGCAGTGGGTGAAGAGCACATGGCGGAGTCAGAGCAGGTGCGTGCTAATTATAGCAACGAGGAGGAGGAAAGCCCGGATCCGGAAACGTCCCGATCCAGAAGGAGAAGATTTAAGGCCACAAATATGTCCTCTGGGGAGATGTTGGAGATGGTCGACATCCTGAAGAGGGCCGACTATGATGGAAAGTATGGACCTTACCCCAACCTCAATATCAGAAAGGCCAAGATCATGGCGAACGTGGTCAAGAGTCTGCACCGGAATTTCGGGGTATGACGATCCAAGGATCAGCTCAGGAAGCGGTGGTCGGACCTGAAATTAAGAGGGCCGAGCAGTACCGAAAGATCCGGAGAATGCTGCAAAAAAGTAAGTAGTTGTGCTGTGTTCCTATTTTTTTTGTCTTTATTACATTCGTGCTGCTCCATATGCTTTTCTTAATTGTTGTACAGTTTAAAATGGCAACTTTAATGTTCATGGGCCCATTATTCGTTCGTATCAAACTTTTTTCTTTCAGCCTCTAAAACACCATTGTTTAGGCCATATGCATTTTCCAACATTTTTTAGGGCCTACTTGTCTGAAAAATATTTGGTTGTGTAGATGGGTTTGTTACTAGAATTAAATGCAAACTAGATTCTATGTTTGGCAAAGTCAGCAGATAGATGATTGAGGATAGATAGAGAATTGGGATCAGCTGACTTAGCAGTTGGGGGGAGGGAGGGTTACTAAAAATGATTTGGGGACAACACAAAAAAAAGCCACTGGCACTCTGAGTGAATTTAAAGCACAAATCACATTTAAAAACATTTTAGGGGGTGTTTGGGGTAAAGCACTACTATGGAGCTGACAAAATACATTGTTAAGTGACTACATGAGGTGAATATAGGACAGGAGAGCATGCCAGGGAGGTTATTGAAGGCAAATATGTATGAAGGACTAAAAAAATAATTACAGAAAAATCCAGCATGCATGAGGACAAAGGGGACATTCACAGCATATTACAATCATGGTAATTAGGGAATGAGGAAAGAAATACAATATATTAGCAAACATTCAATACAATAAAATGTGATATTAAAGGATAAAAATCTTACCTTCATATACTCCTTCTGCAGGACCTGTATGATGGCAGAACAGGTCTCTGGGATAATGATCCCCAGAGCCTGGGGGGGAGATGCCTGTTGAGAACTTCAAGTCCTGCAGGCTTCTCCCTGTCGCCAAGTACCGCAGGGTAGCAACGAGCCTCTGCTCCGGAGTGATGGCTTGCCTCATGCAGGTATCCTGCCTGCTGATATAGGGGGTCAGCGAAGCCAACAAACGGTGAAATACGGGGTCTGTCATCCAGAGAAAGTTCCTGAAATCATCAGGATTATTCTCACGGATCTCACGGAGCAAAGGCATATGAGAGAACTGGTCACGCTGAAGCAACCAATTCTTGGTCCATGAACTCCTCCCCACCCTGTTCATGGACTGGACTTGTGTCAAGGTCAGGACCCCAACACCAAGCCCCCGCACAGCACAAACTCTACGAGGAGTATGTATAAGCAACATGGCTCAGAACGAAGTAACAGGACGCACTGAAGAACAGCAAGGCCAGTGAAGAGCGACCTGAAAAACAGTAACGAACGAACAAGAATACAATGACTATAAGTCACGCGGAACTTGCTTGCACGCACTGAAGAGCAGATACAAACCCACAAGCACAAACTGAACCGCAGAAAACGATCTGAAAGCCACGAGCCTGAAAAAGCATGAATCGTCTCTCACCAAACTTTTACTAACACGAGATTAGCAAAAGGAGCCCAAAGGGTGCGGCGCTTGGTTCTGAACTGGCCTTTTCTAGTCTTGTCGTACGTGGTTGACGTCACCGCGTTGTTGGCGACAACTTTGTGCGACCGTGTGTACGCAAAACAAGTTTGAGCCAACATCCGTCTGAAAAAATCCTAGGATTTTGTTGTCGGAATGTCCGAACAAAGTCCGACCGTGTGTACGGGGCATTACTATTGACTGTGGCAATTTTTCAGGAAGACCTTGATAAAATAGGGAGTTGGGCAGATGGCGTGCACTACTGAGAAATTTAAACTTATGCACTTGGCAGTAAAAAATACACATGTAGATTACATATTAGAATGGACTCCCCTTGGAGAAGAAGTGATGGAAAAGGATCTGGGGGTGTTTGCACCCTGTTGCTAAGTATGTGATCTATAATCTCAAGCTGCAGCTAACAAAGCTAGCAAAATATTGTCATGCATTAAAAAGGGAATAGGAAATTGTGGTTCAACCTCATCTTGAATATGCAGTTTGGTTTTGGTCACTAGTCCTCAGGCAAGACTTGTTGAATTATAAAAAATTCGGCAAAGGGAAACAAAATAATAAGGGGGCTGAAGGACTTCACCTATAAGGATAAATTACAGTTATTCATTCTGCAGAAGAGGTGCTTAAGATTTAGAAACTTCAAACAGGCAACTCTTTATTGTAGAAGAGACATGTTATGTCTCTTCTGCAATAAGATGCAAAAAGACACACACGTTAATCTGGACATGCATTCCAGGCACACTCCAGCCATGCCGTAATGACTGACTTCTGCATCAAGAGACTGAAATCCCAGCAACCCAAAGTAAGCTGGGGAGAAGATGACAGTGGCTGGAGTTGGAAGTTGGAGGTGAGTATTTTGCAGAATTTAGTACTGTTTTGAGAGGGGATGTGATCACAATGTACAAATATATCAAAAGTGACTCCAATGTCTGTAATGAACTGTTTGTTCTAAGTTCCCTGATGAGGATATGTTGAACTGGATGGACCTGTGTTTTTTTCAACCGTATAATCAATGTAACTATATGGTGACCTTCTCTTCTGTGAACGGCCACACATTTTTGGGACGCCCCTACCCAACTCACTTTTTCTGATGCCCTTTCATATTTCATTCAATGCCTCTTTCAATCTGTTAGGGGGTAGAGGAACCCCTCTGGCTGTTAGAAGTTATATTCACCTCACTTAAAATTCTTCGCACTTCACATGATTTAAAAGTTCCTTTCTCCAACTCCAACATTACAGCTGGGTTGGAATAACAAACGACAGCATTTTTGGGATTGTCCCCCACTTTATGCTGAATGCCAAGACACTTTTAGAAACTGGAGGGCTGGAACAGAAAAAAACTGTGAGACATGGGCAGCTAAGGAGGTGAGTATGCTATCTTTTCTGTTGCAAGGGTTTTTTTTTTAATTTTGTTTAGAGAAGAGGTCTGTTTAACATAAATATTACAGCAGGTTGTTGAAAAACAAAAAATAGTCAATGGTTTTTCAAAAATGTGAATTTTCCTGGGCTGCATTGCATTACTGTAGAAAACAAAGCACAATGCTGTTCTGCAACAAAGAGACTAACTTAGGAAGAAAAGAAATATATATATTTTTTTTTATTCTTGTATCATTGTATTTATTATTATAAATCTGTTAAAGGACCATACTTTGCAATAAAATCAGAAAATACATTTTTGCTGGATAATATTATTAGTGTAGAGCTCACCCCTGCAGTAAAAAATAGACAAAATAACAAAAAAAAATGATAATGAACACACCCTAAAGAGTTAAACTACATCATTTTAAAAGCTATAAATAAGCAAGATCCAAAAAGGCAATAGGAATATCCCTTAATCCCCTATAAATAGACCAGAAAGGAAGTCCCGAAAAAAACGGAACCTTCCAGATGGTCTATAACCTCCCAACAAAAACCCTATAGAAATCCTATAAAAACAGATGACCCATATAATTAATCGCCTCTCACAATAAGAAAAAAGACCTGCAGTCCGTGGATCCCTCCCTCCCCTGATATAGAGCACTCCCCATGAACACCTGTTAATACCCCCAGCCACCTGGGGGTGAGGACTGAACTGTAAAATTCCTGAAAAAAACAGTGTGATTCTGTAAACACAGAAATGTTCACACTGTTCCGTTTTGTGGAATGATACAGTTACTCCAACCACAGAAAATACAATATGCACATGTTATCACCCAATGGTTAGTAAGTCAGTCAGGATCAAGGAAACTGTCATGGGGAAAAGACAGGGGACACAGCTGAATAATGTGTGGTAATCCAAGCAAAAGACTGGGGGAGGGTGGAGAAAGCAATGTACTCCTTTCGATATTGAATATGTCCTCAAGTATGAGTAGTTCCTGCTGTTCTCATCCTGCAATCCAAATAAAAATCATTGTACAGCGACAGACACTAATCTTAAGCTGGATGGATCACTTGATACTGCAGTCCAAGCTGGTCAGGTATACTATCACGGAGATGGGGACAAACTCTCAGATATATATCCAGTGTAACCTAACCATATGCCGAGGTGCCCACAGCATGCAGGTGTATCCTCTAGGCAATTATAGCAATAAAAGCTGTATGAAAGCTCCGTTTCGGTTACTTACTGATAGCTGGTCATTCAGATATCTCTGTCCATAGTGTCTGTTGATAGTAAATGGTTATCCATGGAAACCCATATGGGAATCATTTAGGCTGGTCATTCCCAAAGTAGTATTACCAGGTAACAGTTCGATGTCCTCAAACCCACAAACGAGTGTTGGCTGGGGTAGGTGAATAGCGGGGGGTGCTCTCCTAGCATAGATAGCTTACATGTTTCGTTCCGTAATTTACAGAACTTCATCAGAGCTTGGGGATTTGTCCATCGTCATCTGTTTAAGTAAGGAGCTACAACCCACCCTTAATTGTGTAAAATTAGAAGCAGGTGCTACCCACCCATCAAACAAATAAACAATGTGATATATATGTATCTAAATATTTAAAAATTCCTCTGAAATAGTCTGCTGCCCCGCACATTATGTCCCAGGTAAAACTATCCATCTAACCCGATGGTAACTAAAGCTCACCCCTGCAGCGGCTGCTGATTAGATCCCCAGGGTTCTTTCCCCAGTAATTGCCCCACAGCCAGGTACACAGTCACTCCTTCAGCTCAATGAACAGTCTAGGGGTATTTTTTTCTGATGCTTTATTGCAGGACTTGAACTTGGATAGGTTCAGGGTACCTGTGGGATACTCCAGCAATGTTTAGTAATGAACCTGAGGACATTAAACTTCCTCTTAGTAAGGTGAACAATGGTCCTTGCTTGCAGCTAATATTGGACCAAGCTTTTTAGGAAGACTTTAGTGGTGAATTACCTTTAGGTAGAAACTGACACTATCGCAGAAGATTCAGCAACAATGATGTGAGCAAAATGTTTTGCCTTGCAGCAAATAGTGGACTAAGCTCTGTTAGATAATTGGTTTCTAAACAAAAAGAAAGGCGTCTCTAAGTGCAGAATTAATATCCCAAAAAGGATTAAAAACACTTACAAGATCTGAAGAAATAAAAAGCATGTCATCGTTATTGGTGCAGGTGGTCCGGCAATAGGGAGGTCCCCAGCGTGTGAAGGTTCTCAGGGCTGTACATATGTTGTGGCAGAGGATCCTAAAGTCGCTAGCAGAATTATATCCTAAGCCCTGGAACTGCCGGTGAGCCGATGAGCAGTCGCACTATCCGAGTCTGCGATGGACAGAGATCCCGGAAGTGACGTCAGCGGTGAGGGACGGCAAACCAGCGTTGGCCGCAAGCCGGATGTAGTCATCAGAAAGGGACGCGTTTCGAAATGTCTAATTGGTTCCTTTATCAACCTAATGACTATGAGTGTACACATGTATGACTTATACTGTCTGGGCAGGGTATGGGCGGAGACATGGGTGGAAAAGAGAAAAGGAATGGGAAATGATGAATGATATGGAGCGTTCTCTCAGAATAAAAACATTTAACATAAGGGTAAGGGGTGCATATCCCTATCCACAGGAAACATATGATTATATAATTAGAGAAACAAAGATGATGAGACCACAACAAATAACAATCAGTAGTAGCCAATCCATGGAAAATGTAATGGGAATTTTTTTTCCTATATATGTGTATGGGAAAATATATAAATAATTATTGGGATTAGTAGATAGGTATTTTCTCATATGCATATGTAGCACTGACCCCCTAAGGAGCTGCTGATAGTTGATTGGGCCTGCACTCTGCCTCTCAACCCCAGAAAATGAACTCGACCCCCTTGGCACAACTGTGTGGTAATATTATTGTAAGACCCAATGGTAAAGAGTAACACAATAATAACACAATATATCGTATATTTACCGTCACCCGTGTATCCGTCACTCCACCACCTGTAGCAATAGATAGAGTCTCACATCAATTGTAAATTAACCACATAAACAGTTTACTGGAACAATTTGTTCAACACATTATACACAGCGGTAATCCCAATATAAAGAGTAAAAAAGATAATAACAATCAAGATGCAGTTGAAAACCATACCTCAATGGTCACTTGAGAAGCATATACAGACAGGCACAAAGTGGGACCTGTAGTCAATATGGTAGATCCCTTATACTGAATACATTCCCACTCCCTCCTGAGAGCATACACACATTAAATAGGCAGTGCACTATCAGATACAATGCAGCAGTGTAATACAGTACATATATGTCTATGTCATATGCTCAAGGGCTCCCCCTAGGTTGTAATGCAGTTCTCAGAATATGTATAACAAGGTAAGAACGCCTTATGGTGAATAGTAAAGTATCTTGTCTTCTTCCTCTTCAGCTAGCTTATTAAACTGCAGTATTTGTAATCCAGGGAACAAGTGAGTAGCAAATTATAGTAAAGGTGATATGTAGATAACTGTGTGCTCAGTTATATAAAGCATCTGTAGAACTTCTTCCTTACTGAAACATGCAACTCAAAATTAACTTTGAGGTTTCAAAGCACACGATCTTTGAATAAGTGAAACCACTTCTGTGGTACTACAGGTCTCACCAGCCTTCTGGGACCTATTTGCACAGTAACAAAGTATTATATCAATCTGGTGCCTGCTCACCACACAGGGCCCAGATGCATGTACTGCTTCGCTTCTTATATCTCACTCCCGCTCCAAGCTGGCACCGTCACACTGCACCGCCCCTTCCGATGGCTGGTGACTGCGACCTTTGGGTTATTTTGAGCCCTCCGATCCGTCCACATGCTGATCCAGCACACTGCGTTCCGGAATTTTTCAGAGGCCACCCGATTCCACTCCGCACCAACAGGCCACAGTCTTCCAATCGCACACCCACTACTCCCTGCAGGAAGGTCTTTAATGGCTTCCCAGCAAAAGAGAGAAATGTGCCACGCCTGTCCCTTATATGTCCTTACCTAGCAGGCTGTTCTGTGCCTTGGCCTTGTGGGTAGGTAAGTGGGCATTGTGGGTAGGTAGTTTGCTGACTGAGTTTTAACATATGAGTCACTTCCTCCTTCACTACATCTCCCACAATGCTTTGTATCATGGCTTAATGAAACCAAAGAACAGTCTTAATAACATTAAATAGAATGGACACTAGAGGGAGCCAAACTCTTATTTAAAGAACATCACACATTTACATAGTAACTTAGGTGGCAAAAACCCCAGCGCTACACATATATAGGAAAATAATTTCCCATTACATTAATTCTGCACTTAGAGGCGCCTTTCTTTTTTTTGTTTCCTATTAGAGATTGCTCCTCTTTGTGAGTGCAGCCCTAAGTGTGGAAGATTCACCACTGGACCCCCGTTTTTATAAAGATACTGTCTGCTTGGTCTTGATGCTCAGAGCGCCCTTATACACTGTATCTAGACAATTGGTTTCCTCCATCCAATATCTTCCAGACAAAAAGTCCCTCAGTCAGCTCCAGCAAACTTTCAGCAGAGTAGCCCACTCCCCCCCAGCTAGCCTAGATGAACTGCAGACACATGGCAGGCTTACCCAGGGGACAAACAGCCCCCTCCTGGCTGTGGTCTTCCCCTCAGGGACAAGACACTTCTGCTCCAAGTCTCAAAGTATTTATACATGTTCCCAGCCTTTATCTGGGCACGTCTCTCCAGGCATTGGCTAGGGCTTCAAAAATATGCAGCTGCTGATTTGACTCTCCTTTCCCTCTATCTTGGAGAACATTTCTGGACAGACAGGGGGACACAGTCAACCCTGCAGCCAGTGAAACACAGAATAGACCAAAATAATCACACACAGCTCACTGATTACTGTGAATCAAGAACTAAATTTACCTAACCTAGTACCTATCCAGGAGGGTACTACATTAGTGATTTTAGCCATTTTTTGGCATATTAATCCAAGTGTTAGACAACAATCTTTCCACCAATATTCAGTCTCTTTCTTACAGAACTAAATGATGAAGTCAGAAATTGTTTTGTTCATTGTGAGGTTGATACCAAAGTCTTTGAAATCATTCTTTTGACCTAGTTCCGACTGTATGAAAAATAATTGAAATAAAAAAGCAAAGTGAAAAATCTAAACATCTTAGACATTTATGACCTTGCTAATATTAAGATGGTTTTTGAATAATTGATCAAATATAAATGATTTAGTAAGTACAATTAAATTAGTTTCCACTTTTGGCAAGGAATCTTTCATTTTTTAATTCTGGAACAGTGGAAATAATTTAATATGGATAAGACATTGTGGTTCGTTACATGTAAAGAAGTATCTCATTGGAATTAGACAAATGGTTTCTGAAACAT
This sequence comes from Aquarana catesbeiana, assembly GCF_042186555.1. Taxonomy (NCBI): domain Eukaryota; kingdom Metazoa; phylum Chordata; class Amphibia; order Anura; family Ranidae; genus Aquarana; species Aquarana catesbeiana. The sequence continues at coordinate 490,566,739 of NC_133324.1, read as the reverse complement.
GAAGTGTATGTCATAGTGAGGGATTGCACTCCTAGTATCTGCTTTGTGAAACTGAGCTGGAGAATTTGCTGATCAGCAATAATGCCAAGCTGTACTGGGACTGAAACCTGCCTGCAGTTAAAGTGTATCTCTGGATAAAAAGCTAAAATTGCTTATTTGATATAGCATGAATAGCTAAAGCTTACTATTACGGTATTGATGTATTCCATTTTCATATATTACATAAAAGTACCTGTTTATTCTGAAAGTGAAATCGATCAAAAGCTACTTCCTGTAACACAGTATCTAAGCTTTATTATTATTATTATTATTATTATAGAGGATTTATATAGCGCCGACAGTTTACGCAGCGCTTTACAACATTAGAGCAGACAGTGCAATTACAATACAATTCAATACAGGAGGAATCAGAGGGCCTTGCTCATTAGAGCTTACAATCTAGGAGGGAGGGTCAAGTTATACAAAAGGGTAATAGCTGTGGGGGATGATCTAATGGAGAAAATAGTGCAGTTGTTAGATGGAGGCAGGATAGGCTTCTCTGAAGAGGAGCTTCAGCTTGCCTGGATATTCAACCAACATAACCACTATAGTTCAAAAAACATGAGCTCATCTTTCCTTTCTCTGGTTTTGTGGTTTTTAAAAAAGTACGTAAAGCAGAGTTCCACACGTTTTTTAGTTAATTAAAAGTCAGCAGCTACAAAAAGCATAGCTGCTGACTTTTAGTAAACAGACACTCACCTGTCCCACTGTCCAGCGATGCGGCCGCCCGGAGCCTCGCTCCTCTCCCCCTCCTCAGCACCGTCAAAGCAACTGTGGGCACCCGGCCATGACAGCTTATGGCTTCAGGGCCGGGTGCGCACTGTGCATGTGCGAGTCGCGTTGCGCTCTGCTATTGGCCAGCCAATCTTCTGGGACCTGTGTTGTGTCCCAGAAGATCACTGGCAGGGAGGGGCCACCTAAGGCAAGTGGAGGAGTCGCCTAGGCAGCCAAAAAGGAGGAAGGAGGAAATGGGACAGGAAGTCCCACTAAAAAGATGGTACACACCCCTCCCCCACAAAAAAAAAATGACATGCCAATAACTCGCTCAGGGGGCGAGGAGTGCTTAAAGCGGAAGTTCCACTTTTGGGTGGAACTCCGCTTTAAAACGTACCTACAGTGTAATATAAAGTAGATATCATACTATGATCAGTATTGTCTTCTAGCATTTGTTTTCACACAAAAAATTGCATGACACATGGGAGGGAGCTTGTACGACAGGAGATCATTACTTTGGTATTTTGTATAGAGCAGTATCATGGCTAAATACAGTCTTGGCTACATGTTGCCTTAATGTGGAACTAAAGCCTCCTTTCCTTTACAGGCAAGGAAGCTACCATCCTAGTCTCTGTTTGATCTGCAGTTGCCATGGCGTTGCACATGTGATCAGTTATACCACAAGCTATTTGATGGTTTGACAGTTTGGTTAAGAGCACAAGCAAATGCGACAGTTATCATTCATGACATGTCTTGACTGTAATTGTTTTGAGAAACAGTTGAATTTATGAGTTTAGTTCCACTGTAAAAGCAATAACATCCTAATTCTAATTAAATTCTGATAAAACCCATGAAACATTTTTCTAGTTACAGGAACTTTTATATGCAACTCACTGCACTCACTTCTTTTTAGAGATAACAAATAGTCTCATTCATTATTTGGGTAAATAGGAACACACATCAACTGATCAGTTTCAAAATCTGTCCTCCAACTGTCATTTACCAGAGAGGATTGAGTATGACTGGTGGATGTTGGGAGACATAAAACAGTCCTTAGTTAGTAGACAAATTAGGCTGCCTGTGACTTACTGGCTGAAGTAATGATGTTAAAACTAGAAACATTTGTTTATTTATGGGGGATCCAAATTTAGTTTTTTTAACGTTTATATAAAATATCCCTTTTCCTTCTCTACTGGTACTAAAATGATATGTATAACTAATCCAGAAGTGGACAGTGCATGGAAGTTTAGCTATTTGGGTAAAATTAGATGAGCAAATAAAATATAATACAAAGGTTACTTAACCACTTTAGCTCCGGAAGGTTGTAACCCCTTCCTGACCAAGCCATTTTTCACAATAAGGCACTGCATTACTTTAACCAACAATTGAGCAGTCGTACGATGCTTTACCCAAATATAATTGATGTCCTTTTTCCCCACAAATATAGCTTTCTTTTGGTGGCATTTGATCACCTCTGTAGTTTTTATTTTTTTGCGCTATAAACAAAAAGAAACTGACAATTTTGAAAAAAAAACAATATATTTTACTTTCTGCTATAAAACATATCCAATAAAAAAAATGTAAAAAATCTATTTTCTTCATCAATTTAGGCCAATATGTAAAAAAAAAAATCCCAATAAGCGTATATTGATTGGTTTGCGCAAAAGTTATAGCGTCTACAAACTTTGAGATGGATTTAGGGACTTTTTATTTTTTTTGTAGTAATGGCGGCGATCAGTGTTTTTAAGCGGGAATGCGACATTGCGGTGGACACTAAGTGACACTTTTTGGGGACCAGTGACACCAATACAGTGATCAGTGCTAAAAAAAAGCCCTGTCACTGTACTAATGACAATGGCAGGGAGGGGGTTAACATCAGGGGCAATCAAAGAGTTGAATGTGCCCCTGCTTTCTAACTGTGGGGGATGTGCTTTGACTAAAGGAAAACAGATCTGTGTCTCTGCTTAGCAGAAACACAAGATCTGCATTTTCCCCTCTGATTTAAAATCCCAACAGATCTTACTCTGGATTATGATTTAAACTTTCTTCCACTTCTACTTCGAACACAAGCCAAACTCTAACGTGGACGAAGCTTTCCTTATCATGGTTTGGCTTTATTAACTCCATTAAGATGGACCTTCTTCCAAAGTATTTATACCTATTCCAAACCTTACCTATTAACCACTTCAGCCCCGGAAGGTTTTACCCCCTTCCTGACCAGAGCACTTTTTACAATTTGGCACTGCGCCGCTTTAACTGCTAATTGCGCGGTCATGCAGTGTTGTACCCAAACGAAATTTGCGTCCTTTTTTCCCACAAATAGAGCTTTCTTTTGATGGTATTTGATCACCTCTGCGGTTTTTATTTTTTGCTCTATAAACGGAAAAAGACCGAAAATTTTGAAAAAAAATTATATTTTTGTTATAAAAAAAAAATCCAATAAACTCAATTTTAGTCATACATTTAGGCCAAAATGTATTCAGCCACATGTCTTTGGTAAAAAAAATGTCAATAAGCGTATATTTATTGGTTTGCGCAAAAGTTATAGCGTCTACAAACTAGGGTACATTATTTGGAATTTACACAGCTTTGAGTTTATGACTACCTATCACATTTCTTGAGGTGCGAAAATGGCAGGGCAGTACACCCCCCCCCAAATGACCCCATTTTGGAAAGTAGAAACCCCAAGGAAATTGCTGAGAGGCATATTGAGCCCATTGAATATTTTATTTTTTTCTCCCAAGTGATTAAATAATGACAAAAAAAAAATATTTTACAAAAAGTTGTCACTAAATGATATATTGCTCACACATGCCATGGTTGTATGCGGAATTGCACTCCAAAATACATTTTACTGCTTCTCCTGAGTACGGGGATACCACATGTGTGGCACTTTCTGGGAGCCTAGCCACGTACGGAGCCCCCGAAAACCAATCACCGCCTTCAGGCTTTCTAAGGGCATACATTTTTGATTTCACTCCTCACTACCTATCACAGTTTTTAAGGCCATAAAATGCCAAGATGGCACAACCCCCCCCCCCCAATGACCCCATTTTGGAAAGTAGACACCCCAAGCTATTTGCTGAGAGGCATGTTGAGTCCATGGAATATTTTATATTTTGCCACAAGTTGCGGGAAAATGGCAAACTTTTTTTTTTTTGTCACTAAATGATATATTGCTCAAACATGCCATGGGCATATGTGGAATTACACCCCAAAATACATTCTGCTGATTCACCTGAGTATGGGGATACCACATGTGTGGGACTTTTTGGGAGCCTAGCTGCGTACGAGGCCCCGAAAACCAATCACCGCCTTCAGGATTTCTAAGGGAGTAAATTTTTTATTTCACTCCTCACTACCTATCACAGTTTCGAAAGCCATAAAATGCCAAGATGGCACAAACCTCCCCAAATGACCCCATTTTGGAAAGTAGACACCTCAAGCTATTTACTGAGAGGCACAGTGAGTATTTTGAAGCTCTCATTTGTTTTTGAAAATAAGGAAAGTAAAGAAAAATGTATTTTTTTTTCTTTTTTCAATTTTCAAAACTTTGTGACAAAAAGTGAGGTCTGCAAAATACTCACCATACCTCTCATCCAATAGCTTGGGGTGTCTACTTTCCAAAATGGGGTCATTTGGGGGGGGGGTTGTGCCATCTGGGCATTCCATGGCCTCCGAAACTGTGATAGGCAGTGAGGAGTGAAATCAAAAATTTATACCGTTAGAAACCCTGAAGACGTTGCTTGGTTTTCGGGGTCCCGTACGTGGCTAGGCTCCCAAAAAGTCTCACACATGTGGTATACCTGTACTCAGGAGAAGCAACAGAAAGTATTTTGGGGTGTAATTTCACATATGCCCATGGCATGTTTGAGCAATATATCATTTAGTGACAACTTTGTGCAAAAAAAAAAATTGTCTTATTCCCGCAACTTGTGTCACAATATAAAATATTCCATGGACTCGACATGCCTCTCAGCAAATAGCTTGGGGTGTCTACTTTCCAAAATGGGGTCATTTGGGGGGGGGGGGTTGAACTGTCCTGGCATTTTATGCACAACATTTAGAAGCTTATGTCACACATCACCCACTCTTCTAACCACTTGAAGACACTTGTTTACATGAAAAAATTTTTTTTTTTGCAAGAAAATTACTTTGAACCCCCAAACATTATATATTTTTTTTAAAGCAAAGGCCCTACAGATTAAAATGGTGGGTGTTTCTTTTTTTTTTTCACACAGTATTTGCGCAGCGATTTTTCAAACGTATTTTTTGGGAAAAAACACACTTTTTAAAATTTTAATGCACTAAAACACACTATATTGCCCAAATGTTTGATGAAATAAAAAAGATGATCTTAGGCCGAGTACATGGATACCAAACACGACATGCTTTAAAATTGCGCACAAACATGCAGTGGCGACAAACTACATACATTTTTAAAAACCTTTAAAAGCCTTTACAGGTTACCACTTTAGATTTACAAAGGAGGTCTACTGCTAAAATTACTTCCCTCGATCTGACCTTCGTGGTGATACCTCACATGCATGGTGCAATTGCTATTTACATTTGACCCCAGGCCGACGCTTGCATTCGCCTTTGCGCGAGAGCAGGGGGGGGCAGGGGTGTTTTTTTTTTCTTTCTTTTTTTTTTTGCTTTTTTATCTTATTTTTAAACTGTTCCTTTCATTTTTATTTTTTTTATCATTTTTATTGTTATCTCAGGGAATGTAAATATCCCCTATGATAGCAATAGGTAGTGACAGGTACTCTTTTTTGAAAAAATTGGGGTCTATTAGACCCTAGATCTCTCCTCTGCTCTTAAAGCATCTAACCACACCAAGATCGGTGTGATAAAATGCTTTCCCAATTACCCATGGCGCTGTTTACATCCGGCGAAATCTAAGTCATGAAATGTTCGTAGCTTCCGGTTTCTTAGGCCATAGAGATGATTGGAGCCATTCTGGTCTCTAATCAGCTCTATGGTCAGCTGGTCGAATCACCGGCTACATTCTCGGGTTCCCAGGAGAGCCAAAGAAAAACATGGAAGACAGTGGGAAGGGGGTCATTCCCTCCCACTGCTTGTAAAAGCAGTCTAGAGGCTAATTAGCCACTAGGATTGCTTTTACATGAAAGCCGACCGCTGGCTGAAAAGAATGATACCAAGATAATACCTAAACCTGCAGGCATCATTCTGGTATAACCACTCAAAATCCAGCAACATACCAGTACGTTGCTGGTCCTTGTTTGGCATATATTGTAATCTTTTTTTTCATGCAGACTGTGGTGGGACCAAAGATTGATTGATGGGTATGCCCACCATTAGAATACCTCCCTTCATCCACCCACTTCTAATGATGGGCATACATGCACCATTTATATATGCCAAAGCATGGGGGCATCCGCCCAAAAAGTTAGGAGCAAGTCGCTCATCCGCCCCTGCTGCCCCCATGCTTCGGCATATATGCTCTTTTTTTAACTGTGGTGGTGAAATCACCTCCGACAGCGCTGGAGTCACGGCTTTATGTATGGTGGGAGCAAACGCTGTTGCTGTCAAGATAGATAAATCCACGCTGCAACTGAATGGCTAAGCAAATGATGGTTAACAATAAAACAAACTTACTTACCATACCTGCAAAGCAAATACAAAAAAAACATAGTAAAAAATAAAACATTTTTTAACGCAACCTGTGCCTAAAATATATATATGCCGAAGCATGGGGGCATCCACCCGCAAAAGATAGGAGCAAATCGCTCCTCCGCCCCTGTTGCCCCCATGCTTTGGCATAAATGCTCTTTTTTTTAACTGTGTTTGTGGACAGCGCTGGAGTCACGGCTTTTCAACTAGTGTATGGTAGCGCACAAAACATTCACCAATGGAAAGACCAGGATTGTCAGGACAGGAGGGACAATAATAGCGGGTGTCACGTCTATATGCGCGCTTTCTACAGACACAACATTTTCTTTGGGGGGCTCGATGGGTAGGGGTACTCGGGAGGACATAAGGAAAATGCCTCTCATGCAGCCGGCTTACTACATTTGGTTGGGGAAGGTGAGGCGGAGCACCGTTTGGAAACAGAAGGGCTTGGACGATCTCTTCCTGGAATTTAAGGAAGGATCCAGTCTGTCCTGAAGCTCTGTATAGCACATGAGCGTTCAGCAAAGCCAATTGAAATAAGTATACAGACACTTTTTTATACCAGCGTCTGGCCTTACAGGCAACTAGGTACAGCACCAACAACTGGTCATTGAGGTCCACCCCTCCCATATTTTGGTTATATTCATGGACACAGAGGGGTTTCTCCACAACACCAGTCGCCGTAGTAATTTGGACCGTCGTGTCTGCATGAAGGGAGGTAAGAACGAAAACATTCTTATTATCCCTCCACTTCATAGCGAGCAAGTTATTACACTTCAAGCAGGCTCTCTCCCTAGCCTAAGATGGGAATCTACAAGCCGCTGGGGAAAGCCCCGGCGATTAGATCACACAGTGCCACATGCTCCAATCTGATGATCAAAAAGGTGACTAAAAAGTGGCACGCTCGTGTAATAATAGTCCACGTACAAGTGGTTCCCCTATTCCAAATAAGGGTGACACCCAGTCCCACACAATCTTGCCAGCGCTTCCTATGTAGTCAGGGCAGTTTGTCGGCTCTACGTGACTATCTCTTCCCTCGTAAACCATAAAACTACATGTATAGCCTGTGGCCCTGTCACAGAGCTTATACATCTTGACCCCGTATCTGGCACGCTTGCTGGGAAGGTACTGTTTGAATGACAGAAAACTTAATCAGGGACTCATCAACGCAGACAACTTGATGGGGAGTAAACAAGTCTGCAAAACGTTGGTTGAAGTGGTTTACGAGGGGCCGAATTTTGTAGAGCCGATCGTATCCAAGGTCTCCACAGAGAGTTCATTGCTGTTGAAGTGCATGAACTTCAAAATCTGTTTGTATCGTGCCCTGGCCATGGAAGCAGAGAACACGGGCATATGGTGAATTGGGTCAGTGGACCAATATGACCGCAACTCACTCTTTTTGGTTATGCCCATGAGGAGGGATAGGCCCAGAAAGATCTTAAATTCGGAAACCGTAATTGGTTTCCAATCTCTGGCAAGGGGGGACTGGGGAATAGTGGCGATGTGTTGACCAGCGTACAAATTGCTTTGCTCCACAATAGATCTATAGAGATCTTCGGTGAAAAACAGCGAATAAAAATCAAGTGACGTAAAATCAACTGTTCCCACCTGAATGCCGGGTTGGCCAGTGAATGGGGGAAGTACAGGTGCTGCAGAAGTGGTGGGTTCCCAATTAAGATTGGTGAATGCAGCAGGAAGGGCACTATGGGCACGACGGGCCTGTGTTCGTCTTCTTGGCGGCAGCGGGACACTACTTGTGCTTGCCACCTCGCCAGCTTGAACTGCACTTATGGGACTCGCCACGTCACCAAGTGTTACTGCAGTGCTGGATGTACGACCAGGGTGTACTAGGCCGCTGGTGCTTGCCAGTTCACCAGAAGGAATAGCGGCACTAGTACTTCTCTGCTCCATACGAGAGCCCTGCGGTTCTTGCACCTCAACAGCAGAAGAAGAAGATTGGGGTCTGGTACGCCTGACCTTGGCAGGGACCACAACTCCGTCGTCAGAGCTATCTGTCATGGAGCCGCTGCTGTCTACAGGTTCGTATTCTGAGCCTGAATCTGACAGATGAGTGACTTCCTCTTCACTATCTGTCATGCTCAGAAACGTGTAGGCCTCTTCACTAGTGTACTTTCGATTTGCCATTTTGGGCTCTAAATTTAGTGGTACACTAGTGAGACTCAGGCCTGACTCAGCGAACGCTGCAGTTATGTGTTTAGTGTTTTGTAAGTGACAGTGATCGATCGATACTGCACTTGGGTGGGCTGGGCGGAGGGGCAAAACGCAGGTGCTAGCAGGTATCTGGGCTGATCCCGCTAACACTGAGTTTTTGGGAACCCTACACTGCTGGGGACGCTAGTATAGATCTGATCGGATCAAATATTGATCCGTTCAGATACTTTACCACTAAGGGAGGTGTATGCTGCGTGCGTGGTTGTTAGCGGTACTGGCATTAACCTGACGCTGCCTGGGGCGACGCAGACCCTATCTGACCCTAAAACTTAACTTATATCACCGCCGATCAGGGCAGTCAGGGGGTTAAACCTTTATTAGGTAATAAACAGCGGGTGCCCTGACACTGTAAAAAACAAACTAACTAACCAGCGTCACCCGTGACAGTTATACGGTGATCACTGGTGAAAGGGTTAACTAGGGGGCAATCAAAGGGTTAAAACCTTTACTAGGTAGTATATGGGGGTACCTGACACTATAAACACCTGAACCTAAATACTTACCTGCCTAACTCATACCTCCCAACATTTTGAGATGGGAAGGAGGGACACCTAATAACAAATGTATGTAGGCATAGGACATGCCCCCTGCCACACCCCCTTAAAGGGCAATTAACAAAAAAAAAAGGTTAATTAAATCCACATGGACTTTTTTTTACCACTACTATTCCTTTATATTGGTTTTTAAAATGCAGCAATTTAGAAATCAGATCTAATCAGATGAAAGGTTTAGCACTGGGAAACACTTTTTGAAAGATAAAAAGTGCATTTTATATACAACTATATAGATCAGACCAAAATGAGGGACAACTGAGGTGGAACGAAGGACATTGCTCCAAATCAGGGACAGTCCCTCAAAATCAGGGACAGTTGGGATCTATGCCTAACTAGCGTCACCTGTGACACTAATACAGCGATCAGATAAACGATCGCTTAGTGACACTGGCGACGGGGGGTGATCAAGGGGTTAAAACTTTATTAGGTAGGATTAGGGGGGTACCCTAGACCTAAAGGGGCCTACCATTAACTGCCCTACCACTTATAACTGTCACAAAATGACACCAATGCAATAATCAGAAAAAAAAAAAACTGCTATTGGTGTCACTGTGACAGGGGATACAGGGGAGTGATCGGGGGGTGAAAAGTGTGCCTAGAGTGTTCTACTGTACGTGTAGTGTTTGGTGCACTTACTTGATTTCTTCTCTCCTCGGAAGCCGGAACGAAAAGGCTTCACGAGGAGCGATGACATCACTTCCTCTGCCGCTGTTTACATTACAGCAGCAGGGGAAGATTCTCATTCGCCAGGAGCGATCGTGAGGGGGTGGCCATGAATCAGTGGCCTCCCCCTCAGCTTGGATCGCTCCAGACAGTAATCCGACCGCTGCAGGCACCCATGGGCAGGCAGGGACGTACAGGTAAGCCCTTATTCCTGCCCGTGCCAATGTGCCGACGTACATCGGCATGCGGTGGTTGGCAACTGGTTAAACCACCTTAAACATTTTTTAAAAAATTGAACAAATTTTTATCGCAATTTATCTGGAAAAACATTAAACCTCGAATTAACTGGAAGATACTCTGTCGATCCAAAGATCGCAGAGGAGCAGGCTTGCCAGATTTTGAGTGCTACTATAAAGCAGTGATATTTTCTCGTATTCCAGACTGGTTCTATAATCCTGATGATAAACAATGGGTCCAATTGGAAATAGGTTCTTCTCCATTGAATCCTAAAGCTGCTCTATGGCTTTGTTTCAAGGATATAGGATTACGTTCTTCTTGGCCTTTGCGCACCTATACAGTTTTGGAGTGCTGGCATCACTATTTAAAACTATTTCCTTTGTCTTCTATTCCAGCTCCACTTACTCCTTTAATAGATAATCCTTCTCTTCCTATTGGTATTCATTCAAATGCTATCCTAAGCTGGGACAAATCTTACTGGCCCCAGATTAGACATACGATTTTGGAAGGTACCTTTATGTCATTTGTAAATTTTCAAACTCTACATGATCAGAGGAAAGGTGTGACTCCATTAAATTGATGATAGGCAACTCCTATCCTCATATTGATTAGTGGTTCCAAATTAATAATAACTACTGCAGTAGGGAACAGACACAAAAGATACGCTCAGCATCTTTCCAAATTACTGTTCTGCTTTATTATGACGCAATTGAAGGTTTTTATGCACATGATTACGTAGGTATCACATTAATATTACAATTGTACATTTATGGTAACAAGGGGCGTTACATAGGCAGGCTTATTCTAATCAGAACTCGAAAGAATGTAAACATTTACTGAAAACATTATTAGAGCTGTTGCACAGTGAAGGCAATGTGCAATACATACAAAATACAATAAAATTATATACAGAACTTACAAATTTCCATTACAGTCTCCCCTCTTTTGATCAATATTTTGATCACTAACCATACCTGCTATCACCTTTAACCTGGAACCTCCACACGCTTAGGTAGAGGTAGTCCTGGCCAAAGAGGCAAAAAAAAACTCCATTGTGGAGAAAATAATAGCTGAGCAACTTTTTCATTACAAAATGACTTTTCATTGTGAAAAACAAATGATTGATAAGACATATTTACAGAGTACTGGCTGTACACTCCTGTGGCCAGAATGGCCTTCTAGCTGAATTGTGGACATGCTGACTTATCAGCATATGTAAACACAGACAATTCTACATAAAATGGAAGACGTACAAAAGACAAATATGACTTCAACATGGCTGAACTACATTTCAAATATATATATATATCCCTTACAATTAAAATAATTGAATCAAAAAGTACCCTAGACTGTGATCACAAGAGGGAAACAAATCAAACTCAGAGATTTCTTTAATTTATTCATTTTTGCAGTGTCTGGTGTGGATCCAGGTGACTTTTCCTTCAAGTTTTGCAAAAACTGTACATGAAATAGATGCTGTATTGAGTCTCCAAACATTTTCTTATATATAAATGTCTCTTAACAATCCACAAGTCACCTGGCTTTAGTTTTAGATCCTTCCAAACTTTTAGGATCTGGAATTGGGGAGAAAACACATAAATGAGTTTGTCAAAAAACCTTAAAAGATCAGCAACATTCTCTGTGAGATCCGAATGGAAGACTTCAGCTGCTGAGACAAAATATAAGCAAGTGAGTAACACACTCCCAAACCAAATCCCATAGGGAGAGAGTCCAACATCCCCCTTAGGGGCTTCATAAAATATAAGAAAACATTCAGGCAAAAGTTTTCTAGTTTCTTACTCTACTTTGTCCACTACATTGTAGACAGTGGGGGGTGTAAAAATAAAACCTCAAAACTTCTAGCAAGGACTCTCCTATAAAAAAAATTATTTCCTCTGTTACTCTCTGTACTTTCTGGCACTCTGTACTTACAAACTACTTCTGATAACACTTTTTACTGTGGCCTTTGCAGTAGCATTTGCCACTGGACATCCAAAAAACATGTCCATACAGACAAAATGCATACTCGTAAGATCCTGACTTGGGCATCTGGATATATCTTTTTGTAATCTCAGGAAGGGATGTTCAGCTTTTGGTAACACCTTTGGTAACAGGTAAAACAAGAAGTGGTATGTTATAAAAACAACTGTGGAGAACCCTGGCTCTATCCCACGCTCATTTACTAAGGCAGCCATAACTTCTTGTGACTGATGACACGGTCAATGTGTCAAGCTGGAGGGAAAAGAGTGGCTGGCAGACATAAATGATCACCTTTTCCAAAGTCCTGTTTCATAAGAAGTTGCCCCCTGTGGACCACTTGTTCTTCTCGTTCTGGGGTCCTTAAAGTTGAATTATTAATCCCAGCTATACTGGGCCAGAACTAGGGTGGAATCTGTGAGTTGCACAGACCCATCAAGTGTCCGGGGCTGTAAATGCAGCATCCTTAGTCACCTGGTCTGCTTCCATGTGTGAAAGTTAATATGGCTACCTCAGCAAGAACCTAGAAGGCTGAAAACAGCCGATCAAATTAACTTGGCATGCTTGGTTGGTTTACCTGCCGAAGTAAAAACAAACTTCTGGCCCTTTAAATGGAACCAAAAGCTCTCTATATCTCGACTATCTATATAAATATACACTCTTTTTATAGCTCACAGGCTTTACTAAAACATGGAGCTCTGCTTCTTGAGCTGGGGAAAAAGGATCCAATGACTTTGAAATACAGAGTATCCTTCTGGGTGATAAACTGCATACTCAAATCTACAAAAAATGTAATATCTGGGTCTTCAGGGAGTGTGTCCTGCACTGGGCTCACAGCAGCTGATTCCTACACCATCAATTTAACACATGTGTCTTCCTTTGTCTCCAGCCTCCTCCAATAGAGACAATAAGGTGGCTGGATTCAAATTTACACATTTTTCATTGTTATATTTGTACATAAACAAACTCATATTTTAAACCTTTCATTAGACAAACATTTAGTTAGCTGTATATTTGCTGCACAGAATGTCGGACCATTAAAAATTAAATGTTTGACCAAAACAATATCTAACTTTGTCTAATAGCACCTTTGCATAAAAGCTACAGCTCTGATATATCGGGGTGAACCCTTCATTACTGGGTCCAGCTTGCATAAATATATTACAATGGCTTGTTTTCTATCACACTATTTGTGTAAGAACTCCAGTTTCATGTTTCAAAAGACAACTTTTTCCTGGCAATATTATAATAAATGATAACAATACCCTGCGGTCATGCAGAGATGTCCATAAATCCAAAACTATTCTTCTGCTTATACCACTGTACTTACAAGAAAAAGGGGCACATCATTTCACAATCCACACATTCTGCTTTGGATTTCAAAAATAAAAATAAATAAAAACAAAAGGACCAATCTGTATGATGGACCAGAAAGCATCAAAAACTATAAAACAACTGGCTGCAGGTGGCATCTATCCTAACAGGGTGTGTGGACTTGATGTGATGGGTCTGTTATATTTACATTTTATTTATTATAACTCTCACATCATGGACCGCACATCAAGTTTTCATCAAAAACCTTACAATATCATTTTTGTAGAAAAACTTCTTATGTATCCCATCCATCTTGGCTTTGTTAAATATTATGGCAGCTTTATTCAAAATAACAACCTCATCTTAATCTTTTTTTTCTCTCAATAAGGGCTTATTGTACAAATGTAAAATTACAAAATTGTTATCTTAATCTAAACTAATCCCATTTTTACAAATTTCCCCAATAACCTGGATTTCATTTCCAACCAAAGGTTGTCTAAACCAGTTTCAATATATCTATATAATTAATAAAATTGTTAAACTCATATTAGAAATGAATACTCATTATTACTTAATTTTACTTAATTTCCCTTTTTTAAATGCACTGTTTCCACTATCAAAGGATATTCAATTTGTGCAATACACGGTTAAATGTAACCTTCATTTTACCATGTTTGGAAAACAGTTTTAAAATAATTGTGATCACATTGTTTACCATTAGATTCGTTAACCTGGCACATTTTGTTATAAATGTTTTGTCTAAAAAACAGAAATTGGCATGGTGTCCTTCCAGCTTATCACTAACCTCTCATCCCAGCCACATTTCTTTCATGAGAACGCAAAGGAGGGGGTCACATCTGCGTACATGACACACACAAGCAATAGAACTAAAGGTCCCAGCATTCGCACACGCATACACCAATATCTCTCTCACTTTCTTTTAACTCTCATTAATATTTACCTGCCTAAATTCTGCATTCCTTATTTTGTTCAGATATCTTTTATATCTAGCTTCTATGATCAGACGGGCAGCCACAGTGCTCATCCCATCTTCCCTCTCTGACAACATATAAAGTATTCTGTTTTAATTCTCATTTCTCTGTTTCTGACTTTTAATAGTTGTAGTGCCTGACCCCAAATTCATCCCACAACTTAACATGAAAATGTCCCTTTCTGTCTAGTGTTAATGTCACCCTTCAGCCATCCTGCTCACATAGATAGCTGTTTCTCTAGCTGTTTACTCTGCATGATTCTTGGTCCCTGTGGACCTTGGTAACCCAGTTACCCATTGTGGATCCATGTCCACTCTAACCATTAATCTAGGGGCTCAGTATAGGCGGAACCGCACCTTTGGTTCATATGTAGCGCTCCTCTTGCGCTGGACATTTTTGAGGGTCTCTTACCCTTCATTCCCTTACTTAATTCAATGCCCATAATGACTGGCCAGTCTTCTCTCTCTTCTCTACGTGTGCCTATACCCTCTTGCCTCTAAACTACTTTATCTAGCAGATGTACTACATATACCTGTGAACAGCACTATTCTTCCCTTTCTTATCTATAACACTCTGATGGACAGTAGACAGGGACAACATAACATATAACCACCAATCAATACAGTTCGATTAAGGGGAGTAAAATAGGTACCCTTTGTCCCGAAAATGCCTTACCGATCGAGGAAGTCTGATAACTCAAATGTAAGCAAAAGGCTTACCTCAGCCGGCTGATTATCAGAAATTCCCGGATCGTCTCAAGCTCCTCGTTTCGGATACTCAGGGTCACCTGGAATCCCCTCCTAAGGCAAAGCTCGCCATGCTGACTCCGTTAAATTGATGATAGGCAACTCCTATCCTCATATTGATTAGTGGTTCCAAATTAATAATAACTACTGCAGTAGGGAACAGACACAAAAGATACGCTCAGCATCTTTCCAAATTACTGTTCTGATTTATTATGACGCAATTGAAGGTTTTTATGCACATGATTACGTAGGTATCACATTAATATTACAATTGTACATTTATGGTAACAAGGGGCGTTACATAGGCAGGCTTATTCTAATCAGAACTCGAAAGAATGTAAACATTTACTGAAAACATTATTAGAGCTGTTGCACAGTGAAGGCAATGTGCAATACATACAAAATACAATAAAATTATATACAGAACTTACAAATTTCCATTACAGGTGTATGGTTTGTTTACATGCAATTGTGAAGTTTTTACTCCTCCTTGACTCCGAAATATTCTATTCATCGACCGCTTACAGATTTTGAGCAGTTGTGTATTTCTTTAGACCCACCAAAACACACTATAGCTAAGATATAAACGTTATTATCCACCCTCAATTCACCGGGTCTACCATCATATACGACCAAATGGGAGCTGGAATTGAACCGGTTAATTCAAAAGGAAGATTGGGATCACATTTTTATAATGCTCATAAATTCTCAATAGCTTGTGATACCCAAGAGCGCAATTTTAACTTGCTATCCAGATGGTATCGCACTCCAGTTAATTTAAACCAAATTTTCCCTTTGCAATCAGATCGATGTTGGCGTTGTAACGTTGCTATAGATAACTTATCCCATCTATGGTGAGCCTGCCCTCCTATTTACAAACTATGGGACCAAGTAATTAATATATATAATATTGCTTCGGATGAATTGATCATTAATTCTATCGAACTGGCTCTTTTTTCTTTCTTACCTCAACAATTACCTTTTTATCAGCAGTTAGACAACTGATACCAAGATACTGGAAATCCACAACGGTCCCTACAATCCCAGAATGGATTGGGACTCTTAATAGTATTATGCATATGGAGAGACTGGTAGCTGAAAATAACAATACTATACTGAAGTTCAATGGGGTGTGGCAGACCTGGATAACATTTAAAAATTCATTAACTTTTTCGGAAATCTGTTAACTTTCAAATTTACTGCTGTTGGAGCATATATATTTCATTTGTTTAAAACAACTTTAAAGGTTGAAGAGAGATTCTATGATTTCATTAATGTGAGACACCACTATTTATGTTTTTTGTCTATCCCCCCCCCCAGTCCTTTTTTTCTTTTTCGAAGAAATGTATAATTAGGAAAGCTAAATGATTCAGTAATTATAACTTTAATGAATATCAAAGGTTAAATATGTATTCTGAGTGACTCTATCAAATTTATGTATGTATATGTGTTTTGTTGTTTGTATAAAAATTAAGAAAATTAATAAAATATGTTGGACTAATGACAATGGCAGGGAATGGGTTAACATCAGGGGCAATCAAAGGGTTGAATGTGCCCCTAAGGGGTGTTTTCTAACTTTGGGGATGTGCTTTGACTAAAGGAAAACAGATCCGTGACTCTGCTTAGCAGAAACACAAGATCTGCATTTTTCCCTTTGAAAGAACGGCAGTTTGCTTTGTTTACATAGTTCTGCCTCTCTCCAAATGATCGCCAGGTTCCCGGCAGACATTAAGACCACCAGACCAGCTAATTGGCTCCTGCTGCGTCCAATCGCAGTGGGAGCAGGTCCCCAACGGCGCACGAACCACAGAGCAGGAAGAAGAAATCACATAGGTATGTGATTTTGCACTTAAGGGCCACCCTGCCGCAGTATATGTTCGTGGGGTAATAAATGTTTCTTTGTGTTGAATTCATTAGCAAATTTTCCTAAAGATCCCATGCACACACATTTAGCTGTTGACAGCCAAAGTCCTGTTTCTGTATCAGGTCTGCTATTTGCAGCTATTTCAGTGCTGCGGATCATCAGAAACAACCTAGCCTAGTCTAGCCTTAAAATGTAAACAGACATAGAATATGGGCAGATAGTTCCCTATCCTAAAGCTCGCAACTTTCTTGGATGGGAAAGAGGGACATCCTTTAACACAATGTGTGTAGGCAAAGGACAATCCCCTTCCCCTGCCACTGCCATGCCCCAGTTACATGGACCATGAAGAATTAATAAGCAAAAATGTAACTTGACTTAAAAAATAATAATCTGATAACATTTTTTTTTTTTGCCACATCAGCAAGACATTTTTCTGGGAGTCATGTTTCAGTTATTAAAATTCAAACTCGTCCCTTCACTTCATCACATCATAGTGGCTGTTTTTATCTGCATTTTTACAGAACAAATATATCACAGAGATGCCCTGTTTTACACTAAAATGCCCTCTTATAGCACGTCCTGAGGTGCACCCCCCCTCCTACCCCCTCCCAACCCCCCAACCCCCCCTTATTTCACCCCCCTCTCCCACTCCTAATCTGATCTCCTCTTTTCTCCCCCTATATCCTCTCTTCATACCCTGACCCATTTATCAACCTCTACCACAAACTAGCTCCTTAAGCTAGATGCCCCAAACCTCGGCGGCTCTTAATGAATCTTTGAACACCACCCATTCCCTCCACTTCGTCACAAAGACCTCCATTTTTGTCCCTTCACTAAACCTGAGATATTCTCGGCTTTGGATTTCGTTGATTTTGTTAAACCAGTCTCTTATCGTAGGTCTTCCTTTCTTTTGCCAATACCTAGGTATAAGGCTTTTAGCCGCATCCATGAGCTGTGGTAATAGCGTTTTTAGGTATGTCTTGGTGGGCATTTCGCTCTTGTGGAATAAACATTCCCACGGGTCATCCGGGATAGCAATATTGGTAATCTCTTTAGTTAATCCCCTTACCTCCCCCCAAAATTTTTATATTTCTGGGCAGTGCAACCAGATGTGCGCCATTGACCCTATTTCTTTGCAACCCCTCCAGCATAGTTGCGAGGTTTCTTTCTGGCACTTGTGTATTCGGTCAGGAGTCATGTACATTCTCGCCAGGCAAGTATAGTTCAACTCCAATATTTTGCAGTTGACCAAGGTGGCATTAACCCTCTTCAGTATCTGCCACACTTCCAAGTCATTAAGCTTGCTACCCAATTCCTTCTCCCACTTCCTAATATATGAAGGGGTGTCCATGTTCCCTAACTCCATTAATACTTTACAAATTTTGGAAACCCCCCTTCCTTTTTTTTTCCAAACATATTTTCTCCAATGGGAGTAGATTGTCTGCCGATCTAATTGGCTGCGGAAGTGAGTTGATGAAGTGGCTTAGTTGGTTGTACCTCCATGGGTCGATGACTAACAGGTTTCCCCTATCTTTAAGTTCCTCAAATGTACATATTTTATCCTGACGCATTACGTCCTTTAGTTGGGTATCTTCCTCCAGAATCCACTTGCCAAACAGATCCTCCTTCCCCGGTGCGAAATATTTTGAATTCTTAAGTGGAATTAGTGGTGAATTAAACCCCCAGTGGTCCCTTTTGTGCAGTGTATCCCAAACTTTGAGTGCGTGTCTAGTAATCTCCTGTATTTCAGTGCTGCATTTTCTTAAATGTGGTGGGATCCAAATGATCTTATTCAACGTGGTTTTACTAATTTTATTTTCCATTTTTACCCAACTCGTGCAAAGGCAATTGCCTCATAATACTTACGAATATCTGGTGCTCCCCATCCTCCCTTACCCTTCTCTTTACTTAACTGTATAAAATTTAAACGTGTTTTTTTTCCTCTCCAAATGAATCTTAAAAGCATCGTGTGTAGACTTTTGAGGTATGCTTGTGGAAGTGAAACTGGGAGCATCTGCATTTTATATGCGATTTTAGGTAGTATTACCATTTTATAGACGTTGATTCTACCTGCCCAGGATAGCTGTCCATGTGAAATTCTATTAAGTTCTTGCTTTATTTTATTGAGGAGGGGCATAAAATTCGCCTGGAACAGAGTCTGTTTTGAAGTAGTTATTTTAACTCCTAGATAATTAAGTTCTTTATTCCCCCAAATAAATGGGAAGTGTTTTTGATATGAGTAATCTCTAAGCTTACTTTTATAAATAGGCATATGGAAAAATGCAGCGCATGTACAAATGAATATAGGTCTTTAAAATGGTGAAACAGTCAAGAAATAACTAATTGACCACAGGTGCCTTGAAACACAAACATCCATAGATGGATGTGAATGTCCAACCGCACAGGAGGTATAAGTACTCCAAGGGGTGGTGATAGTCTGATGGTTGTCAGAAAACACCTGGCATCATACAGCGACTTCCCAACCGAGAAACCAGGTCCCAATGGGTCATTCAGAGAAAGTGCAAAAAAGCCTCTTACCAGATCCTGTGGATTCCCATGTCAGCGACAGGGAATCGCATGCGCAGTTTATCACAAATGACGTGGAATGGGAGCTCAGGAATCGCCAATCTCTTGGATGGTGGTCTGTATGGATCTCGGCCGGCAACCGGATGGGTCCTCACAACGAACCGTCCTCACACCGAACCGTCCCAGTGTGCATCAGAAGTTTCACAAACGGTCCCCCGAAAGGAGCAGTTGGAGGGACTGGATCTCATGCGGTAAATGTGGAAACAAAAAGAATGTGCCTCCACATGGTGCAGATAAAAAAGGGTGTTTTTATTGACAAAAACGACCATACACAAATAAAAGCGTGATCACGGTGGATAAAAACAAATGGGCAACATTTTTATTCTGTTCTATTGTTTTTCTAGTCTATTCTTTTCTATTATTTTCTGTTCTAATTCAAATTCATTCTATAAGAAATTCAAACTTCAGAAGCCATGTTCCGAAATTCGAATTTCGTATAGAATGAATTTGAATTGAAAAGACTATTATAGAATATAAAATAATAGAAAAGAAAAGCATAAAAAAACAATAGAAGAGAATAATACAAAAAAATTACCGTATTTATCGGCGTATAACACGCACTGGCGTATAACTTGCACCCCAAGTTTAGGAGGGAATTTTAAGGAAAAAAAAAGTTTAAGGGAAAAAAACTTACATTTAAATGCCCATCATTGCAGCCTTCTCAGTGCAGCCTTGCCCCAGTGCAGCCATGTCAGTGCAGCCTTGTCAGTGCAGCCTTGTCAGTGCAGCCTTGTCAGTGCAGCCTTCCCAGTGTCCATTGCAGCCTTATCCCAGTGCAGCCTTGCCCCAGTGCAGCCTTGCCCCAGTGCAGCCTTGCAGTTCGCAGTTTGAAAATCCTGTGATCCTGAGCTTCAAAATCGCCGACCGTGATTTGAAAATGGTGCCGCCGGCGCCAAAATACACAGAGCCGGTCCTCGGCTCTTCTCGGCGGCTCTCATTCACTTTCGGCTCCACTCGTAGTCCCGCCCGGGATGGGCGTGACTGTGAGCGGAGCTATCTGAACCTAGCCGAGTACACTCGGCTAGGTTCGGGCGGCACTCGAGTGAAGCCGAAAGTGGCCGAGAAGAGCCGAGGACCGGCTCTGTGTATTTCGGCGCCATTTTCAAATCGCGGTCGGCGATTTTGAAGATCTGTCAGCTCAGGATCGCAAGGGATCGGCGTATAACACGCACCCATGATTTTCCCCTGATTTTAAGGGGAAAAAAGTGCGTGTTATATGCCGATAAATACGGTATATATATATTTATATATATTTTTTTTATTTTTATTTTTTTTCTATGCTGGTCTATTGTTTTTCTATTCTTTTCTATTCTTTTCTATTTTATTCTAATCTTTTCTATTTGAATGCGAAATCATTCTATACGAAATTTGAATTTCCGAAAATGGTTATACAGAAACAGAATGAAATAGAATGAAATCGAATTCTAATAGAAAAGACTAGAACAGAAAAACAATAGAACAGAATAGAAAAAAAAAAAAAAAAAATATATATATATATATATATATATATATATACACAAACATCTTCCGAAATTGGAATTTGGTACAGAATGAATTCAAATAGAAAAGATTAGAATAGAACAGAAAATAATATAAAAGAATAGCATAGAAAAACAATAGAACAGAATAGAAAAAAATATAAAATATTCTATTCTAATCTTTTCTATTCGAATTCATTCTGTACCAAATTCCAATTTCGGAAGATGGTTTTATTTATTTTTATATATATATATATAAAATATTTCTTTCTATTCTGTTCTATTGTTTTTCTATTCTATTCTTTTCTATTAGAATTTGATTTCATTCTATTTCTATATAACTATTTTCTGAAATTCGAATTTTGTATAGAATGAATTTGAATTCAAATAGAAAAGATCAGAATATAATAGAAAATAATAGAAAAACAATAGAACAGAATAGAAAAAATATTTTATATATATATATATATATATATATATATATATATATATATATAAAACCATCTTCCAAAATTCGAATTTCGTATAAAATTAATTTGAATAGAAAAGATTAAAATAGAGTAGAAAGAATAGACTAGAAAAACAATAGAACAGAATAGAATAAGATATAATATATATATTATATTTTATTCTGTTCTGTTCTATTGTTTTTCTAGTCTATTCTTTTCTATTCAAATTCAAATTCATTCTATACGAAATTTGAATTTCAGAAGCCATCTTCCGAAATTCGAATTTCGTATAGAATGAATTCAAATTCGAATAGAAATGTTTAGAATAGAATAAAAAAGAATAGCATAGAAAAACAATGAAACAGAATAGAAAAAAATATATATATTATATTTTATTCTCTTCTGTTCTATTGTTTTTCTAGTCTATTCTATTTCTATTCTAATCTTTTCTATTCAAATTCGAATTCATTCTATACGAAATTCTAATTTTAGAAGCCATCTTCCGAAATTCAAATTTTGCATAGAATTAATTCAAATTCGAATAGAAAAGTTTAGAATAGAATAGAAAAGAATAGCATAGAAAAACAATGGAACAGAATAGAAAAAAAATATAATATATATATTTAACCATCTTCCAAAATTGGAATTTGGTACAGAATGAATTCAAATTCAAATAGAAAAGCTTAGAATACAATATATTATATTTTTTTCTATTCTGATCTATTGTTTTTCTATGCTATTCTTTTATATTTTCTATTCTATCCTAATCTTTTCTATTGGAATTCGATTTCATTCTATACAAATTTCAAATTTCGCAAAATGGTTATATATAGTTTACTTTTTCAAATTCAGTTATTGTTTTTTTCGAATTTTATAGTTTTTTTCGAATGTGGTAGAAATTTTTCGAATTTGACAGTTTTTTTCGAATGTGGTAGAATTTTTTCGAATTTGACAGTTTTTTTCGAATGTGGTAGAATTTTTTCGAATTTGATAGTTTTTTTCGAATGCGGTCGAATTTTTTCGAATGCGGTCGAATTTTTTCAAATTCGAATACGAAACGAAACGAATTCCGAAAACGAATGTAATGAATGCAACGAATTTAACTAAACGAATTAAGTTAAATAACGAATCGAAACGAAACTAAACTAAACTAATTTTTTCATCCTGCACATGTCTAGTCTTCGTAAAGGAGATGGGACGCTGATCACTGGATGGGTTCAGGAGAAGTCCAGCAGAGATACTTGCAGGGTCAAAGACAGGCAGGAGTTGGCAACGTGCTGGCAGCGAGGTACACAATCGGCAGGCAGATTCGTAGTCAGGGACTGGCGGAGGTTGGCAACGAACTGGCAGCAAGGTACAGAATCGGGAGACAGATCCGTAGTCAGAAGTCCAAGCCGAGTTCAGTACAGGAAGCAAGGCAGACAGAGATGCAGGATGATCCGAGAGGGTAGTCGAGGAAGGCAGAGGTTCAAGATCAGGGTCAAGTAAACAAGGCAACAGCAAGGGTTCCGGAACGAGCTGAGACAATCCAGCACTGATACTAGTATGCTGATCATTTAAATAGGGCGCCTCGCGCCGTGATTCGTTGGCGTGCGAACGTGCAAACGCTGACGTGCACTCGTTCGTACGATTGCGTTATGTGCGTGCCTAGTCCGGGGCCCACTCGTTCTTACCATACCTCTGGCTGGCACACGGGAACGAGTGTTTGTGATGGTTCTCTGACACAGCCTCCGGCTGCCCATCTGAGCCCTCCTTTCCGGATGAGAATGATGAAAGGCTTGTATAAGTCTTGGGGCATGAAGGTTTGCTTCTGGTTCCCAGGAATTTTCTTCTGGACCAAAACCTTTCCATTTAGTTAAATATTGATTCTGTCCCCGCCTTCTCCTGCAATCTACAATGGTCTCGATTTCAAACTCCTCTTCTCCATCCATCATTATGGCCTCTGGGGGCCCCCTTTCACGACCTGGAAAGGGATTAACCACATCAGGCTTCAACAAGGAGGTATGAAACACAGGGTGAATCTTAAATGAGTCGGGAAGTTCAAGCTCATAAGCCACTGGATTAATTTTTCTCTTGACCGGAAAAGGTCCTAGATATTTAGGTCCCAATTTCCTGGACGGACAGGCAAGTTTCAGATTCAAAGTTGAAAACCACACATGATCACCAACCTTCAAATCCAGTTCTCTTCTCCTCTTCCTGTCGAAGAACCTCTTATTAACCTCTTGTGCCTTGGCAATGGTCTCTCTGAGCACCTGGTTATTGGTAGCAAGGAAATTCAATCTGTCCTGAACTGCTGGCAAAGGAGAGTCCGGAATCAATATTGGCAAAAAGGAGGGATGGAACCAGTAATTTGAGAAGAAGGGAGATTGGTTGGTGGCGGTATGGGCAGAGTTATTGAATGCAAATTCTGCCAATGGCAGAAGTGAGGCCCAATCTTCTTGGGCAAAGGAGGTGAAGCAGCGCAGGTATTGCTCTAGCGTTTGGTTGGTACGCTCAGTCTGTCCGTTGGACTGGGGATAATAAGCCGAAGAGAAATTGAGTTTGATGCCCAGCGCTTCGCACAGTGCTTTCCAAAATCTGGAAGTAAACTGTACTCCTCGATCTGAGACAATGTCACTAGGGATTCCGTGCAATCTAACAACCTCTTTAATGAAGACTTTAGCAGTTTCAGTTGCTGATGGGGTCCCTTTCATAGGGATAAAATGTGACATCCTGGAGAGGCGGTCCACCACTACAAAGATAGATGAAAACCCTTCCGATGGAGGGAGCTCTACAATAAAATCCATTGCGATTTTATCCCAGGGTCTCTCAGGAATGGGTAGTGGTCTTAATAGCCCCCATGCTTTGTTTTTGCTGTTTTTGTTCCTGAGACAGATTGAACATGAGCCAACATATTTCCTGCAATCCTTTGCTAAGCTAGGCCACCAAAAATGTCTCCGGATCAAATCCATGGTCTTGTATTCCCCGAAATGGCCGGCCAGCGGGTAGTCATGACACACTTGTAGAACGGTAGCACGTAGATTCTGCGGTATGAAAACTTTATTACCCTGCCAATAGAGCCCATCGTTTTCCTGAAGGTCCATGTCTGGGGGCAAAGAGATTCCCCTGGATGCTTGACGGATCTGTGACATTAAGTCGGTTTGTGTAAGTAGAAAATTTCCAGCCTGTAGGATAGTACCTGTTTGAGGTGAAACTTCAACTTCCGTAAACATACGCGATAACGCGTCAGGTTTCACATTCTTGGAGTCGGGCCGGTAGGTTATGTGGAAATTAAAGTGTGAAAAGAAAAGAGCCCACCTTGCTTGTCTGGGCCTGAGGCGTTTGCCGGTCCTGAGATATTCTAGATTTTTGTGATCTGTGAAGATCAGTATTGGGTGTGTTGCTCCCTCCAAGAGGTACCGCCACTCCTCTAGAGCCAATTTAATTGCCAACAGTTCTCGGTCCCCCACATCATAGTTCCTTTCTGAAGGCCCTAACTTCTTGGAGAAGAAGGCCACAGGGTGCATTAGAGCCTTGGGTCCTTGGCGCTGGGACAGGATGGCCCCTACGGCGCTCTCTCCACCTCCAGGATGTATGGAAGAGCGGGGTCAGGGTGCTTTAGTAATGGGGCTGAGGTAAAGAGTCCCTTTAACTTGTCAAAAGCAGCTTGGGCTGCCTCAGTCCATTGAAAACGGTTCTGTTTCTTGGTGAGCTGAGTGATGGGCATGATGATACCAGAGAAGTTTTTAATAAATTTCCTGTAGAAATTAGAGTGGCCGATGAACCGTTGTACCCCTTTCTTATCAATGGGAGGTGGCCAGGAAGTTATAGCTGCGACTTTTTGGGGATCCATTGCCATACCTCCTGTAGAAATTACCAGTCCGAGGAAGTGAATGGTCTGCCGTTCAAATTTACATTTCTCGGCCTTGGCATAGAGTCCATTTTGTCTTAACCTCAGAAGGACTTGTTTCACATAGACACGATGTAGTTCTAAAGAGGCTGAGAAAATTAGAATGTCGTCTAGGTAGACGATCATGAATAGGTCTAGAAAGTCTCTGAAGATATTATTTACGAAATGCTGGAAGGTTGCTGGAGCATTGCATAACCCGAAGGGCATAACGAGGTATTCAAAGTGGCCAAAACGAGTCCGGAAGGCCGTTTTCCACTCGTCTCACTCCCTGATTCTGATCAAATTGTAAGCACCTCGTAAATCCAACTTGGTAAATACCCTTGCAGAGCGGAGTCTCTGGAGCAGTTCTGGAATCAGAGGCAAGGGGTAGCGATTTTTAACGGTAATCCGGTTCAATTCTCTGTAATCCACACGTGGACGGAGTGAGTGGCCTTTTTTTCAACAAAAAATATTCCTGCCCCGGCTGGTGAAGTAGAGTGTCGGATGAACCCCTTCTTGAGGTTCTCATTAAAATAATCTTTTAGGACTGCAAGTTCAGGTTCTGAAAGGGGAAAGATCCTCCTAAATGGGATTTCTGCCCCTGGTAAAAGTTCAATCGGGCAATCGTAGGCCCGGTGGGGGGGAAGAGTATCTGCTTTTTGCTTATCGAACACATCCAGGAAATCATGGTACACGGATGGAACAAGGTCTTGGGATTCGGATACTGGTTTCAGACAACCAATAACTGGAGCTGTGTGGTGGAGGATCTGGAGACAGTTGTGGAGACAGTAGGAGGACTTAAAAACTACCTTGCCGGTTGTCCAGTCTATCTGTGGATTGTGTGCTTGCAACCATGGCATTCCAAGAATGATCGGAAAAAGTGGTGAAGATATAACGTCCAGGCACAACAGTTCTTGGTGGTTGGGTGAGATGTCGGCAGGCAAGGGTTGGGTTTCTTGGATGATGGGCCCAGATTTGATGTTGGACCCATCAGCTAATCGTATGAACATGTCAGGGTCCTTACCTCGGCAGGCGGGGCGCCCGCGGTGGTGTGCGTCAGGGTGCGTCGGCGCGCGTTGGCGCGCGCGTTCCTGCGGACCTCGCCGTGCGGGCTCCTCGCGGCGCCGGTGTGTGTGTCCAGGATCGTTCCACTGTGCACGCCGGTGTGCGGGGGCGCGCGCGTGGGCGTCGGCGGGCGCGCGTGCCTGTGTGTGCCGGGGCGCGCGCGTGCACGTCGTTTGGCGCCAAAAGCCCTATTTAAGCCAGTGAGTTCTGGTGACCAGTGCTGCCTAATCAACAGCTAGTCGTTCCAGAGCCTGACCGTGTACCTTGTCTGTTCCTGCTATACCTGTTGACCCGGCCTTGTCCCCCGACCTCTCTCTGAACTCTGCCTGCACCGACCTTTGCTTGTCTGACCATCCGCTTGCCTGTTCCACTGTACCTCTGCCGTCTGCCTGTTGCCAAACCCGGCCTGCCTCCTGACCATCCATCTGCCTGCTCCCTGGGATCCTATCAGCCTGTCTGCAGACTTCCTGCCTGTTGTCCACACCAGCCTGCTCAGCTCAGTGAAGGTGCTCCAGCCTACTCCAGTCTTTCCAGCTGTTAACCCTGTGACACCCGGACTGCAATACCAGGACAGCCACACAGGCCTTCATACCACTCCGTACTGTCGCACCCCCTGTTTACTCTACCAGGGGGCCGATAGTCGGAGGGTAAGGGAGCCTACCCTCTGCAAGACAGGACTCACCGGTCTGGTAAGTAGGAGCCTGATAGTATTAGGCAGCCATGACCGAGTCCGGGCAGGGGGCCTCCCCCATGGATGAACTTTGCCGACATCTGGCGGGTCTAACCCAGGCTGTGAAAAGCCTACAAGAGGGATATTCCAGCTTGGAAGAACGTGTACAGGCCTTGTCCGCACCTTCCGGTCCACCAGGGTCCGCAGCAGCCACCTCAACACCTTCTGTGGTCATGCTACCTCCTGAGCCAAAAGTACCAGTACCCGAAAGATTTCTCGGAGACCGAAGTAGGTATCGTGCCTTCCGGAATGCTTGCAACCTTTACTTCGCCCTACTGCCATGCACGTTCTCCCTGGAAGCCACTAAGGTGGGCTTTGTTATTTCCTTACTTTCTGGTGAACCACAAACATGGGCCCACCGACTCTTGGAGCAAAAATCAGTCGCCTTGGATAGTCTGGAGGCCTTCTTTGGAGCCATGTCCCAACTATACGAAGACCCCCAGCTCACTGCCACCGAGGAAGCCACCTTACAGGCCCTCCGTCAAGGCCGTCGAGCAGCTGAAGACTATGCCGTCGAGTTCAGACGCTGGAGTTCTGACACGGCATGGAATGACGCTGCGTTGCGCCATCAGTTCAGGATGGGGTTGTCAGAACCCCTCAAAGATGAGTTGGCACGAGTAGGGGTACCACAGACCCTGGAAGAGCTTATCAATCTGTCCATCCAAATAGACCGTAGACTGCGAGAACGACGTACCGAAAGAACCACCAGTACCTTTCGTCCCACCTGGATGATTCCTCAAGTACCCTGTCCTCCCAGCAGATCTCCCGCTCCACCACCTGCCTCGACCTATGATGCACCTGAACCAATGCAGCTTGGTCTATTCCGTCCTTCTTTGACCCCAGAGGAGAAGACACGTAGGCGGGCATACAACCTCTGCCTCTACTGCGGGGAATCGGGGCACTACGCCAGCGGTTGCCCCAACAAGATGCGTAAGTGTCGTTCTGATGTTCGTACCTGTGCTACTATTGTACCCACTATGGGCACGCACCTAACCATTTCTGTCACTTTACAGCTTCCCGGAAAGGCCATCCAAGTCCCAGCTATCATTGATTCTGGAGCCTGCAGCTGTTTTATCGACCGGACCTTTGCCTCTCAACATGCCATTCCTCTCCAAACCAAAACTCAAAGCCTTGCTGTTCATCTTGCTGACGGTTCTGCTCTCCGCTCCGGCCCGGTCACTCAGGAGACCGTCCCCTTAGAAGCCATCATGGGCCAGCAACACCATGAATATCTCTGTCTGGACGCCATCTCGTCCCCCCTCTTTCCAGTCATTCTTGGAATACCTTGGCTACAGGTGCACAACCCCCAAATTAACTGGGCTTCAGGTAATGTCGAGTTCCTCTCTGGATATTGTCTTCAACACTGCTTGCAAGGGACAGGCCGTGAGGTTACCCAACTCCTCTGTCTACATCCAGATGTTGATCTGCTTCAAGCTATCCCTGAGCCTTACCGAGACTTTGCGGATGTGTTTAGCAAAAAGGGGGCAGAATTGCTACCTCCACACAGGCCCTACGACTGCCCAATTGAATTGCTTCCTGGAACCGAGGTACCTTTTGGCCGGATCTTCCCCCTGACTGAGCAGGAGCTGGGCACCCTGAAGCAGTACTTAGATGAAAATCTGAAAAAGAAATTTATCCGCCCGTCCACCTCCCCGGCCGGTGCGGGCTTATTTTTTGTGGAAAAGAAGGATCATTCCCTGCGGCCATGTATCGATTACCACGAATTGAATAAGATAACGATTAAAAATCGCTACCCGCTCCCTCTGGTACCTGAGTTATTCCAAAGGCTGGGCACTGCCAGAATCTTTACTAAATTGGATCTCCGGGGTGCTTACAACTTAATCCGCATCCGAGAGGGTGACGAGTGGAAAACTGCGTTTCGCACTCGTTTCGGGCATTTCGAGTACCAGGTCATGCCCTTCGGTCTTTGTAATGCCCCAGCTACGTTCCAGCACTTTGTGAACGACATCTTTAGAGATATCCTGGACCTCTACGTCATCGTTTATCTGGACGACATACTCATCTTCTCCTCTTCTTTGGCGGATCATCGCAGGCACGTCAGGAATGTTCTCGTCCGGCTCAGGCAACATGGCTTATACGCTAAACTGGATAAATGTGAGTTCGAACGCCAGAGTATCCAGTTCTTGGGACTCATTATTTCTGTTGAAGGAATCAAGATGGACCTACAAAAAGTATCGGCCATCCTGGACTGGCCTGCTCCTACAGACAAGAAAGGGGTCCAACGTTTCGTAGGATTTTCCAACTTCTACAGGAAATTTATTAAAGACTTCTCTAAGATCATTGCACCAATAACGGAACTTACTAGACAGGGGGCACGATTCTGTTGGTCGTCCCGAGCACAGGCAGCGTTCGAGAAATTAAAGGGACTGTTTACTTCTGCTTCTATTCTCAAGCACCCGGACCCTGCGTTACCGTTTGTGCTGGAAGTGGATGCTTCTGAGATCGCAATGGGGGCAGTACTTTCTCAACGTCAGGGCCCCAAGGCCCTCTTGTTTCCTGTAGCATTCTTTTCCCGTAAACTCTCGTCATCTGAGAAAAATTATGATGTCGGAGACTGGGAACTGTTGGCCATCAAAGCGGCTTTGGAAGAATGGCGCTATCTACTAGAGGGTGCGGTACATCCGGTTCTCATCTTTACCGACCACAAGAACTTGGAATACTTAAGAGCAGCCAAGCGACTCAGACCACGACAGGCTAGATGGGCACTTTTTTTTTCCCGCTTCTCCTTTCATATCACGTACAGGCCCGGATCCAAGAATGGAAAACCTGATGCCCTATCACGAATGTTTCACGACTCCAAGGAAAGTACTCCTCCTGATACTATTTTGCCTGCAGGTAGTTTCTTACTTCTCCAGGGAGATTTAATTTCCAGGATTAAACAGGCCTCCTCTGAAATTCCTCTACCTACTGGAACCAGTTTAAGCGATGGGTTGCTCTGGCATGAAGGCAAGATTTTTGTACCTGAAAGATGTAGGGTACTGGTACTGGAACTATGTCATGACCACAAGCTGGCGGGTCACTTCGGAGCCCGGAAAACCTCAGAATTGGTGCTACGCACCTTTTGGTGGCCATGTCTCCTGGAGGACTGTAAGAGGTATGTGGGTTCTTGCCGCACTTGTGCCCGGAATAAATGCAACCGCTCAAAGGCCTGGGGTTTATTGAGACCCTTACCGATTCCTGACAGACCTTGGAGAATGCTATCAATGGACTTCATTGTGGAGTTACCCCCCTCTGAAGGTTTCTCAACCATCTTTGTGGTGATCGATAGGCTATCCAAGATGGCACACTTCATCCCTATGAAGGGTACTCCCACAGCCGTAGAAACGGCGAAGATATTCGTCAAGGAAGTAGTAAGGTTACATGGGGTGCCGCGAATATTGTATCTGACCGGGGTGTTCAATTTACCTCCCGGTTTTGGAGAGCACTGTGTGCCGCTTTGGAAATTGAATTGGCGTTCTCCTCGGCCTACCACCCTCAGACGAACGGCCAGACAGAAAGAACTAACCAGACGCTGGAGCAATACCTCCGTTGTTTTTCTGTATTTACGCAAGACGACTGGGTGTCCTTGTTACCAGTCGCTGAATTCTCGTATAACAACTCCCTACACTCTGCCATCAACCAGACTCCTTTCTTTGCGAATTATGGATTCAACCCTTCTTTCCTTCCCAGTTCTATCCCGGAATGTTCTCTACCCGCAGTAACGGAAACAATGGAGTTCTTTTCTAGTAACTGTAAGATCTTGCAGGAAACCATGGCCCAATCCCAGGCTTCCTTCAAGAGGATGTTCGACAAGAAAAGGCGAGGAGAACTCGTCCTTGAGCCTGGCAACCAAGTGTGGCTCTCTACAACTAACCTAAAGTTGGCTTGTCCCTCCAGGAAGTTGGGACCTAAGTTCCTGGGCCCGTTTCGGGTGAAAAGAAAGGTGAATGATGTTGCCTTTGAACTTAGTCTGCCAGAGTCCCTTAGAATCCACCCAGTCTTCCACGTTTCATTACTGAAACCAGTTATCCACGATCCTTTTCGTGACCGTAAGGCCAAGCCACCGGAGGCTGTTTTGGTCAACAATGAGGAGGAGTTCGAAGTCGAGGCAATCTTGGATTGTAGGAAAAGGCAGAATCAGCTCCAGTACCTCATTAAGTGGAAGGGGTATGGACCCGAGGATAATTCTTGGGAACCCGAAGGTAACCTACATGCCAACGAATTGCTACGAGCCTTCAAGAACTCCCATGCACCCAGGCTGGCCCAGCTGGGCATCCGGAGGCTGCCCTTGAGGGGGGGGCACTGTCAGGGTCCTTACCTCGGCAGGCGGGGCGCCCGCGGTGGTGTGCGTCGGCGCGCGCGTTCCTGCGGACCTCGCCGTGCGGGCTCCTCGCGGCGCCGGTGTGTGTGTCCAGGATCGTTCCACTGTGCACGCCGGTGTGCGGGGGCGCGCGCGCGGGCGTCGGCGGGCGCGCGTGCCTGTGTGTGCCGGGGCGCGCGCGTGCACGTCGTTTGGCGCCAAAAGCCCTATTTAAGCCAGTGAGTTCTGGTGACCAGTGCTGCCTAATCAACAGCTAGTCGTTCCAGAGCCTGACCGTGTACCTTGTCTGTTCCTGCTATACCTGTTGACCCGGCCTTGTCCCCCGACCTCTCTCTGAACTCTGCCTGCACCGACCTTTGCTTGTCTGACCATCCGCTTGCCTGTTCCACTGTACCTCTGCCGTCTGCCTGTTGCCAAACCCGGCCTGCCTCCTGACCATCCATCTGCCTGCTCCCTGGGATCCTATCAGCCTGTCTGCAGACTTCCTGCCTGTTGTCCACACCAGCCTGCTCAGCTCAGTGAAGGTGCTCCAGCCTACTCCAGTCTTTCCAGCTGTTAACCCTGTGACACCCGGACTGCAATACCAGGACAGCCACACAGGCCTTCATACCACTCCGTACTGTCGCACCCCCTGTTTACTCTACCAGGGGGCCGATAGTCGGAGGGTAAGGGAGCCTACCCTCTGCCCGACAGGACTCGCCGGTCTGGTAAGTAGGAGCCTGATAGAACAGCTTATGTTGCTTAGATCGTAGAGGAATGTTGTGTTGCAGGGCAAAGGCACGATCAATGAAGCAGCTGCAGGCACCGGAATCAATTATGGCCTGGATCTGAAGCACCCCTTCTGGAAGCTGTAGAGAGACAGGAACAGCAATGTGAGTCGTTCTTGCTAGAGTCAATGCATAATGATCAAGAGGAGGAGAGTCACACTTACGGGCCTTGTTGGGACACATATTGGCGTAGGTGGATTAGCTGACGCCCCCTTTGTTGATTTACCCCTCATTATTTTCTTTTCTTTCTATTTTTTTTTTCCTCTCTCCCCTCCTATCTAGGACCTTTAGTAGGGTACCCTTTCTCCTCCTGTCTGTCCCCCACCCCCTTTCTCTTTGTTCTACCCAATCTCCTTTAGCAACAATCGTGGACGAACACTCCCTGAGAATCATTGCACCCGGGAGGAGAATTCTGGGTGTAGAATAGGTGTAATATGGCAGTAGGCCACCAGATCAGCTGAGGAGGAGGTTCAAGCTATGCACGAGACCAGACGGTGATCATACACTCAGCGCAGGTTAAACAGGAGACAGTCCAACTGGCACCAGGATCTGCATCCTGCTATAGTGTCCTGAATATATAAAAGTTGGTGATATATATAAAAAAAAAAAAACGTCAGCTCCTATATAAGTGTACCTCCCTTGTCTTTTTCTATTTTAGTGTGGGGTAGCCCAAGTCCACATGTCCATATGATTTCACATGCGCTATAGGTTTGCAATGTATATATGTTTTCCTTTTTTTCTTTTCTCTTCCCCCCTTTTGATTAATATGTAGACGTTTTGGTAGGTTCCTAAAAGAAAATGTATATTGAATCTTAACCTTTTACCTCAGGGACTGGGTGGCTTGGAGTGAGATAGTATTCAGGATCAGATCATGCAATCCACTGATCTCATATTACATAAACCCATCTGGAATATACATGTATATAGTTTGGCTTATTGGTTTGACCTCTAGATTTATACTTCATACCTTGAAGGAGAAATCACTTGAAATATAGGTGCACAGAGTTAAATTCAAGTCTGAACAATAGGACTACTTACCATTCTCCGTATATCCACTGTACCAGGTTGCTGTAACATTTACTTCCTTAGAGTCTCTGTATTTCACTTACCCCGTCAGGTGGGTCTGAGTGATTCACTGTCTTACCCAACTCTCATCCTCTGGGTCTTTGAGCCTTTCACCTTCACCTTGACACCGATCCTCTGCTTCCACAATCATTGGGCATTCGCGAACAGCTGAAAGCATAGAGCAACTTGTGATAGCTTGTAGGTCGGGTTCCCAGACGCCGGCCGCCATGGGCTCCATGTATCTCTCATGCACTGGAGCGCAGGTCACTCCACTCACACTGCTTGTGCCCACAACAGTCCCGGACGCTGTGAGTTCCGTGTGTCTCTCCTACACAGAGGCGTAGGACACACCGCTCACAGCTCTCGTGCTTACAACAACGTGCACTGCAGTGTACATCCAGGACAGAGGTGTCCGGGGGGGATGTCAAGGGGGGGCGAAGGCATCGGTCTGGGGGGTCCGTGGGGGGGCAGCTTTCACTTTGATCTGAATGGAAGATGACAGGTTCTCTTTACTGCCAGACACCCCTAGGTGACTAAACCTCCTCTCAGATCTCCTGTAGGGGGCCCCGGAGCCCACACACTAGACAGATCCAATCTCACATTCACCTCCAGTGTTCTCCCTGTGCATAGTACTAACAGAAGCTGCTCAAGCTGTCGACAGACCCTCCCTCCCCTCTAATTGAAGTTTTGGATACCCGATGTTTTCATCCTGCTAGCCTCGGTGGTTAAACAAGCTTTTTGTGACTTGTAAGACGTATGTCTTTTCAAGTCCTTTGCGTCTGGTAAGCCTCCTCAGATGTTATGGTGGTGGTTTTGACACACACATAGACGTCACATTGGATTTGGTGTTTCTCCATCTCACCCACCAGTGACACCCTGTTGTTGTCCTCATCAGCTAATCCTCAGAGACTGTTGGTGGTGGTTTTTGATTTCCATCAAGGACACATCTTATTCATATGGACTTTATTTATGGTTGATTTATATTTTGATCCTGTTTTCACTTTTTCACTGGTGTATTTCTATTATGCTTTATATGTGATTTTGTATTAGTGCAACCAATTTTTTTCATTAAGTCACTTTTTCTAAACAAATTTTTTGTTTGTTTTCTGGCCATTGCAGGATGGCTCGATTCTAACATTTCATTCTTATCTACTCATACACATAGCGCTACACTATATATATACTTGTCTAAATATCTTTCAAAAACAGGACAACAACTGTGGAGGAAGGAGAAACCGAGGGATTTGGTTACAAAAAAGGGACAGTCCCTCCAAATGAGGGACAGTTGGGAGGTATGCCCTATCCTCTATTCAAATGCATTGTAAGTTAGATATGCTTGACCTACATACTTAACTCTGACATGTGCTGGATGTTCTTCAGCGCTACGCTTTGCTTACACTTCAATATCATATTTGACTTCATTAGCAGTATTTAAATTGCACTACAGCTAATGATGGACATTAGCCTCCTGCTTGCTATTTTCTATTAAACATTAAAAAGGTTGAAAATCGTGGGTGTTGTAAAAAAAGAGACCCGCAAGGCAATGGCATAATGTGCTAGTATGCATCGTATCACATTGTGTTAGGACCCCTTAGCAACGTCCCTTTGGATGAATCGCGTCGGGCAGGATACTGGCATTGACGTCTTGCTGCTGAGTGATTTCAGGTTGACCTAGTGAATGACCTGCAGAGAGCTGGGACCAACGTAACAAAGGCTACCATCAGTAACACACTACGCCGCCAGGGACTCAGATCCTGCAATGCCAGACGTGTCCCCCTGCTTAAGCCAGTACATGTCCGGGCCCATCTGAGGTTTGCTAGAGAGCATTTGGATGATCCAAAAGAGGATTGGGAGAATGTCATATGGTCAGGTGAAACCAAAGTAGAACTGTTTGGTAGAAACACAACTCGTTGTGTTTGGAGGAGAGAGAATGCTGAGTTACAAAAAAAAGAACACCATACCTACTGTGAAGCATGGGGGTGGCAACATCATGCTTTGGGGCTGTTTCTCTGCAAAGGGAACAGGACGACTGATCTGTGTACATGAAAGAATGAATGGGGCCATGTAGCGTGAGATTTTGAGTGCAAACCTCCTCCCATCAGCAAGGGCATTGAAGATGAAACATGGCTGGGTCTTTCAGCATGACAATTATCCCAAACACACTGCCTGGGCAATGAAGGAGTGGCTTCGTAAGAAACATTTCAAGGTCCTGGAGTAGCCTAGCCAGTCTCAAGATCTCAACCCCATAGAAAACCTTTGGAGGAAGTTGAAAGTCCGTGTTGCCCAGCGACAGCCCCAAAACATCACTGCTCTAGAGGAGATCTGCATGGAGGAATGGGCCAACATACCAGCAACAGCGTGTGACAACCTTGTAAAGACTTACAGAAAGCGTTTGACCTCTGTCATTGCCAACAAAGGATATATAACAAAGTATTGAGATGAACTTTTCATATTGACCAAATACTTATTTTCCACCATAATTTGCAAATAAATTCTTTCAGAAATCAGACAATGTGATTGGATTTGTTTCTACATTTTGTCTCTCATAGTTGAGGTATACCTATGATGACAATTACAGGCCTCTCTCATCTTTTTAAGTGGGAGAACTTGCATAAATGGTGGCTGAATAAATACTTTTTTGCCCCACTGTATATATGTATATATATAAATATATATATGTATATATATATATATATATATATAGTATCTCACAAAAATGAGTACACCCCTCACATTTTTGTAAATATTTTATTATATATTTTCATGTGACAACACTGAGAAAATTACACTTTGCTACAATGTAAAGTAGTGAGTGTACAGCTTGTATAACAGTGTAAATTTGCTGTTTCCTGAAAATAACTCAACATACAGCCATTAATGTCTAAACCACTTGCAACAAAAGTGAGTACACCTCTAAGTGAAAATGTCTAAATTGGGCTCAATTAGCCATTTTCCCTCCCCGGTGTCATGTGACTCATTAGTGTTACAAGGTCTCAGGTGTGAATGGGGAGCAGGTGTGTTAAATTTGGTGTTATTGCTCATAGTCTCATACTGATCACTGGAAGTTCAACATGGCACCTCATGGCAAAGAACTCTCTGAGGATCTGAAAAAAAAGAATTGTCACTCTACATAAAGATGGCCTAGGGTATAAGAAGATTGCCAAGACCCTGAAACTGAGCTGCAGCACAGTGGCCAAGACCATACAGCGGTTTAACAGGACAGTTTCCACTCAGAACAGCCCTCGCCCTGGTCGACCAAAGAAGTTGAGTGCACATGCTCAGCGTCATATCCAGAGGTTGTCTTTGGGAAATAGCCGTATGAGTGCTGCCAGCATTGCTGCAGAGGTTGAAGGGGTGGGGGGTCAGCCTGTTAGTGCTCAGACCACACGCTGCATCAAATTGGTCTGCATGGCTGTCGTTCCAGAAGGAAGCCTCTTCAAAAGAAAGCCCACAAACAGTTTGCTGAAGACAAGCAGACTAAGGACATGGATTACTGGGACCATGTCCTGTGGTCTGATGAAACCAAGATAAACGTATTTGCTTTAGATGGTAACAAGCGTGTGTGGCGGCAACCATGTGAGGAGTACAAAGACAAGTGTGTCTTGCCTACAGTCAAGTATGGTGGTGGGAGTGTCATAGTCTGGGGCTGCATGAGTGCTGCCAGCACTGGGGAGCTACAGTTCATTGAGGGAACCATGAATGCCAACATGTACTGTGACATACTGAAGCAGAGCATGATCCCCTCCCTTCGGAGACTGGGCCGCAGGACAGTATTCCAACATAACGACCCCAAACACACCTCCAAGATGACCACTGTCTTGCTAAAGAAGTTGAGGGTAAAGGTGATGGACTGGCCAAGCATGTCCCCAGACCTAAACCCTATTGAGCATCTGTGGGACATCCTCAAACGGAAGCTGGAGGAGCTCAAGGTCTCTAACATCCACCAGCTCTGTGATGTCATCATGGATGAGTGGAAGAAGACTCCAGTGGCAACCTGTGAAGCTCTGGTGAACTCCATGCCCAAGAGGGTTAGGACAGTGCTGTAAAATAATGGTGGCCACACAAAATATTGACACTTTGGGCCCAATTTAGACATTTTCACTTAGGGGTGTACTCACTTTTGTTGCCAGCGGTTTAGACATTAATGGCTGTGTGTTGAGTTATTTTAAGGGGACAGCAAATTTACACTGTTATACAAGCTGTACACTCACTACTTTACATTGTAGCAAAGTGTCATTTCTTCAGCTTTGTCACATGAAAAGATATAATAAAATACTTACAAAAATGTGAGGGGTGTACTCACTTTTAATTGTGAGATACTGTGTGTGTATATATATATATATATATATATATATATATATATATATATATATATATATATATATATACTCTGCATCCAGTGTAGCCTATATCTACATCTACAGTGCATTCGGTGGTGTACTATTACTAATACACTTCAGGTGGTGTATATAAATATATATATATACACACAGTATCTCACAAGAGTGAGTACACCCCTCACATTTTTGTAAATATTATCTTTTCATGTGACAACACTGAAGAAATGACACTTTGCCACAATGTAAAGTAGTGAGTGTACAGCTTGTATAACAGTGTAAATTTGCTGTCCCCTTAAAATAACACACAGCCATTAATGTCTAAACCACTGACAACAAATGTGAGTACATCCCTAAGTGAAAATGTCCAAATTGGGCCCAAAGTTTCAATATTTTGTGTGGCCACCATTATTTTCCAGCACTGCCTTAATCCTCTTGGACATGGAGTTCACCAGAGCATTACAGGTCACCACTGGAGTCCTCTTCCACTCCTCTATGACAACATCACAGAGGTGGTGGATGTTAGAAACCTTTCACTTCTCCACCTTTCGTTTGAGGATGCCCCACAGATGCTCAATAGTGTTTAGGTCAGGAGACATGCTTGGCCAGTCCATCACCTTTACCCTCAGCTTCTTTAGCAAGGCAGTGATTGTTTTGGAGGTGTGTTTGGGGTTGTGATCATGTTGGAATACTGCCCTGCGGCTCAGTTACCAAAGGGAGGGGATCATGCTCTGTCACAGTACATTTTGCACTCATGGTTCCCTCAATGAACTGTAACTCCCCAGTGCCGGAAGCACTCATGCAGCCCTAGACCATGCTTGACACTTGTCTTTGTCAGGGCCGTCTTTAATATTGATTGGACCCGGGGCAAACATTTTCTTCGCTCCCCCCCTCCATGTAATTTCACTCTCCACCTGCTCTGCGACATACAATAAATAGCAGCTAGACCCAAAATCAGTTTACTGAATCAGATCAGGCAGCGATTGTGATTGGTTGCCAGAGGTTACACTGTATCATTACCACTCACTGACTGGCTGCTAAAGGTTACAGCACACATTAAGGCTCACTGATTATTTGCTAGAGGTTACAACACATGACTTCTGCTTGTTGATTGGTTGCTAAAGATTACTGTACATCAATACTGCTCACTGAATGTTTGCTAGAGGTTACTGGACATCTTTACCACTCACTAATTGGTTGCTAGAGGTACTGCACATTATTACTCCTCACTGATTGGTTGCTAGAGTTTGCTGCATATCCTTACCACTCAATGAATGGTTGCAAGAGGTTAGTGCACATCATTACTGTTCACTGATTGGTTGCCAAAGGTTACAGCACATCTCCTCACTGCCTGCACACCATGGACCAATTCTGGGGGAGGGGGGTGTGATCAGTGGGAATGCTGGGGGGTTGATGGGATCAATGGCAGTGGTGGGGGATGGGATTAGTTAGGAGGCAGTACACTGTGGCAAATTATGAATCATGTAGAGCAAAGCTGGAAATCTTTGGCAAGTATATAGTGGGGGATTATACACTGACCACCAATGTGAGGGGGGATATACATTGATCACCATCCATTGTGAGGGGGAATTTGCACTTACCACCTTGGAACGGTGGATTTTACACCACCCACCTACCTCAAGAGGGATTTCTACACTGACAGCAACGTAATAGGAGCATTTACACCAACCACCAGTGTAATGGGGAATATACAATGACTTCTATGTAAGGGGGAATTTACACTGACAACCATTGTCGAGGAGATTTGTACTGACCACCAATGTAAGGTGACACTTCTACACGACCACCAATGTTAGGGGGGATTTACACTGACCACCAATGTTAAGAAGGATTTACACTGACCACCAGTGTAAGAGCAATTCTGCACTCACCACCAATGTAAAGGGAAATGTACACTGATCACCAAAGTAATGAAGAATTTACACTGACAACCAATGTAAGGGGGACCTTCACACTGGCCACTAGTGTGAATGAAAGGACACCAAGCCCCAACGTAATGAGAAGAGTTACACTGACCACCAATGTAACTGAGACTTTTAGCCTGCCTTCACATTTGTGTGTGTTGGGAACGCATGCAAAATCGCTTTCCTGACAACACAGAAATGTGCTGCCCTGCAGGCAGGATTTTCCAGCACGTCCCTTTACCTCTCCAGTGGGCAGCATTCAGCAGAAGTGTTGGTGGATAGGACCTCAGGGGGGCATGATATACATATAAATGTCTCCTCTATTTACATATAAATGGCGCAAGCCTGCGGCTATTTACACATTAATACTGTCGCTATTTACATATCAATGCAGATTATTTTCATGTAAACATGGTGTCTGCAGGTGAGTCAATAGGGCAGAGCTGGGCAGCATTAGTAACAGAATTTCACACTGAGATATTGGGACACAGCACGAGACTAAAACTTCAAGGGACAAGGGAATTTAGGCTGGGATAGTTGGCAAGTATGAGGCAGCTGCTTTGGGCCCCACAACAATGATGGGGCCCAGGGCAGCTGCCCCTTTTGCCCTGCCTTAAAGATGGCCCTAGTATTTGTACTTCTCACCTGGTTGCCACCACACACGCTTGACACCATCTGAACCAAATAAGTTTATCTTGGTCTAATCAGACCATAGGACATGGTTCCAGTAATCCATGTCCTTAGTCTGCTTGTCTTCAGCAAACTGTTTGCGGCCTTTCTTGTGCATCATCTTTAGAAGAGGCTTCCTTCTGGGACGACAGCCATGCAGACCAATTTGACGCAGTGTGCGGCGTATGGTCTGAGCACTGATAAGCAGACCCCTCACCCCTTCAACCTCTGCAGCAATGCTGTCGGCACTCATATGTCTATTTCCTAAAGACAATCTCTGGATATGACGTTGCGCACATGCATTCAACCTCTTTGGTTGACCATAGCGAGGCCTGTTCTGAGTGGCACCTGTCCTGTTAAACTGCTGTATGGTCTTGGCCACCGTGCTGCAGCTCAGTTTCAGGGTCTTGGCAATTTTCTTATAGCCTAGGCCATCTTTATGTAGAGCAAGAATTCTTTTTTTCAGATCCTCAGAGAGTTCTTCGCCATGAGGTGTCATGTTGAACTTCCAGTGACCAGTATGGGAGAGTTATGCCCCGTACACACGGTCGGATTTTCCAACGGAAAATGTGCGATCGGAGCGTGTTGTCGGACATTCCGACCGTGTGTGGGCTCCATCGGACTTTTTCCATTGGATTTTCCGACACACAAAGTTTGAGAGCAGGCTATAAAATTTTCCAACAACAAAATCCGATTACGTCAATTCAGACCGTGTGTGGCCAGTTCCGACGCACAAAGTGCCATGCATGCTCAGAAGAAATTCCGAGACGGAACAGCTCGGTCTGGTAAAATTAGCGTTCGGAATGGATACAGCACTTTCGTCACGCTGCAATGTTTTAAATTGTTTAATACAGCGCACTCTCTTCTTTATAATGTGAGAAGAATGAAGTAGTTTTGCTGCTCATATTCACACAGACTTCTCACAAACTTATTTCTTTATTATTTATCGGGATTCCCTCAATATATTTTGATTTGTCACATCTGACCAAATTTCTATTTTGTTGTTTTATTTTTGTTCTGTATTTTTTTCAAGGCTGTTTTTATTTTTTTTTTGGGGTTTGTATTTTTTCAAGGCTGTTTTTATTTTGTGTTTTTTTGTGTTTTACTCCAGAATATTTTTGTGTGTGTTTTGTGTGTCAAGTTACCACAACACCATTACTATCTTGTATTGTTTAATCTCAAGGAGATTGTTTGGTGTTGGTGTCTCTTGTTAATTTCACATTGTAGTTTACAAATGTACCTGCCTCCTCACCTCAAGTATAATTGAAACAAAAAATTCCTTTATTAAGGGCTCACAACCAAACAAAGAGGGAGGCAACGCTGGAGAAACAACAGAAATTGATGAAGCCTTTGGCCCCTAGGGCAGACATCAATTATTTCCAGGCAAAATTGGTGGCCTGAGGAGTCCATATCTAAGGGAGTGCAGTCTGGTCCAGAAGTCCCAGAGATCTGGAAAGCAGCAGATGGCAACTGTGTCCCCATGATGGGGTCTTACAAGAGACTGCATCTTTGGCCAGACCAGGCTGAACCCAGGCCATCACTCTCTGGTCTTCCTTCCACGCTGTGGCTCTGGTGTTGGAGATGTGGTAGCAGGAGG
Organism: Aquarana catesbeiana; assembly: GCF_042186555.1. NCBI lineage: Eukaryota > Metazoa > Chordata > Amphibia > Anura > Ranidae > Aquarana > Aquarana catesbeiana. The sequence goes on along the minus strand of NC_133324.1, from coordinate 490,524,913 downwards.
AGGAGGAGGGGGATGGGCCAACTCACTCAGGTGGGTATTGGGTGTGATTTCGCCACTCACCCCCTTAGTTAGGACTTTATACAGAAGGTCCTCACACAGCTTGCGTTGACCCTCCTGCATGCCCTGCAGTTTGGTGGCAGCCATGCAGGCAAAGGCCTCTTCAGGAGTGGGGTTGGCTCTGAGGGATGCAGAAGCCTCCTGAATGAGCCTGAGCGCTGAATCCTGAACGTGACTCCCCTTCCTTGGTCTTTTGTATGGAAGGCGGAGGGGAGGAACCTGCGATTCGGTCAGGCTCCTACTGGTCCCAGGCTTCTCCTGGCTGCCACTTAGCCCCGCCTCCTCCTGGCTGCCACTAACCCCCGCCTCCTCCTGGCTGCCACATTCCACAGCCTCCTCCTGGCTGCCACATTCCACAGCCTCCTCCTGGCTGAGGTCTTCCTGTGTATGAAAAAGTGAAAAAGGGACATCGTTTTAGTTTTTTATTGATCAATCACACACAATTTTCACCTCACGATTGTTGCAAATTGAATGTTAACAAATATAAAAGACTATCATTCTGAGCCCAGCATTTTTCAGTCTTGTCCCAATTATTTTTTAAAACTACTGTCTATTGATATGTAAAACACTTTCTTAAATCAGCAATTAGTGATCAATAATAACATCTAGTAAACATCATTTATTTATTGACCAGAAATCTGTAGAAGAATGCTATACCTGACTCCATCTGGGCCCCTCCACTTCTTCCTGGCTGGAAGTCCCAGGCTGGACATCGGAAGCCTCAGCTGGGGTGGAAGGAAGAGTGGAAGGAAGGGTTGAGAGGGATTCCCTGACTCCAGTCTGGTCTGACAGAAATTGCAGTCTCTCATAGTAACACAGCCTGGGGACATAAACGTCATCTGCTGCAGCTCCGGATCTCTGGGAATCCGTGACCTTCTTGCGCTCCCTTAGATAAGTGCTCCTCAGGCCACCAATTTTGGCTTTTAAATAGGGGATGGTTGCTGTGGGGACCACTGGCGTCACCAACTCCAGCAGTTTCTCCAGCGCTGCCTGCCTCTTTTGTTTATGATTATAATGTGGGTGTTTGACCTGCCACAGACAGGGCAGCTCCCTGTATTTGTCTATGAACAGGGGGAGGAAGTTGTGGTCATTGAAGCCATCCATTTTATCTGCAAGACACAACACGAGACAAACCTTAATGTCAGGCAAAACTCTCCTAATCTTGTTACAATATAGGCCTCAATCTAGAAGCAGTATAGGCCCAAGTTTAGATCTTACCTTCGTTATCACGATCGGCGCCTCCGATACTCCTTCCTCCGCTCACAGATCGTATGTACTACGCACGCATGTTACGCTTTATACACACTGTGCATGTGTGTCTTTCTAGTCTATTCCCCGCCCCTTTTCGTTCGGCGCAGTGGGGGAAGAGCACATGGCGGAGACACAGCAGGTGCGTGCTAATTACAGCAACGAGGAGGAGGGGGAGGAAAGCCCGGAGCCAGAAACGTCTGGATCCAGAAGGAGAAGATTTAAGGCATCAAATATGTCCTTTGGGGAGATGTTGGAGATGGTCGACATCCTGAAGAAGGCCGACTATGACGGGAAGTATGGACCTTACCCCAACCCTAATGTCAGAAAGGCCAAGATCATGGCGAAAGTGGTCAAGAGTCTGCACCGGAATTTCGGGGTATGATGATCGAAAGATCAGTTTAGGAAGCGGTGGTCGGACCTCAAATTAAGAGAGCATGAGCAGTACAGAAAGATCCGGAGAATGCTGCAAAAAAGTAAATAGTTGTACCGTGTTCCTATTCTTTATTTTTATTACGTTCGTGCTGCTCCATGTGCTTTTCTTAACTGTTGTCTAGTTTAAAATGTCAACTTTCATGTTCATGGGCACATTATTCGTTCGTTTTAAACATTGTTCGTTCGGCCTAGAAAACACCATGGTTTTGGCCATATGCATTTGGCCACATTTTTTAGGGCCTACTTGTCAGAAACTAATTTGGTTGGGTAGATGGGTTTGTAACTAGAATGAAATGCAAACTAGATTCTGTGTAAGGAGAGGACACTCAGCAGCAGTTTTCACATCTAGACGCTGGAGCACTAGTGTGGGACACAAGAACACCCTTTTTATTAGGGGGCTCACACAGGTGCTCCAGTGTATACTATAGGGGTGTCTCCATTTGTGAAGCTTGTACAAGACAGGTAAAGTATTCAAGCTTGACAAAGGACAAGAAAAATGCTACATCTTGGAACTCTGCCCACAAAAAAAATTGCACCCCATTTCCAAACAATGTTTCATATTTATAGTTCTGCCATCAAATATCTGTGTGCTAAGTATACAATTTTTTTTTACATAGGGGAGAAAAGACTCGGAGGACACCCCTCATCCGAGGAGACCAGAGACCCCCAACCTCTGGAAGAAGGGGAAATCCACTCAAGACAAACAGAGCAGGAGGAGGAAGACGTGGTGGAAATTGGCACCACAACAGGTGAGTGTCTGCGACCACAGGCTCAGGTAAGAGATGGATGCCGGCATATTTATAGTACATGGTTTTTTTGGGTTTCTATCTTTTTAGGTGATCGTGATGTTGTGGATCCTGATCCTTTCACCTCAGAAAGTGCACAGATCCTGATCAGGGAGATCATGGGGTGTAATAGGGACTTGGAAAACATCAAGAAAAACATCAATGATGTTCTTCAAAAAAAAAAAAAGAACATCATTGATGTTTTAGAGAGGTTTAAAACCCCTCCAAATCCCTTTGTTTTTTGGTGTGCTACAATTTAACATTTTTTGACAAATTGGAGAAAAGCCAAATTTTGAAGATGCACACAGTGTGTCAACATGTGCTATCTGCCATCACGGGAGATCAATGGATGTGTTTTGGGGGTGCAACCCCTTCCTCAATAATAAAGTAGCTGACAGGAAGGGGTTGCACCCCCAAAACACGTCCCTTGATCCCCCATGATGGCAGCTAGCACATGTTGACATTCGGCTATTTGTGTGCATCTTCCAAATTTGGCTTTTCATGGGGTGACTTCACCCCATCTGAACGCAATATCAATTACAGTTTGTAAATACTCATGTCTGATATTGCCTTCAAGTTCTACCAAATATGAACTTTGTAAGTTCCAGATTTGTGTCTTTCTTGTTGGTTTTAAACATGCCTGTTTTATCTTAAATGGACATTTCTACTTTTTCTAATGTGACCCCAAAAATTGTTATACAACAAACATGTTGGTTTGCTTTAAAAACCTTTTCTAAATGCACATGTGATTGTGCTGGTATTAAAAAGATTGTTAATCAAGAATGTGTGGATTATTGTCTCAACGCTACAACACTTTTGTGGTGCTCTAACTGCTGTTTTCTGTGACAATGGGTGTTATTTCCTAAGGGCAAATCCACTTTGCACTTACAAGTGCAGTTTCAAGTGCACTTGTAGTGCAAAGTGTCTTTGCCTTTAGTAAATAACACCCAACAGTGCTTTGTAATGTTACACAATCAAACCATTTTCAGGATTCACCACATTTCTCTCAGGGTCAGCTAAAACAAACACAAGCAGTAAATGTCACCAAAGATTTGATTATTTTTTTTAAATTATTTGAAAAAGGTTTTAGACATTGTCTGGCATATTGATAGCCCCCCTACCCGCAAAGAATTCAAGGTATCTTAGCCAGACATCACGGGCACTCAGGGGGGGCAAGCCAGGACGGCCACTTTCAAGCGCCGTCAGGGTTGGTTCATTTTGAATTCCGGCCTTAGGCCCAACTGAGCCAGCATAGTTGGCAGAATGTTGCCGTAAAAAGTTGTGTAGAACACAGCACACCAGGATAATGTGATTCAGTTTGTACTCCGCCATATGTACGGGTGTAAGAAATAGGCGGAACCGGCTGGCCATGATTCCAAACGTGTTCTCCACCACTCTTCTGGCTCTGGCCAGCCGGTAATTAAAAACCCTCTGGTCCGGGGTGAGGGTCCTCATCGGGAATGGCCGCATAAGATGGTCCCCCAGCGCAAATGCTTCATCCGCAACGAAGACAAATGGGAGTCCTTCCACATTGTCTTCTGGAGGTGGCAAGTCCAAGCTGCCATTCTGGAGATGCCTGTAGAATTCGGCCTGGGTGATGACTCTGGCCATTCTTCCCCACGTCCACATACAGGAACTCATAAGTAGCCGACACCACCGCCAACATCACAATACTATTGAACCCCTTGTAGTTGTAATAGTACAACCCCGAGTTGGGAGGTGGGATGATGTGGACGTGTTTCCAATCAATTGCCCCTCCGCAGTTAGGAAAGTCCCACCGCTGGGTTAAGTGGGAGGCCACAGTCTGCCATTCCCGTGGCGTGGAAGGAAACTGTGGAGTCAAAACAAAAAAAAATAGTCATTTTGCACATAAACAGGGAAAGCAGATTACACACAAACATTCTTGGCCAACATCAAGATAACATTTTTTGGAGGGAGTTTTTAAAGACCAAAGTATAAGGTACACCTATCATATTCTCCCCCCCCATGGGCCATTTCTAACATTATAGGGGGGAGCTCTTGGACAGGTAACCCTCTCCACTTCATTGAGAGATGAATGCTGAAATAATGGGTATTACTTTGGCCAGCCCCTCCTTAGTTACACTATTGACAGCCCACTGGACAGGTAAGAAGTGTCATAAGACAAAGATATAAATACACACTGTACACATTTGAGCACATTTGGAAATTCTGCTATTACCTATCAAGATAATAATAGTATACAAAAACTTTAAACAGTACCATTTGAAAGTATACAGGCAGGCCCTTGCACTACATGCTTTGGGGAATTCATCCATAAATCTGAGCACAAAAGAGATGGGTATAGTGTGTATGGGTTTGGCAAAGTCAGCAGATAGATGATTGAGGATAGATAGAGAATTGGTATCAGCTGACTTAGCAGTTGGGGGGAGGGAGGGTTCCAAATGATTTGGGGAACCCAAAAAAAAGCCTCTGGTACTCTGCCTGAATTTAAAGCACAAATCACATTTAAAAACATTTTAGGGGGTGTTTGGGGTAAAGCACTACTATGGAGCTGACAAAATACATTGTTAAGTGACTACATGAGGTGAATATAGGGCCAGGAGAGCATGCTGGGGAGGTAAGTGAAGGCCAATATGTATGAAGGACAAAAAAATAATTACATAAAAATCCAGCATGCATGAGGACAAAGGGGACATTCACAGCATATTACAATCATGGTAATTAGGGAATGAGGAAAGAAATACAAAATATTAGCAAACATTATATACAATAAAATGTGATATTAAAGGATAAAAATCTTACCTTACCTTATCTTACCTTCTGCAGGACCTGTATGATGGCAGAACAGGTCTCTGGGATAATGATCCCCAGAGCCTGGGGGTAGATGCCGGTCGAGAACTTCAAGTCCTGCAGACTTCTCCCCATCGCCAAGTACCGCAGGGTGGCGACTAGCCTCTGCTCCGGAGTGATGGCTTGCCTCATGCAGGTATCCTGCCTGCTGATATAGGGGGTCAGCAAAGCCAACAAACGGTGAAATATCGGGTCCGTCATCCGGAGAAAGTTCCTGAAATCATCAGGATTATTCTCACGGATCTCACGGAGCAAAGGCATATGACAGAACTGGTCACGCTGGAGCAACCAATTCTTGGTCCATGAACTCCTCCCCACCCTGTTCATGGACTGGACTTGTGTCAAGGTAAGGACCCCAACACGAAGCCCCCGCACTGCACGAACTCTACGAGGAATACGTATACGCAACATGGCTAGAAAACGGTCGGCTGCTCAGAACGAAGTAACAGAATGCACTGAAGAACAGCAAGGCCTGTGAAGAGCGACCTGAAAAATAGTAACGAACGAACAAGAACACAATGACTGAGTCACGCGTAGCTTGCGGCACGCACTGAAGAGCAGATACAAACCCACAAGCATAAACTGAACAGCAGAAAACGATCTGAAAACCACGAGTCTGAAAAATCGTCTCTCACCAAACTTTTACTAACACGAGATTAGCAAAAGGAGCCCAAAGGGTGCCGCACTTGGTTCTGAACTGGCCTTTTCTAGTCTCGTCGTACGTGGTGTACGTCACCGCGTTCTTAGTGAGCGGAAATTCCGAGAACTTTGTGCGACCGCGTGTATGCAAAACAAGTTTGAGCCAACATCCGTTGGAAAAAATCCATGGATTTTGTTGTCGGAATGTCCGATCAATGTCCGATTGTGTGTACGGGGCATTAGAGTGATAACACCACATTTAACACACCTGCTCCCCATTCACACCTGAGACCTCGTAACACTAATGAGTCGCATGACACTGGGAGGGAAAATGGCTAACCAGGCCCAATTTGGACATTTTCACTTAGTGGTGTATTCACTTTTGTTGCCAGCGGTTTAGACATTAATGGCTGTGTGAGTTATTTTGAGGAGACAGCAAATTTACACTGTTACACAAGCTGTACACTCACTACTTTACATTGTAGCAAAATGTCATTTCTTCAGTGTTGTCTAATAAATACATATAATAAAATATTTACAAAAATGTCAGGGGTGTACTCACTTTTGTGAGATACTTTATATATATACTCTGCATTCTTTGTAGCCTGTATCTACAGTGCTTTCGGTGGTCTACTGTTTCTAATACACTTCAGGCGGTGTACACAGTATCTAATACAGTGTGTACAGTTTTTACTACACTTCTGGTGGTGTACACAGTATACAATACAGTGCAGCCCTATTACAGTTTCTAATATAGTGCAGGCAGTGTACACAGTATCTAATACAGTGTGTACAGTTTCTACTACTTTTCTGGTGGTGTACACAGTATCTAATACAGTGTGCATAGTTTCTAATACAGTGTGTACAGTTTCTACTACACTTCTGGTTGTGTACACAGTATACAATACAGTGCAGCTGTTGTACAGTTTCTAAAACAGTGTAGGTGGTGTGTACAGTTCCTAATACACTTCAGGCAGTGTACACAGTATCTAATACAGTGTGTACAGTTTCCACTACTTTTCTGGTGGTGTACACAGTATCTAATACAGTGTGTACAGTTTCAAATACACTTCAGGCGGTGTACACAGTATCTAATACAGTGTGTACAGTTTCTACTACACTTCTGGTGGTGCACACAGTATACAATACAGTGCAGCCGTTGTACAGTTTCTAATACGGTGCAGGCGGTGTACACAGTATCTAATACAGTGTGTACAGTTTCTACTACACCTCTGGTGGTGTACACAGTATACAATACAGTGCTGCCATAGTACAGTTTCTAATACAGTGCAGGCGATGTACACAGTATCTAATACAGTGTGTACAGTTTCAACTACATTTCTGGTGGTGTACACAGTATCTAATGCAGTGTGTACAGTTTCTAATACACTTCAAGCGGTGTGCACACTATCTAATACAGTGTAGTGTGGTGTTTCTAATACATACATATATATATATATACTTTGCATTCAGTGTACCCCATATATACACTTCAGGCGGTGGTGTATAGTTTCAAATACACTTCAGGCGGTGTACAGAGTATATGATACAGTGTAGTGTGCTGTTGCAAAACAAAAAATACATCATGTCCGGAAGGCCACTAAGGAGAGGCAGGCACTCACAGGCCACTGAAAGAGGACAAGCAGACTCTGTGTCTACAGTCAACAGTGGTGGTCATGGACATGGTGCATCCTCTGCAGGTGGTCGTGGGGCACGCTTGTCCTTTTTTTTCTGCTGCTGGCCGTGTTATTGAGCCAGAACATGCAGAAGAGTTGGTGGAGTGGATAACGAAGCCGTCCTCATCCTCCTCATCCTCTGTCACCCAGGCTCAGAGTAGTCTGCCTTCCAACGCAGCAGCCAAAGCGGCCTATTCCACCCAGGTTTAGAGTAGTTTGCCTTCCAACGCAGCTGCCAAAGTGACCTATTCCACCGGCTCCTTGTCCACAGTCACTCCTTCCGTAGCACCACCATCATGCACGGAGGAGTCCCCAGAATTATTTGACCACAGTGTCTGGTAAATGCTGCTAGAGGATACACAGCGATTTGAAGGCTTCGATGTTGGTTCCCAAGGGAGTAACGTGAGCCTAGAGAGACGGGGTGCCACAGAAGGACAAGAAACTGGCAGTCATGTTCCCCCAGCTGCAGCATACTTCCAAATAAATACTGCAGAGTTCCGCAGGTGCAGCTGTTTACTCCCCGCTGACTTCTAAAAGTTCCTTGGTGTGGGCCATTTTCGACATGTGTGCAGCAGATCTCACCGTTGCTGTTTGCAACCTATGTATGAAGCAGATCAAGCGTGGCCATTGATGCATGTTCCCTGGGCCAGGACCCAGGTCCCCAAACACTTTTTATGGCAATAACTTGCATATAAGCCTTTAAAATTAGCACTTTAGATTTTTCGCGTTCGAGTCCCATAGGCTTTAACGGTGTTCACACAAATTTTTTGTCTGTTCGCATGTTCTGCTGCGAACCGAACCAGGGGGTGTTTGGTTCATTCCTAGTAGCAGGGGACTGTTGGACATATCAAGGGGATTTCAGGGACAGATCCAGGGGGGGCAACGGGGCAATTGCCCCCCCCCCCGAGAAAATATTACTGACTCTGAGGCTGAGCACGCCCCGGGAATTCAGAGCCACGGTCGGGACAACTCACAGCCATTCTCAGCATTAGGAATTACTGCGCAGACACATCAGGATTGGACTCTCTGACCCCTGTACCTCCTCTAGCAGTTTTCCAGCCTCTCTCCTGCAGGCTGCTGCTTGAGTAGGTGGGAGCCTCCTGGCTTCTGCTTGAGTGGGAGGGATGGGGATGTGCCTGATCTCCGAGATCGCACCCGCCTGGAAAAGGGAGGTGTGAGCAGCTGAGCAGAGGGAGCCGAGGGAATGTGAACTCCCTGGAGGTAAGCTCCACTTGCAGTATATTGGGGATTAGTTTACAGGCACCTCTATGTTAAGTCTGCCGAGTTTCTGCAGCTTAGCATAGAGGAGCTGTTAGCAGACAAATAGGATTGCATCTACTTTTCATGTGGTACAGTGAGGAATTGGGCTCATTAAAGCATTGTGACTGCCCCTTGATGTGTCCCCTCCCGACCCCCCCCCAGTGTGGGCCCTTCTGACTCCCCCGGTGTGTGCCCTCCCGACCCCCAGTGTGTGCCTCCTGACCCTCCCCTGGTGTGTGCCCTCCTGACTCCCCCAATGTGGGTCCTCCTGACCCCCCCGGTGTGTGCCCTCCCAACCCCTCCCCAGTGTATGCCCTCCTGATCTCCCTGGTGTGTGCCCTCCTGACCCCGTACTGTCCCCTCCTGGCCTCCCTGGTGTGTGCCCTCCTGACCTCATACTGTGCCCTCCTGACCTCCCTGGTGTGTGCCCTCCTGTCCTCCCTGGTGTGTGCTCTCTTGATCTCCTTGGTGTGTGCTCTCCTGACCTCCCCAGTGGGTGATCTCCTGACCCTGTACTGTGCCCTCCTGACCTCCTTGGTGTGTGCCTTCCTGACCCCCCCGGTGTGTGCCCTCCCAACCCCTCCCCAGTGTATGCCCTCCTGACCTCCCTGGTGTGTGCCCTCCTGACCCCGTACTGTCCCCTCCTGGCCTCCCTGGTGTGTGCCCTCCTGACCTCATACTGTGCCCTCCTGACCTCCCTGGTGTGTGCCCTCCTGTCCTCCCTGGTGTGTGCTCTCTTGATCTCCTTGGTGTGTGCTCTCCTGACCTCCCCAGTGGGTGATCTCCTGACCCTGTACTGTGCCCTCCTGACCTCCTTGGTGTGTGCCCTCCTGACCCCCCCGGTGTGTGCCCTTCCAACCCCTCCCCAGTGTATGCCCTCCTGACCTCCCTGGTGTGTGCCCTCCTGACCCCGTACTGTCCCCTCCTGGCCTCCCTGGTGTGTGCCCTCCTGACCTCATACTGTGCCCTCCTGACCTCCCTGGTGTGTGCCCTCCTGTCCTCCCTGGTGTGTGCTCTCTTGATCTCCCTGGTGTGTGCTCTCCTGACCTCCCCAGTGTGTGATCTCCTGACCCCGTACTGTGCCCTCCTGACCTCCTTGGTGTGTGCCCTCCTGACCCTGTACTGTGCCCTCCTGACCTCCCTGGTGTGTGCCCTCCTGTCCTCCCTGGTGTGTGCTCTCCTGACCTCCCCGGTGTGTGCCCCCCTGACCCTGTACTGTGCCTCTGGTCCTCCCTGGTATGTGCCCTCCTGTCCTCCTTGGTGCGTGCCCTCCAGTCCTCCCTGGTGTGTGCCCTCCTGACCTTCCTGGTGTATGCTCTCTTGATCTCCCTGGTGTGTGCCCTCCTGACCTCCCCGGTGTGTGCTCTCGTGACCCCGTACTGTGCCCTCCTGACCCCCTGGTGTGTGCCCTCCTGACCCTGTACTATGCCCTCCTGACTTCCCTGGTGTTTGCCCTCCTGTCCTCCCTGGTGTGTGCACGCCTGACCTCCCCGGTGTGTGCCCTCCTGACCCTGTACTGTGCCATCCTGACCTCCCTGGTGTGTGCCCTCCTGTCCTCCCTGGTGTGTGCCCTTCTGACCTCCCTGGTGTGTGCCCTCCTGACCCCGTACTGTGCCCTCCTGACCTCTCTGATGTATGCCCTCCTGACCTCCCTGGTGTGTGCCCTCCTGACCCCCCTGGTGTGTGCCCTCCTGACCTCGTATTGTGTTCTCCTGACCTCCCTGGTGTGTGCTCTCCTGACCCTGTACTGTGCCCTCCTGACCTCCCTGGTGTGTGCTCTTCTGACCTCTGCAGTGTGTGCCCTCCTGACCCTGTACTATGCCCTCCTGACCTCCCTGGTGTGTGCTCTCCTGTCCTCCCTGGTGTGTGCTCTCCTGGCCTCCCTGGTTTGTGCTCTCCTGACCTCCCTGGTTTGTGCTCTCCTGACCTCCCTAGTGTGTGCCCTCCTGACCTCCCTGGTGTGTGCCCTCCTGACCTCCCTGGTGTGTGCCCTCCTGACCTCCCCGGTGTGTGTCCTCCTGACCTCCCCGGTGTGTGCCCTCCTGACCTCCCCGGTGTGTGCCCTCCTGACCTCCCCGGTGTGTGCCCTCCTGACCTCCCTGGTGTGTGCCCTCCTGACTCCCCCCCAACCCCCCCAGTTCTGTAAGCAACACCTTATTTTCTGGCAGTGTCCCTTCCGAGACTAGACTCTGGATCCGCCCCTGGGGGATTTAAGAACTTTTGGAGAGAAAGAAGTTGATGACCGGAGCATAGTATAAATCCAAGGAAGTGCAGGAATTGAAGAATGAAAATCTGAGCACAGAGCAGACAGTGACACACATGAGAACAATACGAGTTTAGAACAGACAAACAGGAGAATACTTTGTTCCTAGCTGATAGAAATTGACTTTTATTGGGGTGCATGGACTAGGAACTCATAATCTTTGCCAGAGTGTGCAGCAATACATTGTCCAGTTTGTGACCCACAGGGTTGTCTTGGTTGGCAACTGTAAAGAGAGTAAAGCCTCATACACACGGTACGATTGTTGGCCAACCGAGCATCTGATTTTTTTCAAAAGGGCGTGTGCCAGGATCTTGTCTTGCACACCAACGGTCGTGCAACAAACACGAACGTAGTGACGTACTAAGAGAAATTTCAGCTCTTGAGCAGCACCCTTTGGGTCCCTTCTGCTAATTTCGTGTTTAGTGAGCATTCATTCTGAGCATGCATGTTTGTACTTTGGACTTTTGTGTGACGGATTTGTGTACTGACCATACGAAAATCTGACGTCAAACCGTTGTCTGCCGAAAATTTACTAGTCTGCCATCCAACATTTGTTGGCCGAAAGTTGGACAACAATTGTTAAAAGAAGCGCACTTACCGTAAGATTTTAGGACAACAGTTTGTCAACAGACAATCCCCTGCCAACAATCGTACTGTGCGTACGAGGCTTTAGAGACAGACTGACAAACAGAGAGGCAGGTACATACAGAGTGCCAGGCACATCAAACAGGAAGAAATGGGTCTATAACTATTCAAGTCAGAATAACAGGACAGTCTACTCTAACTTAGATGAATGTACCTGCACTAACTGGAAATGGCTCTGCCTCTAAAAAGTCACAAATAGAGAACACATGAGACACAGGTGTAGAATGACTAATAGAACAGTCCTGTTTGGTTAAGCACATCTGACTTGAGACGATAAAGGGAAAAAAACATCAGAATTATAATAATAACATTTATGGCAATTGCACTGGAGTGTGGAGATTTTTGTTCCTATGCTCTTGTGTTCTTATCCCAGGACCCCATATTGAATTGAATTTCTTCCATGCTTAGTAAGACGTAATTGCGCTAAAAAAATCTTTATTCGTATTTTTTTTTACGGTTTTACTTAATCTAGTATTACTTTTTTTAGTCCAGCACGGCTTCTGTACATTGACATAATTACTGCTAGACTGTGTAATAATGAACTATTATTTATTTACCTCAGCAGTGTTTCTGTGCAGAATAAAGATTGCTGCCATGGGGAAAGTTTCATGCCGTAATATTGTATAAAATCCAAATAGAAGCTGCACTCCTCACAGTACTCAACCTTATAATGATGGGTGCTCAAACAGGTGTAATCCTCTAATCTCTCAACTGTTCAATGTAAATATGCTGGATTAGCATAAAACTAGTGGCAAATTTTCTTCAGGGGAAGTGTTCTTATTACACAAAGTATCCCTAGAGAAAAATAATCCACCCTTTCATAGATGGTGCAGTTCCAGAACTAAATGCAAAGATGAAAAAGTCACCAGCACTCTAAATAAATGTGTTTCACGTGTTTATTGTGAAGACAGAGTCAAATAAGGCATAAGAAATCCATTTCCATAATAATGTAAAAAACTTTCTTTTTCTGGCGGATATCACCTGAAACTTTTATCACTCTGCAAATCCTGTGCTTTTACATGAGAAAATGTTGCCTAAAATGCCACATTTAGCATAAGGCCCCTTTTTACACATGCTGTCCGTTTGTCCGTTTTGCATCCATCAGTTGATGGATGAAAAACAGACATCAATGCATCTCTATGGAAAAATTTATGTAAATGGATGATCATCCACATCTGTCATCATTCATTTTTTTAAACTGATCAAAGCTTTATTTTTCTTCCGTTAAAAAAATGGATCGGATGAAAAAACAAATGGTCAGTTTTTCATGTTTTTTTGCATTGGTAGTGGATGTAAAAAAAGCTGATGAAAAACTGATGAGCAGCTGATGAGCAGCTGATGAAAAAAGGATGAAAAACTGATAAAAAAAATTGATAAATACTTCATCCGTTTTGACGTTACTGAACTGATGAAATGAACGGTCCACATGTGTGAAAGGGGCCTTACGCTTTATACATCTGGCCTTGAAAGACAGCAAACATGTCCTTCTCAAGAACTCTAGGTAGCCAGTGATTTGTTGCAACCCTGATTATGTTGCAACTACAACTGTGCTAGCAGTCTAATAAATGAGGATAAGTAGAGAGACAGGTGTAAAACTGTCCTTGTGGTAGCCTTGAAATTCCCTGGTGCCTCTAGTGTTCAATGGACTCCATAAGATGAAGCCCAACTCTATACTTTTTTCGTTCTGGCTAGAATGGGAAAAAGGGATACCCTCACTCAGGTTTTATTCACTGATTGTATGCCAGTTTGGCGATTACACTAATTGCCTGTCTTAGTGACAGGGGTAAGAGGAACAGGAAGTGATGGTAATGTTTTTGGATGGAGGCAGAGATCTCAATGAAAACCCTTCTTTTTATTTTTAGTAAAGGTGGGAAAGGTAAAATGTATGTATAGCCAAAACTTATTTTTAAACTTCTCTCTCAGTTGTTTCCATATCTGTCCCCAACAAATGTGTTTTTTTGTCTTTTGAATATTGCTTACTGACATATATTTTAATAAATTTGTATATTTTTTTAACGATTATTGTTTGTGGTCCATTTAAAATCCCAACTTGAGGAACTTGTTTTTTACTATACGTAATAGGGATGTGGTCGGCAAACAGTATAGCCAGCTAGCTGTGGCAAACTCTCTTTCTATTTTTAATTTTTCGGTAGATTACAGAAGTAGTGAAACCCTTATCAGATTTTTATTGCTATGTACCCCTCTATTTGTATGGGTGACTATTGTCACAGAGAGAAAGTGATAGAAAATCCCAAATTTTACAGTTGTCATGAGAACAAGTGGTGAGGGTAAATCTTCCAAAAAAAAGGGCACTTGTTATGCTAACAACTGTCAAACTGTCCCTCAATTGGATGAGATTTCCTCTCACTTTGTATTGCATCTCCTGGACAGGAAATGGTGGAATAACAAGGATTTTTTTGACACACATGTTCTGTGAAGGGGTATTTATACAATGAAACAAACACATAATTAGTCAACAGTTTTTACAGGTATTAAGAAAACTTGACAGAATAGCTAGTGAAAGACAGGAAGTAACACCATACCTAGCAATAAGCCAGGTACAGAAAAACTTTTGACATATGTTATCAGATGTTTATGGCCATAAAATATTTATGCATTCGGGGGGGGGCATGTCCAAGATGTCTACCGGAGCAGACGTGCCTTAAGAGAGCTCTGAGCCCTTTTTCTGAATATCACCCGTTTTCCTGCAGATCACCATCCACATCCTGACCTAAACGGGGGTGACTTCGGACGGGACCGGAATGACCAAGGGGAGGGGGCTTCGGCTTCCCGCAAGGTCCATAATACCGCTAAAACAACTCCCAAGGCTCAACATTCTCCCGCCAAGGCAGTCAACATGGCGTCTCAGACGGAGAACACAGAACCAGAGCTGCGGGAGCAGACTAACTTCGATGACCTAATGCAGGCCATTACCACTTACCTGACTACTCTCACGGGCAAAATTGAAACTATGCAGCTTGATATCAGCCTGATCCAGAGAGATTTGGACTGCTTCCGAACCAGACTGACAGAAGCTGAGCGCTGCGTGGGGGGCACGGAGGACACGCTGAAGGAACATGGTGCCTCACTCCGCACGCTGCAGATCAAGATGAAGACCCTGGAGGAACGTGCAGAGGATGCCGAAAACCGTAATCGCAGGAATAACCTCCGCATTGTGGGGCTACCGAAGGGAGTGAAAGGTGCCAATCCTACAGCATTCACAGAACACCTGCTTACTTTGTCGTGGAGAGGGGACACAGAATGCCTACTACACGGGGCCCCCCCGGAGCTCCTCCGCGCACCTTTATCCTTAGGCTCCTGAATTTCAAGGATCGTGACCTGGTCCTGAGGGAAGCAAGGAAGATCGACATACTGCACAACGAGGGAGCAAAACTCATGATCTTTCCCGACTACTCAGTCAACACGCAAAAGCTGCGGAGATCCTTTGACCATGTGAAGCTCAACCTCCGCAACATGAAGATCAAATACAGCATATTGTTCCCCGCTCGACTGAGGGTCCAGTATGGGGAGATGGTACGTTTCTTTATCTCCCCTGAAGACGCGCCCCGCTGGCTGGAGACGCTACAGAGAGGAAGACCCTGACGGTAAAATGCCCCCTCTTGCTATGATCCTACTTGTCCCGTTTCTATTTTGCACAGTTTGCAAAGTCTTCCACCAGCTCCCTTATCTGCCCGGCTTTGAACACTGACGGGCCTGAACCTTACACGGGAACTTTTACTGTGATCATGCAGCAGCACTGATTGTGGGCCTACATGCAGCACCATGTCGGAGCGATCTCCCCTCTCCTGAATATGTTAGTGGCAGATGGGGGTGCAGTTTACCTTTGGTAACAAGTATAAGTGTTATGCCCCCGGAGTACTCAGGGTGAACCATAGACCTGCAGGGATCATTCATCCTGTTTTTTTCTTACAGCTGGACTCTCTAAGTACGAATTGAGATGCTCTGGTGTTCCACTGTTCATGTGCCTCATGGACAGTTGCCATGAATCTTTCTGGGAGGAAGGCATCCCGAAGTTTGGAGGGTGATGCTAGGTGGGGGGGTTGGGGACACTACTGGTGTATGTGTTCATACTTCATGTTATTTTTTCGTTCCTTTTTTTCCTGATGCTGGGTGGGGGGGTTGGGGACACTACCGGAGTATGTGTTCATACTTCATGTTTTTACGTTCCTTTTTTCCCTTTTTTCTATGGCATGTAGTAATTTCCCTCCACTAGAGGGAGTGAGTGGTCTATATAACCATGCTTATATGCGAATGACAATTGCAATGCCTGCTGAAACGATGGTGTCTGTATATATGTTACTGAAGCTGATCCGGTGCTCCCAGGTTTCCCCTACAATAAGCTGATGGCTCGCCTTAATGTCTTGTCTTGGAATGTTTGTTGCTTGAACTCCAAGCTCAAAAGATCCCTAGTATTTAACTACCTTAAGAAATACAGCCCTCACATATATATATTGCAGGAGACGCATCTAACAGGGAGCAGGATACTGGCTCTTAAAAAAGCCTGGGTGGGCTCCTTTTGCCACGCAACATTTTCCTTCTACTCTAGAGGGGTTAGTATCCTGGTCCATAAATGTCTTCCCATTATTCTTCTAGATCTACATTTAGATCCAGAGGGGAGATATGTTACTTTCCATGCAATGTGTGTTAGGCTTGAGTTTCTCCTTGTGGGGATTTGGGCAGACGTGTATGGTCTCAGTGATGTGTGGAGGTGGCGATACCCTAGAGAAAAGCAATATACCGTATTTATCGGCGTATAACACGCGCCGGCGTATAACACGCACCCCAAGTTTAGGAGGGAAGTTTAAGGAAAAAAACTTTTAGGAGGGAAGTTTAAGGAAAAAACTTACATTTAAATGCCCATCAATGCAGCCTTGCACAGGGTCCATCTGCAGCCTTCCCCAGTGTCCATCTGCAGCCTTGAACACTGTCCATCTGCGCCTTCCCTAGTGTCCATCTGCAGCCTTGCCCAAAATTGCAGCATGATGGGTTTTTAAATTTAGCGCAGTTGAGATACACAGATGTTGTGTGTATTCGGCTCCTCTCGGCTCCTCCCCGCTGTCTCTGAAGGCAAGAGAAGCGCTGCCGACATAGACCGAGCCGAGCCGAGTGTACTGTGTACTCGGCTACTCGGCTCCGCTCGCAGTCATGGCTCGTCAAGCTCCTTGGCTCAGCTCCTTTGATGGACACAACACCGGTCCAATGGCAGGACATAAAGGCTAGGAGTCGGGACTGGGCGTGACTGCGAGCGGAGCCGAGCCTAGCCGAGTACACAGTACACTTGGCTCAGCACGGTCTATGTCGGCGGCGCTCCTCTTGCCCTCACAGACAGTGGGGATCAGCATATAACACGCACCCACAGTTTTCCCCTGATTTTAAGGGGGAAAAAAGTGCGTGTTATATGCCGATAAATACGGTACTTGCCACTCTGCCACTTATGCCTCCTTCTCCAGGATAGACTTGTTCTATACCAGTGACCCTCTGCTCTCCCGCACCCAGGAGGTTAAAATCTTGCCACGTGGTATTTCAGATCACGCTCCCCTACTGCTGAAACTTGCAACAGACTCACCAGTTGGCCCAGGCCTATGGCGGCTCTCTGGTTTCTGGGTAGCGGATGAACGTGTTGTCCCTCAGATTGCAGGAGAGATGGGCACCTACTGGACACACAACAGAGGGATGGCTCCCCCGCCGATGTTGTGGGATGCCTATAAGGCCTACACACGTGGTAATATCGCATGATTGTCAATAAGGTTAGGAAAACCGTCGGGCTTGCATTGGAGGAGGCAGAAAGACAGGCTCAGGCCTTAGAATCCAGTTATGTGATTAACAGAAATGCAAGGACTTATGCAGCTATGCAATCACTGTACAAAGACATCTTGGTACTAAGAGCTACCTCAACTAGGAAGTTCCTGTTGTCACAGTCGCAGAGGATATTCAAACAAGGGGAGAGATCAGGCAGCCTATTGGCATGGCTGGCTAGGGAACGCTCCACCACAGCTCACATTGATAACCTTAGAGTTAACCAGGGAGACCTACAGTCTGACCTGCCGCTGATCAACGCTAGATTTGCACAATACTACGAACAACTTTACACGTCCTGAGCAGACTTTACACCAGCTACCCTGCAGGCATTCCTGGCCCAAATAGAATTCCCAACCCTCTCGGACGCTGCACGCACTAGATTAGATGACCCAATAACTATCAAAGAGGTACAGACAGCACTTGCATTATGCCAACCTGCTAAAACCCTGGGCCCTGACAGATTACCGGTGGAATTTTATAAGACTAATAGTAAACTAATCATCCCCCAGTTTCATGAATTACTCTTGACTACGCTGAAGGAGGAGTGCCTCCCACCATCTATGTCAGAGGCGGTGATAGTGGTGATCACTAAGCCTAATAAAGACCCCAAGCTCTGTGCTTCCTACTGCTCAATCTCGCTTCTCAACGTGGATGCTGAAATAATTACCAAGACCGTTGAACCGACTCAGTCATCCTCTCCCTGGTTCATGGTGACAAACGGGCTTCATGCCAGGCAAGGGTACAGACATCAATCTGCGTTGTCTGTACACAAATATGTCCCATACAACTGCTACAGGGTCCCAGGGTGTTGTGGCCTCTCTGGATGCCGAGAAGGCTTTTGACTCGGTTGAGTGAGAGTTTCTCTGGCGGGTCCTTCAGAAGTTTAACTTTGGTCCTGAATTTATTTCCTGGATACAACTAATGTACAAAAACCCTCAGCTAGAGTCAGAACGAATGGTATCCTTTCACCCCTCTTCTATCTACATAGAGGTACTAGGGAGGGCAGCCCGCTGTCCCCAGGACAATTTGCCCTGTCCATCGAACCACTGGCTCTACTAATTAGATCTTCTGATGCAACGGGAGATAGCGGTGGGGCCGCTGACGGAGAAGCTCTCCTTGTACACGGATGATGCCCTCCTCTATCTCTTGGATGCCTCAGCTTCCCTTGAGGCGGCCCTATAGGTTATCAACCTGTATGGTTCCTTCTCTGGGGTACGCATTAACTGGGCCCAATCAATACTTTAACCACTATCCCACTCACTTCCTCCCCATCGGCTCAAATACCCCTGACGTTACTAAATTCAGATATTTAGGTATTGAAATACATAAAGATCTCTCTTCATACCTGAAAGACAACATGTACCCGATTCTCCAACAACTCACATGTAGATGCTTGACTTGGAAATCCCTGCCCCTAACACCAGTGGGGAGGATTAACCTCCTCAAAATGACGTTTCTCCCCAAATTTCTTTATGTATTTAGAAACACTCTGGTCCCTATTCCCGCTTCCTTTCTTCAAAAGTAAGACCAGGTGGTGAACACCTTTTATTTGCGCTGGCTTGGCCCCCAGGGTGGCCAAAACTACTTTCCTAAGACTACCTAGTCCCATGGTGGACTAGCGCTTCCATGCTTTAAACCAGTGGTTCTCAACTCCGGTCCTCAGGGCCCACTAACAGGCCAGGTTTGCAAGATAACTGAAATACATCACAGGTGACATCATTTGCTGCTCAGTGATTGCAGTATTCTAGTCTGCATCTCCCCAAGGTAATACTTAAAATCTGGTCTGTTGGTGGGTCCTGAGGACTGGAGTTGAGAACCACTGCTTTAAACAATATTACTGGGCAGCGGTGGTGGTGACAGTAATATGGTGGTTCACCCAATCACGTACTAACCCATCTGTTAACTTAGAGGCAGCCATCCTGGGGTCCTACTCAGCACTGAGTAACCTGGTGTTTAGAGGTCCAAAAGCGCACCCGACAATGACAACTGCAATGTGCACGACAACCCGGTTATGGGAACAAATGTCTGCTAGACTCAACATGACTAAAACACTCTCCCCATACACTCCATTTTGGGGCAATCCTAGGCTACACCACCTCCAGTCTATCCCGGACCCAGTGGTCTGGGCTAAATATGACATTAAGACACTACAACAGATTATGTCAGAGGGTAGACTTCTCTTTTATGATGACTTGAAACACACCTTCCAACTCCCACTGAAGATGTTTTTCCGATACTTGTGATTGCGGCATGCGGTACAAGCCCAATTCCCTGCTCAAATACAACTACAGTCACGTGTGCTGGAGTGTTTTCTGATTTCCAGTAATGCCGATCGCATCCTCTCCTCACTGTATCTTCGAATATCCTGTGAGGACAATGGCAGAGGGACTAAACTCTTCTATAAATGGAAGGAGGATCTACCCACCCTTGTGGATGATGACTGGGAGGAGGGGATCCAACAATATATCCCTCTGATGATCTCAGCTAGGGATAGATACATCCAGCTAAAGTTCCTCCACGGGGCATACTACACCCCCAAAGGCTATCAAGAATGTACCTAGCTCAATCCGATAGATGCCCAAAATGCACCACTGAACTAGGTGCATTCTTGCATGTAGTGTGGTCCTGCCCCCTTATCCAGCAGTTCTGGAAAGATGTGGTTCACAACATTAACTCTGTAGGAGGACTAAACATAAGATCTGACCGTCTCATCCTCCTTTTGGGTATCTGTGATACTGTTACGCCTAACACACACAAAAGATTGTTCATTTTTTATGCCTCGTTCTATGCCAGAAAAGCTATCCTAACGGAATGGAAACAGCTGGGGCCTCCCACAGTTGCGCAATGGAGAGCTCTGATTGATTCCACCCTCCCTCTCTACAAACTTACATTCATGAGTCATAAATGTCTAAAAATATTTGAGAAAATATGGGGCGCAAGGGTCAAAAGCTAAAAGCTACCCCACTTTGAGAAGTCCCATTAAGCCAAGGACTGTGCATGGAGCTGATGTCATACAGGTCCCCCCCCCCGAATCTAGCCCCAAGCCTAGCTACCATAGTACACTGTCTGGGGCCTCCCCCTACTTGCATGACTCACCCCCCCCCCCCCCCCCAGGGGAGTTAAGCCGGTATTTATCCTCCACGTCCAACCACATAAGTTATCTCATATGCGCAATTGAGTATATAAGAGCCTCTTATAGACCTATACGTTTTTTACATAGATGACTGGTTCCTAGCATTCTATGTGTTGTACCGTTTGTAATGCACTGCTTTACTTCTATGCCTTGAAATATGCTGTCATTGGAGATGAATAAAAACGCTTCTGTTAAAAAAAATATATATTTATGCATTCCTTTGTAATTACCACAAGATTCCATGGAAGATTTCTGACAAAGGAATGAACCTTGATTGGCTCCAAACCTATTTTATATTTTAAATATAGATCTTTATTCAAAATTTAGGTTCAGTTGTCGTCATTCCCCTTTTGATTGTGTTAGCAAACACTAGATATCAAGTCACACATCAGTCATGCTTTTCCTGAGTTTAACTGTGGGCCTGTTACCTTAAAGTGTAACTCCACTTTTGTTGAGAAAAAAACATTCCCCTCTGGGTGTTCAATGTACATTGCAAGGATTATAACAACCTTTGTTGCAGATTCCTACATTTTGTTATTATGAAGAAATCCCTGTTTGTTCCTCTGTGCCGAGTGGGTCTAATGGGAGTGGTTTCATAATTATCAATTAGCTGTGCACCTGCAGGGCACTAATCAGGAAATCTGCTGGGCCTGCATCCCTTTAGACGTGTTCCTATTGGAAGTATCCTGCCAAAAATGACATTTTTGTTGCAGGGGATGCCTGAAATCTGACTTGTATCTTAGGCAGACTTTTGGGAAAATTGGTGAGTCAATCACACAAGCAGGAAATTAGGTTTCTGGGGGACGTTCTGTGCACATTCTGTGTACAGAACAACTCCAGGTAGCCATATTGCATTGCATTTTCAGAAAATTACAGAGGTTGCAGATTGAAAAGGAAAGGTCATTTTTAATAACATTCAATTAAAATATGACTTGTGTCGCAATTGTATACACTTTATTATTTTTTCTTTATTTTCTATTTTTTTCCCCTACGAAAGTGGAGTTACCCTTAAAAGGTTTTTCCTGGCTCCACAACTAACAAGGGTCTAGTTCTGGTTGCCCTTTTTCATACACATATCTTCTTACCTACCTATAGTCGTGCTAAAGCAGTCTGAGCAACTGCCACAGAGGAAATTCATCCACAGTACAAGAATACATTCACAAAAAAAAAAAAAAAAGTAAAAAATTACATATGGTTTTAATTGTCTATTGTGCCTCTTATTAAAACTGTTTCTTTAAATTGTAAAATAAGATTCTGTTGCTCCAATATGTACTATTAGAAATACTAGTTAAAAAAAATATATATATATTTATATTTTTCCTAAACCTTCACAAATGTAATCGTCTAACAGGGAGTAAATAAAAATATATGCTAGCATAAGACTAGTGGCCCATTTTTTGCAGGGATGTGGAGTATTCTTATTACACAAAGTATCCCTAGAGAGGGAGTCCACCTTCTCAGAGCTATTAAGAAGAGAATCACCATCAATGGAAGTTCTCCAGGGCAGTTGCAGGAATATTACTACATACCCATCATTTCAAGTACATATGCCTTGCAGTAGTGTAATTGCATCGAAGCATTGTTGTTGCAGTTCACAACAGTTACTACAAAGGTCATCACCCCTTAAAGATTAACAACAGCTTCAGGGTGGTGTTAACTGGGAGTTTCAAAAGAGCTATTTGAGGCAGTGATAAAATACACTTCACAAGATAAAATAATGATTTATTTGAAAATAGAAACTTTGAATGTAAAACAACATTAGCAAACCTTAAAAATGATACGGTATCTTCCACCACCATTTTGGCCTGTCATCTTTTTATGAATCACATTTTTAGGTTAAAATATTTTGCTCAAGTTTTCTTCTTTTCCAATAAATAAGCCTTCTTGCAGACTGTACATCAAAACAGACACCATAACATCAGCATCAGATCTGATTCAAATGCACTAGTAGGGATGAGCTTTCTGTTCGGGTCGAACATGAGTTCAACTCGAACATTGGCTGTTCGGCGAAAACTAAACATTATGGGCCGTTCGCGCCAAATTTGTGCAGCGCGTAACGGCCCATAATGCACTACGGGAGCGCAGTGCATTGCTGTATGATGATTGGCCAAAGCATGCACCATGACCTGCATGCTTTGGTCAATCCCAGCGCCCTCAGCTAAGAGAGCCCTAATTGGCCAAAGGCAGGGTAGCTTTGGCCAATCATGGCTCAGGGGGACTAAGTCCATGCCCCACACTATATAAGGCTGCCTGCACGTTGGCCCCCGTGTAGTGTGTTGTTGGCGTGGACGGAGAGATAGTGTAATTTAGATTGAGCAGGCAGGCAGGTTATTCAGTTAGCTGCCGTGTATTTAATATATACACATATATATATATATATATATATATATATATATATATATATATATATATATATGTTAGTGTACACTGTACCGTGCACCACTAGTGCATTTGCTACTACTTTCCTGGTGGTGTACACAGTACACAATACAGTGTAGTGTATTTTTGCTAAACAAAATTTACAGCATGTCCGGAAGGCCACCAAGGAGAGGCAGACGCTCACAGGCCACTAAAAGAGGGCAAGCAGGCTCTGTGTCTACAGTCGACAGTGCTGGTCATGGACACGGTGCATCCTCAGCACGCGGCCGTGGGGCACGCTTGTCCTTTTTTTCTGCAGCTGGCCATGTTATTGAGCCACAACATGCAGAAGAGTTGGTGGAATGGATAACAAAGCCCTCCTCATCCTCCTCATCCTCTTCATCCTCTGTCACCCAGGCTCAGAGTAGTTTTCCTGCCAATGCAGCTGCCAAAGCAGCCTATTCCATCGGCTCCATGTCAACAGTCACTCCCTAGCCCCACCATCATGCACGGAGGAGTCCCCCAAACTATTTGACCACAGTGTCGGGTACATGCTGCAGGAGGATACGCAGCAATTTGAAGGCTCCGATGATGGTACCCAGGTTGAGGAAGGGAGTAACGTGAGGGGTGCCCAAGAAGGTCAAGAAACTGGCAGTCATGTTCCCCCTAGCTGCAGCATATGGCCAAGTTTGCTCCAGTGATGAGGAGGGAGGGGATGATGAGGTCACTGACTCTACTTGGGCGCTTGATAGAAGAGAGGAGGAGGAGGAGGAGGCACATCTCCAATGAGGCAGGATGCCCTCTAGGGGGCAGCTTAAGGGCAGCCACCCTATTGCATCACACCGCAGAGCTAAGCAGGAGCAGGGTGCTGCTGACTCCCCACATATTTTGAAAAGTTCTTTGGTGTGGGCCTTTTTTGACACGTGTGCAGCAGATCGCACCATTGCTGTTTGCAACATATGTCTGAAGTGTATCAAGCGTGGCCAAAACAGCAGCCGCTTGGGCTCCACATGCTTGACCAGACATATGATGACCTCACATGCAGTCCGTTGGCAACAGCACTTAAAAGACCCACACATCAAAGAACAAGGCGGACCTCTCCTTGCTCCTCATCAGCTGGGATCTCCAACCCCACTATACCTCCAGTCCTCTCAGAAACCTGCAATGACGGGAGTAAAGGTATAGAAATAGGTGTCCCAAGCTCTTGCGGCCATTCTGCTAGCGGTACACCAACATCATATTTTAGCAGGCAAATTAATTTCCCTACCCTAGTTGCTAAACCGTCAAAAGAAATTTGGTCCCAGCCATCCACATGCTCAGCGTCTGAATGCTAGCTTGGCCAAATTGCTAGCACTGCAACTGCTGCCTTTTCAGCTGGTAGACTCTGCCCCGCCCCTTTTCGTAAATTTGTGGAATGTGCGGTACCTCAGTGGAAGGTTCCCAGATGCCATTTCTTTTCTCGGAAGGCCATTCCAGCTCTCTACCAGCATGTGGAAGGCAATGTCTTGGCCTCGCTGCACAGGACAGTCAGCAGTAGGGTGCATATTACTGCTGACTCGTGGTCCAGCAGGCATTGACAGGGACGTTACCTTTCTTTCACGGTGCACTGGGTAACTGCTGGCAGCTGGGAAGGATGCAGGACAGGGTTCAGTATTGTTGGAGCTTGTTCTGCCACCACGCTTCCAAAATGCTAGTGGTGATTCTGCCACAGCTCTCTCCTCCACCCCTCTTCTTCTTCTTCCTCTATGGCCTTCTCCTCTGCAGATTTGTCCTCTGAACCAGCGGTGCTCCGTAGGCGGCCATACAATGCCAGTGCTCGGCTGGCTGACATTCAAAGGGAATGCAATCTGCCCACCAACTGCGTCATTTGTAACATGCCCACCAGGTGGAACTCAACGTTGGCAATGCTGCAGTGGCGGCACACACAGCAGAGGGCCATCAATGAGTACCTGTGTGAGAATGGCACCACAACAGGGTCAGGGGAGCTTGGCTTCTTTTCGCCACGCCAGTGGCTACTGATCAAGAATGCATGCACTGTCCTGTCACCACGAAGATGGTGAGCAGTGACAGTGCATGCATCAGTGATTCTGTCCCTATTGTCTTCCTGTTGGAGCACACACTTCATGGAATATCCCTTTTTCCAGATACTAGTATTCCTGCAGCCCCGCCGATCACACAGGAAGAAGAAGAGGAGGAGGAGGATTGTGTCAGCATAAAGGGGGAGGATAACACTCAGCATCAGCAACAGTCTTCAAGGGATCATTTGCAGTCCCTAGAAACCCATGGAGTTGTACGTGGCTGGGAGGTGGTTGAGGATCATGTGATCCTTAGTGACCCAGAGGACTCAGGATCGAATGCCTCTGCAAACTTACGCTGCATGGCCTCCCTGATCCTGCAAAGCCTGTGAAAGGACCCTAGGATTTGTGGTATCAAGGAGAGGGATCATTACTGGCTGGCAACCCTTCTTGATCCACGTTACAAGGGTAAGGTTGCAGAACTTATCCAGCCTTTGCAGAGGGAGCAGAGGATAAAACATCTTCGGGAGGCCTTGCAGAAAGGTTTGTGCAATGCGTTTCCAGAGCCTGGGAGGTTACAATTTCCTGGTACTGGACAACATGTTGCTGAGGCTTTGTTCAGTCACAGAAAGAGCGGTGGAGAAGGTGGCCAGCTGACCAATGCCTTCATTTAATTCTTCAGTCCTCAGCGCCCAGGTCCAGCAACCATCGCCAGCGTCTGAATTACATGATGCAGGAATATCTAGGGGCAAGATCAGACTTGGAGACCTTTCCACCAGAACATCCACTGGGTTACTGGGTCTTGAGGATGGACCACTGGCCAGAGCTTGCTCAATATGCAATTGAGCTACTGGCCTGTCTTGCATCCAGCGTTCTTTCTGAACGCACATTCAGTGCTGCTGGAGGCTTTGTAACTGATCACAGAGTGTGCCTGTCCACAGACTCTGTTGATTGGCTCACATTCATAAAAATGAATCAGTCTTGGATCACCAGCTACCAAGCACCTGATGCTGATGTAACCGATTGATTTTTTCTATGGATGTGGGATCCCTTGAAGACTGCATATGCTGAGTGACTATTCTATTATGCTGAGTGACTATCCTATTCCTCCTCAATCTTCATGATGATAGCTTCTAGGAATATTTTCGGTTCAGGGCACCACCACCACTGCCTAAGGCCCAATTTTTCAGCCCCTGTTTAACAGGGGCACCTAATTACAATTTTTGATCTAATATTTCATAGCAGGGTCTGTTCCTGCACTCAACAAAAGTATCTGTGAGGCTTTACATGTGTTTACCAGCCCTTCCTTTCCTTGAATGGACACAGGGATCGTTCAGTACGTGTTTTCTATGTTTCCGTTTTGTGAACGAATAGGAGTCTCTATACGGAGAGGACTGTCTTTAGTCCCTTTCTCTGTCTCATAAAAAAGACATCAGGGGTCTATTTAGACCTCTGATATGTCACCAAACAAAATAAAAAACAATTAAAAATAAAATAATAAAAAAAACACAGTAAAGCCTCATTCACACAGGGCATACTACAGCGTTTGCCCCTGTAATGCCATGTTTACCTGCATGGGGATGCACAGGTGTTCCGGGCATCTCCACACAGGCAGTCCTATTGATGTCAATTGGGATATAGCAACTGCACAAAGACAGCCGCTGCTCCCAATTTGACATTTGTGTGGATGTCCCTGAGCTCACACTGTCTACGATCAGGGCCATGCACCTTCACCTACACCTACACCCACACAGATGTCAGATTGGGAGCAGCAGCCGTGCCTATGCAGATGCTGCATCCCAACTGACATGACTGAGACTGCCTGCATGGGGATGCAAGAAACACTGGGATGGCTAAAAGCGGCCCTCCATGCGCATACACTTTAGTATGCCCCATATGAATGAGGCCTTAGTAGCAATTTAGCAGGAATTTTGTAAGTTATGTTGTGCTTGTGTGCATTAATAATGATTTCAGTGTATTTCTAGTGAAAATAGCGATTTTATAAATATTTGCGCAACCACTGTGGGGCCTAAAAAATCAATAGCACTTTTTATTTTATTCTACAGGTCATGTGCTTTCAGAATATGTATGGTTTGGGGGTCTTTTACAAATTCTTATAGCTGTTAGTGAAAAATGATAACCTCAGATTTTTAAAGTATATTGTTTTTATTTACAGTTTAGCGCACCTTCAGTTTTAACTATTTCACAAAATAGCATAATTTAAAATTTACAAATATTTGTTATTTATTAACTTAATACTGTACATTTTCAGCTTTTATAATTAATGGTAATTTAGCAGGAATTTTGTGAGTTTTGCCATGTATGTATCCACCAATAATGATTTTAGTGTACTTTTAGCAAAAATAGCAAATTGATAAACATTTGCACAGATATCACAGGGCCTAAAAAAATCAGTAGCACCTTCTTTTTATTCTACTAGTTATGTGCTTTCAGAAAATGTATGGTTTGATGGGTCTTTTACAAACTCTGAAAGCTGTAAGGGAAAAAAAAAACAAATGGAAAAATTGCAAAAATGGTCTGGCGACCTGAATTTAAAAGTGGAGCACAGGGCCTGGCAGCAAATGGGTTAAACATATTGGCTATGCACACAACAGAGGTATAACTACAGGCCATGGGGTCCCATAGCAAAATTCTGATGGGGCTCCCCAAGACAACCTCTCTCTGTAGCAAAAACAGCTAATACACAGCCAAATCACATCAATGAATAAAGGATTAATTGCATGAATACGGGTGCTGTAACCATACATTGGGCTTCCTCAAAAAAAGACCCAGGAATAATAGTCTATAAGTAAATAATAGTCAGCATTCCAAACAGCTAACGTTCTGCTTTTCATATTTTTATAAAAGAAAGCAACATATGCAGACAAAACAGTACAACAGAGTACATGCACAAGATCTCCCTACAGTTCCTTTATATAGACAAAGACAAACTCTCAGCTACAAGCAACATATGCATTTTTATTAGAACAGGGAGGAGATCCAGGCTAATAGTACATTAATTATCAAACATGAATACACATAAATACTAGAAAAAACCTTCAGCTGATATGCTGACACTTAGCATCAGGCGGAGGTGGGAATCACAACATTTCGGAGTAAAAACCCCTTTCTCAAGTAACATCCACCTGTCTGCATGTGGTACCAAGACCCTTTAAAGACACAAAATGGCTCCAAAACTAAGTAAACCCGCCTCTTCCCCCCAGCCAGATGATGATGGTGATGTCATATCCAGTACAGGAAGTACTCTAGGATGCAGCCTGCCAACCTCTGGAGGAAATAGCCAACTAGGGGCGGGAGGCCATCCCACACAAGGAGGAGCAGACTGCTCTTGCCATCTTAAAGGGACACAATCCATCAATTAAACCTTTATATCTCAAAATAAACAACAGAGTGGGGAAGCAGATCCAGAGAAGGACCAGCGCAGCATAAAGAGCCATCTAAAAAACAAAAGAAAATTTGTGAAAAAAAATTATTTACCTACAAAGTAAATCACTTAACCATAATGACCTAAATCTACATACAGTGCTCAGCATAAATGAGTACACCCCAAGAGATTTGTCAGAAAACTTTTCATTTCAGAATCAACTATGGCACACTATATTACAAAATACTCCCACAAATGCGGGCCATTGATTGCAACCAAGATTTGTTAATTTTCACACACCAAAAAGTATTTTTCTAAACAAATTCATTCAAGAACATGTTGCAAAAATGAATACACCCCAATGAATGTCTTATGCCGTGTACACACGGGCGGACTTTTCGACCGGACTGGTCCGACGGACCGAATCCGGCGAACAATCCGACCGTGTGTGGGCTTCATTGGACCTTCAGCGGACTTTTTCTGTCGAAAGTCTGACAGACGTTAGATTTGGAACATGCTTCAAATCTTTATGTCGTAACTCCGCCGGACCCAGAAATCCGCTCGTCTGTATGCTAGTCCGACAGACAAAAACCGACACTAGGGCAGCTATTGGCTACTGGCTATCAACTTCCTTATTTTAGTCTGGTGTACGTCATCACGTATGAATCCATCAGACTTTGGTGTGATCGTGTGTAGGCAAGTCCGTTCATTAAAAAGTCAGTCGGAAGTCCGTCAAAGGTCCGTCGAAAGTCCGCCGGAAAGTCTGTTGGACCAGTCCGGTCGAAAAGTCCGCTTATGTGTACGCTGCATTAGGAGCAAAGCTAAATTTTAGACAACGAATTACTAATTAACAATAATTGAACTACAAGTGTGTCTATTCATTAAACAGGTGTCCAGTAGACAGTCGATTATAAAAGGGCGTTACTTAAAGGGTAACTCCACTTTCGTGGGGGAAAAAAATAGCAAATAAAGAAAAAATTATTTAGTGCATATAATTGCGACACTAATCATATTGTAATTGAATGTTATTAAAAACTATCTTTCCTTTTCAATCTGCAGTCAATGTAATTTTCTGGGAATACATTGTAATATGGCTACCTGGAGCTGTTCTGTACACACAGTATGTACTGACCACTCCCCAGAAACATAATTTCCTGCTTGTGTGTAGGGGTGAGCCGAACAACCCCCGGTTCGGTTCGCAGCAGAACATGCGAACAGGCAAAAACAATATTAAAGTCTATGGGACGCGAACGTGGCAAATCAAAAGTCCTCATTTTAAAGGCTTATATGCAAGTTATTAGCCAAATTGGATGAAGAGATCAAAATTATTAAAGATCAACTTTATCCGAACAAAGAAAGTGAAGCATATAGGGATAAATCCCAAAATCTCCTTAAAATCTTGAGAAGGAAGATAAAGATCAAAGGATTAAGAAAAAGAAGTATAATAGGGATTTATTGGATTATCAAGGTAATGTCGTTTTTGATTGGCAAAAGAAACTGAGAAAAGGAGGTATGACTGGAAAGGCTACATTATATACAGCACCTCATCCCGGATAATCAATTAAGAATAATAGGGAGTAGAGAGGGATTATAGCGGTGCCAAGAAACAAAAAGGGATATGTAACAGATAAAATTATAGAAATACTTTATTGAAAAATACTATCACATGTAGAAAAACAATTAATTAAAATGATGGGTGCAATTCACAATTAAATTATGCAGGGCAGATACAGTCGGGTAGGCCTGGTGAAGAAGGCCTTCAAGACAGGTACACAGTTCCTACATGTTTCGCCAAGACATTGGCTTCCCCAGGGAATGGTATGTGCCTGTACCAACATTAAAGATTTCTACATAGAAGCAAAAAAACAACAGTGAGGAACATATAAATAAGTAACAAAACACAGATAACATAATACATAAGGCATCGGGCAAGGTGTGCGGCGGAGCTAAATCCCCAAAGTGGCCAGAGAGCCCCCCATCCAAGGACATACCTGAAAGCCACCGACCGGGGCAAGGACGGGCAAGGGGCACCGCAATCGAGAGCCAATTGGGTCACACCGTATCTATGACTGCAGGGGGCATACAGAAGACCTGGCAATCAAATATAGTACAAATTAAATGAGGATATGTGTAAGGGAAAAAAGGAAATGGAAGCATCACTAGATGAGTGGCATAATTATCACCACATCAAGTCAGTAGGGCTAACATAGCCGTAATAACTTACAATTTAAAATAAGTGTAATCGAAGGGGAACGCCTGAAGAAAGTTGGAGGGATATGCTGGAAGGTGATTTAAGGAATACAGATATTTATCTGAAAAAAGAAAGATCCAGGATAAGCAAAAATAGATAAGTGAAGATATAGTGAGTGCATATAAGGGTAATTACATGCACACGTGTATGTAATACTCAATGACAATAGTTAGCTTACCCAGAGTGGAATTACAAGTGTATCGGAGGTGCCAAAACTGGCAAACCTGTATACATATAGGAGTCACTGGATAGAATGGTGATGGTTAGGCAACAGCAAAGGTTGTCATGTCCTATAGCGGGGCAGATTAAATATAAAATCAGGGCCAATTAAAGCAAAGGAGGCGGAGAGACAGCTGATCAGAGAAAGTATAAAACGGAGCAGACATACCCTTTGAGTGTTCCACAATAATGTCAGGTGTTCCTCGTGTCCAGCTGGAACAAGGGACGGGTCGGCTTATGTACGCCCCCCACACCTGATCAGCACAGCTGATCAAGTGAGCGGACGAAAGAAGGGGCTTCCGCGCATGCGCCCGCGGCAGCATCCCAGGAGCCTACAAGGTCCAAGATGCACCACAGGCGAAAGCCCGGTTCACGTGACCTGTGTCAGAGCAGCCCATACAGGTCAATGGAAGAGCGCTGTCAATCAAGATTAGAAAGAACAGTGATTCCATGTTCCTGGGCGAGATGGTATGGCGCGGGGCAGGGTGGCACGAGCATATGCGCAGGAGCCCGGCTTGGCAGACACTAGATAGTGCTGCCCTGGGCGTCCATACACTCAACAACAGTGCAAAACCAAGGGCCAAGGCAGGGAGACTCCAAGCACACCAAGCAACAGAGAGGGGGCAAAGAGGCACGGCGAAGGAGAGGGGGGCAGAACGCCGCCCGGGGGAAGAAAAAGCGGAGGAGCGTGCCCGGGCACGGATCCCCCCCCCATTTCCAGCACCCTAAAGGAGTGGAGGAAGAGCACCGGGCGCTCACCCCCGCATAGGTCCAGCCACACACCTCAGGAATTACATAGAGAATAACACGGGCACAGTAGTTAAACAAAGGAAACAATAGTTTAAAGCAGTGAAGAAACTCCTGGAAGAGTTGACCAAACAAAACAACAATGAGATGGAAATTTCCGCTTCGGCGGGACCTGCTATCAATAGTGGAGGTTTGCCCATTGCACCTTTTGTTGTACCTGACCCTAATAAGCGAGGTATGCCCTATGTTAAACCACATAGGAATGGAGGGACTGACTACCCCTACCAGTCACCCCGTAGAGGCGATGGGGGTACTAGGGGAGGTCCATCTTTTAGAGGACAACCACCACTGACTGGTCCCCCCTAGATCCACACAAGCCCCCGTTTATGATCCTAGATCTTTATAGAACAAGAATGAGCTGCGCTAGAGTAGATCACACTATCATATGAACTTCTCAACGTGACTATAATACCAGAAAAAAATATATAACTGAAAAATTATAAAAAGTGCTTTCACAAAATCGCATAGAAGTGCGATGTGCACATAAAACTAAGTATGAATTTTCCAACATATAACCACATACAAGTGTACTGTGCAAATAAATATAGATATGTGAATGTATACATAAATTCATAAAAAACATGTATTGATTCTTATAGTATGCAACATGCATATACTATTGTATAAGTAAAGGACAAAAAATTATAACAAATAAAAATACACAAAAGTGCCCAGTGAACCATATATAAATTAAATAGGCCTGTAAAAGTATCTGTGAAAAAATCGCCAAAAAAGTGCATATAACAGTGTCCACAAATTGCATTTAAAATAACCAAAAAAAATGTGCATATATTAGTGTCCAAAAATTACATTTAAATGTCCAAATTAAGTGTCATCCAGCATGCTTGATCCAAGTGTTGCAAAACTATGCTCCGGTGTGCCTCGGTGACCCCCCAAAGTGGTTGCGCTCACCTTAGAACGTGTGACACAGTGATTAGCTGTGTCAGAACAGACTGTGGAGCCACCCCCAGGCTCTATATAGCTAATTAGATGCGGTCTCCAACCTGGATCAATGCAGCTCCATAGGATTTCCCTGGTGCGTGAGTGCACCGTTCTACACAAACTTCATAAAAACCGCCGGTCGGCGTGTAGTATAGTATGCGCTTCTCTCAGCTATGTTCAGTGCTGCTCCTCCATCACCAGGTACCAGGATTGGGATATTCAGGTGCCGAATCTGAATGGGAAGCTACTATCCCTACATCTAATAGCTTTTTTTCCACTCACAGACAGGGATGGCCCTGAGGGTAATTTTTCCCTTGATTACCCCCAACCTTATCATCCCAATGAAGTGACCACCACCACTTCGTCCTATCTGGCTCCGAATGGATACACTCTCCCTCGAGGAGCATCTGCTCCTATTGATCAGACTAGTTGGGGTTTTCACAAACCCAGCCAAGGGATCAAAAGGCAAGGCAAAAGAGGAGAGGATTCAGAGGGGGGAGGTGGGTACGAGCAACTCAAAAGGCCAAAAATGTAGTAGGTACGGGGGTCTTTAATCTTAGCTCCAAAGTGTTAACAGACTCCAAAAAGGCTATCTTTGATAAAGGTCTTAAATTCATCCCACCCATCAAGCTTGATAAGTTTCAGACTTATATGGACATCCATAAATTCGTCAGGAAACTTAGTATAAAAAGATATATGATTAACAATCCCATAAGAATTAACACGGTGGGTGAAGGTGAATTTGTCCATTCAGGGTTATCTAATGCTTCACTATTTAACCCCCAGGTACACTAGCACCGGCATTGCGGGTCTTTAGGGATGTTATGCTTAGAGACCTGGACCTTTTGGAAGTTAAAAAAGCCAGATTGAACAAGACTTTGCAGGAAGGTCTTGATTCCCTTTGTTAAAATAGGGATCTAGTTATTAGGCCAGCTGTCAGGGGGGGGGGGGGCATTGTGGTTCTTGATCGACAAGACTACATGACTGAGATGTATAGGATCTTGAATGATCGTGATACCTATACATTGCTCCCCTCAGACCCCTTAGAGGTGATTGTGACTAGGGGTTGCCAGGTGTGTATCCTTAACAAAAAGGAGAGTCTGTATTTAGTGCCCAGAGCCTCACGCATGCCCACTATTTACTACATGCCAAAAATCCACAAGAACCCTGTCTGCCCCCCCGGTACGTCCTATTGTTAGTGGCATAGATTCACTGATGTCTCCGAATCCATTTCAAAGCTGAGATGTGGTTAGCCACTGCAGATGTGACGTCTTTATATACCATAATCCCACACAACTTGGGCTTGGGGGCAGTTAAGGGCTTTTTAGACAGAGACTCTGGGCTTTCACGGAACCAGGTTTTATTTTTGATGGAATTATTGGAGTACGCCGCCTCCCACAATTACTTTTGGTTCGACAATAATTTTTACAGACAAGACATGGGGATTGCTATGGGGGTCAAATATGCCCCCAGTCTGTTGAACATTTTTATGGCCAAATGGGAGGAGGATGTCATCTATGCCCAAGACACACACCAGGAGGTTGTATGGGCCAGGTACATAGATGACATCCTCCTCCTATGGGATGGAAAGCATCTTGCCTTACAGGATTTCTTGTCCTCCCTCAATACCAACCAGAGAGGTATAAGCCTCAACTATGAGATGTGCCAAACAGAAATTAACTTTTTAGACCTAAGGATTTCGGTTAGTGGAGATAAGGCGGTCACGTCCACCTTCTTTAAGGACACGGACAGAAATTCCTTTATACCTGTGGACAGTTGTCATCATCGTCCCTGGTTGGAATCTGTCCCAAAAAGTCAATAATTATGGCTTAAAAGGAACTGCTCCAATCAGACTGATTTTTTAGCACAAGCAGAGGTCCTTACTGGCAGATTTGTAGAAAAGAGGTACTCGAGGGATTTCCTGTGCAGAACTTTGGACACTATTAAACAGGTTCACAGGGAGAAGATTTACTTATTGAAAGGGGACCACGTGCGAATGAGACTCTATCCCTTGGGGTCCCTTTTGTGACTGGCTATTCTGTGCAGTACAACAGTATCAAAAGTTTAGTTTATAAACACTGGCATGCGGTCAAGAGTGATGCGGTGCTCAATAGAGTGTTACCGGAGAAGCCTCGGGTTGTCTTCAAAGGGGCACCTTCCTTGAGGAATCGTATAGCTCCAAATATTCTGAATCAACCAACCCCTAAACCCAGCTTTTTCAGTCAACTAACTAGGTTTTATCAGTGCAGACGTTGTAGAGTTCGTTCTTTTAGTGCCTGTTCCCACAGACGGACTACAACTTTTACCTCCACAAGTACACAGGAATCACATGTGATAAAACCATTTATCACTTGTGCTACTGAGGGGGTAGTGTACATGTTGCAGTGCCCTTATCGCCTGCAATATGTGGGCGCCGGACTAAGCGGCCCCTTCAAGTTCGCCTCAAGGAACATATCACCAACATTAAGATTGGATTCAAGAACCACTCAGTATCTAAGCATTACTTACATGTACATGATAAGGACCCCTCCAAAACATTTTTTTTGAGGATTGATAAGTTCAGCCCCCATTGGAGGGGGAGTTCACTAGTGAGAGAAATATCTAAATTAGAGATGACCTGGATCCACAGATTTAAAACTTATGCACCTTATGGGTTAAACATTGATACTGATGTGAACGACTTTATCGATAATTCATATGGAGCTTATGTGCTTTCCATTTTGATAATGTTGTGTACATCTGTGAACCTGCTCTGAGACACTGGTATGGGACATAGGTAAGGGCCCTTTCCTTCTTCTCACACTTTTCTACACTATTAATCTTTCAAAGAAAATCTTTACATTTAATTTTTATATCGATTTTTTTTCCAACTTAATGAAATTAGGGAATAATATACATCTTTGAATGGATGCCAATTTTGGTATAGACACAAAACAATCTACTAATGGCCATTGTGACCCATTTAGGGTCTTTGGCTATATTATTTAATAGTTTTTGTTTTTATGGCACATTTATAACAATATTTATATTAGTTTTTCACTTTTTCACACATATAATTTACACTATCTATGCATTTGTATATATTAATGATTCATGTATGTAATCTACACACTTTTATATTTTTAGGTATACTCATGATTTATTTAGTATATAATTAACCGCTTCAGCCCTGGAAGATTTTACCCCCTTCCTGACCAGAGCGTTTTTTGTGATTCGGCACTGCGTTGCTTTACCTGGCAATTGCGCGGTCGGGCGACGTGGCTCCCAAACAAAATTGACGTCCTTTTTTCCCCACAAATAGAGCTTTCTTTTGGTGGTATTTGATCGCCTCTGTGATTTTTATTTTTTGCGCTACTATAAACAAAATAAGAGCGACAATATTGAAAAAAAACGCATTATTTTTTACATTTTGCTATAATAAATATCCCCCAAAAATATATAAAAAAACATTTTTTTCTCAGTTTAGGCCGATCGTATTCTTCTACATATTTTTGGTAAAAAAAAATCGCAATAAGTGTTTATTGATTGGTTTGCACAAAAGTTATAGCGTTTACTAAATAGGGGATAGTTTTATGGCATTTTTATTAATAATTTTTTTTTTTACTAGTAATGGCGGCGATCAGCGATTTTTATTGTGACTGCAACGTTATGGCGGACATGTCGGACATTTTTGACACATTTTTGGGACCATTGTGATTTACATAGCGATCAGTGCGATTAAAAATGCACTGATTACTGTGTAAATGACACTGGCAGTGAAGGGGTTAACCACTAGGGGGCGGGGAGGGGTTAAGTGTGTCCTAGGGGAGTGATTACTAACTTTAGGGGGATGGGCTAGCAGTGTCATTACTCTGATCACAGCTCCCGATGACAGGGAGCTGTGATCAGTGACACTTGCCACTAGGCAGAACGGGGAGATGCTGTTTACATCAGCATCTCCCCGTTCGTCCTCTCCGCGAGGCGATCACGGGTATCCCCACGGCGATCGAGTCCGTGAGACCTGCGACCCGACTCACGGAGCACCCGGCCAGCGCGTGCCCCACCAGCGCGCATGCAATGGCACGGCGGGTAATTCAAATGGACGTACAGGTACGCCCATTAGCTCAGCCGTGCCATTCTGCCGACGTACTTCGTCGTGCGCTGGTCGGGAACCGGTTAATATTTGTTTATATATATATTGATACACGTATGTATGAATTGGTGTATCTATCTTACACATATATATTACTAATCCAATCTATTTATTTCACATTTGATCCTTAATATTCTTAATATTCAATATACATTCAAATATTTATAATTATTATTATTCACGTCACTATATATAAAATCCATGATATATTTCTATTTTTATTTTTATTTTAAAGAAATGGGTCAGGGCTATCTATATTGTAACATGAATAGTGGTATAATAGATAATGATGCGCTCCAATTAACTTTACAATCAGTGCACAGCTCTTCTAGATATATACAAATGGTGTTCACAAGTGAACAAATACCATATGTGGATTCCAAATGTACATGTGATAAAACCACGTTCAAGTGTAGGTCCAAACAAATAAAATAAATAATCTACATATATATAGATTCCCAACCAAAACCCATGAGCTATAATATTACCTGGATATACAAAGTGTAAAAACACCAAGACTCATGCAAGAGGCTTATATAATAATATAATCCAACAAACTATGCCCCAAAACAAAATTAGTATTAGCCAGTGATAAGTCCATTTAACATCTTCAATCATTCATTGGAGATGGCTTGTGTTTTGTTTTCAGCATGCAGCAAGCTATGCCCTAAAATAGACTCAATATTGTCCAGTAACAAGTATGTTTTGCATCTCAGATCATTCGTAGAGAGTGGCTTGTGTTTTGTATCACTTTCAGCATGCAGATGATTCATGTAAATAAGATAATACACATCATTGCGCAATGATCAAAAGAGGTAAATGATCAAAGGTAACGCACTCACATAAACCTAGTTGTTAATCAGGCACACAATGGAAACAGTCAGCCGCTATGAGTGTGACTCCTCAATACCGCTGCTACCATGCTGGTGATTCACAAGGTAGTCCTCGTCACTAGCTCCTCCCACGCGTTATGTCACAGACCACGTGGATCCTTGAGAAAGTCACGTGGTCTGTGACGTAACCACAAATAGAGATTTTTTTTGGTGGTATTTAATCACTGCAAAAAAAAAAGACCAAAAATTTTGAAAAAAAAATGTTTTTTACTTTTTTTCTGTCAGTAAATTTTGTAACTAAGTAATTTTTCGCCTTCACTGATGTACGCTGATGAGCCGGCACTGATAGGCTGAGCTGGTGGGCATTGATGAGGTGGCACTCATGGGCACTGATGAGGCGGCACTGATAGGTGGAACTGATATGTGGCACTGATGAGCACTGATAGGAAGCACTGATGGGCACTGATTGGTGGCACTTGTGGGCACTGATTGCTGCCACTGCTGGGCACTGATTTCTGACATTGGTGGGCAATGGTGGGCACTGTATAGTGACACTGTATTGCTATACTGTAATCAGGGCACTGATGATCGGTGCCCTGATTACATCCCTAGATGTCCCCCTGTGTGGAGATGACGTTGTCCCAGAATAGGATAGTCAGCATAGGCAGTCTTCAAGGGATCCCAGATCCATAGCAAATTCAATTAGTTACATCAGCATCAGGTGCTTGATAGCTGCTGATCCAAGACTGATTTATTTTTATGAATGTGAGCCTATCAACGGAGTCTGTGGAAAGGCACACACTTTGATCCGTTACAAACCCTCCAGCAGCACTAAATTAGCATTCAGAAAGCACGCTGGATGCAGGACAGGCCAGTAGCTTGATTGCATATTGAGCAAGCTCTGGCCAGTGGTCCATCCTCAAGACTCAGTGGATGCTCTGTTGGAAAGGTCTCCAAGCCTGTTCTTGCCCCCACATATTCCTGCACCATATAATGTAGATGCTGGTGATGGTTGCTTGAATGGATCAGACCTTGGTGTTGAGTACTGAAAAATAGTTTAAAGGCATCGGTCAGTCGGCCACCTTCTCCACCACTCTTCCTCTGACTGAACAAAGCCTCAGCAACACTTTGTCCAGTACCAGGAAATGGTAACCTCCCAGGGTCTGGAAATGCGTTACACAAACCTTTCTTCAAGGCCTCCTGAAGATGTTTCATCCTCTGTTCCCTCTGCGAAGGCAGGATGAGTTCTGCAACTTTACCCTTGTAACGTGGATCAAGAAGGGTTGCCAGCCATTAATGATCCCTCTCCTTGATACCATAAATCCTAGGGTCCTTTTGCAGGCTTTGCAGAATTAGGGAGGCCATGCAGTTTAAGTTTACAGAGGCATTCAATTCTGAGTCCTCTGAGTCACTGAGGATCACATTATCTGTAACTACCTCCTCCCAGACATGTAAAACTCTTTGGGTTTCTGGGGACTGAAAACCATTCCTTGAAGACTGCTGCCAAGTGTTATCATCTACATCCATGCTGACACAATGCTCCTCCTTTCTTCCTGTGTGTTTGGTGGACCCGCAGGAATATTATCTGGATAAAGTGAGGCTTGAGAGGAAAGGAAGTCCTCCTCTTCCTCCCGTTGTTCTGCCTCAAGTGCCCTGTCCATGATTCCACGAAGCATGTGCTCCAGCAGGAAAACTAGAAGGATAATGTCACTGATGCATGCATTGTCACTGCTCACCATCCTTGTGGCCTCCTCATATGGTGACAAAGGCTCTCCTGACCCTGTCCTGGTGCCATACTCGCACAGGTACTCATTGATGGCTCTCTGCTGTGTTTGCAGCTGCTGCAGCATTGCCAATGTTGAGTTCCACCTGGTGGGCATGTCACAAATGAGGCAGTTGGTGGGCAGGTTGCATTCCCTTTGAATGTCCGCCAGCACTGGCATTGTATGACCGGCGGAAATGACCACAGACTTTTCAGGCCTGCCTCAGGAGATCTTGTAAGCCTGGGTACCTGCTCAAGAACCGCTGCACCACCTAATTCAGGACATTTGCCAAACATGGGTCAAGTGTCCCTGTCAGAGGGCGGAGAGAAGGTTGGTGCCATTGTCGCATACAACCATTCCTGGCTGAATCTGGCATGGCGTCAACCACCTCTGAGCCTGCCCCTGCAGAGCTTAAAGAATCTCTGCCCCAGTGTGGCTTCTGTCCCCTAGGCAGACCAACTCAAGCACTGCATGGCATCTTTTAGTCTGACTGCTTGCGTAGCCCCTTGAACGCTTACGGAGCACCGCTGGTTCAGAGGACAAATCTGCAAAAGAGGCCATAGAGGAAGAAGAAGAGGAGGGGGTGGAGTAGAGAACTGTGGCAGAATCACCACTAGCATTTTGGAGGCGTGGTGGCGGAAGAAGCTCCAACAATACTGAACCCTGTCCTGTATCCTTCCCAGCTGCCAGCAGTGTTACCCAGTGTGCCGTGAAGGAAAGGTAACATCCCTGCCCATGCCTGACGGACCAAGAGTCAGCGGTAATATGAACCTTACTGCTGACCGCCCTGTCCAATGAGGCCAAAACATTGCCTTCCACATGCCGGTAGAGAGCCAGAATGGCTTTTCTTGAAAAGAAATGGCGTTTTGGAACCTGCCACTGAGGTACAGCACATTCCACAGTGCTAGCAATTTAGCCAAGCTAGCATTTAGACGCTGAGCATGTGGATGGCTGGGACTGAATTTCTTTTTACGGTTCAGCAACTGGGGTAGGGAAATTTGCCTGCTAAAATCAATTGGTGGTGTACTGCTAGCAGATTGGCTGCAAGTACTTGGGAAACCTATTGCTATACCTTCATTCCTCTCAGTGCAGGTTTTTGAGAGGACTGGAGATATAGTAGGGTTGGAGATCCCAGATGAGGAGCAAGGAGAAGTCCACCTTTTTCTTTGATGTGGGTCTTTCAAGTGCTGTTGCCAATGGACTGCATGGCAGGTCGTCACAT
Source organism: Aquarana catesbeiana (assembly GCF_042186555.1). NCBI lineage: Eukaryota > Metazoa > Chordata > Amphibia > Anura > Ranidae > Aquarana > Aquarana catesbeiana. Next base: position 490,484,193 of record NC_133324.1, on the reverse strand, counting down.
GTCTGGTTAAGCATGTGGTGCCTAAGTGGCTTGGTCTGTTTCAGACATAGGTTGCATACAGCAATGGTACAATCTGGTGCACACGTGTTGAAAAAGGCCCACACCAAGGAACTTTTAAAAGTCAGTGGGGAGTCAGCAGTGCCCTGCACCTGTGGAGCTCTGAGGTGTGAAGCAATAGGGTGGCTGCCATTAAGCTGCCCCTAAAGGACATCCTGCCTCATTGGAGTTGTGCCTACTCCTCCTCCTCACTTTCCACCTCTCTTCTCTCAGGCACCCAAGTACAGTCAGTGACCTCATCATCCCCTCCCTCCTCGTCACTGGAGCAAACTTGGCAGTATACTGCAGCTGGGGGAAACATGACTGCCAGTTTCTTGTCCTTCTGTGGCACCCCCTCTCTCTAGGCTCACGTTACTCCCTTCCTCAACCTGGGAACCAACATAGGAGCCTTCAAATCACTGCAAATCCTCCAGCAGCATGTACCGAACACTGTGGTTGAATAACTCTGGGGACTCTTCCGTGCATGATGGTAGGGTTACGGAAGGAGTAACCGTGGACAAGGAGCCGGTGGAATAGGCTGCTTTGGCAGCTGCTTTGGAAGGCAAACTACTCTGGGCCTGGGTGACAGAGGATGAGGAGGATGAGGATGGCTTTGTTATCCACTCCACCAACTCTTCTGCATGTTGTGGCTCAATAACACGGTCAGCAGCAGAAAAAAAGGACAAGTGTGCCCCATGGCCACCTGCAGAGGATGCACCATGTCCACGACCACAACTGTTGACTGAAGACACAGAGGCTGCTTGCCCTCTTTTAGTGGCCTGTGAGCGTCTGCATCTCCTTAGTGGCCTTCCGAACATGATGTGTTTTTTGTTTTGCAACACCACACTACACTGTATTATATACTCTGCACACCGCCTGAAGTGTATTTGAAACTATACACCACCGCCTGAAGTGTATATATGGGGTACACTGAATGCAGAGTATGTATCTCTATGTATTAGAAACTGTACACGCTGTATTAGATACTGTGTAGACCGCCTGCACTGTATTAGAAACTGTACAACGGCTGCAATGTATTGTGTGTACACCACCAGAAAAGTAGTAGATGCTGTACTAACTGTATTAGATACTGTGTAGACCGCCTAAAGTGTATTAGAAAGTATACACTCCCGAATATCCTGTATATAGACACTACACCGAATGCAGAATATATATATATTATATATAGAATATATATATATATATATATATATATATATATATATATATATATATATATATTATCCCCCTGAGCCATGATTGGCCAAAGGCACCCTGCCTTTGACCAATTATGGCTCTCCCAGCAGAGCGCGCTGTGGTTGGCCAAAGCATGCAGGTCAGGTGCATGCTTTGGCTAATCATCATACAGCAATCTTCAATCTGCAATCTTGCAGTGCATTACGGGGCGTTCCACTTATGTTCGACCTGAACATGGAGCTCATCTCTACTTGTGTGATTGGCTCACCAATTTTCCCAGAAATCTGCTTAAGATAGTCAGATTTCAGGCATACCCTGCAACAAAAATTTCATTTTTGGAGAGATACTTTCAATAGGAACCCGTCTAAAGGGATGCAGGCCCAGCAGATTTCCTCATTAGTGCCCTGCTGCTGCCACACCTGACAGTTAATTATGAAACCACTCCCATTAGACCCACTCAGAACAGAAGCAGAGACAAACACACAGGGATTTCTTCAGAATAACAAAAGGTAGGAATCTGCAACAAAGTGTGTTATAATGCTTGCAATGTACATAGATCATCCAGAGGAGAATTTTTTTTTCTCAATAAGAGTGGAGTTACACTTTAACCACTTGCCGACCTGCTCACGCAAACATACTGCCGCAGGTCGGCTCTCCTGCGCGAACCAACGTATCTGTACATCAGTCCATGCAAAGAGGATAGCGGTGATGTCTGCTGGCGACCATGATCGCGGTGAGGAGAGGCATAACGGGGAGCTGCCTATGTTAACAAGGCGATTCCCCATTCTGCCAGATAACATGACAGAGCTCTACTGTTCCCAGTGATCGGGAACAGTGATCTCTGTCATGTTCCAGTAAGCCCATCCCCCTACAGTTAGAACACGCTGAGGGAACACACTTAACCCCTTGATCACCCCCTAGTGTTAACCCCTTCCCTGCCAGTGTCTTTTTTACATTGATCAGTGCATTTTTATAGCACTGATCAATGTAATAATGTCACTGGTCCCCAAAAAGTGTAATTTGGGGTCAGATCTGTCCGCCACAATGTCACAGTCCCGCCAAAAATCACAGATCGCCGCCATTATCAGTAAAAACAATAAAAGTCCCAAAATCTATTACGTAGTTTGTTGCGATAACTTTTGCGCAAACCAATCAATATACGAACTTTGTTTTTTTTATATTTTTTTGGGGATATGTATTATAGCAGAAAGTAAAAAAAAAAAAATATTTTTTTTTAATTGTTGGCCTTTTTTTGTTTATAGCACAAAAAATAAAAACCGCAGAGGTGTTTATATATCCCCAAAAGAAAACTCTATTTGTGGGAAAAAAAAGGACGTCAATTTTGTTTGGGTACAGCGTCGCAAGACCACGCAATTGTCAGTTCGATGCAGTGCCGTATTGCAAAAAATGGCCTGATCATTAAGGAGGCAAATCCTTCCAGGGCTGAAGTGGTTAACAAAGAAAACCCCTTCCCATTTCATGCTGTCAGCAATGGCACCATATGGAAGAGAAATGTCACAAGGCCTGATGAAGAAAACAATTTATTTACACAAGAAAGGTGAAGGCTACAAGAAGATCAACAAAGCGTTACTTATCAGTCAGAATACTGTAGCAAAAGTGATACAAAGATGGAACTGCAACCATCTCACACAGACGCCTGATGAGAAGGGTTGAAGAAAATCAGCATGCAAGGTCACTGCAGTTAGATAAAGAAGTAGAAAGCCAAACTGGGGTGATTGTTTCCCATGACACAATAAGGCATACACTGCAAAGGAATGGCATGCATGGGTGTCGTCCATGAAGGAAGCCTCTCCAAAAGCCCGCCTAGAATTTGTCAGGGCCCCTGCTGAAAAAGAAGACTACTGGGACTCTGAACTCTGGAGTGATGAGACCAAGATCAATGTTTTTGGAACTGATGGCTTTAAAACTGTATGGAGTTGCAAAGGTGAGGAGTACAAAGAAAAATGCATGGTGCCTACAGTGAAATATAGTGGGGGCAGTGTCCTTCTGTGGGGCTGACATGAGTGCTGCTGGTGTCGGGGAGGTGCATTTCATTCCCAGATGTTCTGCTCTATATTGAAAGAGAAGATGCTACCTGTAACGAGCCCCTTGCTCGCTCGGTTCCCCTCTCCCGACACTCCTCTGCAGCTATTGAATCAGATTGCAACGTCTGATGGTTCGGTCATCCAATGCTCCGGGATTAGAACTTCAGCTATGTGCCGTTCTAACCCAGTTGTGTCGCTCAGAACAAACACCAGGCAGGCTGTATGTAAGTTCAACCAGGAATCTATCTTTTATTGGAAAATACAGGCTTTTATACACTCAAAGTGGCGGTGCAGACCTCCGGCTCATATTACTCTAACAATACACCTGTAACCTAATTAACCTAATTAACATGAGCTAATTAACTAATCCCTTTAGACAGCCTAGATGACTCAGACATGACCGTTAGGCCAGACTGGCCGTCTTGTAGTTCAGAAAATCCAATCAACATTAGCACAATCAACATAGACTCTTCTTCACACAATAGCAGAGTTAATTAACACAAATAACAATGGGGATCTAATGACTCTTAGATCCCATAGTAGACTTATTTACAATACACATTTTCAGCAGACAATAGACAGACAGGTGTTGGAATTTACATCAGCATCTCCTAACAGTATCTGTCCCAGCATTATGAATCAGCCACTATTCCAATATGGCAAATCCAGGGTCCCCAGGCATACAGCTCACAAAGAGCACCGCTCCCCCAAATGCAAGGGCCCCCAATCGATCGGCAAGAGGCTAGCATACAGTCCCCTCCAAAAGTTTCTTTCCCGGCTAGGTCTGTCACACTACCATCACTCCATGCCCTTGGTCATCATGCACTTTTCCAACATGACAATGATCCAAAACACATATCTAAGGCCACTGTTGCATTTCTGAAGAAGAACAGGGTGAAAGTGATTCAGTGGCCAAGTATGTCTCCTGATCTGATCCCAATCGAACACCTACGGGGAATTCTGAAAAGACAAGTTGAGCATCACTCTCCAACCAGTATCCAGGTTCTAAAAGATGTCGTTCTTGAAAAATGAAAAAAGATAGATGTTGCAATATGTCGCCAACTTGTTCATTTCATGCCTAGAAGACTTGGTGCTGTCCTTACAAATCATGAAGGTCATACAAAATACTCGATGTTGGAGTTTTTGTTGAGGGGGTTAATTCATTTTTGCATTAACTAATTTGAGTAAAACTGAAGATATTGTAATCTAAGTTATATTATTAACTTCACTTTCATGTAATGGAGCTAAACAAATGTTCCATAAGACTCAGTTTTGTCAAAATTTTGAATTTTTTTTTTTGTTCATTGAGATATTGATTAAAATCTTACTTTTCAAAAGGGTTGTACTCATTTATGCTGCACATATATACAGGAGGATCGCTTTAACCACCTCATACTTAGGGGAGCAATAATAGCTAGGAGCACGTAAACAACATGAATACTGATCGATCCTTTTCCTCATTCATCTCTTTGGGGGAGAGTGTGTCCAATGTATAGATCCAGAATAATTCTTGCTGTAATGTGAAGCAAACCATATCACCACCTCACTTGAGAGTATTTACCCCTTCAATAACCGTAAGGTATAACTGGGAAGATATGTCCTGCCGACCAAAATGTTTTGCCACAGATGATGTAAAATCTAGTGTCCTGATGCTGCTCCTGTGCTCACCTATATGCACCCTAACTTCTCTGTCTGTTTCTTCCACATATCCTAATCCACTTGAGGATGTAAATAACTTTCTGCCTGAAACAGCTGAAAAAAGACTTGATAGGAAATCTCTTACCCATACGTGGGTGTAAAAAAGAGTTACCCCGCATTACAAAATTACACTGGGCACAATGGCCACAGGGATACATGCCACACAGTGATTGATAACTTAAAAGCCAGGTGGTACTAGTGTTAGGTGTAGTTTAGCTCTGGAAAGCAGCACATATAAAAGCATTTCTGACTGGTTGTGGGGGTTCTCTAAATGTCTTCTCCAGCTATGGATCACTAGCCAGAACTCCCCAGTGTTTCCTAATAATTTGCTGAATTTGAGGGGGATTGTATTGAATAGTGCCACAGGAATATGTTTGGATTGAACTTTGGTGTTACACAGAAGCAAAGATGCCCTATCCCCAGACAAAGCATTGTTAAGTGATTTCTATAATTCTGCACAAGGGTATCCCCACTCAACAAAGTTCTCCAACATGAGCCTGGCTTGACTTGAAACATTACATCATTGGAGGAGATTCGGCGTATTCTAATAAATTGACTATAGGGCAAACCTACTTTTAACTTCTCAAGATGAAAGCTATCATAATACAAATATATATTCCTATCTGTAGGCTTTTGATATACATCCGTCATGATTTTGCCTTCTGATTATGTCTCCAGGGCAAGAAAATGAACTGAATTGGTGCTATTCTGCAAAGAGAAGCTGATTGTATCAACACAAATGTTGTCAATATAGCAATGTCCAGTGTAAAGATACTGAAAAAAGTAGTTATAGCTATAGACATAACTTTCTTCAAAATGGGCGATATACAAGTTGGCATACTGTAGCTGGTAGCCACATTTGAGCCCATTGTTGTGCCCTGAAGTTGCTGGAAGAATCGGTTATTGAAAACAAAGTAATTATGAGTAAGGACTATCTCCAAAAGCTGCATGGCAAAGCCAATCAAGCCAACAGAAAGATGTAATTTCTTCAATACCCTACCTATTACGCTCAGCCCTTCAACATGCGGTATAGATGTATATAACCTATTTACATCCATGCTGCAAAATAGGCAACCATCAAGCTAACCAAATGGTTAAAAATAAATCAGTAGTATAGAGAAGAAAAGATTGCATACCTGCCAACTTAGGTCATAATAATTGGTCCAGAAAGATAGCCAAGGTTTGAAAAACAGATTCCGTCCCCGCCACGATGGTACACCCTGTTGGATTCCGTAGTCATTGCTGAATCTTGGGGAGGCAATAATATAGGGGTGTTAACAGATTTTACATGATCAAAAATATTTTTGTATCAATTATTCCCATTGAGTGTGCCTTATAAAACCAATGCATCAATTTGTTTCTTCAAACCCTGGATAGGACCTCACCTCAATTTACAATATACTTTGTCATCTGACAGTTGACGCAGGACCTCAGCATGATAATCTGATTGATTAAAAATCACAATGGCTCCACCCTTATCTGCTGGCTTCATGATAATGGAATCATTGGCTCATAAGGAATTTAAAGCCATTTTTTCCCCAGGAAAAAGATTACCCACCCCATACCTCCTATGCTGACTTGACCACCATAGGCAACTGACATCCCATTGTACCAGCTTCACATAGGCTTCTAACATGTGAAAATTTAGGGGGGGGGTGACCAAGGGCTTTTTCCTTACAAAATTCTCATATCCAGACCTGATAAAAAAAAGGAATAAAGGGAGAGAAAACATTATCTGGAGAGTCAAAATAAGGACTTAATCAAAGCATCTTAAAGAATCACCTCTAGGGTGCTTTCTTTATTTTGGTCCTGGTGGAACCTTTTGCAATCATCTCTCCAGTGGTGTCACACCCTCCATTTTCTTTGACTTAGTGTGTCTAAAAACTTGGTTGTGATGAGGAGAAGTGTGAAGGATTGTGTACTTTTGTGTGTAGTCTCATTTCTATAAAATCACCTCTGCACCCGCCAGGTATGTACTCGCCCCTCCAGTCTATTATGTCTAAACTTGTCAAATATTTTTTAATAAAGTTCCATTTTTCCTCAGGTTTAAACTATGTGGAGCATGGGTCTTGTATTTTTATTATCTGAGCATGGGGGACTTGAAGCGAGACTTGGAGCTAAACTAGATTGCTAGCGGTGCCATATTTGAGGAATTTGGGAGTGCTGTTTGGGCCACATTTGTATACAGCGGAGTGCCTAAAGTGAACCTGTGTCCAGACGGTAACCAGTGGGTGGTTCCTGAAGAGTGCCATTGCAGCGGATCTGTATGACAACTTACACAAGACCTTTCTATAATCTGAAGGTCATGTAGTTCTGGAAAGCCTCACATGAAATATCTGTGGTGGATGTTGACTCATCAGTGTGAGATACACTTTATTGTCTTCAAGTGAACTTTGTAATTTTTTTTGGACATTCTATAAATTGGAATATTTGTGATTTGTAACATGAACATTCTTTATACTTCTATCTAGCATGGTGGTGTTGTTTATATGTATTAAAACGCAACACATTATTATTTACTGATTATTATGCTATGGTAAATATCGACTAGCATACTTGAAGCTTCTGTTCACATAATATTTGTTTCACCATTAGGATGGTTTCTCACTTTAACACCTTCCCACCCAGCCTATAGCAGAATGACGACTGGGCTGTGGCTTTATCGTTCTGACTGGACATCATATGACGTAGTTCGCATCGCGTAGCATGGCAATCGGTGGTGTGCTGTGTCCCTCGGACACAGCGCATCACCGATCAGGGTAAAGAGCCGATGATGTATGCTCTTTACCATGTGATCAGCTGTGTCCAATCACTGCCGATCACATGTAAACAAATGCCAGTTATCAACATTTCTCCCCCCGTGCTGTTACTGTGTTACTGTGAGGAAAGGAAAGCCGATAACTGGCTTTCCAGTTACAGGTGACATTTACACTGATAATCAGGGTACAGATCATCTGTGCCCTGATTATCAGTGCAGCCTAATCATTGCAGCATATCAGTGTCCATCAGTGCAACATATCAGTGCTGTCTATCAATACCTATCAGTTTCGCCTTATCAGTGCAGCCCAATCAGTGCAGCTTATCAGTGCCCATCAGTGCTGCCTCATCAGTGCCCATCAATGCAGCTTATCATTGGCCATCACTGCAGCCTCATCAGTGCCAATCAGTACCCATCAGTTCAGCTTATCAGTGCCGCCTCATCATTGCCCATTAGGGCAGTCTCATCAGTGCCCATCAGTGCAGCCCATCAGTGCACATCAGCAAAGAAGGAAAATTACTTATTTGCAAAATTCACAGGAACAAAGAAAATGTTTTTTTTTCCAAATCTCAGGTCCTTTTTTGTTTGTTTAGCAAAAAATTAAAAAACCCAGTGGTGATTAAATACCATCAAAAAAAGCTCTATCTGTCTCCATAAAATGTCATATGGGTACAGTGTTGCATGACTGTGCAATTGTCATTTAAAGTGTGACAGCGCTGAAAGCTGAAAATTGGCCTGGGCAGGAAGGGGGTGAAAATGCCCTGTATTGAAGTGGTTACATTTTTGATGTTATAGGTCTAAGCATAAGGTATGTTTTAATGAAGGATAGGTAGCAAGAGAGGTAACAGCATAGTTAGTACATTACAAGGGGCCAGGGCTGGGGGTAGAGAGAGTTAAGGAAAGATGCTAATTAGTCTGCCCTCGGTAGCTCATAAGTGTTTTCCAGCATATCTGACTTCAGCCACAATGTTATTTCTAAAATCTTCCAGTGGTTCCATTATCACAGCAAGTGCTGCAAGTGGTGGTCGACTAGTAAAAAAAATACAAGAGTTGCAGTGGCAATAAAATAATAATAATATAGTATTTTTATTACTATGTAATTATTTGTGCTCCTGCACACAATTATAAGAAATGGTCTCACAATTCCAAACTACCCCCTTAGATGCCTTTGTAAACCCATGTAAAAAGCTGGAGATCAATTTTGTCTGCCATCTGTACTATGCTACACACGACCATTTAAAAAATGATACGTTTCACTTCTCTTAGAGTTTGATCGATCAAGCAACTTCATAAACTCTATAGACAGAAGAAAATTTGCTACTCCTTTAAAACGACATGCTAAGGAAAACCAAGAGCCATAACCTCAGAATGGTATTATCATGGTTTCAAGTGAATGTTCAAACTGTAACATAATAAACAGCATTAATACAAGTAGATTTCATTACCTTTATTCCATCTCAATTATATATATATATAAAACACATTTTTTTACCTGCTACATTAGAGTTTTTCACCAGTTGCTCTACAGTGTTTTTAATTCCTTTTACTAGAGTTTATAGGGGTATTCATTTTGAAGCTGGTAGGAGGACAGCTAGCCTCCAGACCAGGGGTCCTGAAAATACGGCCTGTGGGCCGCATACATCCTGCCAAGGCCATTCACTCGGCCCGCAGGAGGGTGTGTCCAGATGTGAGCCGCGGCAGACAGTAACAGGAGCTCCGGCCATCCTTCTGCACAATCCGTGCTTCTGATTACCGATGAGTCTCCGTTGCATAGCCTGCCTCCCTCCATCAGGGGCGGATCCAGGGGGGGGCAACAGGGCAATTGCCCCCTCCGAGAATGTGGGTCAGTAAATGTGCGGGCAGGCGTCGCTGTGGGTGAGAGAGCCGGCGGGCGGCTCCGGTGGGGAGAGACAGCGGGCGGCTCTGGTGGGGAGAGACAGCGGGCGGCTCCGGTGAGGACTGGGGAGAGACAGTGGGTGGGGACTGGGGATAGACAGCGGGTGGCACTGTTGGTGAGCAGCTGTGCGGCTCGGTGACAGCGTGAGCGGCTGCTGGCCAATCAGGGAGCCGGCGGGCAGAGGAGCAGAGAGATAACATCATCTCTCACTGCCCAGCGCCTGCCCTGCATCCCTGCAGTTCCGCCCTCACTGTGTGTGCAGTGTGCAGGTAGCCACGGCAGCAGAGAGATTACATCATCTCTCTGCTGCTTGACTGGGACACAGCAAGAGATGATTATAGCAGGCAAGTAACAATCTGTAACGTGTGGCATGGGACGTGGCAGGTAACAATCTGCAACATGTGGCATGGGAGGTGATAATCTGCATCTAGTGACAGGCGACATGGCAATCCGCAACATGTGGCAAGTGACACGCTCGGGGCTCCCACTGATTCTGCATTATGGTGAGTTGAACTATTTCTTTTTTTATAACAATGTAATAATAGTAATAATGCGCTTCAATCATCCTGACACCATAACAACCATGGTGCCATGATGATTGAAGCACTAACCCGAGCCATTTCCCCATTAAATTTACCCCGAAAAAAGTATTTTCTGGCAGTGCCCCTCCCGAGACTAGGCTCTGGATCCGCCCCTGCCCTCCATCCATCCCCTGCTGTATACTCCATACCGGCCTTTATCACCTCTCACTTGCGGTGTTGATCCGCTGGCTGCATACTTGCGGGCCGCTGCAATCTCCTGGCCTGGGCTCTCCGAGCTGCCTAAAGCCCCAGGCTCCTCATGTGCTGCAATCATCCCTCTGTTGAGCTCCGACTGACTCTGCTGCATAGATGGGCACTGATCAGGCTGCATTGCTGGGCACTGATCAGGCTGCATTGCTGGGCACTGATCAGGCTGCATTGCTGGGCACTGGTTAAGATGCATTGCTGGGGAATGGAGAGGCAGCATTGCTTGGCACTGGTCAGGCTGCATTGCTGGGCACTGGAGAGGCTGCATTGCTGGGCACTGGTCAGGCTGCATTGCTGGGCACTGGTCAGGCTGAATTGCTGAGGGCTGGTCAGGATGCATTGCTGGGGACTAGAGAGACTGCATTGTTGGGCACTGGAGAGGCTGCATTGTTGTGTACTGGTCAGGCTGCATTGTTGGGCACTGGTCAGGCTGAATTGCTGAGGGCTGGTAAGGATGCATTGCTGAGGGCTGGTAAGGATGCATTGCTGAGGGCTGGTAAGGATGCATAGATTGGCACTGATCAAGCTACATTGCTGGGCACTGGAGAGGCTGCATTGCTGTGCACTGATAAGGCTACATTGCTGGGCACTGGAGAGGCTGCATTGCTGGGCATTGGTCAGGCTGCATTGCTGGGTACTGGTCAGACTGCATTGCAGGGTACTGGTCAGGCTGCATTCCTGGGCACTGGTCAGGCTGCATTTCTGGGCACTGGAGAGGCTGCATTGCTAGGTACTGGAGAGGCTGCATTGCTGGGCACTGGTCAGGCTGCATTGCTGGGCACTGGTCAGGCTGCATTGCTGTGCACTGATAATGCTACATTGCTGGGCACTGGAGAGGCAGCATTCCTGGGCACTGGTCAGGCTGCATTGCTTGGCACTGGAGAGGCTGCATTGCTGGGCACTGGTCAGGCTGCATTGCTGGGCACTGGTCAGGCTGAATTGCTGAGGGCTGGTCAGGATGCATTGCTGGGGACTAGAGAGACTGTATTGCTGGGCACTGGTCGGGCTGCATTGCTGGGGACTGGAGAGGCTGCATAGATTGGCATTGATCAAGCTACATTGCTGGGCACTGGAGAGGCTGCATTGCTGGGCACTAGTCAGGCTGCTGTGCTGGGGACTTGAGAGGCTGCATTGCTGGGGACTTGAGAGGCTGCATTGCTGGGGACTGGAGAGGCTGCATTGCTGGGCACTTGTCAGTCTGCATTGCTGCGCACTGATAATGCTACATTGCTGGGCACTGGAGAGGCAGCATTGCTGGGCACTGGAGAGGCTGCATTGCTGGGCACTGGTCAGGCTGCATTGCTGGGCACTGGTCAGGCTGAATTGCTGAGGGCTGGTCAGGATGCATTGCTGGGGACTAGAGAGACTGTATTGCTGGGCACTGGTCGGGCTGCATTGCTGGGGACTGGAGAGGCTGCATAGATTGGCATTGATCAAGCTACATTGCTGGGCACTGGAGAGGCTGCATTGCTGGGCACTGGTCAGGCTGCATTGCTGGGGACTTGAGAGGCTGCATTGCTGGGGACTTGAGAGGCTGCATTGCTGGGGACTGGAGAGGCTGCATTGCTGGGCACTTGTCAGGCTGCATTGCTGCGCACTGATAATGCTACATTGCTGGGCACTGGAGAGGCTGCATTGCTGGGCACTGGTCAGGCTGCATTGCTGGGGACTGGAGAGGCTGCATTGCTGGGCACTGGTCAGGCTGCATTGCTGGGCACTGGTCAGGCTGCATTGCTGGGCACTGGAGAGGCTGCATTGCTGGGCATTGGTCAGGCTGCATTGCTGGGTACTGGTCAGGCTGCATTGCTGGGGACTGGAGAGGCAGCATTCCTGGGCACTGGTCAGGCTGCATTGCTGGGCACTGGAGAGGCTGCATTGCTAGGCACTGGAGAGGCTGAATTGCTGGGCACTGGTCAGGCTGCATTGCTGGGCATTGGTCAGGCTGCATTGCTGGGCACTGGTCAGACTGCATTGCTGGGTACTGGTCAGGCTGCATTGCTGGTGACTGCAGAGGCAGCATTCCTGGGCACTGGTCAGGCTGCATTGCTGGGCACTGGAGAGGCTGCATTGCTGGGCACTGGTCAGGCTGCATTGCTGGGCACTGGTCAGGCTGAATTGCTGAGGGCTGGTCAGGATGCATTGCTGGGGACTAGAGAGACTGTATTGCTGGGCACTGGTCGGGCTGCATTGCTGGGGACTGGGGAGGCTGCATAGATTGGCACTGATCAAGCTACATTCATTGGCACTGGAGAAGCTGCATCGCTGGGCACTGGTCAGGCTGCATTGCTGGGGACTTGAGAGGCTGCATTGCTGGGCACTGGTCAGGCTGCACTGCTGAGGACTGGAGAGGCTGCATTGCTGGGCACTGGTCAGGCTGCATTGCTGGGCACTGGTCAGGCTGCATTGCTGCGCACTGATAAGGCTACATTGCTGGGCACTGGAAAGGCTGCATTGCTGGGCACTGGTCAGGCTGCATTGCTGGGGACTGGAGAGGCTGCATTTCTGGGCACTGGTCAGGCTGCATTGCTGTGCACTGATAAGGCTACATTGCTGGGCACTGGAGAGGCTGCATTGCTGGGCATTGGTCAGGCTGCATTGCTGGGTACTGGTCAGGCTGCACTGCTGGGGACTGCAGAGGCTGCATTGCTGGGCACTGGAGAGGCTGCATTTCTGGGCACTGGTCAGGCTGCATTGCTGGGCACTGGTCAGGCTGAATTGCTGAGGGCTGGTCAGGATGCATTGCTGGGGACTAGAGAGACTGCATTGCTGGGCACTGGTCGGGCTGCATTGCTGGGGACTGGAGAGGCTGCATAGATTGGCACTGATCAAGCTACATTGCTGGGCACTGGAGAGGCTGCATTGCTGGGCACTGGTCAGGCTGCATTGCTGGGCACTGGTCAGGCTGCATTGCTGGGCACTGGTCAGGCTGCATTGCTGCGCACTGATAAGGCTACATTGCTGGGCACTGGAGAGGCTGCATTGCTGGGCATTGGTCAGGCTGCATTGCTGGGCACTGGTCAGACTGCATTGCTGGGTACTGGTCAGGCTGCATTGCTGGTGACTGAAGAGGCAGCATTCCTGGGCACTGGTCAGGCTGCATTGCTGGGCACTGGAGAGGCTGCATTGCTGGGCACTGGTCAGGCTGCATTGCTGGGCACTGGTCAGGCTGAATTGCTGAGGGCTGGTCAGGATGCATTGCTGGGGACTAGAGAGACTGCATTGCTGGGCACTGGTCGGGCTGCATTGCTGGGGACTGGAGAGGCTGCATAGATTGGCACTGATCAAGCTACATTGCTGGGCACTGGAGAGGCTGCATTGCTGGGCACTGGTCAGGCTGCATTGCTGGGCACTGGTCAGGCTGCATTGCTGGGCACTGGTCAGGCTGCATTGCTGCGCACTGATAAGGCTACATTGCTGGGCACTGGAGAGGCTGCATTGCTGGGCATTGGTCAGGCTGCATTGCTGGGCACTGGTCAGACTGCATTGCTGGGTACTGGTCAGGCTGCATTGCTGGTGACTGAAGAGGCAGCATTCCTGGGCACTGGTCAGGCTGCATTGCTGGGCACTGGAGAGGCTGCATTGCTGGGCACTGGTCAGGCTGCATTGCTGGGCACTGGTCAGGCTGAATTGCTGAGGGCTGGTCAGGATGCATTGCTGGGGACTAGAGAGACTGTATTGCTGGGCACTGGTCGGGCTGCATTGCTGGGGACTGGAGAGGCTGCATAGATTGGCACTGATCAAGCTACATTGCTGGGCACTGGAGAGGCTGCATTGCTGGGCACTGGTCAGGCTGCATTGCTGGGCACTGGTCAGGCTGCATAGATTGGCACTGATCAAGCTACATTGCTGGGCACTGGAGAGGCTGCATTGCTGGGCACTGGTCAGGCTGCATTGCTGGGGACTTGAGAGGCTGCATTGCTAGGCACTGGTCGGGCTGCATTGCTGCACACTGATAAGGCTACATTGCTGAGCACTGGAGAGGCTGCATTGCTGGGCACTGTTCAGGCTGCATTGCTGGGGACTGGAGAGGCTGCATTACTGGGCAGTGGGCACTGGTGAGACTGCCTTTCTGGGCACTGGTCAGGCTGCATTTCTGGGGACTGGAGAGGCTGCATAGATGGGCACTGATCAGGCTACATTGCTGGGCACTGGAGAGGCTACATTGCTGGGGACTGGAGAGTCTGCATTGCTGGGCACTGGAGAGGCTGCATTGCTGGGCACTGGTCAGGCTGAATTGCTGAGGGCTGGTCAGGATGCATTGCTGGGGAATACAGAGACTGCATTGCTGGGCAGTGGTCGGGCTGCATTGCTGGGGAATGGAGAGGCTGCATAGATTGGCACTGATCAAGCTACATTGCTGGGCACTGGAGAGGCTGCATTGCTGGGCACTGGTCAGGCTGCATTGCTGGTATCTGGAGAGGCTGCATTGCTGGTGACTGGAGAGGCTGCATTGCTGGGCACTGGTCAGGCTGCATTGCTGGGGACTGGAGAGGCTGAATTGCTGGGCACTGGTCAGGCTGCATTGCTGCGCACTGATAAGGCTACATTGCTGGGCACTGGAGAGGCTGCATTGCTGGGCATTGGTCAGGCTGCATTGCTGGGCACTGGTCAGACTGCATTGCTGGGTACTGGTCAGACTGCATTGCTGGGTACTGGTCAGGCTGCATTGCTGGTGACTGGAGAGGCAGCATTCCTGGGCACTGGTCAAGCTGCATTGCTGGACACTGGAGAGGCTGTATTGCTGGGCACTGGTCAGGCTGCATTGCTGGGCACTGGTTAGGCTGAATTGCTGAGGGCTGGTCAGGCTGAATTGCTGAGGGCTGGTGAGGATGCATTGCTGGGGACTAGAGAGACTGTATTGCTGGGCACTGGTCGGGCTGCATTGCTGGGGACTGGAGAGGCTGCATAGATTGGCACTGGTCAGGCTGCATTGCTGGGGACTTGAGAGGCTGCATTGCTGGGCACTGGTCAGGCTGCATTGCTGGGGACTGGAGAGGCTGCATTGCTGGGCACTGGTCAGGCTGCATTGCTGCGCACTGATAAGGCTACATTGCTGGACACTGGAGAGGCTGCATTACTGGGCAGTGGGCACTGGTGAGACTGTCTTTCTGGGCACTGGTCAGGCTGCATTTCTGGGGACTGGAGAAGCTGCATAGATGGGCACTGATCAGGCTACATTGCTGGGCACTGGAGAGGCTACATTGCTGGGGACTGGAGAGTCTGCATTGCTGGGCACTGGAGAGGCTGCATTGCTGGGGACTGGAGAGGCTGCATTGCTGGGCACTGGTGAGGCTGGCTGCATTGTTGGGCACTGGTGAGGCTGGTTGCATTGCTGGGCACTAGAGAGGCTGGCTGCATTGCTGGGCACTGGAGAGGCTGGCTACATTACTGGGCACTGGTCAGGCTGCATTGCTGGGCACTGGAGAGGCTGCATTGCTGGGCACTGGTCAGGCTGCATTGCCGGGCACTGGTCAGGCTGCACTGCTGGGTACTGGTCAGGCTGCATTGCTGGGGACTGGAGAGGCTGCATTGCTGGGCACTAATCAGGCTGCATTGCTGGGCACTAGAGAGGCTGCATTGCTGGGCACTGGAGAGGCTGCATTGCTGGGGACTGGAGAGGCTGCATTGCTGAGCACTGGTCAGGCTGCATTGCTGCGCACTGATAAGGCTGCATTGCTGGGCACTGATCAGGCTGCATTGCTGGGGACTGGAGAGACTGCATTACTGGGCAGTGGGCACTGGTGAGGCTGACTTGCTGAGCACTGATCAGTCTACATTGCTGGGCACTGGAGAGGTTTCATTGCTGGGCACTGGAGAACCGCATAGATGGTCACTGGTCAGGCTGCATTGCTGGGCATTGGTGAGGCTACATTGTTGGGCACTCCCATATGGAAGAAAAATATGTTTATTAAAAAAAATATAATTTTAAATATATTTACAATATATTGGCCTATGCTAATATATTTTTTTTTTTTCAAATAACAATTTTTATTAAGCATAAAGACATACATATGCATAGAACAGTAGTATTGCTTATAATTAAGTGCAATTGGTAAACAGTCCAGCCAATAAACATTGAGCTTCTGATGATAGTCATCCAGACACAGTAGAGGTATAATATCTTCCATATCATCTAAGGCTGTCAACCAGCAAGTAACATAATTGGACTGAGTATGTTTTAGCATTTTACAGAGAGAAAGAAGATAAAGGAGGAAAAAAGAAAAGAGGGATGAGAGGGGGAAGGGGAGATGGGGGGGGGTCTGGCCGCAGACCTAGGGCGGATCCTCCCGCCTGTGCCATTCCTCCCAGACCATGTCATGAGCCTCCATTCTGTTTTGTATCCTGGCTGTCATTTTCTCCATTAGCTCTATGTCCTTTATTCTGGTATAGAGGTCCGTTTGGGAGGGTGGAATCTGTTTCTTCCAATAGAGGGCTACCAGGCATCTCGCCGCTGTGAGAACATGATCTAGCAGTTTCTTGGAGTGTCGGGATATACGTAACCCAGACGCCCCAAGAAGAAACAGTTTCGGGACTTTGGGGACCTGGACGCCCAGTAGGCGATTCAACAATGATTGCGTTTCCGTCCAGAAGGGGGCTATTTTGGGACATGACCAATAGATGTGATATAAGGTCCCCCTGTCCTTCATGCACCGCCAGCATCTATCCGAACTAGATGGGAAAATGGTGTGGAGGACATCAGGCGTCATATACCAGAAGAAAAGAACTTTGTAGGCATTCTCTTTGTACAGAGTGCATAATGAGCTTTTAGCCGCCCGGGTCCAAATCGTCTTCCAGGTAGCTTGCGGGATCTCCTCCCCCAAGAACCTCTCCCAGCGGGTCATGTACGGATGTTTGCCATGGTCTGTAAAGTTATAAGAGTTCAGTATCCGATAAATATCGGATATTAGCCCGCGTCTGGTTGAGCCTTCTAACATCAATCCCTCAAAGGGTGATGGGGCCGAGAACTGTAGGTTCGGGGTGATTGATTGAGCATAGTGTCTAATCTGCAAGTATCCATAGAACACTTGCCTCGGTAAATCAAATTTTTTCTGGGGTTCCGTGAAGGACAGCAATCTGCGCGTGCATGGGTGCACCAAATGACCAAAGTGGAACAGATTCCTCATCGCCCATGGATAAGACATCTGGTGAGTAAGGCTTGCAGGCAGCTTGGGGTTGTAGAGGAACGATGTGAGGAGTGAGCTTTCTGAGCGTAGCTTATAAAGCCGTGATAATTTACGCCAAAGTGTACTAATGTGGAGCATGGGGCCCAAAAGTTGAGTGGACCCCACCTTCACCTCCGCATTCCACAGCATGCTGTTTGGATGGACTGGGGCCATCCATAGTTTTTCTATTTCTGTCCACTTATTATATGAGCGTTGGGTGAACCAAGAGGCCAGGGTTCGCAATTGAGTGGCTTGGTAGTATTTAGTTAGGTCAGGGAATGATAATCCGCCGTCTGATCGCGCCGCTGTCATGACTGATTGTGAGATTCTGTGTCTTTTGTAATTCCAAACAAATCATGTTAAATCCGCTTGGAGTTTTTTCAGGTCCGCTAGAGGTATTGGGATGGGGAGAGTTTGGAATAAATACAGCAGCTTCGGCAGGATAACCATCTTAACAGAAGCTATCCTCCCTAGTAGGGAGATATGATGGGCCTTCCATTTTAGTAGAAGGTCCCTTATGTTTTTAAAGAGAGGAGGATAATTGGCTCGGTATAGGGTAGGATAGGAGGGAGTTATCTGTATTCCCAGGTATTTCAGTGATGATGTCTTCCAATGGTAGGGGAAACAGTGTTGTAGGTGTTGGGTCTCCTGTGTTGGAATATTGATGGGTAAAGCTTCTGATTTAGCTGCATTTATCTTGTACCCCGAGAGGGATCTATATAAGTCAAGTTCGGCGTGCAAGTTAGGGAGTGATATTCTGGGCTGGGTTAGGGTGAGGATAATGTCATCAGCAAACAAAGCTAGTTTAAATTCCCTATCTTTCAACGGGATGCTATGGATATTCGGGTTTTTTCGAATGGACGCCGCCAGAGGCTCGACACACAGCGCAAAAAGTAAGGGTGAGAGTGGGCACCCCTGGCGGGTTCCATTCGCGATTGGAAAAGCCTGTGATAGGGCAAAGGGAGTTTTTACTTGAGACGAGGGGTTAGTGTACAAATGTCTGATAGCTTGGAGAAATGGGCCCTGAAATCCCATGCAGTTCAACGTGGCGAAGAGGAAGGAACAGCCAAGGCGGTCGAAAGCTTTTTCCGCATTTAAGCCAAGAACTAAAGCCTGCAGCTTATTCCTGTTCGCCACGTCTATTAGGTCAATAATTTGTCTCGTATTATCCCCCGCCTGACGTAGAGGGACGAATCCCACCTGATCCTTGTGTATTAGCGAGGGAAGTATCAGGTTCAGTCGCATTGAGAGGAGTTTAGTAAAGATTTTTAAATCAGAGTTTAGGAGTGCGATTGGCCTGTAGCTGGCACACACAGAAGGATCCTTGTCAGGTTTGGGAATCAACGTGAGGAACGATCTCTGCATATCAGTGGGAATGGAGGTTTTCTGAAAGAAGGCGTTAAACATCCTACACATATAGGGCAGTAGAATCGGGAGGAATGCCTTATAGTACTCATAAGGAAGGCCGTCCGGGCCAGGTGATTTATGAGAGGGCAGGGTTTTGATAGTGGCCGTTAGCTCTTCCTCTGTAATTGGAGCATTAAGTGACATTAGGTCTGTCTGCTGTATTTTAGGGAGTCCACTTTCCTCTAGGTATTGTCTCATACGGTCTTTTATGTCAGGAGGGGGCGAGTCTCGGGGAATTTCAGGATTATTATATAGTTGTTGTGTAAAATTCTCCGAAGGTCCGGGCTATGTCTTGGGGGTGTGACATGAGGGCCCCCTTTTTATCCTTAATTTGGTGGGGTGTGGACATGTGAGAGCGCTCCGAGAGTTTACGTGCCAGGATAGTATGGGCCCTATTCCCTTTATCGTAATATGTTTGTCTTAATCGAGTAAGTGCCTTCTCTACTTGTCCTAACGCCAAGTCTCGAAGGGTGTTTCTGAGGCAGACCACTTTTTTGAGAAGGTTTAGGGATGGTGATACCTGCAGTCGGAGTTCTAGAGTCTTAAGGTCTCTTTCGGCTTGAGTTTTAGATGCCATCGCATTTTTCTTCATGGCCGAAGAGATCGCTATACACCGTCCCCTGAGGACTGCCTTGTGAGCCTCCCAGAGAGTGGATAGGGAGACTTCGGGGGTGTTGTTTTCTAGGAAGTAGTTCTGCAAAGTTGTCTCTAGTTCCGATCTGGACGGGGCGTGTTGTAAGAGGAAGTTGTTTAGCTGCCAATTACTAGGTTTGCGGGTAGGAGTGCCTATTTCTAGTGATATGAGAACTGGGGCGTGGTCGGACCAAGAGATGGGGAGAATCCGGGCGGTTTTGGTGGCGCGTAGGGTATTGTTATTGACGAAGATATAGTCTATGCGGGAATGCATGTGGTGAGGGGCAGAGTAAAATGTGTATTGCCTATCCCCTGGGTGTAGAGCTCTCCATGCATCGAATAAAGTATGGCGCCTAGTTAGTTGACGAAACAACTTGGAGTCACGGGCGGCCCGAGTCTGATGGGTTGCGGGATTAATCACATGGTGGTCTAGACCTACCGAGTGCACCAAGTTGAAATCTCCGCCAATGATCAAATAATCATTGGGCTGTCTAAACAGGCGTGCGAGGACCCTGGACAGGAAATGTATTTGATGGGTATTGGGTGCGTAGATATTGCAGAAAGTTACCGCCTGTGTTTGCCACTGACCTCTCAAAATTATATAGTGTCCTCCCGGGTCAACGAAGGATTCGGAGCATTTAAATGGAGAGCCTCTTTTAAATAGGATGGCTACACCCACGCGCTTACGAGGACTAAAGGCCTGATAAATCTGGGGGTACTGTTTGGATGCAAAGGCGAAAGCACTCCCTTTATTGAAGTGTGTCTCCTGCAGCATAGCTACATCTGCCCCAATCTGCCTGAGTTCCCTCAATGCGAGATGCCTTTTTTTGTTTGAGTTCAAGCCGTGGACATTAAACGATAAGATCTTAACCATGGTCATCGGTTTGTGCGTGCATCAGATTACTTAGCTTATCCAGCCGTGGACCTTCCAGGAAATCCAAGGAGCGATGGGGTTCAAGCGGGAGATGTAGCCGAGTGAGCGCCCCAGACCTGCGGCGAGCCATGAGGAGGGAAGGGATGGGGGGGAGAGGGAAGAAGTAGAATAAGTAGAGAAGAGGAAAGAAAAGGAGAAAAATGGTTAGTAGCATATCATTTAGTAATAAACATTTTGTTGTTGTCCCGGGCAGTATACACCGCTCCGGTTCTGATAGGTTCCAGTAGGTCCCCCCGATCGGGGCCCCCAACAGGGGCCCAGTCCGGGGGGGCATAGTGAACAACTCGAAACAAAATCAGCTGTGTTCAAGTCCTCAAAACAGTGACAATAGGGAACTCTGATAGGGTTGACCTCTAGGGGGGGATTAGTGACCAGAAGAACCACCACTGACACATCTCCATCAACAGGGGGTGCCCTATGTTGCTAATGAAGTGATAGGCGGGGGAGGCCTAGGGGGAATAGCTTATAACTGCATTGGGAGGGGCAGGAGAGGGGAGAAAGACAGTCATCCTTTTTTAGGCTTTGCTTTGGTGGGTCCGCTGGGGGTGTCCCGATCTCTGGGGTGCTTAGTTGGTGGGATCTTCTGCCACACCACGGGAGGTGGCGTGGGCAAATCCACTAAGTCCCATTCAGGCAGGCGAGGTGTGGGGATCTCCATGGTGTCACAAAAATTTTCCACGTCTTCAGGAAAGCGTAGCACTGCAGATTTTCCCTGCCGGCGGGCAGTAAGACTGAAGGGGAATCCCCAGCGGTAGGTGATGTCGTTTTCTTGGAGCAGAATAAGTAAGGGTTGGAGCAGTCTGCGTTTCTGTAAAGTTATCCAGGAGAGGTCTGGAAATAGCTGGACTTGCGTGTTTTCAAAAAGTACCTTTTTTGTGATGCGGGCTTTGCGCATAATGTCCTCTTTCAGAGGGAAGGAATGGACCCTGCATATGACGTCTCGGGGTCTGGAGATGGGCCCCTTGGGACGGAGGGCACGGTGGGCACGGTCCATCTCAATGGGTTTGTTTGGGGGGTCCCCTAGAAGATTGTTAAACAGGAGTTGCAGGATTTCGTGAAGATCTTTGGGACCCTCTGATTCAGGCAGACCCCTGATACGGATGTTGTTTCAACGTCCTCGGTTATCCAAGTCTTCAATGTGACACTGCATGTTCCGGAGCATTATATGGTGGTCGGCCCCCTGTACTTGGGTACGATGTACCGCCAGCTTGGTCTCCTGAATTTCCTCCTCCGCCATCTCCACCCTTTCAGATAGGTGTTTAAGGTTAGCATGTATCACTTGGATTTCTGCTCGGCATGTTGACTTGACTTCTTCAATAAGGAGCCTGAAGTCCTCCTTAGTGGGAATAGCCTGGAGGCAGTCCTGCCACGAGGTGGGGTGCTGGAAGCGTTGGGCATGCTCCATGTGGTGTTGTGGGCTGTGTGGGGGAGATGGTTCCCTTGCAAATGGGGAAGGTGGTGATCCCCTAGAGTCCCAAGATTGTGGTTGAGGAGCTTTCATGTCCCCCCATAAAGGCCTCTGTGAGTGAGAGGGGGGGCCTCCTTCCATAATCTCCATAGGGATCAAGGTCGGCGAGCCTGTTACCTGGGCATACGATTTTGTCTGGCTTGATCTTTGCTCTGCGGGCCTGGAGGCATTATGGCGGATTTGTCGTTGCGGCTGAGGGGAGACAGGGGGGGGCGAACATTGGTTGTAGGGTGTCTCCGTCATAGTTCATCCCTGATATCAGTCCAGTGTCCCCCATGTTCTCTGGCCCTGGCAGCGGGGGAAAATCACTGAGTTGCAGTGAGGGAGTGGGGGACGCCGTTCCCCCCAGAGACAGGGATGGGTCAGGCATGGTGCGCAGCAGCTGCGGGAAGGCCTGTGAGCACTGCGTGTAGGGGTTGGCAGTGAGGCCTAGTAAGGCGTCCTGAGGCGGGCCGGGATGCCTCCCTTGTGCTGGGAGTGAAGGGGGTGGACTCACCGCTGCCGATCCCCTGCTTCTCTGGTCCCCTGTCTCCCGATCGAGGTCCGCTATGCTCTGGAGTAGTGGAGGGGATGCCGAGCTCCGCTGCGGTGACTGCCTTGTGGAGGAGGCAGGGGCCATCAGCGCCATCTTGTCCCGCTCGTCCTCGGACATAGAGGAGGGTTTAAAATACCCGTGGAGGGTT
The DNA here is from genome assembly GCF_042186555.1 of Aquarana catesbeiana. Lineage (NCBI taxonomy): Eukaryota > Metazoa > Chordata > Amphibia > Anura > Ranidae > Aquarana > Aquarana catesbeiana. The sequence goes on along the minus strand of NC_133324.1, from coordinate 490,461,486 downwards.
GTTGTGGAGCCGGGCGGCGGTTGGGATGATCCCCTGGGTTTGGAGGATCTGGTTCTCCTGCTGCCTCCCATAAAATGTAGCTGAAAGTCCCCCTTTTAGGCCTTAACGCTGTGGGCTGGTGGAGAGCTGGAGGTTCAGGCGTCCATGCAGGGCAACTTCCGGTCCCGCCCCCCGCTAATATATTTTTACAAGTAGTCCAAAAATGTAAATTAAAATATTTTTTCCAAAGGCATATATTTGAAAATATATTTTTAAATATATTTTCCAGATATTTTTGAACATCTAAAAAAATGCATTTAAACATATATTTTTAAATATACTTGTAAATGCATTCCAAAAATATAATTTAAATGTATTTTCCAAATACATATATTGGAAAATATATTTTAAAATATATTTTTCAGATTTTTTTTAACATATAAAATAGTAATTTCAACATATATTTTTACATATATTTGTAAATGTATTTCAAAAAATATAATTTAAATGTATTTTCCAAAGATATATATTAGAAAATATATTTTTTAAACATATTTTTCTGAAAATGTTTAACATCTAATAAAGACATTTCAACATATATCTTTTCTGATATTTTTGTAATATTGACTTGAAAAAATAAAAAAAACTATAACATAGATAACATTCTGAATACATGTTTGTTTTACTCTTTTAAAATTAAAAAAAAATCAAAACCAAAAGATTCAAATAAAATATATATATATATTTTTTTTAATAAGATTTCAAGCACATAATCCATTTAATACAAAGCAGATAAACCTCTTGCCATCCACCTTCCATTCCTAAAGAATTTTTGTACAAGTCATTCTGAATTGAGAAAGCTCGTCAGCTGACCAGCAAAGCGTCTTAAAAAAAAATACAAGTCTAGTTACGTTGATTTATTGATTGACCTGAATGATTGAGAACCTTCACAGACATCCACCTCCACAGTCCAAGGGTACCAGAGAAACTCCGCACTCTGGATATAAATCTTCAATGTTCTGTTTAATCCATGAATCAGTAGTTACACTATTATTACCAAACTTGCTCATCCGTGTCTTTATGGACCTTGCTTTGTGCAGTGGTGCGCAGTCATGTTGGAACAGGAAGAGGCCATCCCCAAACTGTTCCCACAAAGTTAGGAGCATGAAATTGTCCAAAATGTCTTGGTATGCTGACGTCTTAAGTGTTCCCTTCACTGGAACTAAGGGGCCAAGCCCAACCCCTGAAAAACAGCCCCACACCATAATCCCCCCTCCACCAAATGATTTAGACTAGTGCACAAAGCAAGGTCCATAAAGACATGGATGAGCGAGTTTGGGGTGAAGGAACTTGACTGGCCTGCACAAAGTCCTGACCTCAAAACAATAGAACACCTTTGGGATGAATTTGTGTGGGGACTGTGAGCCAGGCCTTCTCATCCAACATCAGTGCCTGACCTCACAAATGCTCTTCTGGAAGAATGGTCAAACATTCCCATAGACACACTCCTAAACTTTGTGGACAACCTTCCCAGAGGAGTTGAAGCTGTTATAGACTGGGATGCCATTAAAGTTTATGTGCGTGTAAAGACAGGCATCCCAATACTTTTGGCAATATAGTATATATACTGTATATTCTTTTTATACTAAGTCCAGTCCATTGTTTGGACCTAGTACCTGCTGAAGGGTAATTCCAGCAGCCAATTAAAAGGAACTGGGATATTAAAGTTCCCCCCCAGAACAAAATTAAAAGTCAGCAGCTACACATACTGTAGCTGCTGACTTTTAATACTAGGACACTTACCTGTCCTGGAATCCAGCGATGTTGGCACCCCAGGCAATGTGTCCATCAGCTCTCGGGTGCTGCCGCCGCCGCCATTGCCTATGAGGGCCAATTCACACCACATGCAGTCCAGTGTGTTTTTTTTCTGCATGGAAAGTAGGTTATATGGTTTTCAATGGCATAGTTCACACCAGTGCGTTCCAGAAAAAAAAAGTAGAACATGCTGCATTTTTCCTGCACTGGACTATACTGGAACATTGTAAAACCCATCAAAAACGCACTGGAATGCACCTGAACGCACTGGAACACACATGTCCTTATTTAAGGTTAAGAAAAAAAGAGGGGGAAAAATGCACTGGAATGCATCAAAAACATACCGAAGATGCCCTGGAATGCATCAAAAACACGCATGCAGAAAAGCGTGTGTGTATATATGTATATATACTGTATACTATATATATGTGTGTGTGTGTGTATATATATATATATATATATATATATATATATATACACACACACTGATCAGCCATAACATTATGACCACTGACAGATAAAGGGAATTTCTTGTTACAATGCCATCTGAAAATTGGTGGGATATATTAGGCAGCAAGTGAACATGTTGTCCATGAAGTTCATGTGAAAGCAAAAAAAATGGGCATCACAGTTTGTTGTGTATGGGGCTGTGAAGCCCATGGTGACCAGTGCCCACAGCCAAAAGCTTCTACAACGGTCACAAGAAAATCAGAACTGGGCTACGGAACAATGGAAGAAGGTGGCCTGGTCTGATGAATCACGTTTTCTTTTTTCATGTGGATGGCCGGATGGGTGTGCGTCGCTTACCTGGGCAAGAGATGGCACCAGGATGCATTATAAGAAGGCAAGCCGGCAGAGGCAGGGTGATGCTTTGGGTAATGTTCTGCTGGGAAACCTTGGGTCCTGCCATTCATGTGGATGTTAATTTGGTGTCCATGCCTCAATGGGTCAGGGCTGTTTTAGCAAAAGGGGGCCATATTCAATATTAGGTGGGTGGTCATAATGTTATGGCTGATCAGTGTGTGTGTGTAGTGTGTGTATGTATGCACACACAGTATATCTGAGATTATATATATATATATATATATATATATATATATATATATATATACACACACACACACACATATATACCAGAATTATACAGTATATATCTCTAGAATGCATCTCCCATCACTTACTTGTATAAATATTTTTCCCATTTCTTTTTTCTCATTCTTTTTATTGGAGTGGGGGTCTGATGAGTAGCAGAGAGACTGCAATCAGAGTACAGCAAGTCTGTGGGAGGAAGTGGGCAGTGGGAACTAGAGGGGTGAACTTTCACCTCTCAATTCCTGTTAAGGCCTCTGGATGGAAAGCATGGTGGAGAGGTAAGTGCCTCTTATCAAATAATATTAGAATTGTGAACGTATGGTGCATGAGTTAAGTTTTATTTGTCTATACCCTGCTGAATAGTTCTCATTCTGTATTCATTCACCTTCCCAGTTACCATACAGCATGTGCACAGTAATATTAATATTATATAGCTCCTCTTCCATACTATGTCACTCTGCTGCATATAATATGTATGGCTTCCATCTTATACAGGAGGTCCCCAAGTTACGAACCTCTGACTTGCAAACAACTCCTACTTACGAATGGGTATGCGACGTCGGCGGGCACATCGGAAAAGATCGGAAAACGACGGCGTTAACAGCGGAAAACATCAGAAAACTTTGGAAAACAGTGGAAAATGACGTCTCTGCCGTTCTGCACATGCGCTTGCGACTTAAGAACAAACAGGCAGTCCCTAATGCGTTCGTAACTCGGGGACTGCCTGTATCCAGTAACTGTGCAGTGCACATTGCTGCATATAATATGTATGGCATCCAGTCGCAATGCAGCATAATCTCAGTGCACAGTGCTACCAATATTTTATGTCTCCCTCTCCTTGTCCATATTATTATCTGCCCTGCTACTAGGTGTTAACAGATATGGATTTTTCGGTACAGATACCAATTATGTGCCACCTTTCAGGCCGATAACAATATGAGGTACTGATATTCTGTTTACATCCAGCTGCTCCAGAAGTAGCCTGATATAATTTCACCCCTAGCCATTTTTTTTTGTATTCTGACAGCCACTGGAAAAAAGAGCAGATAGCAGGAGGAGTCAACAGCCAGGTTGCTATTGACTATTTTAAATTGCAGTAGCCAATAGCAAGTGGGCTATTGCACCCGCCCACTTTCTGTTGTCAATCAGCAAATGAGAGGATTTGAAGGAGCACATTCTTCTTCAGGTCTTCCTCTGCTGATTGACAGCAGGCAGTGGGAAGGGGGCGCAATAGTAAGCCTGCCTACAATTTGAAACAGCCAATGGCAGTCTGGTTATGGTTCCCCCACTACCTACTGTTTACATTCAGCTGCCATCAAATTAATTGTGCAGAAGGAGGTTAGCGGTGTGTGTGTGGGGTGTGTGTGTGTGTAGTGTGTGGAGGTGGAAAGCTGAATATTTTTTTTTTATTCTGACAGATAGGCCACCAGCCGCTGTCAAAGCACCAGACCAAGACTGACAGCTGGTAAATGGAAAACTGGAATAAGCACTTGGAAGAAGAAAACCAACAACTGAGACAATTATTTGTTACAGGCAAGTCAATATAACCTACCTCTCAGCTAGGTAGTTACATTTCTGAAAGCCAGGCAGGTGGAAAATGGACACATTTTACCAATCATTTGCCCTTTCATTCTACAGTGTTTTAAGGCAGAGGTAGGCAACCTCAGAGAGGTGGAGATCTACCTGAACAACATGGGAAAAGTCAAAGATCACAGGGCACAGTGTCCTCCAATGTTGCCTCCTCACACCTGATTTAAACCTATAATTGCCATACCACCATGCTGCAATCGCGTGCCTTTCACTGCAATTATTGGTGTAAACATTTTTACCTCCTCACCACCTGCTAAACACGCTTGCATAATTTTTCAGAGGCGCATTGGAGCATTGCTTACCGCACTTGTGAATGAGCCCTTAGTTGCATTTGGCAATAGCACTTTTAAGGCTCATTCACATGTGAATTTGGGGGTGGTAAAACCCTGCCCCCAATCCCTACCCCCTTTAGCTGCTAAGGGGGGGCAGGGTGCCATGGGAGGTGGATGCTTGAGAGTTACTATTAGCTCTCAAGCAACCAGATACAACAGTACCCATGGGGATCACTGGGTAACTGGGAGTTTACTGTACTACATTCATTATATTATCAGTGAGTGCACTGAGGTAACTACATACTATATGCACAAGTAGGATTTTTGTTTTGTGGAACATCCTTACCTTGGGTGAAACCCACCTGGAATTATTTTTGATCTAGTGGGGGGGTCAGCAGCAGACTGGAGGAAACCCTCCTAATCATGTAAGAGTACATTTTTCCACAAGTAATCAATTTCTAACAAATGAAATAAATGGATATAGTGATAAAATAGGCCGTTATGTTACTTAAAAAGTATTTGTGCATTTCCATAGAGTTGCTTGGAGTATTGGATTCTTTGATAACCACAAGAGCGCAGCTAATAACACTGAAGAATGATGGTGGCAGTTCATCCTGTGTGGGTCGATCGTGTGCATCAGCATCTGTCCCATCAGAAGAGTTGAGCTCATCTCCTTGTCAAGCATCGTACTGTAGGCCTAAACAGGTAGGTCTTCTTTTGGTACCGAAACATTAAAACTTTGTCTTTTAAAAAAAAATCAAACATGTCATATTTACCTGTTCTGTTTAAGGGTTTTTGCACAGAGCAGAGCAGCCCAGATCCTTGTCTTCTCGGGTCCCATGCCGGTGCTCCTGAACCACAGCTGTGTGTATCCAATTACACACTGAGCCGCGCCTTGGCCCCGTCTTCTAATTGGCTCACTGGCTGTGATTGACAGCACCGTGAGCCAGTAGCTCCCACCACTACAGAAAGCCAATCAGCAGTGCAAGTCCCCGGAGAGACAAGGCTCTCGTGGACATCGCTGGATCAAGAGGGGACTCCTATAAGTATGCATAGAATACATGAAGGTAAAAAACCTTGTGTCTTTACAACCACTTTAATAAAAAAGTTACTTTCAAGGCGGTGTCTCCAAGCTGCTGACAGATGGAGAGAAGCGGGTGCAGTTAGACCCTATGAAAACATCAGCTTTGACATGTAGACTGTAAGCCAATTTGACTGTTGTGTCAAAATGAGATATCTTGTTCAGTCTGGTAGTAGTCTGAATTAATAAGGCAAGTTGTAAGCAAGACCTTGATTTTTATACAGATTTTAGAAAAGTCTACAATATTTTGATGTTTTTATATAAGCTTAATTTTGTTAGTTTTATTTACTCACACAGTGGTGTAGAGGGTAGCACTTTCGCCTAGCAGTAAGAAGGGTTGCTGGTTCAAATCCCAACCACAACACTACCTGCTTGGAGTTTGCATGTTCTCCCTGTGCCTGTGTGGGTTTCCTCCGGGAACTCCGGTTTCCTCCCACACGCCAAAAACATGCTGGTAGGTTAATTGGATCCTGTCTAAATTGTCCCTAGTATGTATGAATGTGAGTTAGGGACCTTAGATTGTAAGCTCCAAAGACATGCTGATAGGTTAATTGGATCCTGTCTAAATTGTCCCTAATATGTATGAGTGTAAGTTAGGGACCTTAGATTGTAAGCTCCTTGAGGGTAGGGACTGATGTGAATGTACAATGTATATGTAAAGCGCTGCGTAAATTGGCGGCGCTATATAAGTACCTGAAATAAAATAAAATAAATAATAAATTTACTCAGTTGCATCTGTTAGATCTCTTTCACACTGAGGCCTTAGTGCTAGAAATAGCCTCTAAAAAGCGCATGAAAACTGCTTCCCTTTCAGTGCAATGAGTACTTTCACACTGGGGCGGTGCGCTTGTGGAACATTAGAAAAAGTCCTGCAAGCAGCATCTTTGGGGTGGCTTTGGAGCGCTATAAATAGCCCTCCTAAAACGCCCCTGCCTATTGAAATTATTGGGCAGTGCTACCAAAGCGCCTTAAAAGCACAGCAAAACTGGACTTTTTCCCTTAAAAAAAAAAAAAAGCAGCGCTGCAGTGTGAAAGGGGTCTTATATGGCTTTTGGTTCACAAGTTTAATATTTCCATTTACTTTTTAAAACTGCTACTTTTGCAAAGTTTCCTGGGACTTCAAAAGGTGTGATCAGTGATGCTGTTACGAGAAAAATTGCGGAGCTGAAATATCAC